>NC_136419.1:190932500-192160000 GCF_052625555.1 Lactuca saligna | reverse complement strand
AAGCATTAGGGTTTGTATGAGCACATAGGATGTCTTATGACCAAAACCCATCAATGGTATCAGAGCCTAGCTTGGTTTCAATTGTATTGATGCATTGTATAACTGAAAAAAATTCGATTTTTTGGATTGTGGAGGCTGGACTCGCCGAGTCCATGCCTAACTCGACGAGTCAACTCGTCAGATAATGCTTATCTCGGGATTTCTTGCTGTTTTTGTATTAGGATAGTTACCTTATCATATTAGATCAATATAAATCCGATTTTATGATATATATGACTATATTCTTGATCTAATTAAAGATAATTATCAATTAATAAGATAATTGTTTCCTTATAAGATAATTGATTAATTATCTTGAGTAAATTGATAAATTGTTTTGCAAGAAATCATTAAATAAATCAAATATGGATAATTATGTGATTAAATGTTAATTTAAAATTATTTGTTATTTGATCCTTGTTGTTATGAAAGGTTTCATATTTTCCCCTTTAGGTTTTATAGTTTAAATTTGAACCCAAAAGTTTTGGAGTTTTGAAATTTAAATAGTTAAAACCCTAATGTTTTGAAAAAGGTTTCAAAACTTGCCCTCAAGTTTTGGAATTTAAAAGTTGATTAAAGGTTTAATTAGAAATGTTAAATTCTAAAACCCTAGTAATGTTTTGAAAAGTTCAAATCACACCCTTATGGTTTTATTAATTAATTAAGGGGTATAATTAAAAGAGATTTAATAAATCCATAAAGGTTTAGGTTAACTTTTTTAATTGAATTAAAAGTGTAATTGTTAAAGTTAACCATATAATATTTTAAAAGTATAAAATACACCCTATACTATATATAAACATTAAAAGTCTAACATTATATATATGTATGAGTAAAAGTCAGTCTTACCGTTAGTAGGCCTCATTCACGAAGCTGGTCTATCAGGGGTGTTTAAGGAAATTGCCTATAAAATGGCGATTGAATGGGTATCCACTCTTACCCACCGCACTCTTGACTAGTGGAGGGTCGTTAGCCGAACGGGTAGGATAGGACGAAACCTTCCATTATAAGTATAATGAAATACCAAGTAACTAAATGTTTTTCAAATTCCCAATCTTAGTTACTTAGGCAAAAGTGAATTGATGCAATTCCATGAAATTACACTTTGTGCCCTTGCGAAGACGTTAGTGGAGCGTGTGTGGTTTACCGGCACACTAAATGGTTCTAAGCAAAGGTAGCAAAGGGTGACTCAATGTTTGTCATAGTTCGGTGGAGCGTGTGTGGTTTACCGGTACATCGAATAGGTGATTGTAACATGTGAGGGCACCATGTAGTTTGCATGGTTATTCACACCCGCTTTGTGATCCTCGACATCCCAGTCACAAACAAGAGGGGCATATTGAGATTTAAACATGCCATTGAAATGTTCAATGAATCTCAAAGGATCTAGGAGTTTTCATAGATTTAAAACTTAAATTTATTTTTCGTTTTTCATGGTGGAAATTAGTGAATCGTCATTCACTTACCTTCAAATATTCTGCAACTAGATTACGGCATCCCTTTTCTAGGTTGTAGCATATTGTGTTGGGTCCTAGCCTTGGAATTTCATTTGGGTGATTTACCAAGGACTCAATCAATCAACTAACTTGAATTCGTTATTCTCCCGTTTTGTAGATGTCAAAGTTCGACAACTATGGTCTTCCCGAATCTCGTGGAACAAGTATTCCACATGAAGATGATATTCCACGATTCGATCGAGGAACAAGAAATCATGCTTCACTTCCTCCTCCTCCTCCAATTATTCTCCCTAACCCACAAGATTGTAAAATTGAAAGGTTCAATATCACTCAAGCCCTTTTGGCAAGTAAACATAAAGAGGGCAAGTCGGTGTGTGCACACGTCTTAGGGATGAAGTCACACATTGATAGATTAAGAATGATGGGATCCGTTGTCGGTGAAGCGATGGCTGTTGATTGGATTCTTCAGTCACTTCCTAACTCGTATAGTGAGTTCGTAAGAGAGTACTATATGATGAGCTACAACGTGACCCTTATAGATCTCACCTATATGCTTATTGCTGCTAAATCAGCAATGGTTTGGCGCAATAGAAAAGCAAAGTTGATTGGTGAATTTGCCTTCAAGACCTCTATGGATATAGACAATGGCAATGAAAGACATGCAATGATCGAAAAGTTTGATCATAAGAAAAAGGCGATGTCTGAAGTAGTTCCATGTGTTGTTCCAAAAGAGTCAATTTGCTTTTATTGCCAAGAGAAGGGGCATTGGAGACGAAGTTGCCCTAATTACCTAAGAGATCTAAGAGATGGGAGAGTCAAAATGTGTGGCTCCATTTTAGGTAAAATCCACTATATAACTCCGTTAAGTTCCTATTCATTGATTCTTAATACATGATGTGATAAGATTGTATTTGAATGTTTTGAAGGATCGGTAAAAAGAAAGGAAGCTTGATAAGAGAGCAAGATGAATCTAATCACAAGAGATGGATCTCGATCTCATGGACTTGAAGATTGGATTTTGAGCTTAGATAGTTATGATAGAGTTGTTAGAAATTTTCTTTTTGCATAGTTTTCAATAGATTTTGCATTGTAAGGACAAATGTTTTTCCGCTGCTTTTATAAATAAAACAAATTTTGACTTACTTATTTGTTTGTTTATTTCCTTGCAATGAAATCGTTATGAAAATTGATGTTTACATATTTCTACAACGAATGGATATGATTCTTAGTTATGTTATTTATGGAAACGTCGAGAATTCACCAAATAGGGAGAGTTTCTCATCGCCCAAAGTTTCAATTGGACAAAAATTTGGAATCATGCAACTTGGTTGCATGATGAATGAGAAATTTCATATTTGGAAATTAGACTAATTCATTGACAAAGTGTCAAGTGAAGGATTAGGAGATCGAGTACACAAAGTTGTGTGTTGATCAAGTTCATCATAAGAGTAACAAATATATTCGTCATGATTTACTAAAGGCTTAGTAAATATGATTACACTTACAAGATTAAGTGTAATTTTGAATTGATTAAAGGGTTTAGATCAATAGCAAAACGAATAAGAAGAATCAAGTAGGCAGAAAGATAAGAGTTTCTCCATTCTAAGAAGAAGGGAGAGTAGCTTTTATGCTTTATGATAGGTCTTAATGATTTAGAACCATATCTCAATTGATCCTCTAAGTGAGTCTTGGTAAAATTGTATGTCCAAGAAGAGGAATCAAAGATTGAAGAAATGGTCAAATCAAGAAGTCAATCATACTTCGTTCCAAAACAAGTCTTAAAGTCAAGATTGTGACATTGA
The DNA here is from genome assembly GCF_052625555.1 of Lactuca saligna. Taxonomy (NCBI): domain Eukaryota; kingdom Viridiplantae; phylum Streptophyta; class Magnoliopsida; order Asterales; family Asteraceae; genus Lactuca; species Lactuca saligna. Next base: position 192,156,702 of record NC_136419.1, on the reverse strand, counting down.
GTGAATAGTATTAAGAAGGTTTATAACATTCATCAATTGTGGAAAGTTGTGATGTCTTGGATAAGACAAAGACCAACTAAGACCAAAATTATGAAGTGTTTTGTTTTGATATAAGCTACACTAACTCTTGAATATTTGTTTATCAAAAAATGTTTTGATAAGAGAATCGTATATGTCAAGGAGTCAGTGGGAGTCTTAATAGTCTTGAAAAGTTTCAAGAACAAATCAAATAAGCCTTGTCGATCATCACTAGCACACGAGTTGAGGTTTACAACCTATCGTGAAGACATTATTATGTTTCTGTGCCAATCCAATCGAGTTAATTATGCATGTGAGTCCTATGAGTTCTCATTTGAATGCATAAAAGGCAAGGACCTTGATCAATGGAAAGTACATTGATAGGAAAAGGTGAGCTACTTAACTACTTGGAAGACGTGGTGGGCAGCTGTGCTACCATAAGGCAAGAAATCAAGATTAAGAAAGTTCGATCCATATGAGTTTGTTTAACAAATTCACATGGATAGGAACACATACACCGTTTAAATCTAAGTGTCATAAGATTTCCTCCTTCATGAAAATGATTGTGAGGAAATGCTTTCACTAAGAAAGATTTTAAAAGATAGTGATTGTAAAATTGCATTCTCGAATTCGATCATGGTTACGGCATCCCTTTCCATAATTTGAATTGTGAGGTTTGGCAATTAGTCTTAATTGTTAAGACACACATATGAACTATCTAAGGCAAAAGTGTATAAGTTCAAGAAGCCTTGATAAAAGATTATCAAAGCACTAAGTATTAGAAACATGAACTTAAGAAATTCAATAAGTATTGTTTTCTGAAAGTTAAGATGTTTATGAATACATGTCGAAGCTAGTGGGAGCATAAGTGTTATGTTTTATAATAATCATCATGATAGTGGGAGCATAAATGTTATGATTGTATGATTATTAAGACACGTATTGCAAAGTTAGCAATATTAATTATAGAAAACAAGAGTTAAACCTTGCAAAGTAGTAAGGGTTATAAAGTTGTTTTGCTATAATTAAGGGAGAGAATATTATGCTTCATTTCAAATCTAAAGGATTAGGTTGTGGAATGTTAATAAATTTAGTCAAGGGTACATAGTGTGTTCTTAAAATTTCGATTATGATTACGGCATTCCTCTTCACAATTCGAATTTTGACAACATAGAAAATAAAACATTGTGCGTCGTGTCCCATACGCTTCGGGTATAGGATGGATTGCAAATTCTTTAATGTTTGACCATTCTAAAATTTCCCAAATGTCTAGTGCATTTAGAGGGAAAAGGGACTAGAATCGGTTTTGACTAAAATAATTAAACAACTATCAAAGGACAATCCAAAGTTCGACGAGGATTGGTCGCTTGTGAGTAGTTGGAAGTATAGTATTGGAAATTATGGAAATGTTTCCATAATGGATGGACAATATCGACATCATTACGAATATATAAGATTCTATTAAGAAATTAGTTGTCATATGGAAAATATGGAAGCGTGTCCATATTAGGAAGTAAATATTGAAAATCTATGTCTAGATTAGAAACTTTTATGCAAAAGGATGTTCAAAGGAATGTACTTTGAGTGAGAGACATCATATCTAAGGAATTGTCTTGTAACAATCTCCGATAGAGGACTTTGTAATATCATTGGCAATAGTCTTTGAGACTTTAGTGCAGTGACATTACAAAAGGATCGTTGCATAAAGTGTTAGAATCTAGTATATCTATAAGTAACAAGAATTTGATATTCTTACACTTAAGAAAATGGATTTGGAGTTGTAAAATGAGAAGGATTGGAAACGTGTTCAATTTGTCTATTTCACAAAAGTAAGAACCATAGGTAAACATTGTGTGCATGCTAGGAGCATGGGACAAGTGTTGGAATTCAAGTAAGTTGATTACCCGAAACGACAAATAATGAGTAATCGATATGGTGATAAATAAAACGTGTTTTGTTTATACTTAAAGGTTTGAGGCCATATGGGATTAGTATTATTCTTGTGTTTCACTTTGCATGTTTTGACTTCCAGAATAATTGAGTTTATTAAGAATAATCGAATTATTCAAACGGGCCACAGTCGTTCATATGTTGGAAGTAGATATGAATGAAGACTGTCGTGAATTGGTGTGTGGATTGTCTAGAAGAGTATTAGACATAAGCAAATGTTTGCTGCAACGTTCATGAGTGCTTATGAATATGATTTGAGTATTGGATTAAACCCACGCTCACTTGGATCACTCCATGAATTGTATTACGAGTGATTAGTGAGACGATAACATCTTATATTCTTGAAACCGAGATGTGTGAGTTGTATCTTGCGAATCGGTTGCACATTGATAATATGTAAACGCACCAGTAACTTGGTGTTATAAAACATATTGTTGTGTGTAATTCGGTGAGTGAGTGCAAGCGAGCATTGTATCAAAGTTTATCCGTTCCTTTTATCCAAGGTAGGATAAAAGCGATATCTTTGGGCCCCTCGATGGTTTAGTGATGACATACGTAAATGCTCGGCCGGGCTAGGGCTAATCTGATTTGTTCAATTAGTCTGTCATCATAAATCGGAAATCGAGATATAGTACAAAGAGAATGATTTGAAATCATATCTCATACGATATCTAGAATGGAGGAATATATGATCCCTTATCTAAGGACACGCGTATCTGATATGATCAGAGTTGACAGCGGCTTTGGAAAGCTACGATTGCAGATCAGGATCTGAAGTCATATGCAGAATAGTTGATAGACTTATTGTGACATCCCCAAAAATCACGGCCAAAAAAGACCGATTTTGTTTATGCTTTATAAAAATCAGAGTACTTCATTTTATAAAAATGTTGCGGAATTTGTTCCCAGAAAAACATGGTAAATACGTTATTAAAACATTTTCGATGAAACGTATTTATTTCATTTTAAAACGTTTGGGATGTCATCGTTAATACAGAAACATAAGCATAAACAGAACTTACAATTATTTACACTAGTGATCTACATCTCTTTAAATCTCTCAGTGTATTGTGACTTCATATCAACACCTGTGATAAAAATAAACTGAGTGGGTCAGGTTGGGAAACCTGGTGAGCACATAGGGTTTTCAACCCACAATAATATAATTATTTTTTTTTAAACATCAAACAATCAACCCAATTACCCATTCCCGTTATCCTCACATTACGTCCCTAAAACATCTAACACAAGGGACCTAGTCAAAGGACTATCATTGGGATGGAGTATATCTGGTGAGCACACAGTTCACACAGTTCGAATAAACACACAGTTCGAATAAACACACAGTTCGGTTAAACACAAAGTTCAAATAAACACCTACAGGTTGCGAGCCTGTTAGTGTTCCACTGGACTGTCTAGAATAGTCCGTGGTCGTCATCTATACTCCGCTAGATGACTAGATCATCAAGAACATCTATAACGAGGCATCTCATTATTTCATTTTATCACACAGCAACTAATACATCTACCCATGTCTTACCCAACACATTCTGTAGATATAAAATACATATACAGTTTAAATCATTGAAAACATGTATAAAACGTTCATCCAGCATAGATAGCAAGTATACAGATAATATACACACACAGCACGTAATTTATATAAAATACTTCATATCTATGTGTAAGCTGAAAGTAACTATGCACTCACTTGAAAAGGTGGTGATTCCGAACTCAGACAGCGCTTCGCTTCTTAAATAGAATTTTCTTCGACGAAACCTAGTATTATTACCACTAGAGTTTAGTTTATTATTCGCCGAGACTAATTAATAGTCTAGCTATTATTATTATTATATAAGCGTAAAAAAAAAATACTTATATAACCCATAATAATAGCCCAAGTATTTATTATAAGTTCATAATAACAATACTAATTTTAAATATAAGCTATATTAAAATAAGGTAAGCATAACTTACTTACAAGGGGGTTTTAGCTAGGAGTCGGGCTCTGCAGGGGCAGAACTTCGTCGCTGAATCTTTCTAAGAAAGATTCGTGCAGCGCTTCAGCGCTCACCTTACTATACTAAACTACAGAAAGAGAAGTCGAATCACGAGGGACCGAAATGCTCGGGGGATAAGGAGAGAAAGACTCTTGAATCAAGAGAATGGTGCAAGAAATATGAGAGCCCAAGCCTCTTATTTATAGTAATTGAATTTACAAAAACTACCCTCCATAATTACTTAATAACCTTATAATTATATAAACAACTAAACACCCCTCTATAATACTATTTTAAATGGATTTAATGATATTTGTACTAAACTAATGTCGAAAGAACTCAACATTAGTCTTATAATGACCGCATTGTCGATACCTTTCTAATGATATATACATATGTATATATATGTGTACGTATACATGTTTTATACTTTATTTTAATACGTAAATATGCTATTATAATTTGTAACTCGTTCATACGAACTCTGTTTTTGACGTTCTTTATATCCGCGCGTAGGTGGAGACGTACTCTACAACTTTCGTTTAGACTCCGTCGGCTAATTTTGACTTTATTTTTAAAGTTATATTTTTAACAGGCCGGGACAGGATTGGTCCGTTAAAATCTCATAACTTCTTTATCCGACGTCCATTTTCGTCTGTCTTTTTATCGTTACGCTACTAATAAAGAGATCTTCGATTCTTGTTTAGGTTGTGTCGGCTAAAAATCAATCGATCTAAAATTCGAATTTCGGGCTGTACACCGCTAATCCGAAACTTCGAAAAATCATAACTTCTTCATACGAAGTCAGATTTGGGCGTTCTTTTTATCGATGTTCTTAGTTTAACATATTCTACGACTTTCGTTTAGAGCACTAAGGCTAAATCTCTCTCTATCATAAATTTACTATTTACGTCTTCCGGTGCCGTGCCGGTTTTGCCGTAAAACTTCGGCGGGCCATAACTTCTTCGTTATAACTCGGATTTCGGTGTTCTTTATATGTATGGAAACCTTGTGACATATTCTAAAACTTGGTTAAGACTATTCATTCTAAATAATCTTTTGTCGAAAAGTCATTTTTGACCCCTATTGCCTCTAAATTGACTAGCCCGGATCTGCGGGCGTTACAATTATCTCCCCCTTAGGATGATTACGTCCCGGAATCATCAACGAAACAAGGATCGTATAATGACTCCATACGTCATCTCTTCATCCTAGGTAATAATTATAACTTCTTTATTCCTTCAAGTCTATCTCTTAGACTTATTGACTGTAAGCAGTACTTGATCGTGCACCTGCGCTCTACCTCACACTAGACTTCAAATTATGACCTATCATTATGTGATGCACGTTTAGACTTAGGTCTCTTAGAGTTAAATTCTAAAATAGACTATGCCTTCCTTCATGTTCTAATGTGATATAATCACACTTTAACATGTAGCGTTTCTGGCTGCCAACTTCTTTAACAACGAACGCGATACTTCTATTGATCGCTTTGATTTCAATTGTTTGGTTTAAGTCGGATGCTACATCGAACTTGGTTCCCTGAACCACGCAACATACTCATCGTAGTCGGACTCAATTCGGTACGACCACTAGGGTCGGAAATTAACAATCTTTTTAGTCATTATCGAAACGATGGTAATGACATACTTGAAAAAAAAAACAGAATCAGTTACTAGCTTCTTGGTAACCTTGTGACTTTCCCTGATCCAAGTGTGAGTCATGTGCTTCCGGTAGTATAGGCCTCTACTACCATTCACACCTACTCATACTCGTCCCAAGTATTGTCCCGCAGTCTCTCCAAGTCACCATACAAGAAAAAAAACAACTTAACACATCAGATAACAAAACAAAGGTTTCATATTATTTCTTGAAACGATTACATAGGTGTTCAAGTTCACCCTAGACTATGCCTCTAACAGGCTACATCATATGATTATATGGCTACATTATAACTCGATCCTTGGATGTCAAGCCGTCATTCCTGAATCCTCGCATTGTCATCTGCTTCGTCTAGGATCATATGGAATGCTCTTGCCTTCGGTTTTGGCGGAATGTTTGGTTTTTCCGCCTCTTTCTTTTTCGGGCAATCCTTAGCAACATGCCCTTCTTCACGGCATTCATAACACACCCTTTTGCACTCGTTGGCATAATGTCCGGTCTTCCCACACTTGTAGCAAGTCACTTCTTCGCTACATTTCCCAAAGTGATTCTTTTTGCACTTCTCGCACCATTTCACTTTGTTTCCTCCTCCGCTAGACTCCTTTGAACCAGACTTGATCTTCTTATTGGGCCTCGTAGATTCCTCAAACTTCCTCTTTTCGCCAACCTCAATCTTGTTGGCAGCTCTTCCCTTAATCATATCTTCCACAGACTTGGCAGCCCAGATAGCTGCCTCCAGAGTAGGAGCCTGACGCACTGGCACCGCGTACTCCCATGGAAGTCCCTTTGCGTACTTGTCAATTTTCGTCAGCTCATCCGGAACAAGACGCAAGGCAAACTCCATCTTTTCTGTGAAGTTGTTCGTGTATTCATCGATTGACATGCTTCCCTTCTTCAGGGTTAGAAACTGGTTCTCTAGCTCAAGCAGGTTTTAAGCTGAGCAGTACTTTTGTTTGAATTGCACCAAAAATTCTGCCCATGTCAGTTGCAGGGGCTCATTAGGGCTCAGAGTCTTCCCCAAGGTATTCCACCAACGTACAACACTTCCTCGAAACTGACGCACTGCAAATGTGGTCTGTAGCTTCCCTCTGCAACCGCATGTCATGAAGGCTAACACCATCTCCGAGATCCAATCCATGACCCCGATCGGATCCTCCTTTCTAGTGAAAGTCGATGGCTTGCAAGTCAGAAAATCCTTGTACTTGCATCCATTCCTCTCGACTTTGTCATCTTGGTTGTTTTGTCGAACTATTGGTGGGTTGACTTGACCAACAGTCCCACTGTAGTTTCCTTCCTCAGTCTGCCCTTCGTTCAACTCGGGCTGTTCGATCTGAATAGTGGCTTCCTCACGATTTTGCTGGAGCAAACGTCTGGTTTCCTCCATTTGACGATCCAACATCGCTTGGATCATCGCTTGCACTCCGGCCATTGTGACTGGCTCAGCGGCGGCTTCTATCACCGGTATTTGCTCAATCACTGGGGGTTGGTTTCTGTTCCCATTTGCATTCATGTTTCCACTACGGGTTCTTGCCATCTTGATCTATACACCGAATAAGGTGAATCTAGATCTTTACTTAGGATTGATGGTTAAATCATCCTTATCACTCCGAAACGTTTATATGCTAGTTCTAATATCGTAGTCGTACGTTTAGAATCCTAAACACATAAGGTTTCCAGATCCGGTCGGCAACAGACCATAGATCCGAACAACTAACAGCATATCAGGCACAAGTATTTAGCACATAAAAGCATTTTAGGCACAATTCCTAAAATAATCTAGTGCTCACACCTCACAATCATCGCTTAGCATTCTAAGTTTAAGTCTAGAAATAAATCCATATTCCTAGTTCGCTTAAACTAATGCTCTGATACCAACTGTGACATCCCCAAAAATCACGGCCAAAAAAGACCGATTTTGTTTATGCTTTATAAAAATCAGAGTACTTCATTTTATAAAAATGTTGCGGAATTTGTTCCCAGAAAAACATGGTAAATACGTTATTAAAACATTTTCGATGAAACGTATTTATTTCATTTTAAAACGTTTGGGATGTCATCGTTAATACAGAAACATAAGCATAAACAGAACTTACAATTATTTACACTAGTGATCTACATCTCTTTAAATCTCTCAGTGTATTGTGACTTCATATCAACACCTGTGATAAAAATAAACTGAGTGGGTCAGGTTGGGAAACCTGGTGAGCACATAGGGTTTTCAACCCACAATAATATAATTATTTTTTTTTAAACATCAAACAATCAACCCAATTACCCATTCCCGTTATCCTCACATTACGTCCCTAAAACATCTAACACAAGGGACCTAGTCAAAGGACTATCATTGGGATGGAGTATATCTGGTGAGCACACAGTTCACACAGTTCGAATAAACACACAGTTCGAATAAACACACAGTTCGGTTAAACACAAAGTTCAAATAAACACCTACAGGTTGCGAGCCTGTTAGTGTTCCACTGGACTGTCTAGAATAGTCCGTGGTCGTCATCTATACTCCGCTAGATGACTAGATCATCAAGAACATCTATAACGAGGCATCTCATTATTTCATTTTATCACACAGCAACTAATACATCTACCCATGTCTTACCCAACACATTCTGTAGATATAAAATACATATACAGTTTAAATCATTGAAAACATGTATAAAACGTTCATCCAGCATAGATAGCAAGTATACAGATAATATACACACACAGCACGTAATTTATATAAAATACTTCATATCTATGTGTAAGCTGAAAGTAACTATGCACTCACTTGAAAAGGTGGTGATTCCGAACTCAGACAGCGCTTCGCTTCTTAAATAGAATTTTCTTCGACGAAACCTAGTATTATTACCACTAGAGTTTAGTTTATTATTCGCCGAGACTAATTAATAGTCTAGCTATTATTATTATTATATAAGCGTAAAAAAAAAATACTTATATAACCCATAATAATAGCCCAAGTATTTATTATAAGTTCATAATAACAATACTAATTTTAAATATAAGCTATATTAAAATAAGGTAAGCATAACTTACTTACAAGGGGGTTTTAGCTAGGAGTCGGGCTCTGCAGGGGCAGAACTTCGTCGCTGAATCTTTCTAAGAAAGATTCGTGCAGCGCTTCAGCGCTCACCTTACTATACTAAACTACAGAAAGAGAAGTCGAATCACGAGGGACCGAAATGCTCGGGGGATAAGGAGAGAAAGACTCTTGAATCAAGAGAATGGTGCAAGAAATATGAGAGCCCAAGCCTCTTATTTATAGTAATTGAATTTACAAAAACTACCCTCCATAATTACTTAATAACCTTATAATTATATAAACAACTAAACACCCCTCTATAATACTATTTTAAATGGATTTAATGATATTTGTACTAAACTAATGTCGAAAGAACTCAACATTAGTCTTATAATGACCGCATTGTCGATACCTTTCTAATGATATATACATATGTATATATATGTGTACGTATACATGTTTTATACTTTATTTTAATACGTAAATATGCTATTATAATTTGTAACTCGTTCATACGAACTCCGTTTTTGACGTTCTTTATATCCGCGCGTAGGTGGAGACGTACTCTACAACTTTCGTTTAGACTCCGTCGGCTAATTTTGACTTTATTTTTAAAGTTATATTTTTAACAGGCCGGGACAGGATTGGTCCGTTAAAATCTCATAACTTCTTTATCCGACGTCCATTTTCATCTGTCTTTTTATCGTTACGCTACTAATAAAGAGATCTTCGATTCTTGTTTAGGTTGTGTCGGCTAAAAATCAATCGATCTAAAATTCGAATTTCGGGCTGTACACCGCTAATCCGAAACTTCGAAAAATCATAACTTCTTCATACGAAGTCAGATTTGGGCGTTCTTTTTATCGATGTTCTTAGTTTAACATATTCTACGACTTTCGTTTAGAGCACTAAGGCTAAATCTCTCTCTATCATAAATTTACTATTTACGTCTTCCGGTGCCGTGCCGGTTTTGCCGTAAAACTTCGGCGGGCCATAACTTCTTCGTTATAACTCGGATTTCGGTGTTCTTTATATGTATGGAAACCTTGTGACATATTCTAAAACTTGGTTAAGACTATTCATTCTAAATAATCTTTTGTCGAAAAGTCATTTTTGACCCCTATTGCCTCTAAATTGACTAGCCCGGATCTGCGGGCGTTACACTTATCCAAGTGGGAGACTGTTGGATTAGTGTCTAAGTCCATAACTATTTTGGTATGTACTTGACCCGATGGTGCATGGTCCTTTTGGGTTGCCTTCACCAAAGCAACTTGATTGGAGAAATAAATAAAGAGAGAGGTTATTATGATTTATTAATATGTTATAAGAATAATATATTAAAGGAGAAATCATATTTGTTTAATTAATATTGGTCAATAATTAATTAAGAATTAGTTTTGTGATCAAATGTAATTAATTAAACTAGAGGGGCTGATTTGTAATTATGTGATAGTTACAAAATAAGGTAAGGATTATCTTATTTATATGGTGGACGAATTAAAGGTTGGAAAGCCTTAGAATTCGAGTATGATAAGGATTCAAGGATTATCTTATTGGTTGCTTAATGGATAATCAACTAGATAAGGATAATGACTGAAACCCTATCTCTACACCTATATAAACACCCCTAGGGTCATGAATTCGTGTATCCCTTCCCAAGAGGTCCTAGATACAAATTCTAACCTCTCACCTCTCTCTTTATACCTTCTCCATTTGCTTATGGTGTTTGTAAGCCATTAGAGGAGTGACACTTGTGACTCTAATCCTTCCAAAGCCAATTCAAGGAGGAATTGAGATTGTTATTGCAACATAACAATCAAGGTATGATCTTAAACCTAATTACATATTAATATGATTACTTGAATGCTAGAATTAGGGTTTATAGTCTTGGATAACTTGCATGTACAATAGAGAAACCTAGATCCAAGCATTAGGGTTTGTATGAGCACATAAGATGTCTTATGACCAAAACCCATCAGATTATTTATTCCAAATAATCATCTATTAGAAAGTCATTTCATACGCTTATTATCTCTAAATTGACTAGCCCGAATCTGCGGGCATTACAATTATCTTCCCCTTAGGATGATTATTTCCCAGAATCATCAACAAAATAGGGCTTGTATAATGACTCCAGATGGTATATCTTCATCCTTGGTGATAACCATAACTTCTATGTTCTTTCAAATTAATATCTAACCCTTGGACTTCTTTAACTGCAGGCGGTGCTTAACCTCAAACCCGCTCTCTACCTCATGTTAGACTTTCAATCATGACCTTCAAGTCACAATCGTGATCCTTATTGGACTCTCCTTCTTCTTCTTAAAAAAACTTGAGATAAGTTCTTCGATTACTATAATAGACCGATGGGTCACATTCTAATGACCTCTCATCGTATGATGCAACGCTTATAGTTAGGTCCTTTTATAGTTAAATTTCAGAACAGACTACACCTTCCTTCATGTTCTAATGTGATATAATCACATTCTAGCATGTAGCACTTCTAGATACAAGCTTCTTACTTTAACGGAGATTCGCGATACTTCTATTGATCGCTTCGATTTCACTTAAACCTTCTGGCTTAAGTCATATGGTACATCGAGCTTGGTTCTCTGAACATGTAACAAAACGATGTAGTATGGTGAGTTTGGGTACCTAAGCTTATATACCCTTAAGGGTATATTCACTTTTCCAATATATATATATATATATATATATATATATATATATATATATATATATATATATATATATATATATATATATATATATATATATATATATATTCGTGTAAAGGAATTGTTCGTTCTTTAAATAAAGAATCCACATTCCATTTTATGCAAGATGGACAAGTTTGATGATCTTTATATATAACACGTATAAGTCAATGATTTACATTGACAAAAGAAAAGTAAGAAGCAAAGTCCTCATGAACTTGCGCATCAGGCTTCATAAACGTGCATGCTCTCATGATGATTTACATTGACAAAAGAAAAGTAAGAAGCAAAGTCCTTTTGGACCATTTTTTTTTTTTTTTTTTTTTTTTTTTTGACTCTACCTTTATCTCTACAGATAAAACAAATTCACAATCACATCTTCATTTCCTATTGTACCTTATCAACAAGATCCCCAAAATTATATCATGACTAGTTGAGCAAGGTTTTATAAGTCCTTTTTTTTTTCAGAAATAAACTAGTCAAAACATCATGGTTTATAGTGTATTTGACATATATTAAACTAAATCAAAGATTTCAATCGAAACAAAAATTATATTTTTCATTGGAAAAAAAGATGGGTAAAAATACTTGTTTCCGGTCTTTTGTCTTTATAAAGGACATAAGAAGATTCTCATCGGTGATCCCATTTTCTCAACCTAATTTTTTTTTTCAAAATAAAATATTAGTAAAATCAACGAGCTCTTTCTACAGTTCTCATATAAATAGAGATCACCTCTCGTGTGACAATATATATAACTCTCTCACATTGTTTTTTTCAACAACTTATAAATTACAAACTAAACTTATTTCTTTTAGAAGTTATATATATATATATATATATATATATATATATATATATATATATATATATATATATATATATATATATATATATATATATATATATATATATAACTAGCTGTTTACCCGCGCCAAGCGACGGGTGTGACAATGGTGGTTGAATGCTGAAAGATGAATTAAACCCTAGAAACGGAAACGTCAGCGATATATATATATATATATATATATATATATATATATATATATATATATATATATATATATATATACTAGCCGTTTACCCGCGCCAAGCGACGGGTGTGACAATGGTGGTTAAATGCTAAAAGATGAATTAAACCCTATAAATGGAAACGTCAGCGATATATATTCAAGATTTGTGAACAGAAATTGCGAGATTTTGGGAAATACAAAGATAAGCAATGAATCGGGTCAAAATAGTCTAAGAATAGGGGATAAGAGATTTGACTTTTTCAACTATTGACCATATGTACTCTACTCTTTTTGTAATGCATAAATTGATTGTACAAATGCATTTTATGTTTGTACGACTTAAAATTCAACATTTGATTAAAAAATACTTTTTAAGGTAATTAAGATATATATATATATATATATATATATATATATATATATATATATATATATATATCAACAACTTATAAATTCCAAACTAAACTTATTTCTTGTAGAAGTTATATATATATATATATATATATATATATATATATATATATATATATATATATATATATATATATATATACACGTAGGTTCAATTGAGAAAAAAAAATTGAGAATGAGGGAATCATTCTCAGCCAATCATTTATTTAACATGTTCAAATTAAAAAAAAATGTGTGTGTCCATTTTCATTAAGGGTATCTTCGTAAATTAGCAATTTTTTTACATAGAACTTACATGTTCGTTGTTATCAGTTTCCAATTTGATGATATATTTATCTCGTTTGAATCGGATATGAGGAATTCATTATCAAGATTATTTTCTTTATATAACTCGTTAGCAATTATACGTATTCATTCCATTAATCGTGAAGTTTCGCATATGTGTTTTGGTTTTCTACTTCGTCTCCAGTTTCCGATTTGATCAGGTATGTATATCGTTTGAATTGGATAGATCGGAGTTCATTATCAAGATTATTGCTTTTTATAATTTGTTTGGAATTACGCTTATTATCTTCGTTTTGGAGTTGTTTAATCGGAGTTCATTATCAAGATTATCAAGTTTCGAATATGTATTGGAGTTATTTCATCGGATGTTTATTAAGTATTTTGAGATATTTATTTCGAATCGGAGCTAATTTAATGTTTAATCGGATATATCGTTATAGTATTTACGTTCTGTACCGAGAGAGATTGCTTAATTACATCATCTGATCATATATGATTTAAGTTTATTTCAGATATTTTGTACGTTGAGGTGAGATATATTTGAAATTAACCAAGTTTTCATCTTTACGACTTTTTTTTATGAGATATTTTCGATATATTCGATATTAAGATTGTTTTTGTTTATTTATATACATCATTTGGTGTATTATGTTGTATTCTAGTGTTATTGATGGTGATTTGTATTCTTCTATGAGTGAGAGTGAAGAAGAAAATGTTGAGAACTCATTTTTTGAAGGTATCAGTTATTGAATTATTTTGTTGTTTTTAATTTTGTTGATTATCATTTATTTACATATGAATATGTTAATATGAATAAATTGTTGTCTTATTCATATATAGATAAACGTGTGATAATTGTAATTTCAAATTTATTATTATTTTTTTCGTTTTATTCATATATGAATAAGTTATGTTTTATTTTATATATTTTGAATCCTCATGAATTTTATGAATGTTTTTTGTTTTATTTATATGAGTTTTATGTGTTCATATATGTTATTGTTTTATTCATGCATTATTATTTTAGGTGGTGAATCTTCAAGTTCAGTACATGATGCACAATATTGTAATGATATAATTGCAGAACATGTCTATAAGCCAGATGTACATGTTCAACTTATTCCATTTAAGGGTTTAATCTTCAAATCATTAAAGTTGGCTATCAAAATGTATTCTGAGTATTCTGAAATTGGTGGTTTTGATGTTAGACTGAGCACACAGTCAAGGTTTGATAACAAGATTATAAAGAAGAAACATGTTATATGTAATCGTGGTGGTAAACAGAAAAAGAAATCTTATGACACATTAGGTACAAGTGGTGTTAGGAGGAAACAAAATTCAAATTCAAGAGCTATTGGTTGTCAAGCAAATATTATATTTGAATCTGTGTATGGAACTCCAGATTATAAAGTTTTTCAGTTTGATGAACTTCACAACCATCCACTTGAGAAGAGAAGCGATTTAAAAAAAGCGAGACAAATGTCATATTTAGAAAAAGAGTTTATTGTACATGCTTCCACATCAAAAATAGGTCTAACTATGGCTCATAAGTTGAGGCCAAGTTTGAGAGGTGGGTATGAGTTTGTAAAGCCAAAAGTAGTTGACTATAAAAATTTAAGGAGAGATATCAACAAGGTTATTGGTTATAAAGATGCCCAGATGATAGTAAACACAATGAATGACCGTTGAGCTCACTATCTAAATTACTCATTTGAGTTTAATTGTCAAGATGATGTTTTGGACTATATGTTTTGGGCTGATGAAATGGAGAAGGCATATTATGCTGAATTTGGTGATGTTATCTCGTTTGATGCGACTTTCCGAACAAACAAGTAAGCTATTTTATCTACTTTTGTTTACAGCTTATTCATATATGAATATTTTTATATTCACTTATTAATACATCAAAAATTGACTTTAATGAACATTTTTTTGTGTGTTAGGTATCGAATGATTTTTGTTCCTTTTACTGATAAAAAATCATTTACTGTTGGATCTGGGTTGCTAAGCAATGAAATCACTGAGTCTTACTCTTGGTTGCTTAAAGCATTTCTTAATACTCATGGGAAAGAACCAACACTTGTTTTAACCGATCAAGATGCTGCAATAAAACAAGCTGTTGAGAATGTGTTTCGTAATTCAAAGCATCGATTATGTATGTGATATATAATGAAAAAGTTGAAAAAGGTAATATTTTAATATATTTCAAATATATTACTTATTGGTATATTCATTTATGAATATTGATTGTTATTTTACTTATTATTATTTATTTATTTATGAATATTTTTGTTTTAATACAAATATCAGATGATTTATTTACTAACACAGACTTTAGAAAAAGGTTTTCAAAGCTTGTTTGGGACATTAATATGAAACCTAATGTTTTTGAGGTGAAGTAGGGTTTGATTATGAAGGAATTCAATCTTGAAGACACAAGATGGTTTAAAGACATGTTTATAATACGTGATTCATGGATACCTGGATATTTTAGTGATATTCCAATGTGTGGTTTGATGAAGACAACATTGAGGTCAGAGAGTATGAATTCATTCTTTAATACATACTCAGAAAGTGGGAACTTACTTTTGAGTTTCATGATGAATTACGACACTGCCATTCAAAAGCAAAGGAATACTCAACGAGATCTTGATAAGGCATCAAAGAAAGCATCATATAAAATGCAAACACCTCGAGAAATAGAACTGCAAGCATCAAAGGTTTATACAAGTACATTATTTTTTGAGGTGCAAAAAGAAATATATAAAGCATGTTTTTTCTGTACATACTCATACGTTGGTATTGAAGATGGTTGGGAAGTTTACAATGTGCAGCACAACAACAATAAAAGTGATTTTAAAAATGAATTTAAGGTAATTTTACTAGTTTTTTTTATGAAAAATGTAATAATATTCATATATGAATATGAGAATATTCATATATGAATATGAGAATATTCATATATGAATATATGAATATTATATGAATATATGAATATATGAGTGTTGATATGAGTATTCTTATATGAATATAAATGTGTAAATTTTGTTTTTGTATCAGGTTGGAATAAAAGCTGAAGAAAAAGAAATAAATTGCAGTTGTGAACATTTTAAGCGTATGGGTGTTTTATGCAGACATGTTTTTACAATAATGATGACATGTGGTGTTAAAGAAATTACTGAAAGGTACATTTTGAAGAGATAGATAAAGGATGTGAAATCAAGAAATTATCGTTTTAGTTCTGTTCAATCCAATTCAGGTGATTGTAAGAATGTAAAGCTAGTCAATGATTCATATTATAGTTTTGAATCATGTTTGGATATTGTAAGAGAGGACAAAAAGAGATTGGCTTTGTTTGCTGAGAAGCAACAAATGTTGTTGAAGGAATTTAAGAGTTATTATATTTCTACTGGATTGAAAAGCAAGACAGATGGTGAAGTTGTATGCAAGCTTTTGGGTGTTACTATTCCTATTCTAGAAGAGATTAATATTCATGTTCCTGAAGTTCAAAGCAATAAAGGTTCTGGAATCAAGAAAAGAATTCCAAGTGCAGGTGAGGTAGCATATGAAAATTCTAAAAAAGAACATAGAATGTGTTCAGGATGTAGAAAATGAGTTCCACACAATTTATGTACTTGTCTAGAAAGAGTTGGAGCTGCTAAATCAGCAAAAGACAGTTAGGGATTTTTAAGTTGTTTTTTAAATGTTTTTTTGGTTTAATTCATTATGAATATATGCAGATAAAAACAATAAACAATAATATTCATGTATGAATAATACACATTTATATTGATATGGTAAATTGATATGTTGATATTTGTTTTTAAATTACTATAAAATAAGTTATATTGATATTGTAAATTATTCATAAATGAATACAAATATGTGAAATTTGTTATAATAATAAATAAGTATATTCATATCTGAACTTTTTTATGTTAATATATGAACTTTGTTATACTAACATATTAATTTGAACTTATTCATAAATGAATATATCATATTCGTATTCATTTATGAATAAATAAAAATAAAGTTTGAAAATATTTGATTATAAAAAATGACATAAATAAGCAAACTTGTTTCTACTAATAAGTTAGTTATATTCATATATGAAATTTGTTATATTCATATACGAACTTTGTTATGCTGACATATTACTCTTAATTTAATCATATATGAATATATCATATTCATATTCATTTATGAATAAACATAAATAAACTTTAAAAATATTTAAATATAAAAAACTGACAGAAATAAGCGAAGTTGTTTCTATTACATAATCATTCAACATGATAATAAAAGTTGTTCATAAGCATTTCACAAAATATTAAAACGATGTTCAGCAACATTTAACAAACCATTTAAAACTTGTTTCGCAGAATCATCTTACATGTACTTCAAATCCATTCATCTTCAACACAAACTATTCTATAGCATCACACTTCAACATTCTTTCATCTTCACAAGAAATCATCAATATTCTTTTAAACTTTTTTGAATTGTTTGCATAGCCTTGTATGCATGATCAGTATGCACTTTGAATTCAACTTTTTGATATTTTTCAGCAAGATCCAACACCTTAGCCTTCAACATGTTAATTTCACAAGTTAGCATTATGTGTGCATATCTTTGCCTGAGCTTCTCTAAAGTAGTTTGCTGAACTGCACTTTCTTTATGAAGACCTGGTTTTCACTTTGAGAGTGGTTGTCCCATATAGGTCTCCATATGTCTCATTGCAAAGAACCCACAATCAACTTTGTTTTTAACTGTTCTCCATGACATTTCAAGTTGTTGGGTTTTGATACTTTCTTTTGAGATTGCATTTGCTCTTGGATGGTTTATTTCTGTAAAGTATCTCACAAATAAATTTTATGATAATTAAATAAAATAAAAGTTAGATATGTAATAAATTAGTTATTTTATGATGTTGTGAATTGGGTACATATCAAAGGTTTCAATATTACACTGTATTTTCCTTCATAATCCCCCTCAACTGCACTTTTGTCTAGAATTTCAATTGACGGTTTCTTTAAGTTAAAGACAATCACAAAAATGTGAGCACTTCTAACAATTGGAAAGAATACCTGTTTTTATATATATAATGGTAAGTATTTTGTTGATAAAAAATATATATAAAAAAACAACTTTAATTAACATACCATGTCAATATCTTTTATGTTCAATATTTTTTTGTACCCATTGGTACTCTCATGAAAGTTCTCCTTGAACTTTTCATACTTTCTTTCATTAGACAATGTTGAAGTTATAAGCAATCTGGAACCAATATAATCATATGTGAATTTCAGTTGAATATATATAATTATGTTAAAGAATACATCATATTTGTATAATCATGTATGAATTTCAGTTGTAAAAAAATATAATATTCATAAATGAATACATCATATTTGTGTATTCATTTATGAATAAGGAAGGAATTAAGTTTAGAACATAAACTTACACAAACTCCAACTTTCAAGAAGAGTCTGTATGGTGAATTTCCAAAATCCCTTTTCAGTTCTTGGTGGTTAAGTAAATCAGACCAAGTGTCTAAAACTTCTCCAAAAATCTCTGTGTTTGCATATAGACTTTCCATAATTGCTCTTTTTTTCATCTGACCATATTTTGTCTGGACAACCACATCTCTGCAAATATATATAATCAAAATATCATAGATTATTATCTATATAATAATCATATATGAATGTATATAAAATAAAGTTACTTACGATGTATTGCCTTGTAAGTTGAACAACCATTCACAGACAATACTCTCCTGATGTGTCAGTTTGGGTTTTGTGTCTGTTATTCTGCATTTGAAAGCATCAGCAAGCTTCTTCTCTCTTGGTTTATCCAGATCATGCTTTGATGGTCCTGCTTCAGTAGGAATTGATACAGAGATTGGATTTGGATTAAGAACATTTTTCTTTGCTAATCTGATAACAACCTTCTGATGGCCGTCTTTAATTTGTTTCTTTGTAAGTGGTTTTTTTGGTGAAGATTCATTAGATTTTTTACTTGAAGTTTGATCTGAATCTTGACTGAGACCTAGACTAAAGATTGGATGAGTATCTGCGTGCCAGAAGATTTATCATATAAATAGTTGTAAGTTAATTATAATATTTGAGTTTATATTTTGAAATGTTTATCCAAATTGTTACATCCTTTATTTCCATTTGTCTTGTCAGCTTTTTCTCCTTTCTTGTTTTTATTTTCTAACTTTTTCTTTCCTGAATGATAAAGAACTGTGATTAAGTAATTCATATGTGAATAAGTAATGTATTCATTTATGAATAAGTAATGCATATCATTATTTGTGAATAAGAAATATTAATTTTTTTTATATTGCGTTATTTATTTGTGAATAATAAAACTTATTATATTAATTTATTAGTGATTCAACTATTTACTTTTATCTTCTGCATTTCCTTTCTCAGTTTCTGTATGTTTTTCTTCACCTCCATCTTTCGTCTTCTTAGCTTCTGTTCCTCCTTTATTTCTATCTCCAGAGTTTTTTTTGCCTGAAACATATACATCATATATGAATATTTTTTATTTTTTATTCATTTATATAGTGTATTATTCACTTATGAATAAACAATGTTATTAAAAAAATCAATATAAATATTGTAATATATTTGAAGTCATTCATTTACATGTATCATCTCCCTTTGTTTTTTCAACTTTTGTTCCTTGTTCATGTACACCTTCTGATTTTTCCTTTTCTGCAAGAGTATCAGTTTTACTTGTACTCATTGGTGACCCTGATCAAAATTTAACAAACAAAATTGTTATTGTGTATTAATATTTTTATATATTTTTTTAAAATAAAAGTAAGGCAAAATTTACCTACATCAATATTATCGAAAATAGTTTTCATTTCAGGGTGATTCCAGATTTCATTTTCTTGACTATTTAAACTTGAAATTTCAATTCCAAGGACATTGTCCAGAATGTTGTCAACAACTTTATCCAACAAATTGTCATTTTCAGTTTGTTGAATAGTCTCCTCATGATTATTTATTTCCTTATCATGATCATCTTTTTCCTCTTCATCATTCTTATTTTCATTCCTCTCTCCATCTTTCTCTTTTACTCCAATTTCACCTTCTTTTTTATTCTTATCTGCATCATTCTTTATTGCTTCATTATCTGCTTCATTTGTAACAAGTAAATAATCTACTTTGGTTGACTTGCATCATTATCATTGTCTTCTTCTCCATTTCCCTCTTTATCTTCATTTTCTTTTTGATCATTTGTTTTTTGACCCGTTATTGGTGTCAAATTGATTCCTTCAACTCCAGTTTCATTACTTGGGAAATTAAAAAGTGTTGTGCTTTTAGTTTTTTCTTCAACAATCATATTTGTGATTTTTTCCTTTAAAATTCTAAAGCTTTCCTTTTCAGGGAACTCTTTCATCGCATCATTAAGCTTTGAATTTAGTTTTTCCTTCAATCTCTCAAAACTATTAATCATTTTTGATATTTTTGATTCATATGCCTATGTAACAAAAAGAAGTATATGATTAGAATTTAATATAATAATTTAATGTAATCATATATTATTAACATGTTCAAACTAATTACCTCAATAGAATGATCTTCATCTTTATCATAATCATTGTCTTTGAGATCTGTATCTCCTTCATCTTGTTCGTCAAAAAATTCTTCATTTATTTCTCCAAGTCCAAATCTACCTTTTTCTTGTTCAAATGCCTCTCGATATCTAATCTTCTCTGAACTCCAATAACAAATTGTTGGACGTTTACGTGTTACTGTCAAAGCTTCTGATTGGATGTTATCAGCATAGAACAACTGCACATGAATGATAACTAATTGATATTCATATATGAACAAGTAATATTATTTTTTACTTATTCATATATGAATAAGTAATGACTTATTCATATATGAATAAGTTGTGTAAAGCATTACTTGTGAACAAATATATTTTTCTTATTCATATATGAATAGTTGCTATTAGTTTATGAATAATCAATATTATTAAAAATTGAGTATAAACATTAAAATAACTTACCACCAAGAAAGATGAAGGTCCAACAAAGAAGTTGGTATCTGAGTATGGTATGTATGAGTTTTTTGTTCTGACAAGACAGTCCAAAACATAGTTGCACCAGTCTATGTTGCTGATATCGGTTCTTCTTGAAATATAACTCAAGGGAAACAGGTTACATCTTCCTATTGATGTTGACTCGCAAAACAGGTTGACAAAAAGAACTAAGAAGTTCAATTTGAAATTAAAATCAGCTTGTGTGGTAGAAACAATAACATTTTTGATTGCACTCAGTCGAATGATTGAATCTTTTTTAAATTGTTGCTTCCATTCATCATAACTTGTATCATCCTTAGGTCATTGATCCAGTTCTGTAAGTTTGGTTCCACCAATTGGTATGCCCAACATGTCATCAACAGACTCTGTTGTGACTTTCAGTTCCTTTCCTTCAATATCTATCACCATTCTCTCAGAATCAAATTTTTGAAGAACATAAAATCCTAACTTCAGTGGTATATCTGTGATTTTCATTTTTAACAAAGCTCCAAAACCCATAGATCTTACAGATTCTTTTTATTCTTTGCTCATCCTAAGGATTATAGATAGTAATGCCTCTGGTGAACATTTGTTTTCATTGAGTAAAATTCTTTTACCATTGGTTTTTTTTTGTCTTTTTTGATTGGTGACTCCTTTTTTTTTCCTTTTTCGATGGATGACTACTTTCAAAATCAGAATCTGAATCTTGTAGTTGTTGGTTTTCAGGAGTTTTCCTTTTTGATGGACTTTTTCTGCTTTGATGCTTTATTTTCTTTGGTACTTTTGTTTCTTTTCTATCTGGGAAACAAAAACATATAATATTTGAATAAGTTACTGATATATGAATATGATATATGCTCGTTGATTTATTAATATTTATTTATTACAAAAATATAAATAATATATACAATTTTATTCATATATGAATATATTAGATATGATAGGAAATTTGTACCTTTCACATTTTTCCGCTTTTGCATTGATCTTGTTTCTCTGATTGTTAGTGAATCTTTATCAGAAATGTTAGTGTTCTTACATTCATTTAATAGTAAGTAGAAGGTAAATGAGTTTGATATTCAGGAACGATTATTTGAATAAAACATATGTATTCATATATTTTTATTCACATATGAATATGTTTTGTTATATTCATATGTGAATAGAACATATATAAGTCATTCTTGTTGTATTCACATTTGAATAATGTATGTATGACAACAAGCTATCTTCTATTCATATGTGAATATAACATACATATTCAGGAATGAATATTTGAATAAAACATATGTATTCATATATTTTTATTCACATATGAATATGTTTTATTATATTTATATGTGAATAGAACATATATAAGTCATTCTTGTTGTATTCACATTTGAATAATGTATGTATGGAAGCTAGCTATATTCTATTCATATGTGAATATAACATACATATTCACGTATGAATACTTGAATAAAACATATGTATTCATATATTTTTATTCACATATGAATATGTTTTGTTATATTCATATGTGAATAGACATATGTAAGTCATTCTTGTTGTATTCATATTTGAATAATGTATGTATGGCTGCAAGCTATCTTTTATTCATATGTGAATATAACATACATATTGAGGAATGAATATTTGAATAAAACATATGTATTCATATTTTTTTTATTCAAATATGAATATGTTTTGTTATATTCATATGTGAATAGAACATATATAATTCATTCTTGTTGTATTCACATTTGAATAATGTATGTATGGCAGCAAGCTATCTTCTATTCATATGTGAATATAACATACATATTCACGAATGCATATTTGAATAAAACATATGTATTCATATTTTTTTATTCACATATGAATTTGTTTTGTTATATTCATATGTGAATAGAACATATGTAATTCATTCTTGTTGTATTCACATTTGAATAATGTATGTATGGCAGCAACTATCTTTTATTCATATGTGAATATAACATACATATTCACGAATGAATATTTGAATAAAACATATGTATTCATATTTTTTTTATTCACATATGAATATGTTTTGTTATATTCATATATAAATAGAACATATGTAAGTCATTCTTGTTGTATTCACATTTGAATAATGTATGTATTCAAGCTATCTTCTATTCATATGTGAATATAACAGACATATTCACGAATGAATATTAGTTTTTTTGCTTGTGGTCAGAAGTAAACAAAACATATTTTATTTACCTTTTTGATTTGTTCTTGGTTTTCGTTTATATGTATTCTTCACCGTTGGTGTTGTTTCTGTAAGGGTAAGTAGTTAAAATTAGGAAAACATAAGCGAAATGTTAAGTAACATTTGTATTTTGACATAATAGTTTTGAATAAAGATAAAAAAAATGAAGAGTTGATGTAAAATCATTTATATATCAAATAATAATTGATGATTCTTACAAAAATTTCAAGTAAATAAAGTAATAATGAAGGAGGGTTATAAGAATAAACGAGTATCATAAATTTCAAGTAAAATTGAAGTAAACAACCTTTTTTGAAGAATGAACAGTGTGAAAACAATGTTTTTAGTTCTAAATCAACTAATAATTTTCGAAGATTACGAGAAATTTCAAGTAATTAATTGATAATTTTAGAAATTATTCAAAATCGTTAAAAACTCGAGAAAAAACGCCGATGGTTACCTTTCATTGTCAAGAGTGAGGAAATGTTCTCGTTCATGTTTTCATCGGAAGACATTTTTCTTCGTTTATGTTATTTGATGCTTCTGCAAATGGTTTTCTTCTTATCAATTCTTCTGCAAATGGTTTTCGTGTTATGGTGTATCGAAGAGGGAAACGATGTTTTTATGTCAAGATTTGACGTGATATCAAATTACTCAAGTGCCCTGACGGTTTAATATTTTTGGATTATTTACAAATTTACCACCGCTCATTAATGTATTTGGATTATTTATAAGTTTGCCACCGTGCGTTTTTTAAGCTTATTAAATGATTGGCTGAGAATGGTTCCCCCATTCTCAACCTTTTTTTTCTCAATTGAACCCTCTCTCTCTCTCTCTCTCTCTCTATATATATATATATATATATATATATATATATATATTAATTTCTAACCTTTTGATAATAAAATACTCGAGCAATGACATTTTTTATAACACATTGTTAGAAGTAAAGAGTTGGTTGCTTTATATTTATCAATTTTATATATATTTTTTCCTTTACTTAAAATTTTTATATTGATTGGGTCATAGGGATCACTACTCTAGATAAGGTTGTCAAAAGGGCAGTCATGTCGTGTTTTTATCTAACACGACATAACACAACAAAAATTTATGTAACGCAAACTCGACATGATGCGATGTCGTGTTTTTTTTCACAAATACAAAAACGTATCAATTAAAATATGACAACACGACACGAAACGACAAAGATAACAAAATCATTTGTGTTGATTTCGTGTTGATTTCATGTCGATTTGTAAACACGACACGACATCGTGTTTTTTAAACTCGACACGAACACAACATGGACATGAATTCGAATTTTGATTGCGTCCCAATTTCTTTTCATGTTATGTATTTTTGCCGTGTCGTGTCATAAATGAATACCCCTAAATTTAAATAACACGACGGTGACTTTCTAAGACTACCAATGTCACCCTCTTCCGTCCGTTGTAAACCAAAAATTGGCACTATTTTCGGATTTGCACACACCGTTGGAACCACCTTCCCTCCGTCATCAAACTCCACCAACCACCACGATCTTCAAACCACCAGAGTTACCTACGTCACCCTCCTTCGTTCGTCGGGAAATATAAAATCGTCATCATTTTCGTTGGACCGCCTTTCCATCAAACCCCACTAATCATCATTGTCTTTCGACCACTAGAGCTGCCCACGTCACCCTCCTCCCTCCTCTTGAAAACCAAAACCCCCTTATCGCTCCCTTCGATTTTACCATAGGCCCTACCACCACAACCATAGTTGTTGTCGCCTTTTTGTTTGTTTTGATTTTCAGATGATGTTTATGGTGATAACGTTGTATGTTCTCTTGAGTTTGTCGTAAACCCTAGCTGTCGCCACCATCTTTGTTGTAGCTTTTGATTTTCAAAGGGCAGTGGGTGCGTTTTGATGGTGGAGGTTGTGACGACAGGTGGTAGGGGTTGCTTCTTGTTGCGGCAACATGGTAGATTGTGATGGTGGTGGTGACTTGCTTTATGCAAAGGGACCTAGTGTAGAAAGTAAAAAATAATTAAATGACATATTTGAACAAATCTTTCCAAATATAGGTAATATGTTATAGAAAATAAAAAATAACTGAATAACAGATTTGAACAAATCTTTCCAAATATAACTTTAATGACGAAATCATCATGGGGACAAAACCATCAAAAAGTTGACAAATTTAAGCACTTTTATATCAAAGCCACTTTCTAATGCCCTGATAAAAACAGAATTGGTTTTTTTAAAGTCAAAAAACCTTAAATAGATTTTCAGAAAATATAGAGATTTTAATACACTAAGAAAAATATATAATGATTTTTTTTATAAAATTAGATAAAAATATGTTAGGTGATTTGCCTAATGAAAAAGTTTTGATACAATTACACAACCTAAAGGTTTAAATCATTTTGGTTGCTTCAACTACTTTCTTTTCTTTCCAACTAAACCCCTTGCCACAAGATAACCAAAAACTAAAAGTTAATCCATTTTGCAGTGAAACCAAAGGACAAAACCCCACAAACCGGTCACCAGCCTCACCATTCCAATCAACCAAAATAATTGTTCACATGCTTAAATGTGTTGTACTGTACAACAACTGAAAACATCAATGATGCAGGCATAGGCATGGCATGTTACACAATTCATGTCTAAAATCAATGCACACTTTTTATGATTATTTCTTGGGAGCAACTTAACAACATTTAATTCAAATAGTGGTAATAGTTTCTCCACCAATTTAAAATCATTGGTCAAAAGTAAAGTTACTTATAGAACACAACTTAAGTCTTATAAGGGTCCCAACCATAATTTTCAATTTTTAACCATGTGGGACATGTTATTACAACAAGTCTGCGTATGGATAGCGTGACCAAGTGGATAATTACAGTTGATAAATTGTTGTATGCAAAAATAAGACTAACATTAAATGAACATTTTATTTTTATATTTAAAAAAGAAAATTTTATAATATTCATCAATTTAGAAATGAGAGAATTAGGAGCAAAAATGAACGGGTAAATATGTCAAAGGTTAGTGTCTAATTGCATTAAGGCTATGGCATGACATAAGATAACTTGTTTTTCTAGTTTTTTTTAGAGCAAATAAAAAATAGCATATTAACTAGCTATTTAAAAATTATATTAACGTTTCAACGATCTTATTGAATTTTTCTTTTTAGTTTTAACTTATTTGGCAAATAAAATAAATAGCGTATTAACTAGCTTTTTAAAAATATATTAGCATTTCAATGACATTATTCATTTTTTTTAAATGGAGTAATCTAACCACTTTTAAATATTTATTTGAACAAAATAACCAAAAAAATAATAATTGCAAACATAAACGACTTGGTACGGAATAGGTATTCCGGACAAAAAAAACATGTTTCTTGACTGATTCCGGATTTCGGATTAAAACTTCGGAATTTCAAGAAAGTCTGAAACCAAAGAAAAATTTCCAGAATTTCGAAAAAAAAATAGTTTTTTACTTAAATTTAACAAAAAATTAAAAAAATATAAGAAACATGAACTATTAAGGATATTAGTGCATACAGTCATACATTTTATTGAAAAATGATGATATTCAATAATTCTGAAATTTAAAGATCAAACACGAATGAAGTAATAAGTATTCTTAGAAAAAAAAAATTGAAAATTAGATTGGAATGTAAATAATAGTCCGTAATTAGCATTTGAAAGAAAAATGATTACTTTTCAAAAATTAAAAAAAAAAATAGTTATTTTTTTTAAAAGGTTGATTTATATAGGTTAGATTTCCCAATTTTCCTTTATTTAATTCTCAATTATATTCATACTATCGTTTCAACCAACATATTGTTGAGTTATTTTTCCTTAATGATACCTTTTATTCTACATACTTTTGATGACATTTTTTAATTTCAACTAGCTACTTTTACAAAATGGATCATTTTTTTAATGACTAACAATTAGCTTTTCGCCTATTAGCTTGTTTTTCATCTTGTCGTCAAACATAGCCTAAGAAATGTTTTTTGCTCAACTTATATTGGCATTTTGTTGGGATTAAGTAAAAAAGAAACAACAATGTATAGTTGTTTTAAATAAATTATTAACCTATTAACCCAAAAAAAAAAAAAAAAAAAAAAAAAAAAACTCTACATTTTCTTAGCTAATCCAACAGGATAAGTAAACATAAGGCTACCGATCAAACTGAAAAACAAAACAAAAACAAAGCTTTAAAACAGAAAAATAAAAGAACACCAAAATACATTGTAGATTTGAAGAAGCTCGATTGTTTTTCAAGTTGAATTTTGTACTTTCAAAACTTGGAACAAAGTACATAACACAACTCATCCATACAATGATTATAAATAAATCTCTAAAACCCCCAAACAAAAAAAAATAATCACATATTCACATATCATCATCTAATAAAAAAAAAAAAAAAAAAAAAACTCACCATCATGAACATTGAGATTGCCATTCCATACATTCATTGAAGTCAAAACTGCTTGCACAATCCAACAACGCATTCTGTTGATGTTCATATCGACATATATAATTCAACCCCACAAGAAGCTCACAAATGGCTCTTTCAGTTTTCGTTCTATCAGCAAAATACAAAGTTTGAAGAAGAAGCACATTTGTTCTTGAAACGATTTGTTGTTGTTCAAAATTTCTCTCATTCTGCCACCTAATCATGTTATGCGCCAAAGGCGAAAGCCAAACAAGAATCTGATCAAGTCGATCTTTCCAATCATGAGCAAGAGGAGCATCATAGATTGCTAAATCTTTGATATACGATTTCAGACTAATCTTTAACCCCAATCGTATGCTTGTTGGGAGCATTTGGTATAAATCATCTCTAGCTTCTTCACCCACTAGATGAGGGTATTGTAGTAATTTCTCAATCACGATTATGATGTTGGCGTAATGTAATGCTAATGCAGATCCTCCAATGGTGGTTGGAGGAGCTTGTACTGTTAGTCTGGTTTTTGTTGCGCTGCTTTTTGGGGTCGATTTAAAGCTGGTTTTTGGGATTCTTGGGATTCGGCTATGAAAAGAAGAATGATTTGTGATCTCTCTTGAAATCCGACTGCTTTGATCATCATGTTTTTGGAAAGAATCGTCATCGAAATCATCGAATTTTGAAATCGAACTGTTTATGTTTAAACATTCCATGAACAATCTTCCAGGTCCTAACCCACAAGCGAAATTGAAATCTTCGGCTTTAAACAGAGAGATTTCCCCCTTTTTTGAGATGATCTGAGGCCTGGGACTAATTACCCTTTTCTCAAATCCTGAATTACTAAAACTGCCACCAGATTTTGTACTACGGGAATCGATCTGGGATGAATTTTGAGGTAGACTTCTACAGGAGTGTAGATTTGAAGAAGAAATGGGGAGAGAAGGATTGGAGAACATGTCTCTTCGTGAAATTGTATCGATGAAAACTAAAGAAATTCGGGCATAGAGGGTACATACTGTTCTTGCTAGCATCTCGACGATTTTATCGTAAGTTTGATTCCAAAGAGAAACATTCTGCAGGTGTTTTACATCTTGCTTCTGCCAAATCACTTTCTGTTGTAAAACTTTTCGGCTTTCTTCATGCTGATTCTGCTGGAATTTGCTCGTTGCAGCTTCTAATTCGTTCAAAACTTCTATTTCGGTGTAGAGGCTAGCTGTAGAGTTCACGAATCGCTCCATTTTTCGCACCATTGCGTCCATGTCTTTGACTAGGAACCCTAATCCTCCCACATCAATGGCTCCATTGATTATATCTTCGTAAACATGCTGAAACCCTTGGAGCTGCGGGACTGTACACTTCTTGCCCAGCCTGGAAACGACGCCGGCGATGAAACACAAATCGTCTAGCTTTTCTGAAAGCGCGAGGTCTAGAAGGTAGGTTTCGTCGGAGGAAACTAGGGTTTTGACGCCGTCAGATTTGAGAATCTCGTTTTTTAATTTAGAGATCTCGGAATTCGTTAGGGATTTATGGAGGTGAACGATTTTCGACATCACATTCGCCACCTCAAACGATAGGATTCCGATTGTTTCCGGAGTTTTGTTGCGGGTGTCTTGCTTGTTCTTGGCTGATGGTTTTGAAGACGATTCCAAGAGAAGAGCGTGTTTGAGATTCGAACTCATTTGATTCCCCATCCTCAGTAACCAAGGTTCAGCCACCATTGCTGAATGTTTGAGGTCTCCAAGCTCCAAATCCCCCAAAACCAGCAAAAAATCTTCGCAGATCTGATCAGGGTTTCCGTAATCGCATCACATTAATTACACAGATACGTAAAAATGGGAAAGAATTGGATGTTCTTGAAGATTAAGTGATTCAAAAACATGGGTTGGAATGAGATTTGGGTGTGGAAGATGGAGGGAAATATGAAGATCGATTGATGGAGTTGAGAGCATATTTGAAGAGGGGAAATGGCAGTTTGAATGAAGCCAATCTCAACTCAACTGCACCACTGTCTTTCTGTACCTTGTCTTATGTGGACTCATATCAGATTTCGTAAACTAATTAATTCATTTTTGGGTGCTTTTTTTTTTTTCTATCAAATCAATTTTGTAATAAAATTGAATTTTATTAATTTATGTATATATAAATTGATGAAATTTTTATCAACAATTTTTTTTTTTTTAAAATTAGAAATAAAAATTTAAAACATATTGATGGAAGGCAAACTGGTACAAAATTTATAAACTCATATAATTTCTGTCGAATAATTGTTTTATAAGGGATATTAACAACTTGTATCTAGAATCCAAATAAAAAATAACAATAGAAAAGGGAGATGCATAAAATAATGAAAAGTAGGGAATTTTTTTTTTTTTTTTTGTAAAGTAAGGAATTTGAGGAATGAGGGATATTGGAGAGGTTGTGGAGGGAGAAGTTGTGCAACTTACAAAGTCAAAACTGTTGACTTTCCTTTTGAAGGTTTTTCTTTTGTTTATTCAAAAAAATATATATGGATTAAGTCAACTATCAATTCGTTTCATTCCATCCACACTTGACACTTTTCTGTTGTAAAAATAATATTTCTTGACATTCTGTTGCAATAGAAAATTATAAGAAAAAGGTTAAAAGTAAAAACACCAAAAAAAAAAAAAATGATGACCATTGTTCCATAAGGAAAATTATTTTGTCTATACCGAGTTTTAAATGATAAATTTTGTTTAGATGGATTCTTGAAAATCAGCTGTAAGTCTATAACAAAAAATTATCGGTCAACAAATTTTTGTGTTATATTCTGTTCATTAATCTTTTTTAATAAATAATTTATTATTGATATTTCACTTAACATTATTATTGATAGAACGAATTAGAAGGGGTGGAGACGGTGGTCTAGAGGAGCGTATGAAAAAGTATCCGATATACGTGAAAAAGAGATGAATGAAGGCGACATTTTATCAGAAGAAGGTAGAATGTTATGGCGGTGCGAATATTAAAAAGATGAAACCAATAAAGAGGCGGTGATTCTGGTTGAGTTGAGTAAGTAACCCGATGAAGAGTATCCTGATTTGTAATTTATATATAATTTGTAATTTATTAATAATAATTAGGAAAGAATCCTTGTTTTGCGGGGTTGAATACGCCAAAGAAAACAGCAAAACTGAAAGATTTTATTAATTTACATTGAACTGATCACATTAAATTTTTATTCCTAACTTATAATTTGCAATCCTTTTGTGGATATATCCTATAATGAAAGCTAAAGTATCTTCAATGGAGAGGTCATTGGTTTTGGTTTTGTAGTCTTGGATGTTCATGTATCTTTGTGAGATTTCAAAAAGGACATTTCTTGGATGATAATCACCTGAGAAATTTGGAAAAGAAATATGAAACAACAAAAATGAGAGGTGTAAGAACCTTTGAATAAAGATACCCAATCTGTCCTAAATTATTATAAATTCCAAACAAAACCTTTTTAAAGATTTTCATTTTGAATCAAGCAACCATCAAGTTATTCAAGTAAGAATAGAAATACTCTATATACTAAAAAGCAAGTGCAATCTAGCATACAGTATTTGAAACCAAGTTGTCACTTACCCACCTTCAGTTTGTAAACATATGGAGAAAAATAATAATAATCTTCACTACTTTTGAAGTGAGTGGGGCTAAAAAGTATATATCAGACCTGTAGAACAAAGACAACGAAATTAAATGAATATATATTTTACAAAACAAAGGCAACATGATTTTGTTATCTTTTGACAATCTTCTTTAATAAATGAAGGTTTTGTTTGCCACTTGTCATACTCTCATTCATTTTGCCACATGTCATTTTGTGGTTATTTTGAATTAATTTTTATTCCATATGTAATTTTGTGGTTTTCCTATTTTATTAAATTTCATATGATATTTAAATTTAATAATAAATGCATATCAATTTCATTAATGGACTTTCCTTATAACTTCAAAGTTTTAAAATAAAATCTCATTAATTTGTTTTGATTATTTTATCTAAATGATTTGTTTAAATTTAAAAGAGAAAAAAACACTTTAATTTTAGTAATTCAATATTTTTCTCATTTTTCTTATAAATTCAAATTTCTCAAATGTTTATACATATTTAATTGTTTTAAATACACCTATGTAATACATGGGGCTCACACCTAATTGATCAATATAGTAGGGTCATTAATAGCTTTAGGTTTGTTTCTGGAACCCAATGTCCTTATAATTAAGAACTTATAAGGGTTTGTTAAAGGAAGTAATAAAGTAAGAACGACATAATTTAAAATAAATGAACTTAACAATTAGAAATGTTAGCAAAATCGTTAGTAACCAACCTGTGAAGGCCCAAGTTTGATTGCAAACAAACATATTTGTCACTCCACATATGCTCCAACGTTTTGAATATACATCATTGTGGCCCATCTTGCTTCTCTGTAGGAATGTGCCCTGCACAATTATTTTTTAGAAGATTCAAACATGATTAATACAAACTTTTGCTAAGAATAAAGATAAAATATAGTACTGGGTTAATAGAGTACTGTTGCTACAACCATTAATTCAGACTAGAGGCGACATAGGAGTAATTATGTACAGTTTTATCTAGCATTTTCCGTTGAGCTTCAAGAGAAGAATCATCAAAAACCTGCTTAGAAGCTATAAAACTTACCCACGACAGATGTAAAACAATTAATTTAATGTAGGAACATTACATGTAGTGGTGTATATGAAATTGTGATTTGTGTTGATAGCTTAGGTAATAGTGTGTTTCATATTGATTCGTCTAATGATTTAGACAATGCATGCTTATGACATTATCGTCTTGGGCACATTAACAGGAAATACATCGACCAACTCCAAAAGGATGGAATGTTTGAATCATTTTACTTAAGGTCAGATGATGAATGCGAATCTTGTTTTTTGGGCAAGATGACAAAATCACCTTTCACTGGATCTTGTGAAAGAGGTGGAGTTTTATTGGATCTCATACACACATATGTGTGTTGACCTTTAGATCCACAACAACGGATGCTAATCGATTCTATGTGACATTTACAGATGATTATAGCAGATATGGTTATATCTACCTAATCAAACATAAGTCAGAAACCTTTAAAAGATTCAAAGAGTTTAAACATGAAGTCGAGAATCAATTAGGCAGGAAGATAAAGATGCTTCGATCTGATAGAGGTGGAGAGTATCTTAGTATCGAGTTCCACAACTATCTCAAGGAATGTGAAATAGTTTCACAATTGACTCCTCCTATGATATCACAACTTAATGATGTGGCAGAGAGGCATAATCGGACCCTGTTAGACATGGTTCGTTCCATGATGAGTCAAGCTTTTCTTCCCACTTCTTTCTGGGGGTATGCCTTAGAGACAGCCGCCCATATTCTCAATCTTTCCCCTACCAAGAAGGTTGCCACAACACCTCATGAGATGTAGACATAGAAGGTTCCCTCATTAGCACATATCACGGTCTTGGGATGTGAAGCTTTCGTTAGACGAGAGACTCATGAAAAGTTAGAACTTATCAGTGAGAGGTATATTTTCATTGGTTACCCAAAGACGTCTTTTGGGTAGTTGTTCTACAGACCTAGTGATAATGTGGTCTTTGTAGCACAAAGAGGAGTCTTTCGTGTGAGAGAGCTCATAAGAAAAGAGGACAGTGGGAATACAATTAACCTTGATGAGATTCAAGAATCAACCAATGAAGGAACCTTAGAAGACAGCAACTCTCAACCAGAGGATGAGACTCCTATTGAGCCCATTAACAATTCATTACGTCTTGGACGTTCTAGTAGAGTTAGCTTACCACCTGAGTTCTATGCTTTTCATATAACTACAGATGGTGGTATGTTTGTCAGTGATCGTACACTGGTAAATTTTTATGACCCAACTAAATACAAGGAAGCGATGGTAGGCCCTAAGGCTACCAAGTGGAAATAGGCAATGGACAATGAGATCAAGTCCATGTATGATAACCAAGTTTGGAATTTGGTTAATCAAGAACCTTGTCAAAAGATAGTGGGTTAAAAATGGATCTTAAAGAAGAAGACCGACATGGATGGAAAGGTACACACTTTCAAGGCATGACCGGTGGCGAAGGACTTTACTCAAACCCCCAAGGATTGACTATGATGAGACCTTCTCACCAGTGGCCAAGATAAATTCTATTAGGATAATGCTCGCCATAGCTACCTTTCATGATTATAAAATATGGCAGATGGATGTCAAAACTACTTTCCTTAACGGAAAGTTCGCTGAAGATGTTTACATGAGTTAGCCGGAGGGTTTTATAGATGCAAAGTATCCTAATAGAGTGTATAAGCTTGAGAAATATATTTATGGATTGAAACAAGCATCTCACAACTGGAATCTTTGCTTCCATGAGGAAGTCAAAGAATTTGGTTTCTCTAGGAGTAAGGATGAGTCTTGTGTGTATGTTAAGGCTAGTGGGAGTATAGTGACCTTTCTAGTATTATATGTTTATGACATACTCCTTATGGGAAACGACATTCCTGATGGGTTTTGATCACTACAACATTTCTATGATGTAAATGCAACCCTAATACTTTGGATCTAGGTTTTTCTCAAGTTATACATGCAATATTAATCATCCAAAGCATAAACCCTAACTAGCATACAATATTTCGAAATTGACAACTAATACAAAGTTAAATGAATAACTTTTCTTGTAGCTTGCTTAATATTGACCTTCAAGAGTTAATTTCCTCAAATGTTGCACCTCAAATGGATCACAAACACCAAGTAGATTGGAGGATTACGAGAGAGGGGTGAAAGGCTCCTAAAATCGGCTAGGGTATTCTTTGAATGGATAGGGCCAATTTGTAGTGCTTTAAGGTGCCTTTTATAGGTGAGCTTCTTAGGGTTATCTACTTAGAAACCCCAATTACCTTGCTTAGGCCTTAAGCAACTTACAGATCCTTCCAAAAGGCTCTCATATGGACGAAATATATGTGGACTATTCATAGAAATCGTCCACCCCTTCCACAAAGAGCCACAAGCCCAACTTGCAACTATTAGATAATTGCAATACCAGTCCCTTTAACTTAATTAGTCTCTTTTGATCACCAAATTAATTGTTGATCAATAGTAATTAAATAATATGATTTCTCAATTAATATATTATTCTTATAACATATTAATAAATCATAATTAACCTCTTTCTCCATAATTCATCATATCAAATTGCTATGGTGAAGATAACCCAAAAGGACCATGATACTATCAGGTTAAGTACATACTGATTATAGTTATGGGCTTAGACACCTAACCACCAGTCTCCCACTTGGATAAGTCTAATAACTATAATTGCAAGTATGAATTCAAAATATGATTAGCAATCATAGCTCTCAAAATCCGCTGTCGAACTCTGACCTAGTCAATGATACGTCCTTTAGATATGGGATCATGTAGTCCTCCGTTCTCAAGATATTGTGTGGACAAAGACATGGAATAAAGTCATACTCATTGTCCAACAATTTGTTTCACGATTTCTGATTTATTTGACATAGAACTTAATCGAAAACATCAATTCAGTCCTGACCAGGCCAGGCACATAAGTCAACACAAAATCATCAAGGGGCCTAAGATATTGCTTTTAATCCTCGTAGGATAAAAGGAACAGATAAACTTTGAATTATATGCTTGTACTATTTACTTATTAAATCGTACACAATAATACATTTTATAACATCAAGTTACTGACGCGTTTATGCACTATCAATGCACAACCAACTTGTAAACAACAACTCATATATCTCGGTTTAAAGACTATGCGATATTATCGTATCACAATCACACATGATAAATTCCATGAAGTGATTCATATGAGCGTGAGTTTAATCCAATACTCAAATCTTATTTCAAGAGTACTCATGAACGTTGCATCAAACTTTTGCTATGTCTAAATGCTTAGACAATATACAAACCAATTCATGACAGTCTAACCTCATAGCCTACTTCCAAAGTATGATAGACTGTGGATAATTCGAATAATCCTATTATTATGGAAGTCAAAACATGAAAAAGTGAAACAATAGTAAACAATTGACACAAGATAATAACATTACTCATAAATAAAACTCCTTTATTCAATCATGAAATGTCAATTACATTTTATCTAATACAAGTTTCTAAACAACTATCTAATCACTAAAACTAATATCGTCTTTCAGACCAATGCTCCTCATATGTTGTAAGTGCTTAACTCTGCTCAGAACCTTTGTGAGGGGATCTGTTAGGTTCTCCTATGACGATACCCTCTTTACTACGAGGAGTCCCTCTTCTACCCGATGACTGATCAAGTGGTATTTTATATCGATGTACTTGGATCTCCCATGATCCCTCAGTTCCTTGGTTAAGGCAACCGCTCCTTCATTATCACATAAAATCTCCATAGGCTCCTTTATGGCTGGTATAACTCTAAGGTCTCCGATGAAGTTCTTCAACCATATCACCTCCTTCGATGCTTCACTCGCTACTATGTACTCTGATTCACATTTTGAATCGGCTATAGTCTCCTACTTGGAACTTTCCAAAGTCACTGCTCCTCCATTTAGGATAAATACTCAGCCCAACTGAGAGCGGAAGTTATCTTTGTCGGTTTGAAAACTAGGATCACTATAACCTTTCACTCTTAACTCTTCACTTCCACCAAATACAAGGACCTAGTCCTTCATCCTTTGTAGATACTTAATAATATTCTTTATTGCTATCAGTGAGCTCTACCAGGGTTCCCTTGATATCGGCTGACCATGCTCAAAGCAAATGCCACATCAGGAGTACACGTCATAGCATACATGATCGAGCCAACGACAGAAGCATATGGTACTCGACCCATTTCTGCTATCTTATCATCGGTACGCGGGCTTTGAGTCTTACTTAACTTGTTATTGCATTGGATTGGTAACTCCGCTTTCTTGGAATGCTCCATGCTAAAATGTTTCAACACTTTATCCAAGTAAGTACTTTAACTAAGTCCTATTAGTCTCTTACTCATATTTCTCAATATCCTTATCCCTAGAATATAAGCAACCTCTCTAAGGTCCTTCATAGCGAAACACTTCCCAAGCCAGGACTTAACCTCCTGCAAGGTTGGGACGTCGTTTCTTATAAGTAGTATGTCATCCACATACAATACCAAGAAGCTAACTATACTCCCACTAAAATTAGCATATACGTAGGACTCATCCTCGCTTCTCGAAAAACCAAACTCTTTAAATTTCTCATCGAAACAAAGATTCCATCTACGAGGTGCTTGTTTCAATCCATAGATGGATTTCTTAAGCTTGCTCACTCTATTCGGGTACTTTTTATCCACAAAACCCTCTGGTTGATTCATGTAAACATCCTCAACCAACTTTCCATTAAGGAATGCGGTTTTGACATCCATCTGCCATATTTCATAATCATGAAATGTAGTTATGGCTAGCATAACCTTTATAGACTTGATCTTGGCCATTGGTGAGAAGGTTTTGTCATAGTTAACTCCTGGAGTTTGAGTTAAACCCTTCACAACCAGTCGTGCCTTGACTGTGTGCACTTTCCCATCCATGTCAGTCTTCTTTTTGAAGATCCCCTTGCACCCGACCGTCTTACGACCTGGTACATTGTCAACCAAGTTCCAAACATGATTATCATACATGGACTGAATCTCGTTTTCCATCGCCTCTTTCCATTTTGCAGACTCCAAGCCTACCATGGCTTTCTTTTAGTTTTTAGGTTCATCCATATTTATTAGTGTACTATCACTAATAAACGTATCACCCTCAGTAGTTATATGGAGGCCATATAACACGGGTGGAACACTAACTCTACTGGAATGTCTAAGAGATGAGGACTTGTCAATCTGTTCAATAGGAGTTTCCTCCTCGGGTTGAGTGCTAGTGTTTGAGGTTCCTTCATCACTTGATTCTTGAAGCTCTTCAAGATCGATTTGCATCCCACTGTCCTATTTGCAAATGAGTTCTCTCTCTCTCGAAAAACCCTTCTCCTTGCAATGAAGACAACATTGTCACTCGGTCTGTAGAAGAGATATACAAAGGACTTCTGTGGATAGTTGATGAAAATACACTGCTCACTGCGAGACTCAAGCTCGTCGTGAGTCTCCCATCTTAGGAAAGTCTCGCAACCCCAAACCTTGCTATGTGGCAACGAGGGAACCTTCCCTGTCCACATATCATGAGGTGTTTTGGCAACCTTCTCAGTTGGGACTAGATTAAGGATATGGACGGCGGTCTCTAAGGCATACCCCCAAAATGAGATAGGTAATGAAGCTCAACTCATCATGAAACAAAACATGTCCAACAAGGTTCAGTTGCGCCTCTCTGCCACAAAATTCAGTTGCGGTGTCCTAGGCGGCGTCAATTGTGAAACAATTCCATATTCCTTAAGATAGTTGTGGAACTCGATACTAAGATGCTCACCATCTTGATCAGATCGGAGCATCTTTATCTTCCTGCCCAATTGATTCTCCACTTCTTTCTTAAACTCTTTGAACTTTTCAAAAGTTTTTGACTTATTCTTGATTAAGTAGATATACCCATATCTACTATAATCATCGGTAAAAGTTATGTAGAAGCGATTTGCATCCCTTGTGGTGGATCTACAGGGCCCACACACATTGATGTGTATGCGATCCAATAATCATTCACCTCTTTCAAAGGTACCAGTAAAAGGTGACTTAGTCATCTTTCCATGTAGACAAGATTCACAAGTGTCATCTGACTTTAGGTCAAATGACTACAACACTCCATCCTTTTGGAGTTGGCCTATATGCTTCTTGTTGACATGTCCAAGATGACAATGCCATAAGCCTGCCTTGTCCAAACCATTGGACGAATCAATATGCAACACATTATTTCCTAAGTTGTCTACAACCATCACAAGTTCATATATACCATTACAATACAATGCTTCAAAATAAAATTTACCATTATAGAAAGCATTAATAGAACTAAGTTCATTATTAAACGAAAATTTAAGACCTTGTTTATATAAACCATGAAATGAAATTATGTTTCTCGCCATATCTGACGAGTAGCAACAATCGTTCAAATCTAAGCCTAACCCATTACTAAGCAATAAAGAATAAACTTCAATCTTGGTGACAGGAAACACTCTCCCATTCCCCATGATCAAATTCATCTTCCCATGCTCCACATCCATACTTCTTCTTAGACCCTGCAAATCAAAACAAATGTGAAAACCACACCCTGTGTCAAGAACCCAAGAACTAGCATGTGATGAGTTATTAGATTGAATAGTGTAAATACATGTGCAGGTGGGCTTTATCTTCCCATCCTTGATATCTTGCAGATACTTTCGGCAGGTTCGTTTCCAATTCTCTTTATCATGACAGTAGAAGCACTATGCATCTATTAAGGAGCAATAGAACCACCTTTGGTTCCATTTAAAGAAGAACCATCATGAGACTTTCCTTTGTGGGTCTTAGAAGGAGCTTGTCACACCCCCAAACCGGAATGGCGGAAACGTTCGGGGGCGAAGGACGTCATGTTCAGTATCATAACAATGCACAATAGTAAAACAAGCAACAACATAATCCATTGCATTAATAGTATAATTTATACATGTGTGTTCTGAATGTAATTGTAAGACACCATATATATATATATATATATATATATATATATATATATATATATATATATATATATATATATATAAATAAAAGACGAGTCTGAAAGTGCTTCGTCTTCTCACAAGCTGGCCCTGTACCTGTGTACTGGTGACCTGAGAATACAAGTTATTTTGAAAGAGTAGATTAGCATTTAAGCTGGTGAGTTCATAAGTATTTTAGTGTCCAAAATTTTGCATTAGTTTGATGAAAATGTTTGTAAATGTTTGAATGTAAATGTTTGTAAGTGTTTGATGTAAATGTTTGTAGACTTCCTAGAAAATCCTATATTTTTTACTAAAATGGAAATTAGTCTTCTACTAAGACCCAACTGTTATGTATGTTTGTTCTTTTGTAAAAGTGAGTGTTTTTCCCAAGTATATGACTATCATTACCAGAAATAGTTTACATTAGCTTTTATGTGAGAAGATCACTATATGAATGTAATGGGAAAAATAAAGACGTGCAATAGTATTGTATATAGTAACTATTGAAGTGCTAACTACCTTAAAACCAAATTGTTTAATTTAAGGTAAATGTGATGAGATTATAATCACGCTTGATTGACTAGTATAAAACACGACGTTCCAAAGACATCGAAATGGTATGAAATTTGTCACCCGTAGACCTGCAGGTCCCACTATAGCTATCAGCAAGGTGTAGGATGGTCAATCTCGTATAGATTTATACATAAACTCATGCTCTCCCTCCGGGAAACTTTGGTTACAAAACATGAAACAGCCGTAAAATGCCATGCCATGAAGTAGTGACTCACATTAATGTTATCTTTGTTATTGTATTTGTATAGCGTGTTCCTTCTGTTCTAGTGTATAGTATGTTCCTTCCTGTTCTAGTGTATAGTATGTTCCTTCTGTTCTTGTTATAGTTGATGGGTTTTGGCGATATGAACATTCCTATGTGCACATACAAACCCTAATGCTTGGATCTAGGTTTCTCTAATTGAACATGCATGAATCCAAGACTTATAATGGTTATTCTAGCATAATAACATTGAGAAATCAGAGTTATAAGTTTACCTTGAATCACTTGTTTGATCTCCTTGTTCTTGGAGCTTTAGAGTCACAATTGTCACTCCTCTAATGGCTTACAAACACCAACTAGCAAGAGGATGATTTGAGAGAGTAGAGAATGACTTTGAAATCGGCCAAGGTTTCCTTACAGATAAGGGGTGCCGATTTCCATGACCCCTAGGGTCTATTTATACTTGTAAAGCTCCTAGGGTTTTACCTTTAAACCCTAATTGGATAACTTAAGCCTTAAGCAATCCTAATCCCTTCATGATAACCCTTTGGACGATTTTAGGTCTATCCTAAGCCATAAAATCGTCCACCATATTATCCATAAGGAATTATAGCCTAAAGTATAACTATCACACATTTGACAGTTTAAGCCCTTCTATTTAATTAATCTCTTTAAGTCACCAAATTAATTCCTAATTAATTTATGACTTATATTAATCAAAATAATAATATTATACTATATAATATTTCAACTCTCATTGTAAATCATCCTATCAAGTTGCTATGGTGAAGGCAACCCAAAAGGACCATGCTCAATCGGGTCAAGTATTTACCAAATATAGTTGCAACCTTAGACACTATTCCAACAGTCTCCCACTTGGATAAGTCTAGTAACTATATACACCGATTAGCAATCGTAGCTCTCAAAGACGCTTTCAAACTCTGATCTAATCAATCTTGTCCTTTAGATAAGGAATCGTACAATCCTCTGTATAGATATCATGCAGACATTGTCATCACTACTAGAAAAACAGCCTTTTACGACGCTCATTGCGCGTCGTAAAACGCTCAGACGACGCACAAATGCGCGTCAAGGAAGGCCATGTCATAAAGAGAGACGACGCGCTTTTGCGCGTCATCTATAGACGACGCGCATTTACGACGCACGTTTATGACACGCAATGCGTATCAAGGAAGGCCCTGTCATAAAGGAAGACAACACGCATTTGCGTGTCGTAACCTTATGACGCGCGTGTTTATGACACGCAATGCGTATCAAGGAAGCCCCTGTCAAGAAAGGCCATGTCATAAATGAAGATGACACACATTTTTGCATATCATAATTTAAATGTTAAAAAAATATTATTTATAGACTTACTAATTTACAAATTAAATTTGCATTTAATGTCTCATAACAGAAAATAAAATACCATATACAAAAAATAAAATCCATTGCATAAAATTTATTGTCATATAAATAATCATTCAAATAGTAGACAAATATTTGTACATTATTATTAAGAGGTTTTCCCTAACTATATAACCTAGGACTACATTGCTATTTCCTTAGTTAATTTGTGTGCATTGTTGTAAGCAAGTGTGTATTGAAGCACCTTCCATGTAGTAGTACCCCCTTGACCAATGCTAGTATCAGAACATAAAGCACCTTTCTGCACAAAAAACAACAATCAGTGAACAAAGAGTCAACATTCTTTAAAATACTATATGAACCTCCTTAAGTGATGCACATGGACCAAGAATACCCTGAATTACAATTTACAATTTACAACATAAACAAGAATTGATTGAGTGAACCTAGAAGAATAAAATGCTAGGTCAACTTAGCTAAGTATTGAATCCATATGTAATGACTACAATCACAAATGCAAGTGATTAATGTCATTAATGGAATAATTTTTTGCCCTTGTCTTACCTTTACTAGCACCATATATCTTGTCTCATTTCAGCTCCAAAATCAACAAATTCAAATATCCATGATTTGGACCTAAGAACATGGGAATACAAAGATACAAATAATATTTAATAACATTGTCCCAAATATAAACACTAAGAGATGGTGATAGAAGAGAGCGAAAAATGTTATCATATCTCACGAAGGATGTCTTTCTTCCAACATGTCTTTGTTGTTCAACTTGTAACTTATTCGTATGCGCATAATGATTGCTTTCTGCCATAACAATCAACATTCATCATGTAAACGATATTTTAAAAAAAGCACACAAACATTTCATTCCATGATGATTTATTTATAGTTACCTTGCCATGTTGAGTGTTGGTAACTCGTAATTTTTGTGTTATTGAGCCATTACCATTTGCAGGAAGAGAGTTACTGCTAGCAGGTTCCAAATGCAACTGAAGAATTTAAAAAAATAACTTTTTTTTACCAAAGTTTATTATACAATAATAAATAAATAAACATACTAGGTGGTGGAGGGGTAGGACCAAATATGTCTAATAAATCCATTATAGGTGAAGGTGATGAAAGGCTGCCTAATGGAGGAACTGAAGTTTTCATATTATTAGTGTTATCTTGATTTATTGATAATATATCATCATGTGGTGTACATGAACCATTTTGATGAGTAGCTGAATAAACATACCTTTGGGTTCCGGGTTTCAGTTCAAATAAAAAAGACTTCACCAACCCGTGACCCAACAATTGTGAGATTAAGTCTTTGACAAATCTTTATGTATATTACACTAAGTCAAATTAAGTCATACATCAGAAACTAAGACAACAGTTGTAATTTTGAGTAACTTTTACATGTTTTTATGTGAACAAGGGTGCATTCCATTAAATTAGTGGTGTTTCATATGAACCTTGATAAAACTTCATACAATGATCATAAAAGGTAATGATTTGGTTGTATTAATTATCTAGTTGAGCAAACTGTACAATGTTAAGGGGCACTACTTTTCAAGTAATGCAGAGGATAGTCAACATGCTGGTGGCATTATAGATGTACCTTTAGCACAAACTGGTGAAGATATTGCAGAATGAGGACTCCTCAAATGGTTTGTCCAAGATTATGCATGCTCCTGGTGACATTATAAAGGTAAAACACCTGTAGTAGTATTAACAATTTCCATATATATGGTAAAGTTATTTTGATTTGACTTTGATTTCAGGTTGGAGAAACTCTATTACAGTTGGAGGTTGATGATTTTGCAGTTCCATTTAATGATTCTGATGCATCCGTAGTTTCTGATGGGTCAAAGTCTGATGAACACAAGCTAGAGCTTAGAAAGAGTCATGCAAATGACAATTTATCCACCCCTGCTGTTAGAAGTCTTGCAAAGCAACATGGTATTGATTTAGCTTATGTTACTGGAAGTGGTAAACATGTAAGAATATTGAAAGAAGATGTTCTAAAATATGGTGTAGAAAAAGGAATTATTGATGACAAACCTGCTTGTAATCCTACTTCTATCGAACCCATGTTTGGACCTGAAGAACAACTTCAAGAGACGGCTGAATCACTTTATCATGATAAGATATTCTCTCAAAGGTATTATTATTATTATATAAACAATAAAAAATTTCATGAATTTGATTGAAGTAAACATGTTATTAAAGTTGTCAAGTTCTTTGTTGTTAGGGCTTATCAGCGTGCAATGGTTAGGTCAATGACTACAGCTGCTAGTGTTCCTCATTTTCATTATGTGGAAGAAATAAATTGTGATGGGCTTATGAAACTTAAATCAGCTTTCCAGAAAGAGAATACTGATCCAGATATTAAATTCACATTCCTTCCCATGTTAATAAAGTCATTATCCTCTGTTCATTTATGTTGTAACCTCATATTTTAAAACTCATAAATAATCACATGATATAACCTTTTAGATATAACCTTTTAGGCATAAATAAATAAGCACCTTTATAAACAAAGCTGATGCTGGTAACCGAACCCAGCCTTTGGAGGAATTATAGCAGGTGAGGCCGGCCCGTAAATGTGAAACTATTCATAAAATGAAGAATAAAAATGTGAAACTTACTACAAGCATCATGAGTACAAATCCGGTCAAGGCCATTACAACTCCTGTAAATCAGTTCAAGATTACCAATTAACAATTAATATTAAGTGTTGTTTGTATAAAAAAAGTATATAAATTACATTTTGGTTCTTGTGTATAGCTGATTTTTTTCAATTCTAGTCCCAACATGTTTTCTTTTGTA
Source organism: Lactuca saligna (assembly GCF_052625555.1). Classification (NCBI taxonomy): domain Eukaryota; kingdom Viridiplantae; phylum Streptophyta; class Magnoliopsida; order Asterales; family Asteraceae; genus Lactuca; species Lactuca saligna. The sequence continues at coordinate 192,112,281 of NC_136419.1, read as the reverse complement.
TTTTTGGTCCTAATTTTTAGGTTTTTAGTTTATGTTCCAACTAAAATGACTAAAATTTTGGGACCAAAAGTAGTCATTTAGTTGGTATAGGGACCGAAAAATGTTACAAGAAACCTCAAGTAAGACACAAAATTACATTAAAAAAAAAAAGAAACAACTTTAATTAAGGACGAAAAATGTGATTTAGTTTTAATAAAAAACAGTCCGTCACCAAAATATGGAACTGTTAAAACTACAAGTAGTGTGAAGAACACCAAAATAGAATCACAGTTGCCAATGTTACAACTCCAAAAGTTGCTCAAAAAAACCTCTGGAATTAGTCCCTTTATTTGAGTCAGGGGTAAAAAAGTAAAATTACTGAAGGATATAGAAATTAGAACCTGAAATATAGGAGAGTAACTGAGGTTTCTCAGCCAAACTGTTGGAAGGATAACAAGGGTGGATATAATGGCACATAAGTAATGAGAAAGCAAAGAAGCTACCTTATAAATGGAGTCCGATTACTAAAATCCCACCGAACAACATTACACCATTGGTTAAGTTTCTAGGGCAAGTCATGGTGTCCCCTGATCATTTTGTGAAATATGGATACATCACAGTTTCACTTGTTGGTCTAATTGCAATTGGAACTTCCAATTCATAATCCCCCGATCTCGTCAACCATGTAACCTGAAAGGGGAATAAGGAGGGCATTCATGTCTTCAAGAGAATAAACAACATGAGATAATGTATCAATGATGCATGTTTTAGTCCTTCCACCAGATGAATCACGAAGAAGACTAGTTAATTTGCTATCCCTGGATTACCTAAATGATAAAACCTAAAAATCAAAATCTTGAACCCATGAATGTTAAGTGTAAATTCTGTATTTAGATGAACAAACACAAGAACATAATCAAAATCTGAGACCTGTAGACATCAAAATGATTATGCACCAAAAATCCACGTGACCACCAAAGCTTAGAGTTATAACTAAGTATGTATGTCTTATGGAAAAGGAGGTACCTGGTGAGGTTTAACAGACGATAATGGAGTACCTGGTTAAGTTTCTAGGGGGAAATCAAAGCCTCTCTGATACCATGATAAAAAGTGTATTTTTGTATTTCATTTCTCATCAATTCATAACAGAAAGGAAATACTTTATAAAGGAGCATAAGAAGCTAAAAAAGGACAGAGGCTAATCTACTCCTATAATCAAGGAATTTACATAAAAGAATTTATTCCTAAAATACCCTCATGACAGCTCATGCCAACATGTGTGTGGTGTGGTGGGTTGCTTCATCTTCAACAGAGCAGCCAAATGTCGGACAACCACCATTTGAAACTTTCCCTGCATTTGTCCTATCGTGAGAGCCCTGGTACAAAAAATTACCATATTACCCTTCCACCAAGAAATAATATTGACTTTTTATTTAAAAATTATTATATATTATATTGTGAGGGCCCTGGTGCAGTCATATTCTTAATTAAATTTTAAACATCATTTATCCAAACAACATCGAATGGGAAGAAAAAGAAAGAACATGTCAAGTCTATCTGTTCCAGCCAACAGCAACAGCTTTGGGACATATTCTTAATTAAATTTGAAACTGCTTTTGTTAGCGATTCTGTCTGATACAAGTTTTTTGTTGAATAGAAAAATGTGTTGCATTTATGTTTTATAAACTTATGGTGTATTATGAGTTTTGGTACAATATAGGGGCATTATTATATGGCATGAAAAAAACTATGGAGTGGCACTGGAAATCAACATAGTATAAAATTTGCATGAACAGGTAAACTTTATTTGTTGAGTACCTTGTCACCAATCCGGATGTAGAACAAAATTTTTGTAAAATGAGCTTCTCTAACTTCACTTTCTCCTAAATTTTTCTTCAGCATCCACGGTTCTAAATAAAACAAGAACAAAAAAAAGATGGTGAGACAAGCCAAACCAATCTATCACTCACTTTTGATTTGCATTTTCTTTAATAGCAAACTGGAAGCCATGGAATTTGAGGTCCTGAACATAGATTCCATTAACTTTCTTACGATGGAACATGGAAGCACCTATACAATGTTACATTGCAATACAAAAGCCCAAACTCCAACAGCTTGTATTATGATCTTAAGTTCATGGTTCGATGGATTAGAGTTAGACTTGTTCAATTCAAACCTATTCAAGCATAACTATTGCAACATTTTCATGTAGGTATCGGTGGTTATATAAAAAAATGCCAATGTCATTCAGTAACTGCAACACCCGAAAAATACAACCAATTTAAAATTTTCAAAACAACCTGATTTCCATTAAAATGTTTACAAAAAGGTTTTCAATACAAGTCATTTGAGTATTCCCAGAATCACATTGCTACAAAATCATGAGGGGCGGTACGATCGCGCCTTCGCCTTGCCACAGTCTCCTGAAGAACTTGAAAAACATTAAACCACAACTGTAAGCCCGAAAGCTTAGTGAGATACCCCCAAAATACCAACCACGTATACGCCCTTCCAGGCTGCGACCTTCCGGTCCAAAACATACATAACATAACAAAACATAGAACAACCATGCATATCGGGTCTACCGTGTGACTGGTCCGGCGTATCGGGCCTTCAGTCCAATGGATCCATACTCCGGGTCTAGTCATGTCCTTCGAGTCTGCAGTGGGGTTGGTCCGCCCGCATCGGGCCTTCAACCCACCTGGTCCACTCTCTGAGTCTACAGTGTGACTGGTCCGCCCGCATCGGGCCTTCAGTTGGCCTGGTCCACTCTCCGAGCCTCGGCACGTCTGGTCCGCCCTCGTGGGGCCTACAGCCTATCCGGACCGCTCGCTGGGCCTTCGGAACAACCGGTCCGCCCTGGGTATCTTGGCCTACAGCACAAAGCAGGACCCGCCTCAACCCATCTCCAGTCCAAACAACCATGTGCACAAAACATACATTCATATAACAGTCATAGTCAGCAAACCGAGCAAGCAGATCACATAGCATATCATTACCCTAACCGGGTTACCGACCTAACCGGTCACTAGCATAGCATCACTCTGTATATCGGGAAAACTGGCCTTAGCAAGGCCTCCTAGCATGTACCATCCTAGCTACCAGGATGCAGACACATCAAACAATAACATAATAACCATAACCGAATCTCAATACAATAAAGGGCCGGCCTTGGTGCCTTAGACCCTGTTGATATAGTGAGGATAACTCACCTCGAAACTGTCGGCTGAAAAGATAAGATCCCGCTGCTCCGAACTCTGACACGAACTCCTTCACTAAACATCAAAACATACAACTCAATAAATACCCTTAATTACCAAAATACCCCTGGAAGACAACTGGTCAACCTTGGACGAGTCAAAGTCAACCCCTGACTGACCCTACTCGCCGAGTCATCCCGATGACTCGCCGAGTCCAACAACTCTGAGTCCACTCGCACCCAACTCACCGAGTCATCCCTTGACTCGCCGATTCATCGACTCAACCAGAAATATTAGGACTTCCTCGACAAGACTCGCCGAGTCCAAATGGACTCGTCGAGTCCAAGGCCATCTTCAACCTACTCGCCGAGTTGTTCTTCCAACTCGTCGAGTCCCAGGCCATCTTCAAGCAACTCGTCGAGTCCACCCATGTGACTCGTCGAGTACCACCGTTCTGAATCCATACAGAAGCATCTCAGGCCATGCAATTGATCCAAAACATAGAGATCTAAGCCATTCCAAGACATATGTGAATCTAACGAGATCTAAGCCATTTTCACCTTAAAACCAAGGTTTGGGACATGGTGGCTTCACTAAGCACTCAAACACAGGAACTTTAATGCACTCTAGGCCTTCAATATTCCAGATCTGAGGTAGCAACCTCAGATCTATCCTCCAAACTCCAAAACATTCCAAGACATACTCCCCACAAACCCCAAAATGATGAAACTAGGAATGCACAGCCTAAGGACGAAGATATTACCTCCAAAAGATGCCGCAATAGCAGCCAAACTCGAATCCAAGCAAAGCCCTTTGATCCAAGCCACTTCTCCTTCAAGATCTCTTCAAACAACACCTCTCCAAGCTCTAATTTGCTCCACAAATGATCTCTCCACGTATTTAGGGTTTCTGGAACTCAAGGGGGGAATAAGGGAGGCTGTGGAGGAGTATAATGCTCTTTATATAGGGCTCAACCCCGGAATTTAGGGTTTTCTCCATACAACACCTACTCGCCGAGTCCATCCCATGGACTCGCCGAGTAGGCCACTAGACACGCGACCATGACCGCGACCTGACTCGCCGAGTCATCCATGGACTCGCCGAGTCATCCTCTAAAACTTACACTTTCAGCCCTTCAACTCTACTCTTGCGATTCGGGGATGTTACAATTCTCCCCCACTTAAATTAGGCTTCATCCTCGAAGCCTTCGACATCACGTCTTCAAATTATTTCCCACGACGCACCACTTGGCCTTGACCGAACCAGGTCCCTCAAGGTACAACCATAGAACCAGAAGCTCACTCTCTCCTTCCATACGGTGTCCCCACCACTTACTCAAACCGGGCACCAACTGTACCCTCCGATAACCACACTCAACAACCGAGATTTACCCATGATGCCTTACTGCTCCAATTCTCATCCTTCACTTGACTCATATGGCTATAAAGCCACGGACCATCGGATTCCCGATCCGAATTCCACTCTATCCATCCCATGACGACCGAAAGACCCATTCTTCCATTTCGGAGCAACTCCCCCGAGTTCTCCTCTCGCAATCACACACACATGCTGATCTTGCTCTAGCACCCTCAGGTTGGAAAAACTGATACACTGATGATATCCTCGAACATCCTTCCAGGATGAACCGCTAAAACGTAGCCAAAACCCTGATCAGAATCACACTGAGAGTCCAAGACTCTTTCTCTGTATCCCTTCCGAATCCCTCTCCCTGGCTCTACATCGCGGTATTCCCTCCGCGCCCAAAGCAACATATCAAGTCGAATGAGCTTTTATTCCACCGACGCAACACACTACTCAAGGACCATCGACGGACCACTCCAATCATAACTCTACACTGCCGCTTTCACTTCCGTGAATTCACACTCCCTTTTGGGATTTCATTCCTCCCTCTTTCCTTACCAAGGAACCGCTTGTCTGCCCAGTCACCATGACAGGCACCATGGTGCTCATCCCACGCTACATTACCTCCTTAAAGCGTACCCAACATCTATGCATCACCACTACTCTAACTCTCATCACAGGGACTCTCAAGCCCATGCACTACCTTCACTGCTCAAGATTGCTACCCGGGGCCAGACCTCCCAATGTAATCACACTGCAACATACGCAACCCATAACCTTAATCCGATCCAACAATACTCACAGAGTCTTCAGCATGACTGGACCGCCTCCCCAGGCCTTCAGTCAATCTGGACCACTCTCAGAACCTTCAGCCAATCTGACTGGACCGTCCTCCGGGCCTTCGGTCTGACTGGTACGCCCACCGGCTTACAGTCTATCCGGACCGCTCAACTAGCATTCATCACTCCGAACCATCCCTTCGGGAAATCCTCCCGCACATACCGTTCTAGCCCTCTAGGGGTTCCGAACTCTATCTCCATCATACATGCTCGAACCCGTCCTGCTCCCATGCCTTCCTCAATCAACTGCTCTAGGTCTGTATTTCGCCCCGCACGCCTGTTACTCACTCATACGAGCCTGCTCTCGACTAATAGAAATACCGCTGAATTTCCCAAGCAGCTAAACAACCTCTCAGGCCCAACGATCATCCGGAGAATTTCCAATTCTCCCCCACTTAAGACACTGACAGTTAGTCACCGGTCGCCATCACCGATCTCCCCAAGCAACCTTGCAGGAATCGACACATGCACTCAAAATGTTTTTCACCAACACCAACAACTTTCATACAATCATGTTCCCATGCTGCACAACCTGCTCGAAAGGAACCCAATCTTCAACTATCAATTCCTCAGACTACAGAATCTAACTGGCCTTCAAACCAGCGCCGCATCCGTCACCAATCCTCACAAAGATAATCATTGATAGCTCGAAGTACAAATCCATAACCATAACGATCCTTCAGGGAACAAAAGATACTAAAACGAAATCTCGATCACAACTTGCCAAACCCTCAAGGAACAACGGATACCACACGAAAACCCAAAACGCAATTCAACGAAATCAACAGATAACAATACTCCGCAACAATCATAAATAATCAAAACATCAGAAAGAAACATACCCGCAACAGCAAGCTAAAAAGCACAACCCTAAGCCCTTGGGGGCTCCGCTCCACCCTGACCTCCACCTGTGATCCTCAACGCAGCCGGTGCTGGAGCCTGCACCGGTTCTGCAGCAAGCCGTGGACAGTTGACCTTCAAATGTCCAACCTGATGACAATGATAGCATATCCTCAAATCCCGAATCGGCACTGACTGCCGACAATCCCTCGCATAGTGTCCCTCTTTTCCGCACTTGCGGCATGCTCCACCGGGCCGACAAACCCCGACGTGACCCCTTCCACACTTTCCACAGATGTGGCCACCCTGATCTCCCATCCTGGAATCTGTCACACCCCAAAACCACGAACGGCGGAAACGTTCTGGGGCGGAGGACGTCATGTATGCATCACAACAATTGTAAAGTAGTAAACAAGCAACAACATCATCCATTGCATCAATAGTAAAATTTTAATTACAAGTGTTTTCTTTCATTGTACAAGATATGATAATAACTTATCAAAATAAAAGATGAGTCTTAAGTGCTCCATCTTCTCTAAACCTTGTATCGACACCTGTTTATTTGTAACCTGAGAATACAAGTTATTTTGAAAGAGTAGATCAGCATTTAAGCTGGTGAGTTCATAAGTATTTAATGTCATTACTTTGATTAGTTGATATGAAAGACTGGTAAATGAATGATGAAACATTTAGTATAAGTATGAAAAGCTCTAGAAAATCCCATATTTCCTACTAGTATAAAAGTAGTCTTCTACCATGACTCGAATGTTTTGAAACCAGTCTTTTACCTAGACCTGACTGTTTTGACAGTACGTATCTCTTGAAAATGTGATGGTTTTTCCTTGTTTAACTCTTATTAGTAGCCCCTTAAGTATACCTGAAATGGTATCAACTTAGAACATCCGTAGACTGCTCATTTACCTCTGTTGCTAACAGCCGGGTGTAGGAATAGTTAGTCCCTTATGTATACCCACGATGGTATCAACCTAGAACATCCGTAGATTGTTCATTTACCTCTGTAGCTAGCAGTGGTTGTCGGAATGGTTAGTCCCTCAAAGTATGATGTGGTACTAGGAGATAAAAGTCCCAGTCTACCTCGTCGATGATGTGATTGAATCACAAGGTAAAGATAGAAAGGCGAACAATATAACCATATCTAGACATATAACATGTAATATTAAATTTCCATATAATGTCTATGTAAAAGTATTCATGTATAAGTATTCATGTATAAGTATTCAAGTAAGAGTATTCCTTCATATAACATGTAGTCTGGACTCATGAATGAACTGACTCTGGTGTAATTTCTTATAGTAGTGAAAATGTTTTGTTTACTCTAAACTATTCCTATAATAGTTTACTAGAATGTAATTGATGAGTGACCAAGTAGGTTTATACACCATTGATATCTATTTGTATCGTAACTAAATTACTGAGGGGACATTTATGACCATATATGTATACATGATATATAACTAATATTTAAACGACTTTCGGACGAATACCCAATATCCCACCAGACCACATCTCAAGGCGCGAAAAGGAAATAGGGTGGATAGCCTTTCTAAGTCTTTTAAACATTTCTTATATAACTATACATATAGAGGCATGCAATTTATAATATAAAAGCATAAAGAAGTTTTGTAAAACCGTTGAAAAGTCTAATAAAGATTTGTGACTTGATGTCAGTTTATAAAATGATTGAAAGTATTTTGTTTGATAAGACAGTTTAAGTACACGTAAAACCATTGTTTGAAAACACCTTTGTAACCGATTTTGAAAGGAAGCTTACAGTATGTAAGACAGTTTGATAACGAGCTTTAATCATGTAAAAACGTTTAAGAAAGTCATTTAAAGTAATATGTTTAGTGAAACTGTTGAACTTGTAGTGAATCTATTTGTATACTAGTTATAAATCACATATGATTGATTTATTAACAAGAAGTATCCCAAAATATTGATGTTTTTCGTACCGAACTAATCGTATGTTTGTAGTACTAAAATAATCGTATGTTTGTAGTACCAAAGGTGGACACATATACATACAGTATAAGCGGAGTGTTTGATTTATATATAAATAACAACACTTTTCAATTTCCGAAAGATATGATATTATCGTGATGCATTTTGCACACAAAAGTTTCTTTATAATGATTATAAATGACATATGATTCCGTTGATAAAAAGTATAAAACGAAACTTCAAATAACATACGATAATCATCGTGTGTTTTACTTGTATTCCCCCCCCCCTTAAAAGCATATAAAAATATTCATAAAACATTTAAAAGTGTGGATTATAGGGGTATGAACTCACCTGATTGATTGAAGAATGCGTGACGAAAACCGAGCAGAACTTCTACTCGAGAAAGCGGATCTCTCGAGATTCTCGGGAAATCTCGGGAGTCTCGGGAGTGTAAAACTTTCTTCCCACCTTGGATATGAAAGCCGGGCCTTTGGGATGATTCCGAGGGTTGAAACGCAGAGCTTCGGCGCGAGAAAGGAAGGAAATTAGCAATTTTGGCCGGCACCCTCGCATGCTATTTATAGGGGTCTGAGGGGGTTGCGTTACGCGGGGCGTACTAGAGTACGCGCTGCGTACTCATGCGTCATGCATGAGCGCATCCTCGGTCGAAGCATTGGAGCGACGTGGACGAACCGGAGCCTAGCATCCGAGTACGCTGGGCGTACGACGGTACGCTGGTCGTACGAGGGATCGGACCGGTGACTCCTCCTTCGGATAATACCGGGATTTAATTTAATTTATATTTAAATTAATTAACAAACTTCAAAAATTCATATCTTTCTCATACGAACTCTGTTTTTGACGTTCTTTATATCCACGCGAAGGTGAGACTACGATCTACAACTTTCGTTTAGACTCTGTCGGCTAGTTTTGAATTTATTTTTAATATTATATTTTTAATAGGTCGGGACAGGAAAAGTCCGTTAAAGTTCCATAACTTCTTCATCCGACGTCCGTTTTCGTCAGACTTTTTACCGTTGCGCTAGTATTGTTGAGCCCTTCGATTATCATTTAGATTGTGTCGGCTAAAAGTCTCTCGATCTCTATTTCGAGTTTTTAGCTGTCTACTGCTATATTTGTAACTTAGAAAAATCACCACTTCCTCATACGAAGTCAGATTTGGACGTTCTTTTTATGTACGTTTACGGTTTGATGATATCTAAAACTTTCATTTAGATACCTAAGGCCAAAAACTATTGTATTGAAACTTCGCATTTTACATTTATCAGTATTGCCGGTTTTGCCGAGAATCTTCGATTGGCCATAACTTCTTCGTTATAACTCGGATTTTTGGGTTCTTTATATGTATGAAAACCTTGACACGATTCCTACTACTTTATTTAACCCAAATAAGATTTTTGGAAAGTTAAATTTTGACCTAAATTTGACTTGCGTTCCATTATATTGCCTCGAAATATCGAGTTGTCACATCATCCCCCTGTTAGAGGGAATTTCGTCCCGAAATTAGAGTTTAAGCAGAATTGATACTACGCTACGGATTGAAGTTTAATTTGATCTTTCTGTTCCTTAGTGAATTCAAATCCTCGCATGGCCTTCCAGTGAACATTTCACTATCGGGGAACGACTTTGTTTCTTTCGTTTTCCTTACTAGTGTTATAACTCTTCTTGGTCGAATGTATGTTGGATGTTTTGTGGACTGTGAAATTAGTACACCTTGTACCCTACAAGTAGTGCCTCCAGATCTTCAGAGTGATTATCATTGCTCCTGACTCAAGATCATGTGTTGTATAGTTAACTCCCTGTGTCTTAAGTTGTCTTGAGGTATAGGCAGTGACCTTTCCTCTTGTATAAGAACAAAACCAATTCATACTGATTATGAAGTCAAAACCTTGTGGTTGATTAGGTGACGTGAAGATCTAAACTAAAGTATGATTGCTCATGACTTAAGGAAAAATGGTAGGTACTTTTGTTCTATCTGACTTTCTTGTCCCAATTGACAGAAAGGGCACGCATTGGGCTTCTAAGTTTACTCGCATGGCAGCATGATCACTCGTAGTCTTCTTAAGTAGTCTCCATCTTGAAGTTCATCTTAGAACTCATACCTGGTTCATCAATTTCAGTTTCGCGTATACGAGTTGTATATAATTAAGATTGAAAAGGTAGTCGAATAAATGATTCTTCTTTAAGCTCACATCCCAACGAGGAAAAGAAGTTAGAGTGGAATCATCAATTCTAAACCTGTAGAACCTTGATTATATACTACCCCTATGTATACATTCTTCAACAATAGATCAACCGTATGGGTCTTTGGATTGAACTTGACGTGCTGTACGAGTGGTACTTCGGGGCGGTTTGTTGAATTTTTCTTCGGAAAGGATGAGAAACAATAAGTGCTCTATGCATGAGTACTTTGGTATTCTGGAACGACGGCTTTGCTAGAAAGAAAATTTCGGAGGAAGAGATGTACGTATGAAGCTGTTTTTGTGAGGATCAAATTGAATCAAGTCATATGATAATGTTAGGATCATAAGGAAACTTAAAGACATTAGATTTGAACGTAAGATGTTTACAGACAAAACACAACCATGCAACCATCAACAGAGTTACAGCACTTTAGACTACTATAAGACTATTGCTGCGAATAAGGTATACTACAAAAGACAAGTATACGCAGGACGAGAATTCCTATACAGACAGGATCTCGCAAAAGATAAGACTCTAGTTGCACTAGTTCTAGTTGGTTTATAAAAGCATAGATATTACTAACGGTTGGAAGTGAACCTATACTATAGTAGGGTCCTTTGTTGTCTCTTTCCATAATGAGGTCACACTCCTCCGGATTCACCATCATTCTCCTCTGTTGGACAGTCCCTCTTGAAGTGTCCTATTACGCCACATAGATGGCATATTCGAGAGATTTCGACATTGGTGGTTGAAGTAATGTGTTGGATCCGAGTCCATCAGCAATTTGTAGTATGTCCGTTCTTGTTGCATTTAAAGCAATGTAACGGACGACAACTACCTAGATGATGGAAGCCGCACTTATTGCATTCTGGTAGTGTTTCCGGCATACTGCCTAGCTGGTGTAGGGACAATTGGGATATTAGAAGAGATGGTAGTAGGATGTACAGATGTCGTGGCTGCGAAGGTTGCCACATGTTGTCGTCTTTTGCTCATCCCTTGGGGTGATTTTCCTTTAGACTTAGCCCAGAACTTTCGTTTGCTATTCTTGGGCTTGGGATTCGGGGTGTCGTGGTAGTTTGTTTCTTGTTGAGGTACTTGACTGTTACTTGGATTGGAATTATTGTTAACGATCCCGCTAACATTCGCGTTGTTAGCGTTGAGGAGGGTCAGAACAGCTGACACGGCAGCCGAGACTGCAGCTTGAAAGGTAGCTGCATCAATCTGAAGAGTTGGTGTTTGGTAGATGGGTTGATCGTTTTTCTTCGGCGACATGATTCTGTTATATGAAAAGAAAAATGAATTTATGAGCGAGTATGGTTGAACCTAGACGTACTTCGATCGTTCATGTAAATAATAGAAGTATGTTCTTGAAGGATTGACCTACATCCCTATGATGCAGTCCTAGTGCTGGATGGAAGTGTGTGTATAAAGGATTGACCTGATTTCCATTAAAATGTTTACAAAAAGGTTTTCAATACAAGTCATTTGAGTATTTCCAGAATCACATTGCTACAAAATCATGAGGGGCGGTACGATCGCGCCTTCGCCTTGCCACAGTCTCCTGAAGAACCTGAAAAACATTAAACCACAACTGTAAGCCCGAAAGCTTAGTGAGATACCCCCAAAATACCAACCACGTATACGCCCTTCCAGGCTGCGACCTTCCGGTCCAAAACATACAAAACATACATAACATAACAGAAAATAGAACAACCATGCATATCGGGTCTACCGTGTGACTGGTCCGGCGTATCGGGCCTTCAGTCCAATGGATCCATACTCCGGGTCTAGTAATGTCCTTCGAGTCTGCAGTGGGGTTGGTCCGCCCGCATCGGGCCTTCAACCCACCTGGTCCACTCTCTGAGTCTACAGTGTGACTGGTCCGCCCGCATCGGTCCTTCAGTCGGCCTGGTCCACTCTCCGAGCCTCGGCACGTCTGGTCCGCCCTCGTGGGGCCTACAGCCTATCCGGACCGCTCGTTGGGCCTTCGGAACAACCGGTCCACCCTGGGTATCTTGGCCTACAGCACAAAGCAGGACCCGCCTCAACCCATCTCCAGTCCAAACAACCATGTGCACAAAACATACATTCATATAACAGTCATAGTCAGCAAACCGAGCAAGCAGATCACATAGCATATCATTACCCTAACCGGGTTACCGACCTAACCGGTCACTAGCATAGCATCACTCTGTATATCGGGAAAACTGGCCTTAGCAAGGCCTCCTAGCATGTACCATCCTAGCTACCAGGATGCAGACACATCAAACAATAACATAATAACCATAACCGAATCTCAATACAATAAAGGGCCAGCCTTGGTGCCTTAGACCCTGTTGATATAGTGAGGATAACTCACCTCGAAACTGCCGGCTGGAAAGATAAGATCCCACTGCTCCGAACTCTGACACGAACTCCTTCACTAAACATCAAAACATACAACTCAATAAATACCCTTAATTACCAAAATACCCCTGGAAGACAACTGGTCAACCTTGGACGAGTCAAAGTCAACCCCTGACTGACCCTACTCGCCGAGTCATCCCGATGACTCGCCGAGTCCAACAACTCTGAGTCCACTCGCACCCAACTCACCGAGTCATCCCTTGACTCGCCGATTCATCGACTCAACCAGAAATATTAGGACTTCCTCGACAAGACTCGCCGAGTCCAAATGGACTCGTCGAGTCCAAGGCCATCTTCAACCTACTCGCCGAGTTGTTCTTCCAACTCGTCGAGTCCCAGGCCATCTTCAAGCAACTCGTCGAGTCCACCCATGTGACTCGTCGAGTACCACCGTTCTGAATCCATACAGAAGCATCTCAGGCCATGCAATTGATCTAAAACAAAGATCCAACCTCCTACAATCCGTCCATCACGTAAAGTGGCAAACTTTACGTGAATCTAACGAGATCTAAGCCATTTTCACCTTAAAACCAAGGTTTGGGACATGGTGGCTTCACTAAGCACTCAAACACAGGAACTTTAATGCACTCTAGGCCTTCAATATTCCAGATCTGAGGTAGCAACCTCAGATCTATCCTCCAAACTCCAAAACATTCCAAGACATACTCCCCACAAACCCCAAAATGATGAAACTAGGAATGCACAGCCTAAGGACGAAGATATTACCTCCAAAAGATGCCTCAATAGCAGCCAAACTCGAATCCAAGCAAAGCCCTTTGATCCAAGCCACTTCTCCTTCAAGATCTCTTCAAACAACACCTCTCCAAGCTCTAATTTGCTCCACAAATGATCTCTCCACGTATTTAGGGTTTCTGGAACTCAAGGGGGGAATAAGGGAGGCTGTGGAGGAGTATAATGCTCTTTATATAGGGCTCAACCCCGGAATTTAGGGTTTTCTCCATACAGCACCTACTCGCCGAGTCCATCCCATGGACTCGCCGAGTAGGCCACTAGACACGCGACCATGACCGCGACCTGACTCGCCGAGTCATCCATGGATTCGCCGAGTCATCCATGGATTCGCCGAGTCATCCTCTAAAACTTACACTTTCAGCCCTTCAACTCTACTCTTGCGATTCGGGGATGTTACAGTAACAGATTCAATAACAAATCCATGTAAAATGCAGATGGATTAAACATACGAAAAAAATTTGTTGCAGAAATAAGAACATCTACCTTCAAATTTGAGGCCGTTAAATCTATGTACATATATATTTATGAAAATAAGAATGGATTAGTAGTGAGATGCAATGAAACATAGCTTACTTTTCATCAAGCTTCTTGAGCTCTTCGGCAATCCAAGACCTTCTAGTCGAGTTCCAGCACGGAATTCACGGCTAGGGTTTCGTACAGCGGCGCCATGTCTTCAAAATCAAAAATCCACACAACATGAACAAAAATTAATGAAAGTTCATAAAAAATCTATGAGATCCAATCAGTTAATGAGTGGAGATGATTACCATCGGATGTCTTGTCATTCATGGCTGGATTTTCTTCCGGAGCGATGATGACGGTGGCTACGTAATAGGAAAGTGCAACTTGTGATCATTGGGTCACGATCTCCACAACATCGTGTTCTTCCCCCTTGAAGTACAACAACGATAATGGTGCCCTAGGGATCCCGATGTCAATTTTATCAATCTGATCAGAGAACTCTGTATTTGTCTCCCTTAGATCTGCCAAAACCCTTTAGTTTAGTGAGCAATGGAGTAGACCGTTGGGGTTGATCACCAGAGGAAATGTCGATGTCTGTAGTAGACCAATGGCATAACTCCGATTTAACCTCCTATTGGTGTAGCTTTCCTTGAGATTCTTGGGATCACTGTATCATCTTCTCAACAGATTGAGGCATATCATTGAGTAGCTCTTTCATGGCTCTCGAGAGGTCCTTCATCTGTTTATCTTGAGGAATTGAAGATTGAGAGAAGTAAATGGAGGGTATATGAACTGAAACCCTATTTCCAACAATAGTCGTTGTTCCAACAACTATACCCCTTTGATTTCAATTTCATGGTCTGGTGGCCAAAAAACCTTGGATTTCACTAAAAACAGGAACCGATTGAAGGTTTTTTTTGGTATTTGATTGTGTGTGTGTGTGTGAGAGAGAGAGAGAGAGAGAATAACGATTGAAAGAAGGTAGAGGAGAACATGGCGGCTTTTCAAAATTTTGGAATTTCATTTCCCCCGCGAGCTTCTAAAACGCGTGTTTATGAAAAAAAAATATAAAGCGACGTGCGCACACTCCAAAAATATCAAAGGGAGGAAGAGTTACAGCCGCATAATGAGGTCTAGGGTTTACAGAGAAAAGGAGAAGCAGAGAGCGAAGGTTGTTGGCTGGTGGAGAGGATGAATTCATTATTCCTTCCCCAACAGAAACAACTTGATAGAACGAAACCTGCAAATGAGGTATAGGGTTTACATGGAATCCATAAAAGATGGATGAAATGCGGGGTTTTTAATTTTTTAGGATTTCATTCCCCCCCCCCCCCCCCCCCCCCCCGCTATTAAAGGATGGAACGCGCGTTTCCGTTAAAATTTATAAAGCGACATCCTTAGATGACACACATGTGCCCTCCGTGTTTTTGATTTTTTTTCTTTAAGACACTAGTCTAAGGGCGCGCAATAATGCATAACCTAAATGCTTAAATTTTTTGAAGAGACGACACCATTTTAAAGTCACTCCCTTTTGCGTAACATAAATCACTGAGCGTCGTGGATTGCGCGTCGTAAAAGGCTATTTTTCTAGTAGTGCATGGAAACAATTGTCTAGCATTTGGTTTCTCGATTTAAGATTTATTTGACATAGAACTTAATCAAACACATCAATTTAGTTCTGACCGGGCCCGACACATAAGTCAAATCAAATCATCAAGTGGCCGAGATATCGCTTTTATCTTCTTAGGATAAAAGTAACAGATAAACTTCGACTTATATGCATTTACTTATTCATTAGTCAACTATACACAACAATGCGTTTTATAACATCAAGTTACTGATGCGGTTTCGCACCATCAATGTACAACCAATTAACAAATAACAAACCATATATCTAGGTTTCAAGACCATATGATATTATCGTCTAGCGATCACCCTTTTGTCATATTCCATAAGGTGATTCCAGTAAGCGCGGGTTTGTTCCAATGCTCAAAACTAGTTCATAAGCACTCATGAACGTTGTAGCAACCTTTTGCTATGTCTAATACCATTTAGACAATCTACAAACCAATTCATGACAATCTTGATTCATACCTACTTCCAACATATGAACGATTGTGGACAATTCAAATAATTCGATTATTCTTAATAAACTCAATTATTCTGGAAGTCAAAACATGCAAAGTGAAACAATAGTTAAACAATTAACATAATACAGTAACATTACTCATAAATAATGCTCCTTTATTTAATCATCAAATGTTAATTACATTTATCTATTATACGTTTCTAATACTATCTAATCTATAATAATATCATCCTTCAGCCGAATGCTCCTAGCATGCTGCAAGTGCTTAACCCTGCTCAGTCCCTTCGTAAGCGGATCTGCTGGATTATCTTCTGATGATATCCTCTTCACCACGAGTTGTCCTTCTTCTACACGATGTCTTATAAAATGATATTTTCTGTCGATATGTCGAGATCTACGATGATCCCTTGGTTCCTTGGTCAAGGCAACCGCTCCTTCATTATCACAGAAAATCTCCAATGACTCCTTTATGGTAGGTACAACTCCAAGATCACCAATGAAGTTCTTTAACCATATTGCCTCTTTCGACGCTTCGCTCTCTACGATGTACTTTGATTCGCACATTGAATCAGCTACGGTTTCTTGTTTGGAACTCTTCCAAGTCACTGCTTCTCCATTCAGGGTAAAGACCCAGCCCGACTGCGAACGGTAGTTGTCCTTTTTGGTCTGAAAACTGTCGTCACTATACCATCGCACCTTCAAGTCATCACTCCCTCCGAGGACTAAAAACCATTCCTTGGTCCTCCGAAGGTACTTAAGGATATTCTTCACCGCAATCCAATGGGCTTTGCCAGGGTTCCCTTGATTTCTACTAACCATGCTTAAAGCAAAGGCTACATCAGGGTGAGTACAAGTCATAGCATACATGATTGAGCCAACTGTGGAAGCGTATGGTACTCGGCTCATTTCTGCTATCTCGGCTTCAGTACTCGGACTTTGAGTCTTACTCAACTTGGCATTATATTGTATCGGTAATTCTCCCTTCTTCGAGTTTTCCATACTAAAACGTTTTAGTACCTTATCTAAGTAAGTGTTCTGACTAAGTCCTATTAGTCTCTTACTTCGTTCTCTCACTATCCTTATTCCCAAAATATAGGAAGCCTCTCCGAGGTCCTTCATAGCGAAGCACTTCCCGAGCCAGGACTTAATCTCCTGCAGTGTCGTGATGTCGTTTCCTATGAGCAGTATGTCATCCACATACAAAACGCGAAAGCTAACTATACTCCCACTGGCTTTGACATATACACATGATTCATCTTCACTTCGTACAAATCCAAACTCTTTGACTTTCTCATAGAAGCAAAGATTCCATTTGCGAGACGCTTGCTTAAGTCCATAAATGGACTTCTCAAGCTTACACACTCTATTTGGATGCTTCGGATCAACAAAACCCTCTGGCTGAGCCATGTAAACATCCTTAGCCAACTTCCCATTAAGGAAAGCGGTTTTGACTTCCATTTGCCAAATCTCATAATCATGAAATGCGGCAATCGCTAGCATCACTCTAATAGATTTTATCTTCGCAACTGGTGAAAAGGTTTCATCATAGTCAACTCCGGGAGTTTGAGTAAAACCCTTCGCAACCAATCGCGCCTTCTATGTGTGTACGTTTCCATCCACATCGGTCTTCTTCTTGAAGATCCATTTGCACCCCACGGTCTTACGTCCGGGCACGTTATCAACCAAATTCCAAACTTGGTTGTCATACATGGACAGGATCTCGCTGTCCATTGCCTCTTTCCACTTCGCAGACTCCGGGCCTGCCATGGCTTCCTTATATCTATTAGGTTCATCTAGATTTATTAGTGTACTATCACTAATATATGTGTCCCCTTCGGTAGTAATATGAAAACCATATAACTGGGGTTGAACTCTAACTCTTCCGGAACATCTAAGAGGTAAGGACTCGTCAATTGGTTCAACCGGAGTTTCCTCCCCGGGTTGAGTGCCAGCGGTAGAGGTTCCTTCATCTATCGACTCTTAAATCTCTTCAAGCTCGATTTGCCTCCCACTGTCTCCTTGGCTTATGAGTTCTCGCTCTCGGAAAACTCCTCTCCTCGCAACGAAGACAACATTGTCCTTCAGTCTATAGAAGAGATATCCAAAGGATTTCTACAGGTAGCTGATGAAAATACATCGCTCACTACGAGGTTCGAGTTTGTCTTGAGTATCTCGTCTTACGAAGGCCTCGCAACCCCAAACCTTGATATGTGCTAATGAGGGAGTTTCCCTGTCCACATCTCGTGAGGTGTTTTGGTAACCTTCTTAGTAGGGACTTGGTTAAGGATATGGGCGCCAGTCTCTAAGGCATACCCCCAGAATGAGATAGATATTGAAGCACGACTCATCATAGAGTGAACCATGTCCAACAAGGTTCGATTACGCCTTTCTGCCACACCATTCAATTGTGGTGTCCTGGGTGGCGTCAATTGTGAAACTATTCCACACTCCTTGAGGTAATCGTGGAATTCAAGACTTAGGTACTCTGCTCCTCGATCGAATCGAAGCATCTTGATTTTCCTGCCCAATTGATTCTCCACTTCATTCTTGAACTCTTTGAACTTTTCAAATGTTTCTGAATTTTGATTGATTAAGTAGATATACCCATATCTACTATAGTCATCGGTAAAAGTCACATAGAAGCGGTTCCCATCCTTTGTGGTTGATCTAAACGGTCCACATACATCGGTATGTATTAGGTCCAATAAACCCTCACCCCTTTCACACGTACTAGTGAAGGGTGACATAGTCATCTTTCCAAGTAAATACGAGTTGCACGTGTCATCTTCCCTAAGGTCGAATGACTCCAACACTCCATCCTTTTGGAGTTGGGCTATGCACTTCTTGTTGACATGTCCTAGACGACAATGCCACAAGGATGCTCTATCCATACTATTGGAAGAATCCATGCATAAAACATCATTTCCTAGGTTATCTACAATCATAACAGTTTCATAAATTCCATTACATGGTATTGCTTCAAAATATAATACACCATTTAGATAAGCACAAATAGAACCATTCTCATTATTAAAAGAAAATCTCAATCCTTGTCTAAACAAACCATGAAATGAAATGACGTTTCTTGCCATTTCTGGCGAATAGCAACAATTGTTCAAATCTAAAGATAAACCATTCCTAAGCACTAGAGAATACACTCCAATCTTGGTCACAGGCGACGATCTTCTGTTCCCCATGATTAGATTTATTCTTCCATGATCCACATCCCTATTTCTTCTTAGTCCATGCAATTCAGAACAAATGTGGTAACCACAGCCGGTATTGAGGACCCAAGAAATAGCATGAGATGAATCATTAGATTTAATTGTATGTATACCTGCGAAAGGCGACTTGATCTTTCCTTCCTTGATAGCTTGCAGGTACTCTGGGCAGCTTCTCTTCCAATGTCCTATTTTGTGGCAATGGTGGCACTCTGCCTCCTTTGGGTTAGAAGTAGGCTTCGTGGGATCAACTTTTGTCCCGCTAGAATAGGAACCATCTCAGGACTTTCCCTTGCGGTGGCTCTTAGACGGAGCCTTTCTCTTCTTGCCTCTTCCTTGCCTAATGGCCAAAACAGGAGCAGCAGGTGGATTGGGAGTGGGTGTAACGGACTTGTCCTTGAGATTGCTCTCAGCAACCCTAAGGAGACCTTGGAGCTTTCTTAGGGTGACCTCTTCACTACTAGAAAAACAGCCTTTTACGACGCTCATTGTGCGTCGTAAAAGGCTCAGACGACGCGCAAATGCGCGTTAAGGAAGGCCCTGTCATAAAGAGAGAAGACGCGCTCTTGTGCGTTGTCTATAGACGACGCGCATTTACGATGCGCAATTACAACGCGCGTTTACGACACGCAATGAATATCAAGGAAGGCCCTGTCATAAAGGAAGACGACACACATTCGCGTATCGTAACGTTACGACGCGCGTGTTAATGATACGCAATATGTATCAAGAAAACCCCTGTCAAGAAAGGCCATGTTATAAATGAAGATGACACACATTTTTGCGTATCATAATTTTAAATGTTTTTAAAAAATATTATTTATAGATTTACTAATTTTCAAATTAAATAATACATTAAAAATCTCATAATACAAAATAAAATACCATAAATAACAAACATAATTCATTTCACTAATATGTCAAATACAAATAATTATTCCAATAGTGAGTAAATGTTATAAAAAAATGAACTCATTTATATACAATTGCATCATCTAGCTTACTATGTGCCAACAAATCTCTGTGTGTTTACTTTTGCTTGAGTCTCGGTTCCTCCAAAGCTTCTAGCCATGCCAAAATATGATATCTTGAGTCTCGTTTCAAGAACCAACATCACCTTCAATCACCCAATTAAACTCTAATGTTGGTAGACCGAGAGTTCCAGAATCAAGTTTACATCCATCACCTTCAATCACCCAATTAAACTCTAGATCTTATGTTTTTTGAAAGAAATTGGTGTTTGTAATCTATGAACAAAAAATGCAAAGACCAAGGTTAACATTTGCTATATAGAAAGCACAATTGGACATATGAATATATAATACGCAACATAAACATTTTCATGAAAATGATATAGACAGATAAGTAAGAGTGATGATATTGATACCTTAATTACGCCATTGGTGAACAAAATTTTAATTGGTTGATAGCAATACTTGACCTCTGAAAACAAATAAACAAAGGATCGCATCATAATTAGCTCAATGAAGTAATTCTTATACATTGTCTCTACCAAAAGATTCATCATGGAAACATTTTTGTTGGAAATAACTAAACAAAAACCTAAATAATAAGCAAAAAATTATAGTAATCACCATTTACAGCAGGGTGAGGAGTCCGATCAGGCCATATGAGACCATTTAAGCAGAAATTTAAGTCATTTGGTGTATCTCCAAAGTCACCTCTATATTCCCAGTATTAGCTAGCATTTGCATTTTCCTTGAGTAACCCCTGAAACCATATGCAAATATTTAGAACTACCCTTACACCACATTTACAATTTTATAAAATTTTATATGCCCAGTATTTGTACACAACCACAACCACTTATTCCATCTTATTTCCTATAAATATATATATATATATATATATATATATATATATATATATATATATCATACAAATTCAAACACAAGTAACTCACCTGTTTACTTTCAAGTTAGGAAAGTAGCTCCATAACAAAGTCTAACTAACTATGAATATTATGAAACCAAATCAAACCACAAGTTACAAACTGATAAACAAAGTCAACCAAGTTAAGATTAAGATGATGGGATCTAAAATGCATCCAACTCCTGGATAACCGTAAAGGGTAAGAAGGTAAAATCAGTTGTAAAAAAAGAATAATAATGTAAATTCATTGGTAAAAGGGTAAAAGGGTAAGAAAGTAAACTCATTTGTAGAAGGGGATAAATTAGTACTTGTCCCAATTCCCACTCTAGAATTCCCAGCTTCTTTATGTGCAGTTGCTAATTAGGTGACGTGTCAACCGGAATCCTATGTGGCATCAGTTCTTCTCCAGCCTCTATCGTATCCAACATTAACTATCAATCCAACACACAACCATCAATAAAATAACAAGTATAGATATAGATAAAGGTAAAGGGTTAGTTAATATTGCATGCTTTCTATGCTTTTTACAACCTTTCTTTGCTTGATTTCAGAGTTCATTGGCCCAATCCTGCAATACAGAAACATAAGTCTAGAGATTTCATTTGAAGGTTCAATCATAGGGCCATGAGACTGTTCACTAGCCTGCTTTAGAAAATAATGAAATACTATTACTAACCTGCTATAGAAAACTTGCAAGCTTCTTAACCTCAACCTTTTCTTGAACCAACTCTCCTTCCCTTTGCTTTAGAAAACATCTCGGGTAGTTCTTCAAGTTTGTTGCTATTATCGTTCGAAAAAGATTTGTTTAATAATATATTAAATCTAATTAACATATTAAATAAAAACAATAGTCTTTTTGTTTAGTTTTCTGAATTGCTTTAAAGTATCAATATTAAGTTCTCTAACCTCGTTACTTCAACTTAAGTGAAACAAGGAGTTAAAATGGTGTCCCAAATACATGTACAAGACATATATGTTTTGTTTTTTAAGATACTAGGGAACAAAATTAACGTATCAAATCTAGAATTCTCCCCTCATACTAAAAGGTCACGATCTGGATTCTTGTGATCATACTCATAGCTCACTGTTTATCAAATATAAGTGTAGCCCCACCTATTTATCAAAAATTAATTTCTTCAATTTATTAATATTTTTCCCCATTAAATCAAAACACATTTTCCCTATAAAATAAATATGCTCAAAAAGGAGGAGGAATCATTACGTACCTGGGATAGTAGGTGGTGAACCCTGGTCTCTATACCCCAGCTTTGAAGTTATCTTTAACTTATGTTTCTCCCCAACACACATTCCCAATAGTCCCTGATCCCATCCTGGAATACACTATTTTTGTTAACTTCCATAATATATATATATATATATATATATATATATATATATATATATATATATATATATATATATATATATATATAAGAATTTAATTTCAAAAGAATCAAATTGGGTCGTATCATATGGTTTTATACCTTTTATCACCTGACCAGTACCAAGTTCGAATTCAATTGGGTCACCCCTTTCAAAGCTGGAATCGAAAACAGTTCCATCAGTAAGTTTCCCCTGCAAACCGAGAGCTTAAAAGAATGTTCAAAAATATACATACAAATACAATCATTCATTAAGTGATACAGAAAACAGAGATAATAACTCAAAGAAGAGGGGGGATGGGATGGGATGGAGAAAGAAAGGAAATAGCTATGTAGATGTATCTACTAACTCACCCGATAATGAACTTTCACCCTATCACCTTTGTGTGCATGGATTTCACAAGTTTGGGTAGACTCTGGAAAGAGAAAAAATAATTTAATTTAAAAATTAATATTAGCAATGTGGTTTCAATTTGCATAATTTGAAAAGAGAGAGAGAGAGAGAGAGAGAGAGAGAGAGAGTATGATCCTTGATAACCAAAAATTCAAGTTTATTTGTATTCTGTTTAGCTTTCCTTCTTCCTTTAGAAATTCTTTTTTTTATTAAATCCAGTTCAAAAGCGTAAAATCCAACCATTGAAACAGATAACTTCCAAATCACACCAGTTACTTTTAGCCGGCCTTCCTTTCTAGGTGTAACACTTAGTTGGGCCTGAAAAAAGTTAAAAATAAATAAATAAATAAATAAAAACATCACAATCATATACAATACATGCTACGTGAAACTCCGCCACTCTCAATGATGATAGATACTTCAACTGGTAAATAGTTTTTCACTATTAAAGGATTACTTAATGTAATCAGGTGAATACACCTCTTATTTGACTGATCCTGGTTCTCTATCTGGTCAGCAATATTAGCATCATGAATATATAAATTTGATCCCTTGTTTACCCTCCCAGACCCAACAGAAGGCCAACACACATCACGCACAAACACACAGCAACGAAAGGATGACTACTTAGAAGAGAAGGGTAGCAGAAAAATGACCTCAAATGTCCAGTCTTGCTTTAATTAGAAAGAATAATGGAAATGCTATTAGCTTAACTCCATAGGGAAGTGCTCCCTAATGGACACCATCTTATCTGAGACCTGATTCTGCTAAATGTAGAGGAAGAGGAAACTCGTGTCCTAGATATACAGGGTCCAGAATCTTGGGAGATACACCAAATTGGAAATCGAATCTGACTTTTATCTGGAATGAATAAACTGAGAAATTAATTAATAAATGAAAAAAAAACACTAAAGGATGAACAATATCTTAGTCTTAGAGACAAGCTGTAAATAATAACTCAAGAGCCTGTTATACAAGATAAGAAATGTACATATAGAAATAGAACAACACAGGACCACTCACTCAAACACGTTTTAACAGATGACATGTAAATGTAATAACCTTCCTATGGATAGAAAATTAGAATTATGTGCCCTTATAACAAATATGTGTAACTATATAAGAATGAAAAGAGAAGGATATACGACATGATAAAGGAAGAGGGGCAAAATTATGATTCAATTCAGGAGTTTAGAAACAAATTAACTTTTCATCACAAAGAATTTCAACAATCCCAGGTTCTACTTCACCTGATTACCAAAAAAATGAAGCACATAATTTTTTAGAGGTGGTATGGGAATGGGAGAAAAGAGAAACCAAATGGCTGATGTTGTTGGAGCAAAATTGAAGTACAAAATTGTTTAAATTAGAATCAATAAACAGAAACCAAAGACGCATCCGGAACATTAAGACCAATTCTCAAGAGATGAAGAACATCTTGTGTACATTTAATAGAAACCAAAGACGCATCCGGAACATTAAGATCATTAAGTTTGGACTTGTTTCATATATCCAACGTGTAGGTTGTCAAGGTTTAAAAAAATTAAAAAAAAAATAAACATGAGAAGGAAGGGTAGAGAATTGAAAGGATATCTTCTATTGGAGCCATTAATTACCAGCAAATCTTTGACTTGTTCATTGTATATTTCAATCATTTGAACTCCAACCTCATACTTTATTACATCCATCCTTGCCTCCGGTAATTCAAACAGATCTTGTAGGGCTTGGTAGTTGACGCCCCATGTATCCTCTGTTGTCATGTCAATGTCAGGGCCACTCTACACAATAAACATGAGATATGTCTTCACGGTAGTCACCCATAGAGAAATCACCCATGTCAGGCATGCCCATGCCTCCCACGTCACCGAATTTCTGTATGAGGATAAGTCATTAGTGATATAAAAAGAAAGAAACTTCAGTAATAATATTTTAAGAAATTATTTTCTTACTGAGAAATCCACCCCTCCCATGTCAAGGTCAGCAGCAGGACCTAAAAAAACATATTTAACTAAACTTCTTAATACAATATACATATAACATGATTAAATATAGAAATGGTGGGTGACAAAATTAGTAACAATCACCATACCTGCATCATCATCTTCATCAGCCCATTTGTCCCGATCAACTTTCATATAATGTGGAGTCTTTCCATATCCAGATAGAAGAATTATAGGAAGATATCTCCTGAACTCATCATTCAGGTCCAGACAAAGTTGATCAACTAGGTGCAGGATCTGATCAGAAAGTCAAATTACATTATTGCCCTTTGACACCTGTGTATTATACAAAAGACATATAGTAAAAGCACACTTTACCGGGGTCCATGAACAGGACGATTAGCTGCTGGGAGACTGAATGATGACCATAATTTTGATATTAAAGAAAGTAGCTCGCGTAGATATGTGCGAATGTACTAGAATAGCAACCAAGAATAGTTAATGATGACCTGACGTTTAAGGAAATAGAGTTGCCAACTAGAAGAGTACAGTAATCGATGACCTGTCACAAACAAGAATAACATGAATATGAATTATGATGATCCTTTAGAACAGAAATTTCATTAAATTAGTAGCAAAATGATTAAAGGAAATATGAATACCTCTTCTAATTCAGACACATTTTAACATAGTCAGCACACACATGGGTTTAGGGTTTATGGTTTGATGTTGGAAATTGGAAATGGAAACTAACCAAAGCAGCAAGCTCAGTTGCCAAACACTTCCTTGCTCTTTTGACATATTCAAGTGCTTCATCATACTGTAAAATCAAAAAATGTTGAAAGATATTTAAAGTTCTAAGCAAACAATTACAAGTGAAGATATCCAAATCCAGATTCCAAACAATACCTTTTCTCTACGAACTAGGAGAACAACCCTGAAGAATGTCCCATTGCTGCCACCATCACCTGTGGCAGCATTATTCCGCATGTAGGTGACAGTACGAAGACTTTCTGTAACCACCATTGATTATTCTTTTCCATGCTTCTATCCTTTTTTAGTACAGTAGGGTTAAGACTTTATTCAGTTGGATATTGGGGACTGAGAGCCGATAACATAAGAGCAACCACCATTGATTATATATTTAGAATCTTTTTTTTTTCTGTAGATATCTACATATCTGTGTTGGGGTTTCTTTTTGCTGAGAAAGTACCACACATTTACTTATTTATTAAGGTTAATTGTTTTATGGACACAGGACTTGAAATCCGTCGAGTGGAGATCTATGGAGAGAGTGAGTGGGGTACTTCAAAATTTTGGGGGATTTTCCCCCTTTAGCTATTAATGAAGGATCTGACTCGCGTTCTTACAACACAGAACGAAGCCAACATAAAACCATATTTCTGATGGTGGCGGCTGCTAGGTTTTACAGAGAGAAAGAGGGGAGAAAATGAAGGTCATCGGCAGTGGATAGGAAAGAATGAGCGGGTCTTCCAAAATTTTGGGGATTTTTTTTCCTCCGTGTTTGCTAAGTCCCGCCTAAAAGGCATGTTTCATTAAAAAATTATAAAGCGATACTATTACATGACGCACATTTTACGAAAGGCACCCTCCGCATTTCTTTTTTTTTTTTTCTTTTTAGACACTATTTTTTGGGCACGCATAAATGCGTGTCTTCTATCCTTAAAATTTTGGAAAACTAACATTAATTTTTAGGGCACGTGCGAATGTGTGTCGTCTATCAGTGTGTGTCATTGTTTGCGCGTCATTAAAGGCCTATTTTCTAGTAGTGCTTCTTTGTTCATGTGGTAGGTCATCCTAAATTGGTTGTAACAAGGAG
This sequence comes from Lactuca saligna, assembly GCF_052625555.1. Lineage (NCBI taxonomy): Eukaryota > Viridiplantae > Streptophyta > Magnoliopsida > Asterales > Asteraceae > Lactuca > Lactuca saligna. Next base: position 192,085,511 of record NC_136419.1, on the reverse strand, counting down.
GCAATGAGTGAAGCACCATGTCGATTGCCAAGTCTTCCCCAAAGTCAACATTTAACTTGCGAAGATGATCGACATACCTTTGCATCTTATGCAGGTGCACGGTTAGAGATTCACCATGACCCATCTTAGCGGAGATCATGTTAGTGAAAATCTCGTAACGCTCTTGCCTCGCGTTTTGGTGGTATCTCTCCAACAAGTCTTGGTGCATTTTGTACGGATACATATCCTCGTAGGAATTTTGGAATTCGGAGTTCATAGTGGCTATCATGATGCAATGAACCTTTGTTGCATCACGCTCATGAGTTTCAAAAGCAGTGATTTCAGCCGGAGTAGCGATTTCAGGATTGATTTTCTCGAGCTTCTCATCGAGGACATACTCCTTGTCCTCGTAGCGAGCAATCGTGCGAATGTATCTTATCCATTCGCTAAAGTTCGTTCTATCGAAAGTCACCTTTTGGCAAAGGCTCATCAATGTGAACGAGCTAGCAGCAGCGTTGTTCGTGTTCGACATCTACAAATATAAAGGACAAAGATAGATTAGAATTTGGATCCCTAATTATCACCTAATAAGAAAATTAGGGCTAGGATCCAACAACAATATTTACATGTTAGAAAAGCGATGCCGTTATCTAACATGCAAACAATTTGAAGGTAAGTGAATGTATTGAGAATTCCTAGGTTTGGATGAGATTCATTGAACTTTTCAATGGCATGTTTAAATCTCGATATGCCCCTCTCGTTTGTGACTTGGATACTGAGGATCACAAAGTGGGTGTGAATTACCATGCAAATTCACATGGTGCCTTCATTGTAATGATCACCTATTCGACGTGCTGGTAAACCACACACACTCCATCGAACTATGATAAACAATGAATCACCATTTGCCATCCTTTGCTTCGAACAAATTAGTGTGCCGGTAAATCACACACGCTCCACTAACTTCTTAGCAAGGGTGCAAAGTGTAATTTCATGGGATTGCATCAATTCACTTTTCCTAAAGTAACTAGGATAGGGAATTTTGAAAAAACATGTAGTTACTTTGTATTTCATATTATACTTTTAATGAGGAGATGAGGTTGCCCTATCCTACCCGTTCGGCTAACGACCCTCCACCGATCAAGCAAGCGGTGGGTGTGAGTGTACACCCATTAAGCGCCATTTTATAGGCAGCAACCTTATACCCACCTTATAGACTGGCTTCGTGAATGAGGCCTACTAACGGTAAGACTAGCATTTTAGTTATGCATATATATATATATATATATATATATATATATATATATATATATATATATATATATATATTAATCTTGTAATATTATATTAGTATAGGGTTGAATTTTAAGCTTGTAAAATTCTAGGGTTTGAAATTTTAAATTGTCCAAATTAAACATTTAATCACAAAACAAAAATTTCAAAACTTGAGGGTAGGTTTTAAACTTTTCAAAACATAGAGGATCAAATAACAAATAATTTAAATTAACATTTAATCACATAATTATCCATATTAGATTTATTTAATTATTTCTTGCAAAACAATTTACCAATTTAATTAAAATAATTAGTCAATTATCACATAAGAAAACTAATATTTAATTAATTGATAAATATCTTCAATCAGGTCAAGGATATACTCAAATATATCATAAAATCGGATTTATATTGATCTAATATGAAAAAGGCAAGTATCTTAAAGATAAACAACAAGAAATCCCGAAGTTATCACTTCCTGACGCTTTGACTCGCCAAGTCTAGCCTACTCGCCGAGTCCACTATGGGACTCGCCGAGTCCATCAGGCAGAAACACAAAAATCAAAATTTGCAAGCATCAAACAAGCAACCAATGCATCAATTCAATAGAAACCAATCTAGGCTCTGATACCACTGATGGGTTTTGGCCATATGAACATTCCTATATGCACATACAAACTCTAATGCTTGGATCTAGGTTTCTCTAATTGAACATGCATGAATCCAAGACTTATAATAGTTATTCTAGCATAATAACATTGAGAAATCAGAGTTATAAGTTTACCTTGAATCACTTGTTTGATATTCTTGTTCTTGGAGCTTTAGAGTCACAATTGTCACTCCTCTAATGGCTTACAAACACCAACTAGCAAGAGGATGATTTGAGAGAGTAGAGAATGACTTTGAAATCGGCCAGGGTTTCCTTACTGATAAGGGGTGCCGATTTCCATGACCCCTAGGGTCTATTTATACTTGTAAAGCTCCTAGGGTTTTACCTTTAAACCCTAATTGGATAACTTAAGCCCTAAGCAATCCTAATCCCTTCATGATAACCCTTTGGACGATTTTAGGTCTATCCTAAGCCATAAAATCGTCCACCATATTATCCATAAGGAATTATAGCCTAAAGTATAACTATCACACCTTTGACAGTTTAAGCCCTTCTATTTAATTAATCTCTTTAAGTCACCAAATTAATTCCTAATTAATTTATGACTTATATTAATCAAATAATAATATTATACTATATAATATTTCAACTCTCATTGTAAATCATCCTATCAAGTTGCTATGGTGAAGGCAACCCAAAAGGACCATGCTCAATCGGGTCAAGTATTTACCAAATATAGTTGCAGCCTTAGACACTATTCCAACAATAGTATGTTTGAACTGACTCATGTATGAACTGAATCATGTAAGATTTATTATTCTAGAAATAATAAGTAGTAATCCACTAAACTATACCTATTATAGTTTACTAGTTTAATTGTATGACTGTTACTGATGCATAGAAAAGACTCAATTACTTACTAAGCAACTAAGTTAAGTATAATCCTTAAAATGGGTTTAATATTCACATACCTATTTAATAGGTATAACTATGATTTAACTGACATTCGAACTAGTGATCCTACCTCGAGCCCACAACCAAACAAGGAACAGGAGTCAATGTATCTAGCAATAGTCCTAAGTCTATTAAATCATACTTATATGTAATTAGATAGACGAATATGATTTGATATAAAGAAGTTTATAAAAGCTTTAAAAGATTTTTCAACAAGTTTGAGTATAGGAAATCCTTTTGAATGTTGTTTTCACATGTAAAATGATTAACACAATTTCATTGTGTTATACTTGTATTCCCCCCTAAAATCATTTAAAAGTATTTAATTACTTATGCAGTATTTCATCACGAAATAATACTTTTCCTGATTGACACTCATTTTACTAGGTTTAATATCCCTAGTATATTATAACTACATCCTTTTTCAAAACATTATTTATCACTTAAGCAAACTACCCAATTTACTCTTAAAGGTCATACTCATGAACTTGTTTTTTACACAAACTACAGGAAATTACCTTACCTCTTATAATGTCATTACTTCATTATATCACAATTACTTTTGACCAAACAAATCCATTCCACATAAAAAGTATGGTCAATATGATTAAGTATCATCAGGACAGTTATTCTCTTGGCATCGTTCTATCTTGAACCCAACTGCAATACAACTATTTCATAATCACTAAAAGCCATGCATCTAAGCATTACAATACTATCACCATCATTACGCTCTTATAGGCCTTTCATGTTTATCAATATCTGTCACACCCCCGAACCAGACGGCGGAAACGTCTGGGGGCTTGTGCGTGACTTCATCTTGAAATATCATTACAGTGAATATATTGAAACATAACATCATCATCATAACACATGTAATATAACAACATTCATTGTTTACATCAAGTATTGTGTTTGAATATTACATGCCAAAATAGTAAGAGTATGATGAAACAGAATATCATACAATATCCATTAGTTTGTTTCGTTCATCCTACTTCAACGGTTTCCTGAGAATACAAGTTATTTTGAAAATGGTCAACATAAAAATGTTGGTGAGTTCATAAGCATGTTTGTGAAAATGATTTGTATAACTTTGAAAACCATCAGAAAATCCAATATTTTCTGAAAACTGTTTAGTGTGTTTGTGTTAGATCTTGTATTGATGCATGTATGTTATTGTTTATTTGACTAAAAAGGTAAAGAGAATGTAGAGAGAATGTAAGAGCATGTAAAGAGAATGTTCCCAGACAACCCGATGTTGCCTGTAAAAAAAATGGTTTTCCGTAAACCTCATAACGTTAATTCCTCTTAGCGAGTCGTCATAACCATACTAAATAATGACAATTTCACCTGTCTTGGCATCGTTGGACGCCAGTTTTTTTGACTTTGATTATAAGGTTTTCGTCACCCTAGACTGAGTTAGTCTAACTGTAGCGAACAGCTCAGGTGTGGGGTGTCACCCCCATATAAATCTATACACAAATCCCCGTTCTCCCTCCAGGAGACTCTGGTTATAACTACAGGCTACGATCGTACACTTAATAGGTGCCAATCGACATAAACTCACTAGATCCTTAACCGAATTTACGCGAAGAAAAAGGTATAAACTCATTCCAGGACCAATGATCCATGTAAGTGAACCACCAAGGCATCACTAAACATGTAAATCATTTCAAGACCCAAATGGAATGAGATTATATAACATGGGCCCGAAATATATATGAAAGGACAACTAAGGCCCATTTTACATGTAAAGTATTTACCGGCCCAAATGGCACACAAATAGTATCCAAGGTCTGTCGCACATGTTAATGGGTCAATGAGGCCCAATAAATATATACAGGACCTCTCACACATAAAAATGGGTCACTAAGGCCCAATAACCTAGAAAATGATCAAATTAAATCTATTTGTTGGTTTATCATTGGTTTTAGTTCAAGTATTCACTAAAATAGCATAAAAGAAGAACACATATAAAACCCATTCCCAGGCCCAATAAACATGTAGGTGGACCACTAAGGCTCACAATACGTGTTTATTATTTCCAGGCTCAAAGGAATGTGAATGTCTATCCTAAGCCCAATATACATGTAAAAGGACACTAAGGACCACTAATCATGTATATTATTTCCAGGGCCAATAAGGATATGAATATCTATCCCGTGCCCAATATACATGTAAAAGGATACTAAGGCCCACTAAACATGTATATTATTTCCAGGCCCAATAAGGATATGAATATCATTTTTAACCCGTTTGTTATTGTTTTGTTTATTTTAGCTTGATTATTTACATAATTGATATCTAAAGCCCACTAAAATGATGTTCTTGACCCAATAAGCCAAAAATTTGCGATTAAAGCCCAATTTTGTAAGAATAACACTTTAGTCTGCATTTTTGTTCAAAATTTATGTTGATGACTAGTTTGTGGTAAAATTAACATTTATAAACTCATTTTTGTCAAAAATATCATTTTGGCTTGATTTTTGTGAAAATGCACATTTTTCTGATTTTGGGCTTTTCCGACCCAGATTTTGGAAAATTTTTAGAAAATTCATCGTAAGTCGAAATCTAGATCCGTAAATTTTGGAAGTTTGGAAACTTTGTCTACTTTGTTCACAATTTTTCTTATAATTTTTGATGGCCTCAAACTAGTGTGAAATTACTCATCTTCACAGGTTGGTCCGAAATCATTTCAAATATGATAGGCAGTTTTGTAAAATTCGCCAAAAATTGTAGAAAAACCGTATGAAAATGTGAGGGTAGTCATTTTAAAGGTATAAATCTGAAATTTATCCATGTAAAACAGTTTTGAAAAATAGTTCCATTTGGAGGCTCAAAACATTCCGACAATGGACCAAAACTCTTCTGTCAATGGTTGTTTTGTGAGTTTAGTTTATAGATCTTTGAACCCAACACTCATTTTTGCTATATCAAATATAAAAATCCCAGATCTACAAGTTTACATGTATTATATGAGATAAACATACTTTTCTCATGTTTCATATGAAGATCCTAGTGATACACTTCAAGTTTCTTAACATATTTTTAGATTAGTGAAGAAATCAACACATAATCACCAAATAATTCATAGAAAACACACATAGCCATGCATATACACATAGATCTACATAAATCAACTTGTATTTTCCCCCCAAAAACAAGTAAAAACCAAAACAATGGGGTATGAACTCACCTTGCTTTGAAGATTTTGGTTCTTGATGAAGATTAGAGGGGTTTTCGGCCTTACAAGCTCCCTTGAAGAGGTTTTTCGAATTTAGGGTGTTCTAAGGAACATGAATCACGAAATAAATGTTTAAGAGTGTGGATTTTAACATGAAATGAAACCAAATCAGTTTAGAATGATGATAACTTACCAAAATGAATGCATCTTTGATGGATTATCCTTGGACTCTCATAAGCACACACGAAAATTGTAGGGAGAATGGATGGATCTAGTGATTTGAAGGTGGAAATGGAGGAGCACCTTGGCCAAGATTATGTAGGAGAAGGAGAGTGATGTGAAATAAGGTTATTACATGAAGGTTTAGAGTCCTAGATGTATGAGATTTGTGCTTGGTTAGCCTCTAGATATTAGGGAGGTGTCATCTTAAATTCCCCCCCCCCCCCCTTTTTAATAGATGGGCTGAGAGTTGGATTATAAAGGAGGAAATGCATTAATTTGGGCCCAATCTTGGTTATGCTCGAGTTTGTTTAGCCCAATAAAAATTTTCAGCCCATTAGAAATAAGAAGGATCATCTTAGGCCCTCATGGCCCAATATGCTAAAGTTTTTTAAGTGTGGGTCTAACTAGAGCCTAATTAGGGTTTATAGACCAAAGATAGTCAAGTTGATGGTTTATTGGCCCAAAAGGCCCAACAAGAGGATCCTAGTCCATAATGAACTTGAATCAGGATTTCTAGGGTTTCCAACCCTTATTTGAACATATGAGATGTATTTGAACGAGCATTGATTGTAGTATTCACTTGGAGTACAAGTTATTACACTAGGCGAATGATTGCATGAGAGTAGAATTTCCTAGTAAAAATGCTAGTTGTGACAATATCATATTTCTTTTTAATGGACATTTCTTAGGATTTATTCCTCATTTCATCCATCGGATCCAACTTGATATACGGTCTTAACATTTTCAAAGAAATCAACTCACACTGATTTCCCTAGTCGAAATTTACTTTTCTACAAAAAAATATGTCTTGTTGAAATCTTTTCATCCATTCTATGATTACTCGCTTACTTTCTCTTTATTTCATCAAGCATTATATGCTTAAAATAGCATGATATAATCATAAAAATATGTCCCCATCAAACTTACGAACGTTATACAATTAATTCCTAGTGGGTTATAGACCCACTGCGTTACTCTGATTCCATAAGTGGCTATACTACCATTTTCAAAATCTCTTTCTTGCATCTAACTCCAACCCTTTACCTAGTACCCACATAATATTCATACACCGAACTTTATATATATATATATATATATATATATATATATATATATATAGATACATACACACACACACACACACACATATATATATATATATATATATATATATATATATATATATATTAATGCTAAGATAATCGTGAGACCCAAAGTCTCAAGTTCAACGTTCTCGATATTCCAATATAGCATGTTATATTTTTCTCACCCTAACTCGATCCTCATGTTATAATGAGTACCAAGTGTCTGTGATGATATGCATGCCATAACACTTGCACACTATACACATCTAGTCCCAACCTCACCATTTCATTCCCTAATTCACAGGTTTTACTAATCTTTTTTTTTTCTTCACTATATATATATATATATATATATATATATATATATATATATATATATATATATATATATATATATAATATATATATATATATATATATATATTTTGAGAACTGGGAAATCCATTCCTTCTACTCTCAGATGATTACCATTCAGCTTTTTGTTTCCACATTTGCACTTTCAAGATCCATAATTGATACATCAAATAAATGTATTTTAACATGTATATAAATCTCTAACATTGTGAAGTTGTATACTCCCAATGTTTCAAAATTCTCATTTCTATACAACACTCAGTTATCAAATTCTCTACTAGAACTCTATGCCTAGTCGTAGATGTTGGATTAGTGTCTAAGTCCGTAACTATTTTGGTATATACTTGACCCGATGGTGCATGGTCCTTTTGGGTTGCCTTCACCAAAGCAACTTGATAGGATGAATTATGGAGAGAAAGGATTAAATATGATTTATTAATATATTATGAGAATAATATATTATATGAGAAATCATATTGTTTAACTAATATTAGTCAAGAATTAACAAGAATTAAGTTTGTGGCTAAAAGACATTAATTAAACTTAAGGGACTTGAATTGTTAATTGTATAATAGTTGAATATTGAGGTAATGGACACCATATTAAAGGGGGGTGGACGAATTCTATGAGGAAACCCATTAGAAATCGTCCAAAGGCCTTTAAGTAAGGGGTTTATGGGTTGCTTAGGGCCTAAGCATCCAAATTAGGGTTTCCTTGTTAGATAACCCTAATAGCCTCACTATTTAAGGACCCCTTGGGCACCAAAAACGTGGGCAACTGAATCCTTAGGGTTTCTACACGTTTCTGAGTGTCTCCTTCTCTTCTCTTCTTCATCCTCTTGCTCTTGGTGTTTGTGAACCATTAGAGGAGTGAAATTTGTGACTCTAAGCTTTCTAAAGTCAATACAAGAAGGATTTGAGATTGTTATTGCTACATAACAATCAAGGTATGATATAAACCCTAATTTATGAGTTATATTGATTGTCATATGCTAGATCTAGGGTTTATAGTCTTGGATGAATTGCATGTACAATAGAGAAACCTAGATCCAAGCATTAGGGTTTGTATGAGCACATAGAATGTTCTTATGGATAAAACCCTTCAATGGTATCAGAGCCTTGATTGGTTTCTATTGTATTGATGCCTAGTATATTCATTCTTGTTGCAAAATCGATTTTTTGCCCCCGTGACTGATGAACTCGGCGAGTTCCAATGTGGACTCGGCGAGTCCATAGAGGAACTCGGCGAGTTCAAGCGTCAGTTAGGCGGATATTCGGGATTTTTACGTATTTTAACTTAGGATAATTGCCATAATTGTTTAAAATTAATAAAATTTGAATTTTGTTAATCCCTTATGATTATCCTTGTCAGAATAAAAGATTTTGGTCATCTAATTAGATAATTGTTACCTTATTTGATAAATGTTAAATTATGAAAATTATTTGATCATTATCTTGCAAGAATTTGAACTAGATCTAATTAGATAACCATCAATTAATAGTTAATTGCCTTATTTGAATTATGTGATCTAGAATATTCTTGAGAAAATTTGAAAAGTTTCAATTTTCCCCTTTAGATTTTATAGTTTAAATTTGAACTCAAAAGTTTTGTTTTGAAATTTAAATAGTTGAAACCCTAATATTTTGAAATGTTTTGGAATTTAAAAGTTGATTAAACGTTTAATTTAGGAATGTTAAATTCTAAAACCCTATTATTGTTTTGAAAAGTTCAAATCACACCCTTATGATTTTATTAATTAATTAAAGTGTATAATTAAAAGAGATTTAGTAAATCCATAAAGTTTTGGTGTACGATTTAATTAAAATTAAAAGTATAATTATTAAATTAGACCACCTAGTATTTTAAAAGTGTAAAATACACCTTATACTATATATAACATTAAAAGTCTAACATTATATATATGTATGAGTAAAAGTCAGTCTTACCGTTAGTAGGCCTCATTCACGAAGCTGGTCTATAAGGGGTGTTTAAGGAAATTGCCTATAAAATGACAATTGAATGGGTATCCACTCTTACCCGCCGCACTCTTGACTAGTGGAGGGTTGTTAGCCGAACGGGTAGGATAGGACAAAACCTTCCATTATAAGTATAATGAAGTACAAAAGTAACTAAATGTTTTTACAAATTCCCATTCTTAGTTACTTTAGGCAAAAGTGAATTGATGCAATTCCATGAAATTACACTTTGTGCCCTTGCGAAGACGTTAGTGGAGCGTGTGTGGTTTACCGGCACACTAAATGGTTCTAAGCAAAGGTAGCAAAGGGTGACTCAAGGTTTGTCATAGTTCGGTGGAGCGTGTGTGGTTTACCGGCACATCGAATAGGTGGCCGTAACATGTGAGGGCACCATGTAAGTTTGCATGGTTATTCACACCCGTTTTGTGATCCTCGGTATCCCAGTCACAAACTAGAGGGGCATATCGAGATTTAAACATGCCATTGAAAAGTTCAATGAATCTCAAAGGATCTAGGAGTTTTCATAGATTTAAAACTTAAATTTCTTTTTCGTTTTTCATGGTGGAAAATTAGTGAATCGTCATTCACTTACCTTCAAATATTCTGCAACTAGATTACGGCATCCCTTTTCTAGGTTGTAGTGTATTATGTTGGGTCCTAGCCTTAATATCTCATTTGGGTGATTTATTAAGGACTCAATCTACCAACTAACTTCAATTTATGTTTTCTCCCATTTTGTAGATGTCAAAGTTCGACAACTATGGTCTTCCCAAATCCCGTGGAACAAGCTTTCCACATGAAGATGATATTCCATGATTCAATCGAGGAACAAGAAATCATGCTTCACTTCCCCCTCCTCCTCCCATTGTTCTCCCTAACCCACAAGATCGAAGAATTGAAAGGTTCAATGTCACTAAAGCCTTATTGGGAAATGAAACATGAAGATGGTAAACCTGTGTGTGCCCACATTCTAGAAATGAAATCACACATTGGTAGGTTGAAAATGTTAGGTGCATCATTCCCTGATGAGTTGGCTATAGGCTGGGTTCTACAATCACTCCCTGAATCATATAATGAGTTCAAAAGAAAGTATTATATGATGGACCATGACGCAAACCTCATTGACCTAACTTACATGCTCATTGCTGTTGAATCAGAAATGGTTTGGCAAAGCAATGGAGCATATTTGTTGGGAGAGTCAACCAACCATGCTTCCGAGGACGTTCTAGGAGAACTGACCTGCGTTTGCTGCCAAGAGAAAGGGCGTTGGATACAAGTCTGCCCTAAGAGCCTGAAGAGTCCAGAAGATGGGAGAGTCAAAGAGTATGGTTGTACTTCATGTATAATCCACTATCTAACTCCATTAAGTTCCTATTCGTTGATTCTTAATACATAATGTGATAAGATTGCATTTGAATGTTTTGCAGGATCAGTGAAAAGAGAGGAAGCTTGATGAAAGAGCAAGATAAATCTAATCATGAAGAAATGAATCTCGATCGCATGGATTTGAAGATTAGATTTTGAGCTTAGAGAGTTATAATAGAGTTGTTAGGAATATTTTACTACATAGTTTTTCAGTTGATTTTTCATTGTAAGGACAAATGTTTTCCGCTGCTTTTATGAATAAAATAAATTTTTAGTTTGACTCATTTATTTATTTATTTATTTGCAATGAAATCGTTATGAAAAATTGGTGTTTGCATATTTCTACAACAAATGGATGTGATTCTTAAAGACGAGAATTTACCAAATAGGGAGAGTTTCTCATCGCCCAAGTTTCAATTAGATAGAGACTTGGAATCATACAAAAAGTATTGTATGATGAATGAGAAGGTTCATATTTGGAAATTAGACTAATTCGTTGACAAAGTGTCAAGTGAAGGACTAGGAGATCGAGTACACAAGGTTATGTGTTGATCAAGTCCACCACAAGAGTAACAAAGATAGTCGTCATGATTTACTAAGGTTAAGTAAATATGATTACACTTATGAGATTAAGTACAATTCTTAGTTGATTGTAAGAGTTTAAATCAATAGCAGAATGAATAAGAAGAATCAAGTAGGCAGAAAGATAAAAGTTTCTCTATTCTAAGAAGAAGGGAGAGTACCTTTTATTATATTTTATGATAAGTCTTAATGATTAAGAACCATGTCTCAATTGATCCTCTAAGTAAGTCTTAGTACAATTGTATGTCTAAGAAGAGGAATCAAGAATTGAAGAAATGGTTAAATCAAGAAGTTAATCATACTTCGTTCCAAAACAAGTCTTAAAGTTAAGATTGTGACATTGAGTGACAAGTCTTAAGAAGGTTTGTAAAATTCATCAAATGTGGAATTGAAAAAGGTTTTATTCTCGCACATTTAAAGCTGGAAAGTTGTGATGTTTTGCTTAAGACAAAGACCAAGTAGGACCAATTTTATGAAATGTTTTCTCTTGATAAAAACTACACTAACTCTTGAATATTTGTTTGTCAAGAAATGTTTGATTGATAAGAGAATCTTATATGTCAAGGAGTCAATGGGAGTCTTAATGGTCTTGAAAGGTTTCAAGAACAAATCAAAATAAACCTTATCAATCATCACTAGCACACGACTTGAGGTTCATAACCTATTGTGTTGACACTATCTTGTTTCTGTGCCATTCCAATTGAGTTAATTATGCATGTGAGCCCTGCGAGTTCTCATTTGAATGCATAAAAGGCAAGGACCTTGATCAATGAAAAGTACATTGATAGGAAAGGGTGAGCTGCTTAACTACTTGGAAGACATGGTGGGCAACCGTGTTACCATAAGGCAAGAAATCAAGATTAAGAAAGTTCGGTCCATATGAGTTTGAATTTGTCGTAAACTTTGTTTTTGACAAATTCACATGGATAGGAACACATACACCATTAAAATCTAAGTGTCATAAGACTCCCTCCTTCATGAAAATGACTGTGAGGAATTTTTTTCACTAATAGAGATTTGAAGAAGATAGTAATTGTGAAATTGTATTCTCGAATTCGATTATGGTTACGGTATCCCTTTCCATGATTCGAATTGTGAGATTTGGCAATTAGTATTAATTATTTAGACACACATATGAGTTATCTAAAGGAAAGGTGTATAAGCTTAGATAAAGGATTATCAAAGCATTAAGTATTAGAAATATGAACTTAAGAAATTCAATAGGTATTGTTTTTCTGGAAGTTAAGCTATTTCTGAATACATGTCAAAGCTAGTGTGAGCATAAGTGTTATGTTTATAATAATGATCATGATAGTGGGAGCATAAATGTTATGATTGTATGATTATTAAGGCAAGTATTGCAAGTTAGCAATATTAATTATAAGAAACAAGAGTTATACTTTGCAAAGTTGTAAGGGTTGAATGGTTGTTTTGCTATAATTAAGGGAGAGAATATTATGCTTCATTTCAAATATAAAGGTTTAGGTTGTGGAATATTAATAAATTTAGTCAAGGATACAGAGTGTGTTCTTAAATTTAGATTATGTTTACGACATTCCTCTTCATAAAGTTTGAATTATGTGAACGTAGCACATAAAATATTATGACAGAAGATTGATAAAGTATCAAATCTTTATGTAAGACATTATGCATCGTGTTCCATACGCTTCGAGTATAAGATCGATTGAAAATGCTATAATATTTGACCATTCTAAATTTTCCAAATGTCCAAGACATTTAGAGGGAAAAGGACAAGAATCGGTTTTGACTAAGATAATTAAACAACTATCAAAGGACAATCCAAAGTTCGCCAAGGATTGGTTGCTTGTGAGTAGTTAGAAGTATGATATTGGATGGAGCATATCGATATTATTATGAATAGATAACATTCTGTTAAGAAAGAGTTGTGATATGGTAAGTATGGAAAGGTTTCCAAATTAGGAGTCAGATATTGAGAATCTATGTCTAGATTAGAAACTTTATGCAAAAGGATGTTCGAAGAAATGTACTTTGAGTGAGAGACATCACATCTATGGAATTGTCTTGTAACAATCATAGAGAGCTTTGTAATTTATTGGCAAAAGTAATTGTGACCTTAGTGCAGTAACATTACAAAAGGATCATTGCATAAAATGTTAGAATCTAGCATATTCTATAAGTGGAAAGAATTTGATATTCTTACACTTATGATAAGGATTGGGAGTTGTGGAATGAGTATGATTGGAAATGTGTTCATCTGATCTATTTCACAAAGTAAGAACCATAGGTAAACATTGTGTGCATGCTGAGAGCATGGGACAAGTGTTGTAATTCAAGTAAGAAGTTGATTACCCGAAACGATAAAATACCCAAAATACCCTCAAGGTCAAAGTTGGTCAAAGTCAATTGGTCAAATCCATTAAGTCAACCCAATCAAGTCAACCCAACCGATTCAACTCATCCAAGATGGCCCAGTGTGAGTACGTGGGGCGTACACTGAAGGTATGCTAAGCGTACTCCAACCCTCACAGTTGACTACCATCGGGGTAGTTGACCGAGTACACGGGGCGTACCCTCGTATTCTAAAATCCAATAAGTGCTTAATAGCTTAAGCACTTAAGTTCTCATTTCATATTCAAGGATTAAATACACTCTAGAGTCATAAAGTCTCCAACTTTATGACTTTACAAGCCTAAAAGAGCTTAACCCAAAGTCCTGATCCATTAAGACCCTCTACAAATGGAGAAATTCTAACCAATGGGACTTCATTTTTATGGCTAAGGACCCCTCCTAGGGTGTGAAAGGACAACTGAAAATGTCCAGAACATGTCATGCTGAAGATGGAACTTTTAGCAACAAAAAGGGACACAAAACACCCATAAACAAGATCTACCAAACTAGCCATCAAGGTATGAACTTTATACCTTGAAATGATGGAAAATGGTGCAAAACTTCTAGATCCAAGATGCTTCTTCACTCCAAGATGAGCTTGGTTCCTTCCTCCTTCTTCTAAGCACACAAACACACACTTCAATGCTTGACATAGCTTCACAAGGTGGTTCTAGGGTTATAATCACGAAAGAGAGGGCGGAGGTTGTTAATGTGAAGGGAAATGAGGCTATAAGGATGCTTAAATACCAGCCAAACCCTAAAATTTAGGGTTTCCGCATTTAGCAAGTACGCCCTACGTACATAGATGGACGGTCAACGTACACACTACTACGCATGGCGTACTCCTCCCTGCCAAAATTATAAAAATGCAACTAGAGCTCCAATGCACATTTTCTTAGAAAACTTGCAACACCCGATTTTTTATGCATTAAATATTATGTTTTATAAAACATTTCTTATCAATGAGTCCCATTGATAAAACATGGTCCAAAAAAATTCTCATTTTATCTACATATACATTTGTAAAAATATTATTTTGTAAATTACAACCAATACAATAAACCATAGCAAAGCTGCAAGGTTGCTTATAACATGGAAGTTATGCCAAGTTTCTATCCGTTGGCTCTATCATATCTGTCTCAACTTAGATCTCTAGGATGTATTTCAGTACCTGGACTCCATGGCATTTCAAACAAGATACATAATACAAATCTTTTTTTCGTGAGCGACATGGCTTTAGAGACAAAAACCTTATCAAAATCATTTGATAAAACTATCATGACACATATTTATAAACAGAATGCAAGTCATGTTATGCATGTCCTCACTTAATACAACTACGACCATCAATAAACGGCCACACCAGGTAACTACAACAACTGCTAAACAACTATATTAAATAACATTTCTAACCAAAATATGATCATGTAAATAACTATGCCGACCGAAATATAGTCCCGTGAATACTTCCCAAATGGGCTAGTCACATAAGTGACTCGTAACACTAACCATTATCAGAGAATAAATCATCTGTGCGAGCCCCAAATTTGGTCCCCATACGGATCCCTAGGTCTACCCATCACTTTCTCTTAACTATGTAATCCACTTATATGATGCATGATCACCACTTTTCTTTTACTAACTCAATTACACACAAATGATTGATGTTATGGTCATGCATTTTTAATAATAACATTTCATGGTAAAATATCAAACATAATAAAACTGTAAATATAGTTCTTTAATATATTCAATAATTCATGTAATAAATCATAGCTAGCTAACCATTTCTCATAAAAGAGCTTCTTTGTTCGAAAACATTTAGCTTACTCTTTAGAAAAAGAGTTCATTTACTTGCTAGCTAGGATTTATTACCTTTTCAACAAAATCATTTCCAAGTTTTTCACAAGAAAAAAAATACTAATATGACATGTATTCCAAATGGGAAAATCCATATGTACTCACTTGGCCAGTTAACGAACAATAAATTCCATCCTAGCGTCTAGCCTCACGGTATCTCTTAGCTCAAACATTGGTCCAACCTAATTGGACAAAATAGCAAGTTTCTCAAATCTTGTCTTAGTACACTTAGGAGCTTATTATTCATATCTATTACAGTGACCGTTGCCTGATCACTAACATAACTAAGTAACCATTTATTACCAAATCACTAAGCTCTTCAGAATCATTACCAAACAGCTTAGCTCCATAATCCAATAGTCCAATCTTATACTTGGACAATCCTATAAACTAGGGTTTATATTCCTGATTATCCAATCGACAGTTCCACTACGGAAACTCTTTATCTATTCTTTATTGGTCAGCTCCTAATAACACCGTGTTAAGAGTTTCAAATACTATAGTGGGTTTATCAACCTTTCACGAACTTACACAAATAAAATTATGTATTAACAATCAAAGGATACTTTAGCCCAAAGGCAACCATATTCTTGCTACATGACCTCACGACCTCCATCTCTAAGCCGTAATCGCCGCTCACCGACTTTGATCTCAACTCATGTATATTAACATAAAAACACACTCCCGAAGGCTACACGATATTTTGTAACGATCAGAGCTCTTCCGAAAAAAACCATACAGCGGATGACACTTGAAGCTATCTATCATATCTGAGAAGTTGGCAGATGCATCAGATCTTTTATAGGGCACGTTGCGCCCTATGCTAGTAGCATTTCAGGAGTTTCCACGTGTCCCTCCTTCTACAATGTGTAATCTATGATCAACACATATTTTTCATGATCCAACAAAGGTGTTCCGTGTCTTTACAAGGGTTCCCCGTGCCTTCCGACTTTTCAGAATGACAATGTGTTTTTTGAACGACCATAATTTTCTCATACAGACTCCGTTTTTGACGAAATTTATATCCACAAAATCGTCTCAGAGTGAAATACAACTTTCTTATTATTACTCCTACGTAGAGTAAATCGATTCTCAATTTTATGGTTCATTACATTGGGCCCCTAATAAAGATGATTCTCCTTTATCCGATGTTGGAAAATATCAAGAATCATAGGACACCTCCTGTATCTGCAAGTCACTCGACCCGACATTACATTTTTTGTCAACATGCTAAGTAAAATTTTGTTAGCTCCTCGACAAACACGTTGGAATGTTGCCATTCGTATCATGCGATATCTTAAGACCATGCCCGGGCAAGTTATATTTGTATCAAAGAATAAAGATGATTCTCATTTAGCCGATGTTGGAAAATATCGAAGAATCATCGGAGACCTCCTGTACCTGCAAGTCACTCGACTCGACATTACATTTTTTGTCAACATGCTAAGTCAAATTTTGTTAGATCCTCGACAAACACATTGGAATGCTACCATTCATATAATGTGATACCTTAAGACCATGCCTAGGCAAGGTATATTCTTACAAAATAATGGTGATTAAACATTACATGCATACTATGACCTAGATTGGCTTGGTTATCCGCTCCTAAGGTTCTCCAAAACCAGTTATTTTATCACTTTAGGAGGTGCTTCTATTTCTTGGAAAAGAAAATGCAGTCATTCATGTCATATTCCTCTATTGAAGCTGAATATTGTTCCATGTCAATTACACTTAGCAAAGTCTTGTGGCTCAGTTGACTAATACAATATTTGCAAGTTGTTTAAAAGGATGCAACACGACTCTACTATGATAATCAGACTACACATCATCTATCTAACAACCCGGTTTTTCACGCAAAACTAAGCATGTTAAGATGTATTTATATTTTGTTCGTGAAAGAGTTGAAACCGGAGAAATTTTACCAATTGAAATATGCATCACAAATCAAATTACAGATATTTTTTACCAAACTACATTGGACTGGCCAGTTTTATTTCCTGCTAGGCAAGATGGACAATCTTTCCATTTTCAAAAGGAGTGAATAAAATAATAATTTTATATTTTTATGTTTATCCTTATTTAGTTTCTAGTTTCCTCATAGGATTTTATCTAGTTTTTAGCTTATCTGCAGGTTCAAATTGGTGTATTTATATTCCCTGTTGGACAATGAATAAACTAACCTCGAGACAATTTTTGTTCGAGTTAAAAGCCAATTCTCAATTTCTTTACATTACATTTTCGTTACTGAACCTAGACATATAATGATTAAAAACCAAATATTTCATAAACTTGTATTTCAATACGTTATACCAATATATATATATATATATATATATATATATATATATATATATATATATATATATATGAAAATAAAATATGGATCATAAGATGCTAGAATTCTATTGTTCTTAATAATGAATATCAAATACCAATAATAATGGTTCTTGGAGGAGATTGGGTACACATTACCTTTAATTTATTTATTTGAATACAAGATTCAAACAATCTAAAAGGGATCGTTGGCATTCCGTGATGTGATGGAATGAAAGGCGTTCCAGAAGGTTGCATCTCCATGGGGGTTGTTTGTTTTATGAATGAGGAATCCGAAATCCAAATGGTGGTTTGAAAGTTGTGTATTAAGATTAGGATTTCTTACCCGATTACAGAAAGTGTGGAAGTTATTATTTAACGAGTGGAGTATGAGGTAGGAGTACTTGAACTTTCAAACTAGGAGCCAAATATTGAATATAATGGTGTAAGTATGGATCATAAAATTCATTCACTTGTTGGAGTTCTGGTGATGAAAAAGCTTATCAATGGTGTAATTGTGGGGAATTCATCCCAAATACATACAAGGATGAAAAGTTTGATGGTGAAGTGGGTGAGGTCTCAAGCGAGAAGCATGATACCATTCATGATGAATGGGGTGTAGGGTTTGTTGCCTGCTCTGACAAATATTTCCTAACTAGTGGTGTCAAAGGGGATGGTCTTGGTGTTTGTGTCGTAGTTAGGGGTATTCTTAGTAGTGAACCTCCTATTTTGCAAAAACAATTGCCTTTTTCTAGCTTCTTCCATCTCAACTTTAACCTTTGTTTTTTTCATTTTGCTCCAAACATCTTATTTATCTGGAAAATAGAAAAATCAAACATTATAAGTTCCCTTTATCTTAATAGTATTAAAATATAACATAAAATATAAAGATAATTCATAAAATAATTGTGTAAAGTAAGCATATCAAACATCTAGCATGAAGCTATACATAAGACGATACAAAGAAGAAAATTACAAAAATAAGCAACTTATTATTACACCAAAATAAGCATCTGTATATCTATATCTATCAATATCTATATTTATATCATACATACTTATAAAGCTAGCATTTTTTTTGAATATCATGCATTTGAAACCCCCTTTTTTAATTTCCTTTCACTACATTCATTTGAAACTTCCATGACTTTTCAATTTCTTTACAATTTCCATGACTTTTTCAATTTCTTTTTTAATTTCCTTTCACTATATTATAAATAAGTTAAATAATGTTCTACAAACAAGAAATGGTGTTTTATTACAATGTGATCATCCCATATTGATGGTGAGAATAAACAAGATAATTTTTCCTCTTCTATAAATAGGAAAGGTTGTGAAATGTTTCAAAGGGACCAAACCATGAGAACTTCCTCAAGCCTACCTTTGTAGGATTTTGAAGGTATTATTTGGTGAGATTGTCTCTATTGGCAAGTGTCTAGTTAACTTTTAGAATTCCAAAAATGGTTTTGAACAAAATTTTTTCAGGTTTAAACCGTGTTTCGGTTAGAAAAAAAATTATGTAGTTGGGTATATTGAGTTGAACCGGAACTGAATCATTTTGGACTGATAAAGGAATCATTTTCCTTTCACAACAAACATTTGAAACTCCCATGATTTTTCAAATTATTTATAATAATATTATAAATAAGTTACATAATTTTATATAAATATAAAAAAGCATCTATCTAAACCTAAAATTATAACTGTTTGAAAAATCAGTTTGATTCAAAAGCACGAAATATATACAAACCGGGTTTCACTAGAAAAAAAAATAACTAGTTTGGTATATTTTGTTGAATCGGTCCGAGTTTGATCTATTTGGACCATAAAAGAAGCATTTTCCTTTCACTACATACATTTGAAACTCCCATGATTTTTCAAATTGTTTCCAATGATATTTTAAAAAAGTTACATAATGTTATATAAATATAAAAAAACATCTACCTAAACATAAAATTATAATTGTTTGAAAATTCGATTTGATCAAAAGCATGAAATATATACACAGATTATATTTTATAAATGAATTCTTTTTATAATGAACTTTTGAATCTTGAAAATACATATAAACAAACTTTCTATATTAAGTACATAACTGAATTTATGATTTTAGAATTGAACAAAAAGTTATTCAATAAAAACTTACTTTTTTGGATAGCAACTTATGAGATTATAGAAAATGTAACTATTGAACAATAAAGAAAGGGTAAACAAGATAAATGGAATGAATTACTAAATAAATTGAATAATGTTTTATAAACAAGAAAGCGTGTTTTATTACAATGTTTTCATCCCACATCGATGGTGAGAGTAAATAAGAGAACGTTTCCACTTCTATAAATATCAAAGGTTGTGAAATGTTTCAAATGGACCAAACCATGAGAACTTCTTTATGCCTACCTTTTTGGATGTTGAGGGTATTCTTTGGTGAGATTGTATTTATTGGCAACTGTCTATTTAAGTTTTAGAATCCCAAAAATGGTTTTAAACAAGATTTTTTTAGGTTCAAAAAGAGTTTCAGTTGAAAAACCATTATGTAGTTTGGTATATTGAGTTGAATAGGTCTGAGTTTGATCAATTTGGACCGATAAAGGAAGCATTTTCGTTTCAGCACATACATTTGAAACTCATGATTTTTCAAATTGTTTCAAATAATATTATAAATAAGTTACCTAAACATAAACTTATAATTGTTTGAAAAATAAATTTGATTCAAAAACACAAAATATATACAAATCGGGTTTCAATAGAAAAAACGTTATGTAGTTTGGTATATTAAGCTGAATCGGTCCGAGTTTAATCAAATTGGACCGATAAATGAAGCATTTTCCTTTTACCACATTCCTTTGAAACTCCCATGATTATTCAAATTGTTTATAATAATATTATAAGTTATATAATGTTATATAAATAATTAAATATAAAAAAAACTCTACCTAAACATAAAATTATAATTTTTGAAAAATCACTTTGATTCAAAAGCACGAAATATATACTCGATTATATATTATAAATGAATTTATTTTATAATGACATTTTGAATCATTAAAATACATATAAACAAACTTTTTATATTAAGTAACTAACTGAATTTATGATTTTAGGATTTAACAAAAAGTTATTCAATAAAAACTTAGTTTTTTATAGCAACTTACGAGATTACTAAAAAATGGAACTATTGAACAATAAGTTTTTTGGATAACGTATTATTTTTATTATTTAATATTTTATTCAACAAAATTAAATTATTGGTAAATAAAGAAATGATTTTAATTAAAATATCTTCATCTCACATTGATCGTGAGAGTAAACAAGAGAATGTATTCTCATCTATAAATACTAATAGGAAAGGTTATGAATTATTTCAAAAGGACTAAGCCATGAGATCTTCATTGCATCTAACTTTGTAGGACGTTGAGTGTATTCTTTGGTGAGATTGTCTTTGTTGACAACTGATCAATTAAATTTCAGAATTTCAAAAATGGTTTTGGACCGTATTTTTTAGATTTGGATCGAGTTTAATAAGGATTCGAGTGTCTTCTGGCTGAGTTAGGCAAACTCGCTTCCATTAGAGGCCAAGTTTAAGTAAGATGTCGAGTATTTAGTTGTGTTAGCCAAGTTTTACAACCCTGTATGTAATACAATATAAAGTTTTAACCTTATAAAAGACGTAGTATTATCATATGTTCTACATAATTATGGTAATATTTATGATACAAAACATTTTTTTACTATTTAAGATAAAAAGTTATCTCTATTATACAGAATGATAAAATTTAATATAGATAAAAAGATATCTCTATTATTGTATTTTCTACATAATGATAATATTTAATATAAACGTTTTAATTTAATATTAAATTATTATTTAATAGATAACAATAACGATTTATTTATTAATTTTTTTTATATTTTAATCATATAACTTTGTATATGCAAAACAACTTCAAGTTTCAACTTTATGAAATTATTATTTAATTGTTAATAACAATTAAATATTATTTAATTGTTAATAATAATGATTTAGTTATTTTATGAAATTATTATTTAATTGTTAATAACTATTTTAATCTATTTTTTCTCTATTATCATATTTTTTTCTATTTTATGAAATTATTATTTAATTGTTAATAACAATGATTTAGTTATTTTTAATATAAAATATTATTTTATATCCCACACAACGCGTGAGCATTCGCCTAGTATCTTATAAAGGAAGTATTTTTCCTTGATTTTTATGCATTTGAAACCCCCTAATTTGACTAATACCACTCAAAAGACTTTTTAATAATGATTATTAATTGGCTCTTCAATGTAAAATAACATGAACAACATCAAACATAATAAGAACAAGTATAAATACAATGAATAATATGAACATCTTTGTCATATTTTGAAAGGATTAAGGACCTTTAAAGAAGGAAAAAAGATTTTTACGTGTGTATTGCTTTTCATATAAATTTCAATAATTTTTTTTACCAACTGTGTAATATGTGGTTGCTTCCGGTATGTCACATGTTATATTCGGGGGTAGAAACTTTTGCTTAAAGATGCATCTAATTCCATTCACTACAGGTACTAAATTAATATTTGCTCATGCATACACAAACAAATCTTGATGATCATTTTAAATTCTTTGAATAGATTTAGTTTTTTATCATCGTTCCTTCAACAATGGAAATTATCTATACCTTAAATATTTGACACTTCTATATATATCCATGCGTCTAAGAATTTTTATTTTTCTTAAGATTTTTTGTTAAAACCAGTTTAATACTTAAGAATATAAAAACAAAGACATAAATTGTGAAATATTCATCATTGGCATCACAAGGTGGATTTATTGAACCCTAGAAGATATCGGAAAATTTGAAGTCATATTAGCAAATGTATTGCTACATATAAATTGTTTTACATTTCAATTGGTCTTAGTTTTCATTAAAGTCATGATTTCCTATTTGATCCTATAAAATATCACATGTGAACTAAAGGCAGACTATGCATATTTTAATGTTGTACCGGTACAACTGATACCAATGAGTTGTCATGGTCATTTTCAAGTCATGAGAAGATAATAATTTTAGCGTTCATTTTATTGTATATATACATTTAGTCTCAACCAAGCATTTTTGTGGTAGGGGTGTTTGTATTAGTCTCTAATAAAAATTAGATGTTGGTATCCAGAGTATGCCTATATGGTTTTAGTTTGCCGATGTTGGAATATGAAATAATATGATGCATCGATATGCATTTAACAAATAATAAGTACGTCACATTATTTACTTAGCATATATTAATGGATATAAATGTCACTTTGTGCATTTGCAATTGCATAATATGGATTGAAGCAGTGCAGTAGAGGTGTGTGGTGATAAACAAACATAAGTTTCGTAGAATTTGTTGGATGTTTTGGTTTTTATAGAAAAGAACTCATCAAAAAAAAATAATAATAAAAAAAAAATAAACAAACAAACATTAATATATTTCTAAAAATGAAAACGTTGTATTTTGAACACATGTAATATTTTGGTAAAATATGAAAGGTGTTGTGATATAAATATCAATAACATATATTATTTTTAATATTTATTTGTCAAAAATTTAAGTACGTAATTTTACGTTGCGCAACGCGTGGCTGTTCGCCTAGTGAGACATAATGGTATCAAATAACAACAACTTTTTGGGAAAATCTTTACAAAAGTAATCATGTTCTAAAAACCCCAAATGTGCCACCAAGACACAAAAACATACCCTATAATAATTCCTTCACATCCATCCGAAGACGAATCCCTTTGAACCAATGAAACCAATCGCCATAAGAAAACAAAAAAGATTAAGAATTCCCACAAGGTTAGGATCCGACTCATAAGATCTCTAGGAAACGAACAAGATAAAAAAAAGGTGACTAACAGACATTGTACCATTCTCACAAATCAGACACAAAATAGATGAGATATCCAACCCTATATTATATAGACTCCACCTAGTTACGGGCCTATCTAAAACCAGCCTTCAAGAAAATAAGCTAACTTTAATAAGAACAAGATAGATCCACTTTGTGGCAACTAGACTCGAACAAAGTCGAGAACTAGTCTGAATCAACCAAGGACTACACCTAACAATCCCATACTAGAGATAAACAAACTATGCAAAGAAGAAAATTGAGAGCATCCTACTATTGGGTTTTGTCCCATCCCCCCACAAGCGGCCTTTAGAAATGATATCTCAATCCTTGAGAAACCTTTAAAGAGATTGTAACATGTTTAGTCGTTTCCAACATAAAGATTCTAGGAAAATTCAACTTTAATAGAGTACCGCCTAACCACGCATCTTCCCAAAATAAAGTATTGACACATCACCCACCTTCTTATTGCAAAAAGAAAATAAATTAACACCTTTACTTCGAAGTTAAAAAAAAGTACCAACAATTTCCAACCATGTAGAAGTTTTGTTTCTAGGAACATCACGGAGTAGAAACTCATAGTTACCATGAGCTGCTATAGCTACCTTCACCAAAATGCATGATGTAGTGTCCGGAAGCGCCAAATTCACTTGAACAAGAGAGCTCCATTAAAAAGAAGGGAAAACGACTTAAAAATGTAATGAAGTTCCAAAAATATACAAAAAAGACCATTGTCTTTTTTTAGTACACAAAATACCGTGAAAGTGTTTTTTTTTTTGTGCACAAAATACCAACAAAGCATACATGTGTTCAAATAAAACCTTGTGGTAACTGGTTACCTCAGGTAAACGGAAAAATGACCTAAAAAGGTAACAAAGTTTCCAAAATATTCAAAAAATACTATTGTTTTCTAGTAAAAAAAATATCATTGAAGTATATCATTTGTACACAGAATACCAACGAAGTACACATTTTACTAAAAAAAATATCATTGAAGTTTCCAAAATGTCCAAAAAAATATCATTGTTATTTATTCAGAGCATCTTTTGTTAACTTCGTTGTTTCCGGATTATATAGAATACGGTCATCGATAATTATTCACCGTTGTACCATATCACACCAGTTGTATAGTCTTTTTCATTACACTCGATCTGTTTTTATCTAAATACAATCATAGAAAAACACATAACCAATCCGTCAATTAGAATGCAAGTCGTTCAAGAGCTCAGACACATATGCTTCTCGCTCTATTTTGACAACAAATCATCATCAAATCGCCAACGTGACGTTGAGTGTTCCTGGCCATTCATCTCTCATTGGTCCCGGAGAATTAAATACAACTCATACTCTCTACATCCACATTTAGGAATTCTCATGACATAACTTCACACTCGTTTCTCGTTTTTGTTCCACAACAATAATGAATGACTAACATTGATGTATAATATGTGTTTCTGTATAACATATATATGTTTTATGTTTGAGGCATATACTATGATTGAGAAGCAAAAATGTTTAACTAAGGTTATTAACCACTTACTTCTCTTGTTACCATAAGAAAGATCAAGTGACGGAATGAAAGAGATTGCACAACTGTTGTGAATTGATATGACGGTGCATTATCTCTCTGGTGATTGTGTTTTACATAATCCGACAACAAAGTTAACAAAAAGTGAGGTATTTTTTGAACATTTTGGAAATTTCATTACACTTTTAAGTCTGTTTATTATTTACCTGAAATATCTGGTTACCACAATTTCTTATTTGAACATATGTGTTCTTTATTGGTAGTCTGTGTACAAATAGTATATTTTAATAGTATTTTTGTAGTAAAAAAACAACTAATGGTTACCTATAAGTAGTCGGTTCAATGGTATTTTGTATCTTAAATATTACTAAAAGAGAAACTTTATGACATCATCTTAAATAATGTGGACCATTGATTGTATTTCAATCTTATTTTTTCCACCCTTAGATCAAATTGCTGACATCATCTTCCTCATATGGAATGTATTTAATTTCAATAAATGATTTCCAATCATCAATCAATAACTTAAATTCGTTGAAATGGAATGTATTTAATTCCAATAAAAGCTTTCCATATTTTACATCTTGAATTTTCAGTTATGAAGATTTTAATATGATCAATTTTAAAAATATATTACTAACAAATCATTTCAATCAAAGCCTTAATATCAACTATTAATATAAATCCGTTTATATTAGTAAACCAGTAATATAAAATCTTTTTTTATTAGGAAATCATTAATACTGAAAAATCATACATATATGATTCATCATTGAATCCGCGACTCACATTTATTTTCAATCGTTTCTTTTCTTCAAGCCTTCTCCTACAACATCGTTAATATTGCTTATAACTTCCATCATTATTCTCTGTTATCAACATTCGCTCTTGTGCGCTAGAAGGTCAGTACCTTCTTTCGTTTTTTATATTTTTTTCGATCATTTTTTGTTCCTATATCAAATGTATGTATTCATATATTTCGATTTTCTTTGTCACAAATTACATGAAATCAGTTAACTACTTTTCTGAAACTTTTCAAATAAACATGAAAAGGTATTAGGTACCTTTAACAAAACAAAAATTAACTATCTTGGGAATCGACATTAATTACGAAAATGTTATTTTTATATATTAGAGATGATTATGATTTTTTTTTATATCATAAGAATCCGGTTAATTTTGGCATGGTTTTAAAATATCATTGAAATTATTATGTTTTTGTATATCATATCAACTTACCTTTTTATCTTCGTATAGTAACAATAAAATTTATTAATTTGCACAACAAATATAGATATTTCAAATTTTGTAATATTATTATACCTTACAAAATATAACTCCTTCCAAAATAAATTTTCGCCAGTAATTTCATCAATAATTTCAACAAATTTAAATTTGTATTTTCTTTATATAATTTTTTTTAATGATCCTGATTTTTTTTTTCTCCAAAAGTATATCAAACATTTACGTTTTAGATAATGTTGTCCTATTATAATTATTATTTTCTAAAAATATATCCGTTTAATGAGGAATTTGATATAATAAAGGAAGTGAATGTTAATTAAAATGAGATATATATTCCATAATTATTACATGAGTTTATTAAAAAAATTAATATCAAGGTGTAAACATTAAACATTTTTAAAGTGAAATTTCAGAATACATACAAACGATGATGTTGTACAATGAAATATAAAATTGAATAGAATGAAAAAAAAAAACACTATTAAAGCAGTCAATCTTGAAAATAACATAGTTATGAAAAATTATAAAGTAAGATTAAAATTATAAGATATTAGGAGATTTGTAAAAAATACATTTAGTAAAAGCGTTACGGTTATTAGAAAAAATAAGACCGTTAAGATTAGTGAAAATACAATATATAAATTAAATTATCACAATAGTAATGAAATTTTATTATTTGATATTTCATATAATTGACAGATATATCAAATTAAATTGATGATATACTAAAATTATTCAACGTTGCGCCAAAACTAATGCAAAGTTTTTGCGAACACTAAATAAATAAGAACAAACATAAAAGCTAGCATTTATATTTATAATCAATTTAAAATAAATCAATCATGATTTAGAAAAGAATCTTCATTGATGATATACTAAAATTAAATCTATATAATATTTAACATTTTATAAATTATATTACATAACTTTATTTGAATAAATGAAATAGTTGTTAATATTTAATGCAATAGAAAAAACGGTATATTGATTGTCAATATATGTTGAAATTAGGTAACATTATTATGCAAGGAACGTCTAATTAAAATGCTTATAAATATATAAATTTCATAACTATATAAGACGAGTAAAGTCGTTCAACTAATAAAACAAAAAATGATGTCTACAAAGAGATCTTTCAATGATTATATATATATATATATATATATATATATATATATATATATATATATATATATATATATATATTTATCGTTTTCAATGTATTTTCTACACATTTCAATAATACCAATAACCATATATATTTTTTATAATCATTATACAATATCTATAAACGATTATATGTTTTTTATGCGTTTCCCGCGTTTAACGCGGACTATAATCTAGTATTAAAAAAAACAATGATTTTTTTATACATTTTTGTTTGTGACAAGCCCTTCAAATTTTTTGTTTGTCAAAACCTTTTCTCAACTCACCCATGTGATATTCTTTTCTTCAAAACCTGCTCCCATTAAAAAAAATTGTTACATAAAGACTCCAACTTCTTTTGTGGTTTGATTATACCATTAACTGTACGGATATAACCGTTGACATGAATTTCATATAAGTTGAGAATCGGTTATCCTTAATAAAAAAAATGTATGCAATGCTA
The DNA here is from genome assembly GCF_052625555.1 of Lactuca saligna. NCBI lineage: Eukaryota > Viridiplantae > Streptophyta > Magnoliopsida > Asterales > Asteraceae > Lactuca > Lactuca saligna. Next base: position 192,057,095 of record NC_136419.1, on the reverse strand, counting down.
TAAACCGTATAATAAAACCAATAAACAAAAAAAAATGTCGGTTAGCTTATTACAATTAAAATTTTATCAACTTATTAACAAATAAAGTTCTAACATTTTTCTATTTGGTAATTATCGTACAATATTGATAACATTAGTTCCTGATTATGAATCTTTTTAAATATTATTGAACACGTAAGTATTAAATTAATTATATAACTATATTCATGAAAATAAAATTATGACTTAATTTAACGTTACGAAAGTTCGTGTCTGTATCGGAGAGGTTGAGGAAGATCATCAATTAAAATTTTATCAACTTAAAAGCAAATAAAGTTCTAACATTTTTCTATTTGATATTACCATACAATATTGATAACATTAGTCCCGGATTATGAATCTTTTTAAATATTATTGAACACTTAAGTATTAAACTAATTATATAACTATATTCATGAAAATAAAATTACGACTTAATTTAACGCTATGAAAGTTCGTGTCTGTATTGGAGAGGTTGAGGAAGATCATCACTTAGAGAATCAAAATCGTTTGACTTCCTTTTTCTTTTCACCAAATGCAAACAACAAAAATAGAAGGTGTGACCTAATTAAGATAAAATAGATAATAACTTTATTTCGTAATTAAAAGAATATTAATATAGATTAATTTATAACCAAAAACACCATGTTCAAAAATTCGACCAAAACAAATAGAGAAGGAAGTTAAATATGAGAGTATTTTACAACGATATTCAAATTATTCAAAGTTACTATAATCTGATATCTTACCCAATAGGTTACTTAATAAAATCGCATCACTCATCTAAAGGTGATTGCGACTTCACAACTTGACTTTTGTGAGTATAGACTTCCATCTCTTTATTTCCTAGGGATACATGTGATTTTAAAAATGTCAACATAATGTTAGTGAGTTTAAAGTTTTATAATGTTTGTATCGAAAATATTTTTATAACAATCGTATGCTTACTAAATACGTACTTTTATATTAAAAGTATGTTTGCTCAAAACGTACTTTTATACCAATAGTATCTTTACGAAAATGATACTTTTATACCAAAAGTATGTTTATTGAAAAACATACTTTTATATCAAAAATGTGTTTATAGAAAGGGATACTTTTATACCAAAAGTATGTCTGCTGAAAGAGGAGTCAAGATCAAATAAAAAGGAAATTTTTGGTAGGAAGGTAAGAAGTTTTTTTTCTACATATTTTTTTCGCGAACAAACAAAATGAATCATTAGATGATTCATTTGTAAGATGATTCACAAGAAAAAATTCTCAAAAAAACATCTCGATGATTCATTTATACAATGATTTTGTTGTTATTCACTAAAATTATCATAAAAATTATTTTTTTCTTAATTTACTTAAAAATGAATCATAAAGATGTTTTTTTTAAGAATTTTTTCTTGTGAATCATCTTACAAATGAATCATCTAGTGATTCATTTATTTTGTTCGTCAAAAAAATATGTAGAAAAAAATTTTCTTACCTTCCTACAAAAAAAAAAATTCTTACCGGATCTATATCCGCTGAAAGAGTGAGTTCTTAACCGAAAGTGTGTTTGTTGTGAATGTACTTTCATGATTGAAAGTATGTTTGATACATATCAGTTTTCTTGTCCGCAAGTAAGTTTATTATGAGTGTATTTTCTTGAGCGAAAGTATGTTTGGTATGCTTTCCTGACCTGGCGTGTGTTTGTTATGAGTGTACTTTCTTGACCGAAAGTATGTTTGATGTATATGTGCTTTGTTGACCGAAATTAAGTTTGTTTAGAATGTACTTTTATACCAAAAGTAGAGTTTATCTGTACATAAGTATTATTTTTAACTTATACGTATTTATTATTATTTAACCGTTATTATGAGTCCCTATAACCGAGCTAATGACCAAATAATGCCCCCTCATGACGCTTCATTGGACGTCTCCATAATTTAGACAGTGATATCACACGTGTGACTCTTCCGTCAAGATTGTAGTTAGCAACCACAAGTGGGGGTGTCAACTCGTATATATCTATACATAATTATCCCCTTCACTGAAGATTTTACGGTTATAACGCAAGGTTCTTTACTAAGCATTACCAACTAAGTGAAGAATGTGTTTGATGTGACATCCCTAATTTCGCGGTTAGAAAAGACCGATTTGTTTTTGCTTTATTTAAAAATCATAATATCATTTTGAAGAATAATATTGCGAAATTTGTTCCCAAAATATGATAAAGATGCTATCAAAGCATTTCCGAAAAATGTATTTCAATTATAATAAAAATATTGGGATGTCATTGTCAATACAGTACATAAGCATTAGCAGAAATAACATAGGCCTTACCAACATCTATTATTCTACTGGCTTATAATTCATAAATCTTTCATCTGATCATCACACTTGTGGTCTTGTGCCACTACCTATTGTTTTGGTCAAAAATTACACAAGTACTAATCAACCAAATTGAATAAGAGGTTGTGACGTTTAGATTGTGTAATAGCAAATGGTAAAAGAAAGTGACACAATGGTTTACAAGGAAAGCCATTTATTAGAGATAAATCATAGTTATTTATTGTATTTATCTAGTCTCTGTATTTTAGCATATTCTGTTATGTTTTCTTTGTATTCTCTGTATTATATATAGTATTAAATACAATGAGATCTTCAAGGGTAAATTTCATACGCCTTATATGGTATCAGAGCAGGTTCTTTTTCTTCTCTCTCACCATGACTAGTGGGAACTCATCTTCTGCTTCTTCTTCTTCTTATTCTTCTCTTTCTCTTAACACCATTCTCCATATGATCACTGTTAAGTTATCCCCCACAAATTATTTACTATGGCGTAATCAGCTTCTCACTCTTCTCGCCTATCAAAAATTATCGGGCTACATCGATGGCACCACCGTCGCACCTTCAAAAACTTGTGCCCCTGATGCTGCTGGTGTTTCTGCCCCAAACCCTACGTACGCCTCCTGGCTCGAATCAGATCAGAAAACTTTTCTCATCCTTCAAGCTTCTCTCACCAAAGCTGCAATGGCCGAAACCCTAGGTCTTACCACAACTCACAAAGTATGGAATGCTCTTCAAGTTGCTTATCGACAAGACTCTCAAGAACGTATGCATGTTCTTCGTCACAGCCTGCGTCAACTTCAAAAAGGATCATCTTCTGTTTCAGAGTTTGGTGCAAAACTCAAATCCATCTGTGATCAGCTAGCCGCTATTGGCAGCCCTGTTGATGATACAGATAAAAACCATTGGTTTTTATGTGGTCTCGGAGCTTCGTTTGAAACCTTCTCCACTACTTATCGTGCTCTCAAACCAGCTCCAAGCTTTTGTACCTCGTGTCCCAAGCTGAATCTCATGAATTATTTCTAAAAACGATCCATGGAACTACAGTTCCTACTGTTGCTTTTAACGCCACTCGCCAGTCCTCATCCTCTACTGCTTCATCTCGTAGTAACTGTAACAACCCAAATATCACGACTAAAATTTTCTTTTTAAAACATTACTAAAACCATATTCATAAAAATTGTATCATAAATCATAACATAATTCCGTAGCATTAATTCGAAATACAAACTTATTATCAGAGTAAAACATCCCAGGCTAGCTGACTATGGTGTGTGCACTGCAATCTTTCCGAGCTCCTCTTTTGAAAACTGAGTACCTGAAACCAAAAACTGAAACTGTAAGCACGAAGCTTAGTGAGCTCCCCCAAACTACCACATACCATACAATAACATATAAAGCAAATACTGGGCCTTGCCCACTGCATCGGACCGAGGTCTGGACTAACTGGGGCCTTGCCCCCTGCATCGGACCGAAGTCCGGAAACTGACTGGGACCTTGTCCCCTGCATCGGATCAAAGTCCGGACTAACTGGGGCCTTGCCCCCTGCATCTGACCGAATTTCGGAAACTGACTGGGACCTTGTCCCCTGCATCAAACCGAAGTCCGGACTAACTGGGGCCTTGCCCCCTGCATCGGACCGAAGTCCGGAAACTGACTGGGACCTTGTCCCATGCATCGGAGTCCAGACTAACTGGGGCCTTGCCCCCTGCATCGGACCGAAGTCCGGAAACTAACTGAACATAACATAGCATAACATATCAACTAGCATGAACACATATACTGCATACTGCATCGGGCCGTAGCCCGGAACACATATCACATAACACATAACACATAAATCCTGTCTGAGCCACAAAGGCATCAAACATACTAACTACTGCATCGGAACGAAGTCCGGAAACTACTGCTAACTGAATGGGCCGGCATTATGGCCTTAGACCCGTTCCTACTGGAAGGAAACTCACCTGAATTGCTGAATTCTGTTGGTAACCCTCGGACTGCTAGCCCACCGTCATCTGAAACGCTGCTCCTCTAACTATCCGAGCTACCAATAACAAAGCGACACTTAGCCTGATAGTCCTCTAAAATTCAACTAACTCAACTCCGATCAAAGTCAAAGTCCTGGCCAAAGTCAACCTTCCATGTTGACCCTACTTGCCGAGTCAGTCTACTGACTCGCCGAGTTCGCTGATTTCCGAGTTCTGTCCTATCTAACTCACTGAGTCCCCAATCAACTCTCTAATCCGAGCCTTGACTCAAAAGGTTTGGGGTTTCGCAACCTGACTCGCCGAGTCCAAGAACAGCCTCGCTGAGTACAAGGCAATCTTCATCTGACTCGACGAGGTGTTCATCCCACTCGTCGAGTTGCGCCTCTACTTCATGCTACTCGCCGAGTCCACTCAAAGGACTCGCCGAGTCCATTCGAATCTCTCTACATGCAGAGGGATATTGAGTCATGCATGGACTCCAAACTGTAGATCTACTCTTCCCAAGCCTATTCTTCACGTAAAGTTGCAAACTTTACGTGTAGAGAAGGAGATCTAAGCAAAATACACCATGAACTAGGGTTTAAGGAAAAGGGGCTTCATGATCCACTCAAGGGCTGATACTTTGTGCTTCTCAAGACCATCACATGCTTAGATCTGAAGTAGCAACTTCAGATCTGGCTTCTAACTTGAAAGAATAACATCATGGCTAAAAACTCCAACAACAACACATAGATCTAGGTGCAAAGAGGGGTCCAAGAACTAGTTTATTACCTTCAAAATGCTCATAATGAACTCACAATCCCAGATCTATAGTCCTTTCTTGCTCCTCCAAGCTCCTTCTTCCTTCTTCAAGCTTCAATGCACCTTCCAAGTCAATAAATGGCTCAATCAATGGATGTGATGGCTAGGGTTTGATGTCCTGGGTGAATGAGGCACTAAAGGAACCTTAGGGAAGAGAATGAGGCGTTTAAATAGGCTCCAAGTCCCGATTTTAGGGTTTTCCTCATTCAGACCAGACTCGCCGAGTCACCTTGGCCGACTCGCCGAGTCGGTCGCTTACTCCTCGACCCGGATGCCGCTCAGACTCGCCGAGTCCCTCCTTGGACTCGCCGAGTCTCCCTTTAAAATTGGGGTTTTCTTTCTTTTCTTGGCTTTCCAACTTTGGGTGTTACAACTCTCCCCCACTTAAACTAAAATTCGTCCTCGAAGTTTGCTACGATCCACCGACTGCGATCTGCCTCCAATACCCCACCGTTCATTCTAACACCAGCTGCCTACCTTTACTGGCCTCCCGCTCAGTTATTCAGACCAATGCCAATCCTTACAGATAATAATCTCGGGTCCATCCTGACCCTGAACATTCTGGGAACGCAACTCACTCAACCGACAATCCTTCTGATAATCTCCAAATACTGCACTGACCCCGAAGGGGTTCACCCCTTCTTTCCTTGCACGATTTCCTTGCCTTCCCAAGGCGATGCTCCATAACCACCTATCTACTCTGCCACTGTGAAGACCCTGTCTCCACCAAATCTATTACTCCCGCTACTCCCAGTACGGGTCATCATCGCCAGTATCCACTGGGCATTCTTTCTACTACCATACGGTGTCGCGCACCCTACGAACAACTGACTAAATCCTACCATACGCTGCATACTCGCACTGCTACTGACTGAAAATTCTGCTATTCCATTTCTAGCTTCCGGATGAACTGATACCACCCAGATCTAACTAATATGGTTGAACTTGCAGTCCGACACAAAATTAATACTGCTCAATATACTGCAACTATCTGAAACACTGAACTGCCTGAAACACTGAACTGCCTGAAACACTAAACTGACGGAAACACTGGACTGCCTGCAACACTGAACTGCCTGAACCAAACCTTTCTTTGGAACTAGTTTCCACTAGTCGTCCTGTTACTGTGGCCCTAACGACCTCCCGGTCCAACCGACCGGGTTCAAACGTCGAATCCAAACATCAACAAATCCATGACTATAATGATGGCTCCCAGACTAATGGTAGCCCTTAACATGCATGAACCCCAATGGTTCACTGCTTCCCTGATCTCATAGCTGTGTTAACGATCCATCTGTCGCATTGCTGGCTTAACCATGACTAAACTCTGGAAAATTCGAAATCCAACCCGTGGATTTCCATATGCTCGCTGCTGCACACAAACTGGTGGGTACTACTGCTTCCCCCTGCGTCCAAAACAACGCGCTCATGCTGTCTACTAACCTGGCGAATGCTACAGCTACACCCGCAGACTTACAACACCATAATACTGTCTGGCTGCTAGTGAACGCTACGTCTACCCCCGCAAGCTTACCTCACTCTACTACTACCTGACTGCTAGTGAACGCTACGGCTACCCCCGCAGACTTACAACACTACTACTACTATCTGGCTGCTAGTGAATGCTACGGCTACCCCCGTAGACCTACAACACTACTACTACTATCTGGCTGCTAGTGAATGCTACGGCTACCCCCACAGACTTACAACACTACTACTACTATCTGGCTGCTTACCAATCACTAATCCGAGGACTTCCTGACTATCCCTAGTTCTGCTAGCAATTCCTCATCCTGACTTCTCAAAATCAGTCCTCAATCATCGGATGCTTCATCAACCTCGACATCTTATATCCTTGAAGAAATTAGCGTTCCGTCGAGGAATTCTTTGACTTGGTTCCCAAACCAACCGTCTACTAATCCAGAAACATGAAACTAACTTTGGGAAGTTTCCAAACTTCCAACTCCTGAATTCACATAACCCTACATGCTGTCTCTACCATTGACTACTAACACGGAAGCATCTCTTGCTAACCCATCTCAAGATCCTCCTTCCGACTCAATAGAGTCCTATCAGTGGTCCTCCAACCTGGATTCCCAATCAGCTACTAACCATATCGATTACATGAACTAACTGCTGGAAAGTTCCTCAAACTCCCAATTCTGAACTCCTTGATCCACCCATTGCTATGCTACTATCCTTTCTGTTCAAGGATTGCGTACTCATCCCGGATCAACATGCTCTTGCCCTCGTATACTCGGAAGATTCTCCCCCACTTCGATCCTGCTTACACCTCGATGCTCAATAAAGAGAAATCCCAATCCTTGCTACCATTCCAAAATCAATCCGCTGAAGGATCCCAAGCTTACCATAGCTAGGGATCTAACCTGCCCATTCTAAAACTTATACGGCTCCAAACTAGCGAGACATACCGAGTCCCTCCAAGGCATGCTACAGTTACTACACCCTAAGTAACCTTCTCCAATAGGACTCATGCCTTAACCACTATCCAAATATCCAAGGTATGCAGATGGCATATAACTCGATCATAATCAACCCGCTCAAAATAAAATACTCATACAGATAATGATGCAGAACCATAACAATATAAGATCATGCACAAACAGAAGAACTGAAAACGGAAATCGCATACCTGCAACGTCCGACGCTGCTCGCGTCTCCAAGGTAGCCATCTGAAAAGCCCTGCCTCCAACCGCAGGCGCCTCCGCACGGCCCTGACGACCGTCTGTGATCCTCAAGGTTGCAGGGGCAGGTGTCATCACCCGTCCTGCTGAAAACAACTGGGGCACTGAGCCTTCTTGTGGCCCTGCTGATTCTAGTGAAAACATATCAAGTCTAATCCCTGAGTGGTGGTAACAATACAATCCCTGCTAAAATGACCAGTCCGAGCGCACCTTAAGCAGCCCGACTCACCACCACTACCACTCCTGCACGTGCCCTCGTGCGCCCTGCCACACTTTCCGCATCGACTGCGGTCCTGATAATCCCACGATCTCGAATCCGATCCCTTGGGCCTTTTGCCCGAACTCGTGGCTACCTGAACCTCATCCGGCTTCCTCTTCCGGATCTGCTCCAAATTAATTTCCCTTTCCCTGAACTTGGCGGTGATCTCCGCCACAGTCTCAGTGGTCTGCGTTAAATCCTGAAACTCCCGGGCCAACTGCTGCACCTCAATAATCGGCGAAAACTCCGCCCTGCACCTAGCTGAAAAGTCGCTCCAAGTCATTGCGTCCAACGCGACACCATCACCCCAAAGCATGACCAATCTCTTCCCACCAATCCCTCGCTCTGTTCTTCAGAAGACAGGAAGCGAGTCTGACCTTGTCCTCCTCAGGACACTGGCTCGTACGGAATGCGTTGGCAACATCAGCCAACCATCTACTGCTAGCGATGGGGTCCCTAGTCCCATGATAATCTGGTGCCCCGCAAGCCCTAACTCCCGAAATGTCAAGGTATGCGCTCCCAACAAAGCTATCATCTCAGTACGGAAGGCTCCTAGCCTCTCATCCAAAATCTCCAATATGCCCTCCTTGACCGTGCCAAAGATCATAGGAGTCTGAGCTAGAATATTGTGCGTAACCTCGGCTGATATCAACTCTCTCATCCGCTCCTCGAGCTGCTCGGCCCCTAAACCCGAACCTGATCCCTCTCCGGCGCCTGATCCACCCGCTGGTCTCTGTCGCAATGACACCATACTGAATCATAACCATTATCAGAATACTCCTTACTGCTGCGAGACCAAACATACTCACTACCAGGTTCCGGGTCTTGTCTCGGCCTTTCCCGAATTGAGTACGGATCCTCTGCTTTCAGTAGTACGGGCCCATACTACCTTCCACATCTATCCGTACTTTCCTCATGAACTACTTTGACTCCACCAGGTCCCTTTTCTACTACTACTGCTCCCAGCACTACCTCATCCTAGGCTTACCCTAGGGAAACCTCTGACTCAACTCAAACCAGCCCTCAGCTGCTGAAGGTCTCCTTGTGATGCCAATTAGCCATCACCTGGATACCATCACATGTGACGAGGCTCAGATAATCCTTCAAGTAGAGGAATCATTCCTACAACGGTTGGACTCAAACAAGAGCTGCGCAATAGGACCAAATCCAACACTCTGAGATTATTCAACCCTAATCACATGTGACGTATCGTATCCACCTAATGGCTAACTCCCATTACTCAGAGTCCCACAATGCACAAAGCAAGCATCCTTCAGACAAAGGGAAAAATCTAACCGTAACATACTCAAGCAGTCATATCCACATAGTAAGAATCTGAACTAGCATGCAACACAACTCATAAACTCAGGCATAACCTAAACAGGCTATCCTACTACTATCTCTTCAGCACTATCATCCAGATCAAAATCACGTATAATAGGCACATAAGGCATCATCCCTAGATCCTCCGTCCTAATCTACCATGTTGTTCTACTGAAACTGAAACTGAAACTGGTAATCATCACATAAACTTGCATGGGTAATTTGGGAGTACTTACTTGAGCTCGGCTGATTGCATGCACCACACCCTTTTCTCTTTTTTAAAGTTCTTTTCTTTTTAAAATTTCTTTTCGCGTTTTCAAAAACTCTTTCTTTTCTCAAAAATTTCTTTCGAAAATGTCTTTCTTTTGAAAACCTTTTACCATTTCCTTAGTTTGAGTTCAGACACACTCGAAGTGTATCCGAATCCCTCAAACCAAGGCTCTGATACCAACTTGTAACAACCCAAATATCACGACTAAAAATTTCTTTTTAAAACATTACTAAAATCATATTCATAAAAACCGTATCATAAATCATAACATAATTCCGTAGCATTATTTCGAAATACAAACTTATTATCAGAGTAAAACATCCCAGGCTAGCTGACTATGGTGTATGCACTGCAATCTTTCCGAGCTCCTCTTTTGAAAATAGAGTACTTAAACCAAAAACTGAAACTGTAAGCATGAAGCTTAGTGAGCTCCCCAAAACTACCACATACCATACAATAACATATAAAGCACATACTGGGCCTTGCCCACTGCATCGGACTGAGGTCCGGACTAACTGGGGCCTTGCCCCCTACATCGGACCGAAGTCCGGAAACTGACTGGGTCCTTGTCCCCTGCATCAGACCCAAGTTCGGACTAACTAGGGCCTTGCCCCTTGCATCGGACCGAAGTCCGGAAACTGACTGGGACCTTGTCCCCTGCATCGGACCGAAGTCCAGACTAACTGGGGCCTTGCCCCCTGCATCGGACCGAAGTCCGGAAACTGACTAGGACCTTGTCCCCTGCATCGAACCGAAGTCCGAACTAATTGGGGCCTTGCCCCCTGTATCGGACCGAAGTCCGGAAACTAACTGAACATAGCATAGCATAACATATCAACTAGCATGAACACATATACTGCATACTGCATCGGGCCGTAGCCCGGAACACATAACACATAACACATAAATCCAATCTGAGCCACGAAGGCATCAAACATACTAACTACTGCATCGGACCGAAGTCTGGAAACTACTACTAACTGAATGGGCCGACATTGTGGCCTTAGACCCGTTCCTACTAGAAGGAAACTCACCTGAACTGTTGAATTCTGCTGGTAACCCTCAGACTGCTAGCCCACCACCGTCTGAAACGCTGCTCCTCTAACTATCCGAGCTACCAATAACAAAGCGACACTTAGCCTGACAGTCCTCTAAAATTCAACTAACTCAACTCCGATCAAAGTCAAAGTCCTGGCCAAAGTCAACCTTCCATGTTGACCCTACTCACCGAGTCAGTCTACTGACTCGCCGAGTTCGTTGATTTCCGAGTTCTGTCCTACCCAACTCACTGAGTCCCCACTCAACTCTCTAATCTGAGCCTTGACTCGAAGGGTTTGGGGTTTCGCAACCTGAATCGCCGAGTCAAAGAACAGACTCGCCGAGTACAAGGCAATCTTCATCTGACTCGACGAGCTGTTCATCCCACTCGTCGAGTTGCGCCACTACTTCATGGTACTCGCCGAGTCTACTCAAAGGACTTGTCGAGTCCATTCGAATCTCTCTACATGCAGAGGGCTATTGAGTCATGCATGGACTCCAAACTGTAGATCTACCCTTCCCAAGCCTATTCTTCACGTAAAGTTGCAAACTTTACGTGTAGAGAAGGAGATCTAAGCAAAATACACCATGAACTAGGGTTTAAGGAAAAGGGGCTTCATGATCCACTCAAGGGCTAATACTTTGTGCTTCTCAAGACCATCACATGCTTAGATCTGAAGTAGCAACTTCAGATCTGGCTTCTAACTTGAAAGAATAACATCATGGCTAAAAACTCCAATAACAACACATAGATCTAGGTGCAAAGAGGCGTCCAAGAACTAGTTTATTACCTTCAAAATGCTCAGAATGAACTCACAATCCCAGATCTATAGTCCTTTCTTGCTCCTCCAAGCTCCTTCTTCCTTCTTCAAGCTTCAATGCACCTTCCAAGTCAATAAATGGCTCAATCAATGGATGTGACGGCTAGGGTTTGATGTCCTGGGTGAAAGAGGCACTAAAGGAACCTTAGGGAAGAGAATGAGGCGTTTAAATAGGCTCCAAGTCCCGATTTTAGGGTTTTCCTCGTTCAGACCAGACTCGCCGAGTCACCTTGGCTGACTCATCGAGTCACCTTGGCTTTCCAACTTTGGGTGTTACAGAAACTCATCTGGTGGTAGATACTCAGGAAGAGGAAGGGGTACTCAACATGGTGGCCGGGGAAGGGGGCGTCGGCCTCCTCATTGTCAGTTGTGCAGGACAAATGGCCACTATGCCAACTCTTGTCCCCAATTGAGCACCTTTGCTAATCAAGGATCGGATTCCACCACCAATCTTGCTCAAGCTTTTCAAGCTCAATGTCATGTTACTAACAATTCTCTTGATTGGTATGTTGATTCAGGAGCAACATCACACATGACATCCAATTCTGCACATCTTGACTCCACCAGTCCTTATGCTGGTGCTGATCAGGTCATCTTTGCAAATGGTAACTCTTCTTCTATTTCCCATATTGGCACAAAAACTCTATCTCCAACCATCAAGTTATCTGATGTGCTTGTTATCCCTAATATAACCAAGAATCTCCTAAGCATTAGTAAGCTGACTCATGATGCTCCTCTTGATGTTTTATTTTCTAATCCATTTTTTGTAATTCAGAATCGGGTAACAAAGAAAATACTGGCAAGGGTCAAATGTGAGAACGGATTGTATGTATTGAAGCAAGGACATCAAGTTTTTCTTTCTACTTTAAAATCTTCCAAAATAAGTGCATCATATGAATTGTGGCACAATCGCTTAGGGCATGTTTCATTTGACATTATTTTATTACTTAATAAATTAGGTGTTTTGTCTATTTCATCTTTATTACTTACACCTCATGTTTGTTCTTCATGTCAATTGTCTAAAAGCAAACAACTACCGTTTCCAATCAATCCCAAACGATCATTATGTGTGCTAGATTTAGTCCATTGTGATCTTTGGGGACCTGCACCCACAGAATCTACAGATGGTTATAGATATTATTGCATTTTTATTGATGACTTTGCACGATTTACGTGGTTTTATCCTCTAAAGTTAAAGTCTGATTTCTTTAATGCTCTTACCACATTTCTAGCCTTTGTACAAACTCAGTTCTCTTGTAAAACAAAAGTTTTTCAGAGCGATGGTGGGACCGAGTTTGTTAATAATCGGGTCCGCTCACTTCTTGCCACTAATGGGACTCATCATTAGATCTCGTGTGCCTAGACTCCTCAACAGATTGGTAGAGCATAACGGAAACACAGGCATCTTACTGAAACGGGTCTCGCTATGTTATTTAATGCACAAGCTCCAACAACTTTGTGGGTTGATGCTTTCAGCTCAGCAGCCTATATTATCAATCGACTGCGATCTAAGATTCTTGATTATAAGAGCCCATTTGAGCTTCTATATAATTCATCTCCAAACTATAATGTATTTTTAGCATTTGGGTGCACTGTCTTTCCTTATTTACGTCCTTATGCATCAAATAAATTGGAACCTCGAAGTGCTCCATGTATTTTTATCGGCTACAGTTCTCAATATGAAGGATATCGATGTTTGAATCTGACATTTGGTCGAATTTATACCACACGCCATGCGGTCTTTGATGAAACCCAATTTCCATTTAGTGGTTTCACTTCTCCATCCGATAAGGCCACCTTGGTTTTTTCTCGGTTTGATGACATTGCCTCGTCATTTTTTCCAGATTCACCTCCCGAGGAACCAGCTTCACAACCATCATCGGCTATGATTTCTCCTGCTCCGGTAGCTCCATGTGTATTTTGCTCTCCATTAGCGGCCCCCACTTCTTCAAATATTGTTCCACTTCCTACCGCCATACCGTCACAGCCTTCATCCTCGACAGAAAATGCAACACCACTTGTACATCTTGCTGCAATAGACCAGCCTCCAGTCACGGTGCCTTTAAGACCTTCATCTTTCACACATCCTATGGTGACTCGATCCCGGGAAGGTATTTTCAAAACTAAGCATTTCGTTGATCTTGCTTATCTCCAACAATCACCATTGCATCAATTAATTTTTTCTGCTAAAGTGCCTCGGGGGTTTAAGTCTGCCTCTAAACATCCACATTGGCTATCCGCTATGGAAGATGAAATGCATGTGTTACATTCTAATAACACTTGGTCTTTGGTGCGTCGACCACTAAACTCAAATGTAGTTGGCTGAAAATGGGTATATCGCATTAAGTATAACTCTGATGGCACAGTACAATGTTACAAAGTACATTTAGTTGCAGAAGGTTTCAGTCAGATTTTTGGTCTTGATTATACATATACTTTCAGTCCTGTTGTTAAGGCTACAACTGTCCGCATTGTTCTTTCTTTGGCTGTCATGTATCGCTGGCCCTTACACCAATTAGATGTTAACAATGCCTTTCTAAATGGGCGGCTTACAGAAACAGTCTTCATGGAACAACCCCCAGGATTCTCTGACACACGGTTTCCCAATCATGTTTTTCAACTTCATAAAGCCCTCTACGGTCTTAAACAAGCGCCACGTGCCTAGTTTCAGCGTCTCAGCTCATTTCTTGTCAACTTTGGTTTTGTTTGCAGTCGAGTAGATACCTTACTTTTTGTTTTTAAACGTGACTCTTATCTTTTGTACCTATTGGTATACGTTGATGACATTATACTCATAGGTAATGATCCTTCTCTCATTCGCAAATTCATTTCCAAATTGCACTCTGAATTTGCTGTTAAGGATCTTGGCACTTTAAATTATTTTTTGTGTCTTGAAGTCTCCTACACAGATGATGGTTTATTTCTGACACAAGCCAAGTATGCCCATGATATTTTACTTAGAGCCAATCGGCTTGACTCCAAGCTAGTTTCTATGCCTGTAGCCACTTCCGAGACACTAGTCTCCACTGGCTCTCCTTTTTCGGATCCTACTATATATCGATCATTAGTTGGTGCCCTACAATACCTCACCATCACCCGTCCAGACTTGTCATTTGCTGTTAATCAAGTTAGTCAGTTCCTGCATGCTCCAACTATTGATCACTTTCAAGCAGTTAAAAGAATTCTATGATATGTTAAGGGCAATCTAACTTATGGGCTGCACTTTACTCATCCACGATCATCTTCAATTCTTGGCTATTCAGACGTAGATTGGGCTAGGTGTATTAAGACACGTAGGTCCACCTATGGTTATTCAATATTTCTTGGTGGTAATCTTGTCTCCTGGAGTGCTAAGAAACAACCTACTGTCTCCAAGTCTAGTTGTGAGTCAGAATATCGGGCCATGGCAAACACAGCTGCTGAAATAGTGTGGATCACTCATTTACTACGTGAATTATTTGCTCTTCCTCTTGATCGACCTACATTGTTGTGTGATAATAAAAGTGCTTTATTTCTTAGTCAGAATCCAATTTCCCACAAAAGAGCTAAGCATATTGACGTTGACTATCACTTCATTCGCGAGCTCATTACTTCTGGACAGCTATACACGTGTTTTGTGCCAACTGCTTTACAGATAGCGGACATCTTCACCAAAAGTCTTCCAAGACCACTATTTGAGAAATTTCAAGCCAACCTGCATGTTGGTCCCCCACCTTTGTGCTTGCCCGGGGGGCGGGGGGGGGGGGGGATTAGAGATAAATCATAGTTATTTATTGTATTTATCTAGTCTCTGTATTTTATCATATTATGTTATGTTATCTTTGTACTCTCTGTATTATATATAGTATTAAATACAATGAGATCTTCAAGGGTAAATTTCATACGCCTTATACCATTGATCCTTACTTGGATCTCCGACATAAAACCTTGAGAGGTGATAATGATCACCTGTGTTAATGATTTTATTGATATAAAATGAATATTATAGTGAGTTCTTTGTACGAATGAGTAAAGAATTTCGTAGAGTAAGCTTAGACTCAAAAACAATATTTTGTGTGCAAATTACAAGTGTCAATTTATAGTCTAAACTAGCCAACGAGATGTCCAATATTTCCAGGATCCTCTATGACCAGCTTCATGAACATTATCTGACCGAGTATTCCGGGTCTTTAGCATAGTTGAGATGATTCTTCATTGAGAATTGATCTTTCCTTGACTACTTCTGCACACATCTTAGTTCTAGAAAAAATATGACCCTTATAAATATTAATAAAAATAATAATGGTTATTAGCTGGGATCCTGAGGTAGCTGAATATCCTGGATATTTGAGGATCCTGGAAATTGTAAGGATCCCGACCCTAACAATTTCCCCCAAGTTATTCCTGAAAATATAGGGATTAGTTTCATAAATATTAAAGGAATGGCATTAATTGAATTTAAAAGAGGGATTTGAAATTAGTCTTTAATGGATAGGTCTTACTTTATCAAGATAATCGAGAAATGGTCAAATAATCTATGTTATCTTTTTCTAGCTATAAAGGAGGGCTTTCGATAACTCCTCTTTTTATTCTTCCAAGTCGCCATCATCTCGTTGTGAAGGTAATCCTTTTTCCTTTTATTTGTTCTTCCATTTTTTTTTTGATTTCCCTTGTCATGGCTAAGAAAACTAGTCATTCTCAAGCGGTTATTGTTATTCCTTCCAAGAACGATTTTAATGATCAAGGAATCTTAACATATGACGAGGTTTTTTTCTTTCAATAATGAAGACATTGAATCATTGAAATCCATCGGGGATTTCCCGTCTAATGTGGTTTTTCGTCCTTTCGAGGCTACCGTTCAACCTGATTTTGTGTCTCCAACATGGGTTTGTTTTCTTGAATACCCATTCACTCTAGGTTTAACTTATCATTTTACTGGTTTTATTCGTGATTTCTTTTTGTGTACCTAAATCTCCTATATCCAAACTATGCCTGTGGTTTGGAGGATCCTCTTTTGGATTGATCGCCTAAATCAATCAAAAAATATGGACATTGGATTACGTGAATTGGCCTTTATTTATGATTATTCTACTTTCGGTTCTTCTAGTTTCCTGTTAAGATTTAAGACAAACAAACCCCACCTCATTCTGAAATCTAAACAAAATGATGGCACTCAGAAAGAAAAATATTTCTTCGTGAGACGCGATTTGATTCCTGAGGGGGATTCCCTACCAAGATCACAGATTAAAAAGGGTAAGAAACAAGTTTACATATCAAGGATCTTGAAGTTATTTACCTTATTTTGTTTGTTTTGATGCATCGTTTAGGTTTAAGGAGCTTATTCCTGTCGTCAGTGACTCTGATGACAAGATTTCCAAATTCCTCACATTTCCAGCAATTGAGAGGTTGTTCAGGCTTGAATATTCCAGTCTTCAAGAGGTTTCCTCCACTACTCCTTCTATGACCAATGGTAACATTATTTTTCTTGGATATGTCTTTTTAGAGGATCTTGACTTGATAGGGATCTTTGGCAGGTTCTAAGACTACCTAGTCCAAGGCCCGCTTTGGTTTGGCAGATCTTAAAGATGATATGATTAGTGGTTCAATCAATGCTAAACAGGAAAAGGTGTCATTCTTCCTCTTCCCAGGATATCTCATATAGATCTTACGGTTAAGGCTTCAGGATCCCCAAAACGAAAGACTTATGAGGCTTTAGATTTTAGCTTAGAGAACCTCAGCATCGAGGATGCTCGTGGGATGTTGTCTTCATTTTCTCATGTTGTAAGAATTCTTCATAGGCATTTTTCATATTAATCTATCATACCTGTCATTTTTCATGTTGATGTTTATGTTTCTTCTAGGTCTTTGCTCACATTTCCCATGTTACCAACGACCTTAGGGTCCATGTCGATAAAGTTGGGTTTGTTCTAAAAGAGCAAGAGAATACATGGAGGGCCACCAATAAGGATCGTCTCCAAAGGGTGGAGTTGTTGAGAAAACATAAATTCGAAAAGGAATAAGAGCATCTTGCGGATCTCGAGGAGATGATTGTTAATGCCAAGACAAGTGTTGCAATAGTTATTCTGCAGGCTAAGATCAAGTTGGCCGAGGATTTGGAAAACACGATTTCTTGGGACGTAGAGGGATGGCGTGAGGCGTTGTCTAAGATGCTCGATAAGCCTGTTGTTGCTAATCAGGATCATGTGTTGATGTTGACCGGAGGAGGGTAGAAGAAGGACACGGCCGATGATGACCAGACTAAGGTCTAGTCCTGCAAAAAATTGGTTTAAGTAGTTTTTGTTTTTTGTTAGTGATGTAAGATAATTAACCTTTTGGTTGGGTTATTATACAACCCTTTCTTCTTTTGAATGATATGGTAGCATTTTACTTTTACATCTCTCTCATGGTTTTTCTGCATGGCTGATTGTCTTCGAGTTTTTCTTTAAGCTTCATGAGTCTTTGAATTTTAGAAGTTACTGAGGATAAATTCCAACTTAGGAAGGAACTTTGGTTCACTGTTGAGAATGAGGTTCCTTACCAATCAAAGGTCGATGAGGATCCTTAAGGGCAAGGATGCTTACTATCAGAGATCCTTAAAAATAAGGATCTTAGATCTCATATGGGAAATTTCCCCTTAGGATAACCTTTTTAGATTATAGACTTTGATAAAACAGATAACATGTTAATGTTATATTATGGGGAGGATCCCAACCTATGATACAATTCGTGGGAGAGATCCTTATGAAAATTCTTCTATTTGATTGTATTCTCTAGGGAAAATTCCCAACGTGTGATTACATGAAGATCTTATGTAATTTTTGGTGTAAGATACCAATCTTTGATAACATGAAAATGTTATAAACCTTGAGTAATCACTAGGGTAGGATCCCGATTTCTAGATAACATGAAAAATGTTATAAACCTTAAGGATCTCAACTTGTGGTCAAAGATAAGAGGGTTGCCAAGCCACTGAATCGTGAATGATCCCCCTACTCGTATCCCATAGTTATATATCGTGCATCCAGGTAAGGTGTGTAAACCTTAGTTTGTGTGAAAGAGGTACTTAGCTCATTAAACCTTAGAGGGAGTTAAGTACCCTTAAGTGTGGGAGAGATGATCAGTTTCTAGCTTATATACATAATAATTTAGAGATTACATTGTTAAATATAATAGAGCTTACCAAGTATTAATAGGTGTTCAAACTTGAGGATCCTGATGTTCCAAGATCTTCGATTGTGAGGATACTGATGCTTCAAGATCTTCAATCTTGAGGATCCTTAAATGTACATTGTTCTACATAGCAAACGTTACCTAGGGGTGGGTCTGACCTGTGGCCACTATGGAAGTGGTCCTATCTTTCGATAAAACGAAAGGAAACTCTTCTACCCATCTTCCTTTCCTTTTGTCAAAACCTTTTCTTTAAATTGTTTACTAAGATTTTGTTGCTACATTTCTCTTGACCATTAGATTGGGGATGGATAGGAGTGGACATTATCATTTTGATTCCCCAGCTTGTGCAAAAGTCTCTTGTCCTTTTGCTTATAAATTAGGATCCGTTGTCACATATGATTTCAGCCGGGATCCCAAACCTGGTCAAGATATTACATTTAATAAATGATACTACCTCTTTGTCTCTTACCTGAATGAAAGCTTCAACTTTGATCCATTTGGAGAAGTAATCAGTTATCACCAGCATGAACACTTTTCCTCCTGGGGCCCCTGGTAATTTCCCTACTATATCCATTCTCCATTTCATGAATGGCCATGGGGAGATAATAGGATGTAGAGGTTTTATTGGTTGATACAGGATGTTGTTGTGTTTTTGGCAAGCATCACATTTTTAAGCATGTAGAAAGGAGTCTGTAACAACGCAAATTTTCAAACAATTTTTTTCATTTAAAATAAAGTGATTTTATTCAACTAAATATAATTATTCCAAGTTTCATATCAAAATACAATCATAAAATCCCCAAGATCTCAAAATGACAACAGTGTGTGCACATCACGCCGGCGCCTTCCCACGGTCCTCGCTAGTACCTGAAACACATACATAACAACTGTAAGCATAAATGCTTAGTGAGTTCCCCAGTATACTACTTACACATATACGCCTTTCCAGGCCCTGACCTTCCGGTCTACAACACAATGCCTTCCGGCCCGTAACATAATCGCCTTCCGACCCATAACATATTCTCCTTCCGGCCCGTAACACATTGCCTTTCGGCCCATAACATATTGCCTTCCGGCCCATACACATACACAACACATAATACATTTAACTTACCACATATAGCACAAATATCATATATCATATTCGACTTCCGATCACATAACATATTGCCTTCCGGCCCATATAAACGTACATAGCACGCATAGCAATTATCTTACCATTTATAGCACGTATAACACATATCATATCCGACCTTCCGGTCACACAGTCAAACCCTTCCGGGTACAGTATAGTGAGAAGACTCACCTCGTGGGTAATGAAAGCTACCGACTCCTGAAATCACTCGTACTCGATCCACCGAGCTACAGACTCCCTATAATATCATATATCCCTTATTAATACTTTTATCTTTCAAGACAACTGACCCTAAGAAATCACATGTAGGTCAACTCTGGTCAACGGTCAACGGTCAACGGTCAACTTGACCGGACTCGGCGAGTGCTAAGGCGACTCGGCGAGTCTAGACGTCCTCACCAAATCCTGATGTTCCCTTTCTACTCGTCGAGTATCCCTCTTGACTCGACGAGTTCCTCGTGGAAGAATCGCGGGGCCACCCCGACTCCACTCGCCGAGTCTGAAGAACAGCTCGACGAGTCCCAGTTATTCTCCAAGCTACTCGCCGAGTCTGTTCATTGGACTCGGCGAGTCCATGCCATGCAGTCGATCAAATTGCTTCCTGAGATCAGTATTGTCCCGACCATTCATAGGTTTGGTCCTCCTAAGCTGGTACAACACGTAAGGCCTTCATTTAGGTGCTCATGCTACACCCCAAGGCCTATAATTTACATTTTGACCTAAGGCATAAGGATTCCAATCCAAAACCTCTCTTAATTCCCGAAATACACAGGCATGGGACATTCTGGACCTCTAAAGGTCCTAATACAGGATTATAATCGTTTGGGAAACAAGGATAACAATCAATCTAGTCACAAAAGGGTTCCATAAACCCTAAATCCATGCACACATCAACATAGCAGATTATAATCCGAATTGTTACCTGAATAATGCACTCTCTGTGTCCCCAATCCTCAGAACTTGATTCCCTTGCTGTTCCTTTAGCCAAACCCTTCTCTTCCTTGCACAATAACTTCTTCAAGATCACCAATGGCCTTCAATCCTTGCTCCAGATGCACACAACCGATTAGGGTTCTTCTCAGTAGGCTAAAGACGGACAATGACGGCCTATAAGTTCATTATATACATTCCAAAACCAAACGGCTAGGGTTTCCGTTGAACAGCGCAGACTCGCCGAGTCCATATCTGGACTCGTCGAGTCCAGTCGCGAACCCGCGACCACGTCTGTGGTCCTACTCGGCGAGTCTGGCTCCAACTTGCCGAGTCCCCTCCTAAAACACCCCAAAAACAATATTATGACAATACCTGAAATTCCAGGCTGTTACAACTCTCCCCCACTAGGACTAGACTTCGCCCTCGAAGTCTCACTATGCAAATAACTCCGGATGTTGCTCCCGCATCTCACGCTCCGGCTCCCAAGTCATCTCCGATCCTTTCCGGTGTTGCCACTGAACCAACACCAGAGGTACCTCCTTGTTCCTCAGAACCTTGATCTTCCGATCCCTAATGGCTACTGGTCTCTCGGCGTAATTCAGGCTCGCATCCACCTGAATATCCTCTAATGGAACCACTGCCGATTCATCGGCTATACACTTCCTCAACTGCGATACGTGAAAAGTATTGTGGATCTGTCCCAACTCTGCTGGCAACTCCAACCGATAAGCTACCCGGCCTACCCTTGCAATCACACGAAATGGGCCTATAAACCGGGGCCCCAACTTGCCCCTCTTCCTGAACCGGATCACTCCTTTCCAAGGAGAAACCTTCAGGAGAATGAAGTCGCCAACCTGAAATTCAAGCTCGGACCGGCGTCTGTCCGCATAACTTTTCTGTCGGCTCTGGGCGGTCAATAGCCTCTGTCTAACCTGCTGAATCTGCTCTGTCGTCTGAAGTACGATCTCCGTACTGCCCATCACTCTCTGTCCCACCTCTCCCCAGCAAATGGGGGTCCGACACCTCCTACCATACAACAACTCAAAAGGTGGCATACCAATGCTCGAATGATGGCTGTTGTTGTAGGAAAACTCTGCCAAGGGTAAATGCGCATCCCAGCTACCTCCGAAGTCTAACACACATGCTCGAAGTATGTCCTCCAATGTCTGAAGCGTCCGCTCGCTCTGACCGTCTGTCTGGGGATGGTATGCGGTACTAAAATGCAGTTTAGTACCCAGCTCCTCATGGAATTTCTTCCAGAACCTGGAAGTGAAGCGTACATCACGGTCCGAAACAATCGAGATCGGCACTCCATGCCGAGATACTACTTCCCTCACGTATATCTCCGCCAACTTCTCCGCTGATGAACTCTCGCTGATGGCAAGGAAATGTGCAATCTTCGTCAACCTATCCACAATCACCCAAATTGCATCGACTCCCCTGGCAGTTCTCGGCAATTTGGTGATGAAATCCATAGTAATCTGTTCCCACTTCCACTAAGGAATCTCCAAAGACTGCAAGTTGCCATGCGGTCTCTGGCGCTCGGCCTTAACCCTACGGCAGGTCAAACACCTCTCAACGAACCAGGCGACGTCTCTCTTCATACAAGGCCACCAGTATTCCTTCGTCAAGTCCAAATACATCTTTGTAGCACCGGGATGAATCGAGAATTTCGATCTGTGAGCCTCTTCCATCAAAGTAGCACGCGTACCGCCCACGAACGGTACCCAAACCCGACCCTGAAACGTTAGAAGTCCTCGTTCATCCTTAACTAACTCTGAGATTAACCCAATGACCCGCTCTTTCTTCTGCATCTCGGATCTCACAGCCTCGGCCTGCGCCCCACGAATAGCATCCAATACCGGAGTCATCACCGTCAGTCTCAGACATACATCTCGCAATGGAGTGCTCTCCGCCCTGCAGCTCAATGCATCGGCTACCATATTAGCCTTGCCTGGGTGGTATAGGATTTCACAGTCATAATCCTTGACCACATCCAACCATCTCCTCTGACGCATATTTAGGTTGGGTTGATCCATCAAATACTTCAAACTCTTATGGTCCGTGTATATCGTACATCGAACCCCATACAGGTAGTGACGCCAAATCTTGAGAGCGAACACTACTGCCCCCAACTCTAGGTCATGCGTGGGATATCTCGCCTCGTGAGGCTTTAGCTGCCTCGATGCATACACTATCACATGACCTCTCTGCATCAACACTGCACCCAGTCCCGAAATCGATGCGTCGCAATATACGACAAAATCTTCCATCCCTTCCGGGAGAGCTAATACCGGGGCTTCGCACAATCTCTGGCGAAGTGTCTCGAAAGAAGTCTGTTGCTCGGGTCCCCATGAGAATGCAACACCCTTCCGGGTTAATCTGGTGAGCGGTACTGCGATCTTGGAGAAGTCCCTAATAAACCTCCGATAGTACCCTGCCAACCCAAGGAAACTCCTGATCTCGGAAGGTGACTTCGGTACCTCCCAACTCATCACTGCCTCAACCTTGGCCGGATCGACCAATATCCCTGCCTGATTAACAACATGTCCAAGGAATTGGACCTCCCACAACCAGAAGTCACATTTGGAGAATTTTGCATATAGCTTCTCCGACCTCAGTACCTCAAGGACCTCCCTCAAATGTCCCTCATGCTGCTCTCTAGATCGCGAATACACTAAGATGTCGTCGATAAATACAATCACTGACCGATCCAACATCGGCCTGCATACCCTGTTCATGAGGTCCATGAACACCGCCGGGGCATTGGTGAGCCCGAAAGGCATCACCACAAACTCGTAATTCCCATATCGCGTCCTAAATTTTGTCTTCTGGACATCCTCATACCGCACTCTTACCTGATGGTACCCTGACCTCAGATCGATCTTGGAGAACCAAGATGCCCCTTGCAACTGATCGAATAAATCATCGATCCTCGGTAACGGATAGCGGTTCTTGACCGTCACTTTGTTCAACTCCCGGTAATCAATGCACATCCGGTGTGAACCATCCTTCTTCTTGACGAACAGGATCGGTGCTCCCCACGGTGAGCTGCTCGGGCGAATAAATCCCTTCCCCAGCAACTCCTGGAGTTGCGAGGACAACTCTTGCATCTCTGTAGGTGCGAGACGATAAGGCACCTTCGCAATAGGTGCAGCCCCCGGAATCAGGTCGATACAAAACTCTACTTGCCTCGCAGGGGGTACTCCCGGCAGCTCCTCAGGAAAAACATCTGGAAACTCGCACACCACTGGGACCTCTTCCACTGACCTCGGTCTCTCGGAAGCCTCCCGTGTATCCATCACATACGCCACAAAACCCATACATCCCTACTGTAGACATTGCCTCGCCCTAGCGGCCAAACAAAAAGCTGATCCCAAATGGGTAACCTCGCCGTACACCGTAAGAACTCCCCTAGTAGGGTCTCGTATAGTCACCAGCTGGCGCTCACAGTCGATGACTGTAACGCCCGCAGATCCGGGCTAGTCAATTTAGAGGCAATAGGGGTCAAAAATGACTTTTCGACAAAAGATTATTTAGAATGAATAGTCTTAACCAAGTTTTAGAATATGTCACAAGGTTTCCGTACATATAAAGAACGCCGAAATCCGAGTTATAACGAAGAAGTTATGGCCCGCCGAAGTTTTACGGCAAAACCGGCACAACACCGGAAGACGTAAATAGTAAATTTACGATAGAAGACTTTTTAGCCTTAGCAATCTAAACAAAAGTCGTAGAATATGTTAAACTAAGAGCGTTGATAAAAAGAACGCCCAAATCTGACTTCGTATGAGGAAGTTATGATTTTTCTAAGATTCGGCTTAGCAGTGTACAGCCCGAAACTCGAATTTTAGTTCGAGCGGTTTCTGGCTTACGTGAAATAAATGAGAGTTGAAGATCTCATTAATAGGAACTCAACGGTAAAAAGACAGATGAAAACGGAGTCCGTATGAAGGAGTTACGAATTCTTCGCGGTCATTTAACAGTCTAAACGCCTCGTACTGTTAAATTTAAGATCGGTCGAGAATTAGCCGACAGAGTCAAAATGAAAGTTGTAGATATTATTTTTACCTACGCGTGGATATAAAGAACGTCAAAAACGGAGGTAGTATGTGAAAGTTACGGATTTTAGAAGTCGGAAGTGTGTTGTGCGAAAATGGGTGATGTGGCACAATCTTGGCCATTGCTTTCTCCCCAAGTCTTGCCACTAGATGGTGACATGTGGCACCAAGTTCAGCCATTTTCACCCTATAAATACCACCTCTCCCACTCTCATTTTCTTCACACCTTTCCCATTCTTTCTTCTCTTTACTCTCTCTCTAGAACCTCTCTCTAGCCCCGAAATCCCCCGAAAAGCCTAGGGAACCTCCCTAGCACGAGGCGGAAGCCCCGGAGTGCTCGACGGCTCCGAGAAGAAGAGCTTTTCAGCTCGGAAACGCTGCTCCAAGCAAAGCCTGGTTTTCTATAAAACCCGCTGTAAGTGAGCTACGCCTACGCTATTTTTAATATAGTTTTTATTTAATTATATTAACGTTATTAAGAACATATAATAAATACTTGGGCTATTATTATGGGTTATATAAGTATTTTTTTTTAACGCTTATATAATAGTAATAATAGCTAGACTATTAATTAGTCTCGGCGAATAATAGACTAAAATCTATTGGTGATAATATTAGGTTTCGTCGAAAGAAATTATTTTAAAGTAAACGAAGCGCTGTCCAAGTACCGAGTCACTACCTTCTCAGGTGAGTGCATAGTCCCTTTCAGCTTACACATAGATATGAAGTATTTTATATAAATTACGTGCTGTGTGTGTATATTATCTGTATACTTGCTATCTATGTTGGATGAACGTTTTATACATGTTTTCAATGATTTAAACTGTATATGTATTTTATATCTACAAAATGTGTTGGGTAAAACATGGGTAGATGTATTAGTTGCTGTGTGATAAAATGAAATAATGAGATGCCTCGTTATAGATGTTCTTGATGATCTAGTCATCTAGCGGAGTATAGATGACGACCACGGACTATTCTAGACAGTCCAGTGGAACACTAGCAGGCTCGCAACCTGTAGGTGTTTATTCGAACTGTGTGTTTAACCGAACTATGTGTTTGTTCGAACTGTGTGTTTATTCGAACTGTGTGAACTGTGTGCTCACCAGATATACTCCATCCCAATGATAGTCCTTTGACTAGGTCCCTTGTGTTAGATGTTTTAGGGACGTAATGTGAGGATAACGGGAATGGGTAATTGGGTTGATTGTTTGATGTTTAAAAATAATAATTATATTATTGTGGGTTGAAAACCCTATGTACTCACCAGGTTTCCCTACCTGACCCACTCAGTTTATTTATATCACAGGTGTTGATACGAAGTCACTTTACACTGAGAGATTTAAAGAGATGTAGATCACTAGTGTAAATAAATGTAAGTTCTGTTTATGCTTATGTTTCTGTATTAACGATGACATCCCAAACATTTTGAAATGAATAAAATACGTTTCTTCGAAAATGTTTTAATAACGTATTTATCATGTATTTCTGGGAACAAATTCCGCAACCTTTTTATAAAATGAAGTACTCTGATTTTTACAAAGCATAAACAAAATCGGTCTTTTCTGGCCGTGATTTTGGGGATGTCACAATGACAGCGCTGAATCGACTCAACCAGTCCATGCCCACGATGACACAGACATCACCCATCGCAATAGGAATTAGGTCAATCGAAAACTCAACCCCGAAATCTCTAGTACGCACCCCCAAAGAACCTCCGTGGCACAAATCACCTTCTCGGCCGCTATAGAAACGCTCAGAGGCTGACTTAACGGCTCACGACTACTGATGATATGCTGACTAAAAGCTAAAGATACAAAGGACCTACTCGCACCCGAGTCAAATAACACTAGAGCAGGCATAGAGTTCACAAGAAAAGTACCTACACATATATTAACATAAGCATAACATTTCGACTTTAAATAAATACATGAATTACAGCATACCTGCCACAACATCGGGCGCAGCGGGGACCTCCTCCGCAGTCAGCTGAAAGGCTCTCCCGCGAGCCCTCGGGGCCTCGACCTTCGCCGGTCGAGTCTCAGTAGTCCTGGTAGTAGGTGTAGATCCCTGACGAAGCTGTGGGCACTCGGCCTTCCGATGGCCTGTCTGGTTGCAATGAAAACAAACCATAAACCCCTTAGGACAATCCCTGGCAATGTGTCCTTCCTTGCCACACTTGTAGCAACCACCAGCTCGGCACGCCCCCTCATGACCCTTGCCGCACTTTCCGCAAGTGCGGCCCTTCGGACCTCCCGTCCTCAACTCAGAAGACTTGGTCCGCTTGGCTGCCGGCTGAGACTGAGCCGGCCGCCGGTCCACCTGCCGAGACTCGGCCTCCTCCCTGGCCTGGGTCTCCAACTCGATCTCGCGCTTCCTGGCATTCGCCTGAAGCTCAGTGAAAGTACGATAGGTGGAGTTTGACACAAACTCCCGGATATCCCTCCTCAAAACGCCTAAGTACCGGCTCATCCGTGACTGCTCTGTAGACACCAGCTCGGGGCAGAACATCGCCCTCTCGTGAAACTTCCGTGTGACCACCGCAACCGAATTAGTACCCTGCTTAAGGGTCAAGAACTCCTGAATCAATCGTTCCCTCTCCACTGGGGGAACGTACTCGTCCCTGAACATGTCAGTAAACCTCTCCCATGTCACTGTTGTAATCTCCGCCAGGGTGAAGTTCGCCGTCACGAACTTCCACCAATCCTTCGCTCCCAGACGGAGCTGGTTCAAAGCGAACCGTACCCTCAGGTGCTCCGGGCATGAGCAAGTGTAGAAGCACCCTTCAATGTCGGCGATCCACCTCATCGCAGCAATCAGATCCTACGTCCCATCGAACTCAGGGGGTTTCGTGTTGCTGAAATCCCAGAATAGCAACGAATCGCCCCCTTGCGGCCTGGCAGCGGCCACGGCTGCGGTAGCGGCAGCGGCTGCAGCCTCAGTCAGTGCGGCGTACCGCTCTTCGAATGTCTCCATCAGAGTGGTCTTAATAGACCCAAACATCTCCGGGATCTCAGCCCGGATCGCTGCAGCTACCTCCTCCTGAATCATCTGACGAATATCCTCGTCGCTCACACTGCTCGAACTCGCCCCGTGGCGTGTGGTAACCATGATGTCTCTGAAATACAACATAAAATTATCAGAGACTCCATCAAGTACAATTGTACTCGATAACGCAACCCTACTCAGTCTCCGATATCCAGGAATTCTTACTTGGGTCTTCCACCGACCCGGTGTCTTCGGTAGTACGGGCCCAATACTACCGACCACACCATATCAGCATTCGTCCCAAATCTTCCTCCCCAAACCCCGAATAGTGAGTACTCTACTTTTGATATGCATTATCTACGTGCACGCTACCAAATATCTCATATCGGCAAACTCCCTAGACTAAGGCATCACAAATCAGGCCACTCTAGTCCTATCATGAATACCTAGTCTTCTAGCATGCATAACAATTCATAATTCATTGCATAACATAACATTGTAAGGTATTCTGGGGATTTTTACCGTTCGGGCGCTGGCTGATCATACACACTGCTTCTTTCTTGTTCACCACTTTACCATTTATAAAAGTTTATGCCTTTATTATTTTTAAAAGATTTTCCTCAAATCCTCGGTTTGAGTTCAGTTACACCCGAAGGTACACCCGAATCCCTCAAACCAAGGCTCTGATACCAATTGTAACAACGCAAATTTTCAAACAATTTTTTTCATTTAAAATAAAGTGATTTTATTCAACTAAATATAATTATTCCAAGTTTCATATCAAAATACAATCATAAAATCCCCAAGATCTCAAAATGACAACAGTGTGTGCACATCACGCCGGCGCCTTCCCACGGTCCTTGCTAGTACCTGAAACACATACATAACAACTGTAAGCATAAATGCTTAGTGAGTTCCCCAGTATACTACTTACACATATACGCCTTTCCAGGCCCTGACCTTCCGGTCTACAACACAACGCTTTCCGGCCCGTAACATAATCGCCTTCCGGCCCATAACATATTCGCCTTCCGGCCCGTAACATATTGCCTTCCGGCCCATAACATATTGCCTTCCGGCCCATACACATACACAGCACATAATACATTTAACTTACCACATATAGCACAAATATCATATATCATATTCGACTTCCGATCACATAACATATTGCCTTCCGGCCCATATAAACGTACATAGCACGCATAGCAATTATCTTACCATTTATAGCACGTATAACACATATCATATCCGACCTTCCGGTCACACAGTCAAACCCTTCCGGGTACAGTATAGTGAGAAGACTCACCTCGTGGGTAATGAAAGCTAGCGACTCCTGAAATCACTCGCACTCGATCCGCCGAGCTACAGACTCCCTATAGTATCATATATCCCTTATTAATACTTTTATCTTTCAAGACAACTGACCCTAAGAAATCACATGTAGGTCAACTCTGGTCAACGGTCAACGGTCAACGGTCAACTTGACCGGACTCGGCGAGTGCTAAGGCGACTCGGCGAGTCTAGACGTCCTCACCAAATCCTGATGTTC
The DNA here is from genome assembly GCF_052625555.1 of Lactuca saligna. Lineage (NCBI taxonomy): Eukaryota > Viridiplantae > Streptophyta > Magnoliopsida > Asterales > Asteraceae > Lactuca > Lactuca saligna. Next base: position 192,027,731 of record NC_136419.1, on the reverse strand, counting down.
CCTTTCTACTCGTCGAGTATCCCTCTTGACTCGACGAGTTCCTCGTGGAAGAATCGCGGGGCCACCCCGACTCCACTCGCCGAGTCTGAAGAACAGCTCGACGAGTCCCAGTTATTCTCCAAGCTACTCGTCGAGTCTGTTCATTGGACTCGGCGAGTCCATGCCATGCAGTCGATCAAACTGCTTCCTGAGATCAGTATTGTCCCGACCATTCATAGGTTTGGTCCTCCTAAGCTGGTACAACACGTAAGGCCTTCATTTAGGTGCTCATGCTACACCCCAAGGCCTATAATTTACATTTTGACCTAAGGCATAAGGATTCCAATCCAAAACCTCTCTTAATTCCCGAAATACACAGGCATGGGACATTCTGGACCTCTAAAGGTCCTAATACAGGGTTATAATCGTTTGGGAAACAAGGATAACAATCAATCTAGTCACAAAAGGGTTCCATAAACACTAAATCCATGCACACATCAACATAGCAGATTATAATCCGAATTGTTACCTGAATAATGCACTCTCTGTGTCCCCAATCCTCAGAACTTGATTCCCTTGCTGTTCCTTTAGCCAAACCCTTCTCTTCCTTGCACAATAACTTTTTCAAGATCACCAATGGCCTTCAATCCTTGCTCCAGATGCACACAACCGATTAGGGTTCTTCTCAGTAGGCTAAAGACGGACAATGACGGCCTATAAGTTCATTATATACATTCCAAAACCAAACGGCTAGGGTTTCCGCTGAACAGCGCAGACTCGCCGAGTCCATATCTGGACTCGTCGAGTCCAGTCGCGAACTTGCGACCACGTCTATGGTCCTACTCGGCGAGTCTGGCTCCAACTCGCCGAGTCCCCTCCTAAAACACCCCAAAAACAATATTATGACAATACCTGAAATTCCAGGCTGTTACAGAGTCTTTCTTCATAAATTGTCCAGTAGTATCCTGTTCTTAGTATTTTGGAGCATAAGGGTCTGCCCCCGGTATGATTGCCACAATCTCCTTTGTGTATATCCTTTAAGACTTTTGCAGCTTTAGGATCTTCCAAGCATGTAAGGTATGGACCTGCCATAGATTTTTTTGTAAAGTTTACCTCGGATTAACACGAATCTTAAGACTCTCATCTTGAATGCTTTTTCACTTTTTTCTTCTATCGGGATTGTGCTATGTTGGAGATACTCCATAATGTGTTGGGTCCATGATCGCAGACTTCTCTGAGGATCCTGTCCATCAGGATCTCATTAAGAAAGGATCTTAGAGTCAGGATCTTCAATAACTACTACACTTGTCGGATGTTTAGGGTCTTCTGATTTGTCAGAGAAGGTTTCTATGGCTGTGGTTATTATATGGGTTATAGGAATCTTCGTCTCTAGTGGGATCCTAAGGGAGGATCCTAAATTGGCTAATGCATCTGCTTCTGTGTTTTCTTCTGTAGGAGCTTGGGTTAGGGTAAAGTTTTCAAAGTCAGAAGCTAATTTTTTGAGGATCTCTAAGTATAATGCTAATTTTTCACCTTTCATTGCATAAGATCCATTATAGTGATTGGTTAGTAATAAAGAATCAACAAATACATGGAGATCCCTGATTTGAAGATCCTTAGCCAATTGTAGTCAAATGATGAGTGCTTCGTATTCTGCTTAGTTGTTGGTAGTTTTGAATTCACAACTAACTTCCTAGGGTATGATGTCCCCCAGTGGCGACTTTAGTATGATCCCTAGGCCTGTTCCTTTCTAATTTGAAGCTCCATCTGTGAACAACGTCCATTTTCCCAGATGTTCATCTTCTAGGAGTTACTTGGCTTCCATGTCTACTTCGTTTTGTAGATCATCACTAAATTCAACCACAAAGTCTGCTAACGCTTATGATTTTATAGCAGATATTGGTTCATATCCGATGTCAAATGTGCTTAACTTCACTGACCATTTTGCCATCCTTCCTGACATTTCTGGTTTTCTCATGACATTCTTGATAGGATAGTTAGTTTTTACATGTATAGTGTGTGTTTTGAAATAGTGTCTTAATTTGGTAGAAGCAATTACCAAGGAAAGAATTAATTTTTAGAGGTGGGAGTATCTGGTTTTAAGATCCAGGAGACTTTTACTTACATAGTAGATAGGATGTTGATCCCCGTTAAGATCCTTGACCAGAACGGTACTTACCACGTTTGAGGATACTGAGAGGTAGAGAATAAGTGTTTCTCCATTTATATGCTTCACTAGTAGTGGATCAAAGCTAAGATATTTTTTGAGTTCCTGGAAGCCTTTCTCGTGTTCCTCCTTCCACTCAAATTTCTTGTTCTTTTTTAAGATATCGTAAAAGGGCTTGCACCTTTTGGAGGATCTTGAAATGAACTTGTTGAGTGCTGCTACTCTTCCGGTTAGCTATTGGATGTCCATTAGTGAAGATGAGGATCTTAATTCCATGATTGCATTGATCTATTTTGGGCTTGCTTCTATCCCTCTTTTGGTTACCATATATCCAAGGAACTTGTGTGACTTCATTCCAAGGTGATTTTTGAATGGGTTCAGATTCATATTGTATTCGTCCAGGATGTCAAATGCTTCCTTAAGGTCTCTGAGGTGATCTTCGACTTTCATTGAATTTACTACCATGTCGTCAATAAACTTCCATGGTGTCCCCCAGGTTGTCTTTGAACATCCAATTCACTAACCATTGATATGTCGCACCTGTATTTTTAAGACCAAAAGGCATTACGGTGTAACAATATATACTTATTGGTGTTATGAATGCAATATATTCTTAGTCTGATGGTTTCATTTGGATTTGTTGGAATCCTACTGAGACATCCATGAAGGTCAGGAGTTCATGGCCAGCCGTTACATCTATTATAGAGTCAATATGCGGTAGAGTGAAAGGATCCTTAGGGCAAGCCTTGTTAAGATTCGTGTAATCTATGCACACTCGCCATTTTCCTTTTTTTGTACAACAACCACATTAGCTAGCCATCTTGAGAACTTTACTTCCTTGATCATCCCTTTTAAGGAGCTTCTCTACTTCTTCTTAGATGATCTGATTCCTTTCAAGTGCAAACTTTCTTCTCTTTTAGTGTATTGGTATGGAAGAAGGATCAATACTAAGTTTATGAGTAATAATACTCTTGTCTATACCTGTTATATATTCGTGTTTCCACTCAAATGTCTTGCTTCTAGTTCTTAAGAAATTCAATAGATCTGGCTCGATCTTCTCAAGCATTGAGGATCCTATGAGCACTTTAGCTTCAAGATTCTCAATGCCCAGGGGCACTTCCTTTACGTCTTGTTCCTCTATCACCAGAACATGTCATGCCACCTGGCTTAGTTTCTATGCTTTTTGGGGTTTGGTCGTAGATTTCATAGAGGTTTTGTAGCATTATTTCGATTCTTGTTGATCTCCCATGATCTTCACTGTTCCCCATGGAGTGGGAAACTTCACACACTGATGGTATGTAGATGGAACCGCCTTCATCTCGTGGATCCATCATCTACCTAGTATCACATTGTAAGAAGATAAGGTGTCAATAGCACATTAATTTTGTATAGAGTTTACCCATTCTATGTATATTGGTAGCTTTATTTCTCTAATTGTGTGTTTTGTTTCCCCACTAAATCCTATGAGGACTGAGGATCTCCTGACTATCTCTGATTCTGGGATGTTCATTCTTTTTAGCGCATCCAGGAGTACGATATTGACCGAGGATTCTCCATCAACAAGGATCCTTCTGAGGAAATGGTTGGCCATGTATAGTGTTATCATGAGTCCATCATGGTAAGGATCCTGAATTCCTTCCCTATCCGTATCGTCAAATGTGATTTCTTTTTCACTGCTAATCATGGTATTCTTCCGTGGTCTATCCTCCTTTTTTGTTTTAGAGACCTTTGTGTGTCTTTTAGCCTGAGAATAAGAGGTACCACGGATGTTAGATCCGCTTGAGATAACGTTTATTATCATAGGGTCAAAGAGTGGAGATCCTGGTTTCTCCGGGATCTTTTGATCATCCCGGCTGTTTTTGGATTTTTTTCTTTTTCTCCCCATGATCTCTTTGATGTTTCCTTTAATAAGGAGGTAGATTATTTCTTTTCTTAGGGCTATGCAGTCCTCAGTCATGTGGCCAAGGTCTCCATGGTAAGCACACCATTTGGACTTTTCTTTCCAAGCGGTGGACTTGTTGTCTCTATTTGGTCATCTTTCTTTGTCTCCAAGATCCTTCATAGCATGAATTACACCTAAAACATCCCCATAAAAACAATAGTCAATGATTTTAGGAAGCTCTTCTTCTTCTCCTCCATCTTCAAGGGCATTAAACTTGTGATGATCCTATTTGGAATAGGGCTTCTATTTGTAGGATCTTTTGTAGGATCTTTGAGTCAAAGATTCGACCTTCCTATTAGGGTTCTCATATTGATCCGAATGGTTGATTCTCTTTTGTATCTCTTTATCCTCTTCGAGCCTTATGAACCTCAATGCTCAACACTTGACTTCATCCAATTTTTTGCATGGGGTCATCACAAGGTCTTCATAGAAGGGTGAATACTTTCTTAGTCCCATTTTAAAGGCTTTTACAACATGGCCGTGTCGATGTTGGGGATGCTCAGATCTTCCCTGCCAAACCTATTAACAAAGTCCTTAAGTTTTTCCTTAGGATCCTGAACCACCCGGTAGAGATCACTAGTGATCTTCTCGAAGGTTCTACTACATGAAAACTGGTTATTAAAGATATTGACTAAGTGTGCAAATGAAGTAATAAAGTTTGGGGGAACGTTTACCAGCCATTTTATGTTTGATCCTGTAAGGGTCAAACCAAAGCCTTTGCATAGGCAAGCTTCCTTCAAGTGCCCTGTGATGGGAATGATTTTCATCCTTTCTCTATATTGGGATATATGCTCTTCAGGATCTGTAGTTCCATCGTATAGCTTCATGCTGGGAGTTTAGAAGCGCTTAGGTGATGGGTTTTGAGCATTCTAACACTCCTATGGTGTACATGCAACCCTAGAAACCTTGGATCTATGTTTTCTCTAATATACATGCAAATATGATTTTTCCAAGGTTCTCATTCTAACTAGCATAGCATGGGGTACTTGTAATATAAAAATTAGTATAATGACATACCTTTGTTGTTGCGTGGATTCCTAAAGACCTTGTAAGCCTAACACCCCAAATATGATGCCTCAAATGCTTCACACAACACCACAACACTTGGAATAACTTGAGAGAAGTACACTTGAGCACAAATTTGGCTACCCCTCACTCTTTTTGTCTTAGTGGTCGATTTTGCTCCATATCAGGTTCCTTATATAGTGTGTCACATGTAGGGTTACACCGTATAAACCCTAACATGCATGGCTTTTCATTTCCCCCATGAGCCATGGGTTTTAACCTCCATGGAGCACCTTATGGATCCTAGCCCAATCTAGTGAATCATGGACCTTAAGCCCACTATATAAGAATGAAAGATTTACATAATCAATCCTCATATATTTAATTAGTCTCTTTTGATCACAAAATTAATTCAAAATTAATTCTTGATCAATACTAATTAAACAATATGATTTCATATTAATATATTAGAATATATTCACAAATCATAAGTGTCCTTATTCTTATTTTGTCTATCCAATTGATGAGATGCCATTCAACCCAAATGGACCATGCCAAGCCGGGTCAAGTACATACCAAATATAGTTATGGACTTAGACACCTTATCCAACATTAGGAGCTTTGGCATTGGCTATTGTGGGAGAAAATCTTGTGATCTTGTGACTTGTAGGAGATGCTTCAGGTATTGGTTTGACCACTCAGGGTACACTGGAGATCATACACACCATTACAAGGTAATGCTTTAAAAGTAAAATACATAATTGTAAAAAACATTAGTAGCACCGATTTCATTATCTAACGAAAAAGTAAACCCTTGTTTGTACAAGCCATGAAAAGAAATAATATTTCTCGCCATTTCGTACGAGTAACAACACTTATTCAAATCTAACACTAACCCACTACTTAGCAACAAAGAATAAACTCCAATCTTGTTGACATGTGTTGCTTTCCTATTCCCATGATTAAGTTTATCTTTCCGTGCTCTACATCCTCACTTCTTCTTAGGCCCTGCAATTCAGAACATATATGAATACCATAACCTATTTTAAGAACCTAAGAAGTAGTATGTAGTGAGTTATTAGAAAATATAATGTAAATACATGCATGGGTAGGTTTTACCTTCCCATGCTTAACATCTTGCAGGTACTTAGGGCAGTTTTCGTTTCCAGCTCCCCTTTTCCTGACAATAGAAGCATTGATCTTCCTTTGGATTGGAAGAAGGAGTGACAGAACCACCTTTGGTTCCACTTGAAGAGGATCCATCAAGAGACTTTCCCTTGGTACCCTTCGAAGGGGTCTTCCTCTTCTTCCCTCTACTTTGCTCGATAGTCAGGACAGGATCGGTGTTAGGAATAAGAGTAGTAACAACCAATTTACCTTTGAGACCACTTCCGATGGTCTTCAAAATTTCTTGAAGCTTGCGAAGTGTGACCTCCTCCTTTTTCATGTAATTTTTCATTCACAATTGATCATAACAAGTAGGTAAGGAGTGCATTATGATGTCAATAGCCAACTCCTCAAGGAAGTTCACATTCAACTTCAGCAAATGGTCCACATACCTTTGCATTTTCTGCAAGTGGCCCATGATGGATTCAACATCCTTCATCCGGGTTGTTATCATGGAAGAGAAGGTTTCATACCTCTCTTGATGAGTACTCTGATGATAGCTGTCCATCAGGTCCATGTGCATCTCAAAACGGTAAAAGTCCTCTTAGGACTTCTGGAGTTCAACTGTCATTGTGGCCAACATGATACATGTCACCTTGGTAGCATCTCTCTCATGTGCCCTAAAGTCAGCGATCTCATCTGGAGTAGAGTAGATTCATCAATTTCTTTCAGCTCCTTTTCAAGGACATATTCCTTGTCCTCGTAACGCGTGATCATCCTCATGTTCCTGATCGAATCAATAAAGTTTGAACCATCAAAGATGACTCTCCCATAAAGGTTCATGAGAGAGAATGAGTCAGTAGGGTTTGAGCCAGAAGCAGCATTGTTAGAAGACATCTGAAAAGAAGAAAGACTAGTTTAGATTAGATATAGAATCCTTAATAAAACACCCAAATATAATATTAAGGCTAGGATCCAACACAATACTTTATAACTTGGAAGAGGGATGCCGTAATCCAAGCTATAAAATATTTGAAGGTAGGCGAATGACGATTCACCAATTTCCACCATGAAAATCAAAATAAATTATTAGGTTTTAACTGGATTGAAACCCCTAGATCTTTTGAGATTCATTGAACTTTTCAATGGCATGTTTAAATTTCCATTGTGCCCTCTCAAGTTTGTGACTAGGATGTCGAGGATCACAAACAAGGTGTGCATAACCATGTAAATTAACTTGGTATCCTTAATCTTTATCACATAATCGACGTGTCGGTTACCCATACGCGCTCCACCGATCTATGATAAACATTAAGTCACCTTTTGCCACTCATACTAGTCCATGTTAGTGTGCCGGTTACCCACACACGCTCAACCAACGACTTGGTAAGGTACAAAGTGTAATTTCATCGGATAGCTCCAAATTCACATTTTCCTAAAGTAACTAAGATTGGGAATTTATAAAAGGTTTAGTTACTTTATATTTATCATCATACTTTTAATGAGAATTATAGTCCATTTCCTACCCGTTCGACTAACGACCCTCCACCAGTCAAGGAAGTGGTGGGTGAGAGTGGACACCCATTAAGTTGCCATTTTATAGGCAACAACCTTATACTCCCTTATAGATTGACTTCGTGAATGAGGCCTACTAACAGTAAAACTGACTTTCTTTTATACATACATACATACATACATATATATATATATATATATATATATATATATATATATATATATATATATATATATATATATAAACTTATAATACTATAAAGTATAAAGGTTGAATTTTAACATTTAAAACTCTAGGGTTTGGAATTAAAGTTTTCTAAAGTGACTTTACAAATTCCGAAACTTGAGGGGAACTTTTGAAACTATTCAAAACCTTTCATATTCAATAACTTACGAAATTTGAATAACTTTAAAGAAAAGACTTTTGGAATTTCATAGCTTGAGGATAAGTTATGGAGTCCATTAATTGGCATTAAGATCAAGAATTACACTAACAAACAATTTGCAAATAATTCCTATGATCTACTAAAGCTTATAAGCATGAACATTCAAATCAACAATTTCAAGAATCATATAAACATATATAAAACATGAAAATTTGATAATAACCATTGTAAATGGATTAGCATCATCATTACCACATCAAAAACAGGTTTTATAAGTCCAAAACAGTTTATGGTAATGATTCTAGTCCATTTCCAGCAACAAAAGTTGAAAATCTGCACACAGGGCCTCCTACTCGTCGAGTGCAAGAACATACTCGACGAGTAGGATGAAGTTTCACATAGACTCGTCGAGTTCCCCCATGGACTCGACGAGTTCACTAAACAGTTAGCAAAAATTCAACTTTTTTCAAGTAGTTTCCATCAAGTATATAGAAAACAAGCCTAGGCTCTGGTACCACTGATGAGTTTTGAGTATTCTAACACTCCTATGGTGTACATTAAACCCTAGAAACCTTGGATATATGTTTTCTCTAATATACATGCAAATATGATTTTTCCAAGGTTCTCATTCTAACTAGCATAGCATGGGGTACTTGTAATATAAAAATTTGTAGAATGACATACCTTTGTTGTTGCTTGGATTCCTAAAGACCTTGTGAGCCTAGCACCCCAAATGTGATGCCTCAAATGATTCACACAACACCACACACTTGGAATAACTTGAGAGAAGCACACTTGAGCACAAATTCGGCTAGCCCTCACTTTTTTGTCTTAGTGGCTGATTTTTCTCCATATAAGGTTCCTTATGCAGTGTGTCACATGTAGGGTTACACCATGTAAACCCTAATGTGCATGGTTTTTCATTACTCCCATGATCCATGGGTTTCAACCTCCATGGAGCATCCATGGAGCACCTAATGGGTCATAGCCCAATCTAGTGAATCATGGACCTTAAGCCCACTATATAAGAATGAATGATTTACATAATTAATCCTCATATATTTAATTAGCTTCTTTTGATCACAAAATTAATTCAAAATTAATTCTTGATCAATACTAATTAAACAATATGATTTCATATTAATATATTAGAATATATTAACAAATCATAAGTGTCCTTATTCTTATTTTGTCTATCCAATAGATGAGATGCCATTCAACCCAAATGGACCATGCTAAGCCGGGTCAAGTACATACCAAATATAGTTATGGACTTAGACACCTTATCCAACATTAGGATCTTTGGCATTGGCTATTGTGGGAGCAAATCTTGTGATCTTGTGGCTTGTAGTAGATGCTTCAGGTATTGGTTTGACCACTCAGGGTACACTGGAGATCATTTCTCTTAATTGTTGAAGTTCCCTGGCCATGTTTGGGTTTATTCCTGCATCTACGTTAGTATAGTTAGTATTAATAGTATTGTTGTTTAAGAAGTTACTAGAATTAAGGGTTCTAGGAGTATTGATAGGCTCATTGAGATCATTGATCATGGATGCTCGGTTGTCCATAGTTTCCCCCCAGGGGTGACGCCACAGTGATAGGAATCGTGTTCTTCTGGCGATTTTCTGAGGGTCCTGCATTATCAAAGTCCAGGATCCTTGGTTGGCGTTGTATCCTGGGATTTTTGAAATTCCGCCTTCATCCTCGCCACTTCTTTGAGTAGTGATCTATTCTCCTGCTGCTGTTGGGTCACCTGTTGCGTCATTTTCCTCATCATAGCCAATAGTTTTACAGTAGTGACTGAGGTAATTGGATCCTGGAGCCCTGAGGATCCCAAACTTCTTGGATTAGCGATTGAGGGGGTGCTTTTCTTGGAAGTGTCAGGCGTTTTCCTCTGAGTATGGGGGGCCACTCGGAGGAGGTGGTAGGTTTTTGGTTGGAATGGAAGGAGTAGAGGATGAAAAGAGGATCGGTTGTGCGGAAATTGATTTTTTTTAGGAGTTTGACCACCATGGCCCCATGGTGGGCGTCAAATTGTTTTGGTCAAAAATTACACAAGTAATAATAAACCGAATTGAATGAGAGACTGTGATGTTCAGATTATGTAATAGCAAATGGTAAAAGAAAGTGACATAATGATTTACAAGGAAAGCCCTTGATCCTTGCTAGGATCTCCGGTATAAAACATTGGGAGGTGATAATGATCACCCGCCTTGATGATTTTATTGATATAAAATGAAGATTACAGTAAGTTCTTAGTAAGAACGAGTAAAGAATTTCTTAGAGTAAGCTTAGACTCAAAAAAAGGTGTCGTGTGCAGAGTACAAGTGTCAATTTATAGTTTAAATTACCCAACAAGATATACGATATTTCCGGGATCCTCTATGACCAACTTTATAAACGTTACATGACCAAGTATTCTGGGTCTTTAGCATAGTTAAGAATATTCTTCATTGATAATTGGTCTTTTCTTGACTACTTCTGCATGCGTGTTAGTTATATACAAAATATGATCGTTATAAATATTAATAAAAATAATAACGGTAATTAGTCGGGATCCTGAGGTAGCTAAGGATCTTGGATATTTGAGGATCGGGAAAATTGTAAGCATTCTGGACCTAACACCTATAATCCAAGAAACTAGATGATTCGGGCTTGGGATCATGGTGAGCACATATGGTTTTCAACCCACAATAATTAAATTCTTTATTTTCATCAAATCATTCAACCCGATTATCCATTCCTGTTATCCTCACTTTATGTCCCTAAAGCATCTAATTTATGGGACATATCCTAAGGATTATATTTGGGATAGACAATAATGCTTAGGGGATTCCTCAACAATATATGTCAGTAAGGCAACCATGAGAGGGATGGAGTACACCTGGTGAACACTTAGTCACCTACAGGTTGCGATCCTACTAACGTTCCCGTGGACTGTCAAGAATAGTCCGTGGTCATTATCTATACTCCACTAAACGACCGGATCATATTTAAAATCAAGACTTCTCATCATTTATCTCATCTTTCATCTTTCATCATCTATATCATCTTTCATCTACCCATCTTTACCCAACATATTTATAGTGATAAAATACATATATAATTTAAATCAAGTAAAACATGTATAAATCGTTCATCGAACATATATCAGGAACACAAATAATATGCACACATAACATGTAATTTATATTAAATACTTCATATCTATGTATAAGATAAAAGTAACTATGCACTCACTTGTTAAAGTGATGATTCAAAATTCGGACAATGCTTCACTTTTAGCAATTGTCTTTTCCTTTGGCCTAACCTAGTATCATTATCACTAAGTCTTAGTCTAATATTTATTATGACTAATTATTAGTCTAGATTCATCATTAATTAAAAGTCTAGTGATCTATACCTAATAAGGGACAACCAGGTAGGATCATATCAGAGGTAGGGTCCGTTTGGTATACACAGTATACTGTTTGGAAATCCCACTTTAAACACCTTACTAAATCCAGCCTAGACATCATCCCCATAACTAGATCAATCAGTATAACAACTTGGAATCACTAATAAATCTTGTTTATAGGTTCATAATAACATTTATGAGCTTGAACATAAGTTATACTTAAAGTACGGTAAGCATAACTCAACTTATATGTAAAATCCCGAGATAAGGTATGTATAGATGAACCTAACATTTATTGAAATTGTTAAAACTAGCCCTTAATTGATAAAAAGGTGGAAAATGAGTACGTGGGGTGTACGCATGTGTACGCTCAGCATACTCATGTGCATATCAAGAACGTGGAGGCCGCCTAGTACGCTGGGCATACCAGAGGATACGTTGGGCATACTAAACTCAGAGTGTAAACCCTAATTGTATTGTGTGTCCCTATTTAAGGAACATGATGGTCTCATTTCTAGCCTCCAACTCTCCTCAAACCCTAAATCTCGTTTCCATAGCTTGTGTGAGCATTTGTGGCTTATTTAGTGTTCTTGTGAAGCTCTTTTGTGAATATTGAGCCTTGAAACACTTAACGTATATGAGCATATTAGAAACCCTATTTTACGGGTTTGTACCCAATATAAACCATAAGATAGATTCTTTTTGCCTTGTTTAACCATCCTCCATACCCTTGAAAACCGTAATTCATTCCATAGCCTTTGTATGGTGCTTTGAGATCTTAAGAAGCTTTTGGTGGGTGTTGTTCATCTTGAGGTGGTAGAAGAAGAAGCTTTAGCACCTTCATCTTGTGGCTTATGAGGTATATAGTTCAAAGCTTGTCATCTCATTTAATAGATCTACTCCTTTTCTTGTTTTTGGTCATTTTCCCCCCTTTGGTTGGTGACTAAAAAATAAGTTTAGTGCATTCCTAATACCAAGGAAAATAAACGTATCACATAATTATAGAAACTGTTGGTGATTTTAGTGTCACCATGTCATTTTAAGTAACTGGAACCAACATGTGAGCTAAGGGGCTTCATGATTTTTACTCTAATACATGTACGAGGGTTGTGCGGAGTGCACGCATGTATAAGATCGAGTCAGAAGCCGGTTCGACAACTAGTCGGGGGTCTGGGGGCAGTACCCCCGGGTCCGGGGTTTCCAAAGGGGCAGCGCCCCTAGCGGTAAAACTAACGAAACTTGTTAGTTTTTGGTAACCCTAATCCGGATTAATATTACTTGCTTCTAAAGAAAATAATGATGGCCCAACCCTAATGAAACCCTAATAGTGTTTAGTATATAAACAACTCTTTCTTTCCAGAAAGGGGGTCTTTTTCTGAGCTCTCATTTTTTCATCACACGTTCACAGAACCCTTTAGAATATTGGATTACGTTTTCTATGTCTAGAAAAGTAAGTGTCCGCTTGGATTATCCTAGGCTGGATTTCTTGTAACCCAAGCATAGGGTAGAAATATCAGTTCGGAAAGTGATATCACGATCCAAGTTGGTATCCAGATCTCCACCACAAACCCTAATATTCCCAACAATCGAACTGATATTTCTATTTCTGGAGATGGGTGACTCAATCCGCAAGATGACCACTAAGTTTGCCAAGTTGGAAAAGTTTGAAGGCATCGATTTCAGGCATTGGAAGAAAAAGATGCACTTCATGCTGACCACTCTGAAAGCAGCATACGTGCTGACTACTCCAAGATCAGCAGAGCCTGAGGAAGGTTTTATTGAGATGGCTGAAGAGACAAGAAAGAGACAGAAGTGGGACAATGATGACTACATCTGCAAAGGTCACATTCTAAACGGTGTGTCTGATGCTTTATTTGATATCCATAGTGAAGCCTTGTGTGCCAAGGAGTTGTGGGATACCCTTGAACTGAAATACATTACAGAGGATGCTTCTAGCAAGAAGTTTCTGGTTAGTGATTTTAATAATTATAAGATGGAAGATTCAAGGTTTGTGGTTTAGGTGTCGTGTGTCTTAAATTTACTTCTAGAAAGACAATTAGGTTATTTGATGTTTTGTTTGTTCCTAAGATTCGCAAGTGTAACAACCCGTCTCTGGTATGTTGCTTTTATATTATTTATTTTAGAAGTTTGTAGAGAGACTCGACGAGTCTATGGCCCGACTCGTCGACTAGAGTCGTGATCTTGGCCAGTGTATAGATCGGCGACTCGGCGAGTCCATATTCGGGACTCGGCGAGTCGGTCTGCCAGGTAGAAACCCTAAATCCCCGGGTTTGCACCCTATTTAAACCATCTTATGAGCCCCCAAACTCGTCTCCTTCACCCTCAAAGCATTATTTAGCAAACACAAACCATTCCATTGAGTATTTGAGCATTCCTTGTGTAAATCTTGAAGTTTTTAAGAGAAGAAGGAGGCTAGATCCAAAGGAGAAGAAGAAGATCCAAGTTTTTGCACCCATTTCAGAGTATATTGAGGTAATAATCGGTTTTTTCCTGTTTTGATGATTGATTCTCCTTTATAAGCATATTTAGCCCATTCTTTAGCTTGTTCATAGTAGAGAAATCACATTGGATGGATTAGCTTTCGGATCTAGCCATGTTTGAGTTCCAAAAACATAGATCTATCAACTTTATGGAGCCATTTTGCATGATAGCCCTAGATCTACTCTTCCAAGTGCCTTTTTAGCCTTTATATCCTTTTGTATGCATATGTACACGTAAAGTTAGGAACTTTACGTGGTAAACCAGCCTTAGGAACTCAGATCTATATATTGTATGCGGTGGTTTTGAGCAAAATCGAGTTTTTAGCAATTGCATGCATGTGACTCGGCGAGTCGTTCTTCGGACTCGACAAGTCGAGTCGCGAGTCCCCGACCCTTCCCCTTTGAGTGATTCCGAGTGGGGACCTATGAGTAGTGGAATGGACTTAGTGAGTCAGAGGTTAGACTCAGTAATGGAGGGACTCGACGAGTTGTTCATACAACTCGGCGAGTCTAAGGCAATATTCATAAATTCAAGAACAACTCGTCGAGTTGTTCATACAACTCGGCGAGTCGGATGCAGATAGTCTGAGTTTTAGAATCAAATGGGAACTCGTCGAGTTTAAGCCATACTCAATGAGTAGCAGCAAACAGGGTTGAGAAATGAGAGTAGGGACTCGGCGAGTTGGCGGCCCAACTCGACGAGTCAGATCAATTGTAAGTTGATCTTGACCAGGAGAGTTGACTTTAGCCAGGGGTAAAAGAGTCATTTTACCCCAATACAGTTATTAGTATTTTGATTGAGTGTATTTGTGGAATTGTAGTCGGGGAGATACCGGAGCAGCAGCAGATAGCTTCTAGAGCCACACACTCAGCAGCCAGATCACGAGATGAGTTTCCTTCCAGTAGGAACGGGTCTAAGGCCACAATGTCGGCCCGTATAGCTAGTAGTAGTTTCCAGACTTGGGTCCGATGCAGATTTTACTATGTTTGATGCCTTCGTGGCTTAGACAGTATTTATGTGTTATGTGTTCCGGGTTGCAGCCCGATGCAGTATGCTGTTTATGTGTTCCTGCTAGTTGATATGTTTATGCTATGCTATGATCAGCAGTTTCGGACTTCTGTCCGATGTAGTCAGTTCCGGACTTTGGTCCGATGCAGTTAGTTCCGAACATCGGTCCGATGCAGGAGGCAAGGCCTCAGTAGTTCCGGACTTCGATCCGATGCAGAGGGCAAGGCCCTGGCTAGTTCCGGACTTCGATCCGATGCAGTTTCCGGACTTCGGTCCGATGCAGTGGGCAAGGCCCAGTATGTGTTTATATGTATTGTATGGTATGTGGTAGTTTGGGGGAGCTCACTAAGCTTCGTGCTTACAGTTTCAGTTTTGGTTTTAGGTACTTCCGCAAGCAAAGGGAGGAGCTCGAGTTGATGGCATCACATACACCACAGTTTCAGTTGTCCTGGGAGATGTTTCTAGTTTTTCATAATTGTGATTGATACAGCTTTTGATACAGTTCTACATAACTATTAGTTACTGTTTTGAAATATTGACGTATGGGTTTTACTTTGTGATATCATTTTAGTACTTTTAGTAATTGTTAAACAAAAAATTTTGGGTCGTATTTTGGGATGTTTGAAGTTGGTATCAGAGCCTTGGTTTGAGGGATTCAGATACACTTTCGGGTGTGTCTGAACTCAAACTAAGGAAGCAATAAAGATTTTCAAAAGAAAAACATTTTGAAAATGATTTTGGATAAAGAACTTAGAAACAAGAAGAGTTTTATAAAAGGAAAATGGTGTGGCGTATGCAATCAACCGAGCTCAAGTAAGTACTCCCAAATTACCCATACGAGTTATGTTATGATTACCAGTTTTAATTTCAGTAGAACGGCATGCTAGAATAGGACTAAGGATCTAGGAGGATGCCTTATGTGCGTGCTATATGTGTTTCAGCTTTTCGAAATTTGCATGCTAGTATTGAGTAGACAATAGTAGGATAGTCTGTTAGGGTTATGCCTGATAGTATGAGCTTAGCATTGTATGCTAGTACAGTATCTAGTTATGAGAATAGATTTGCTTGAATAATTTTCTATATCCGAATGCTGCTTGCTTTGTGCTTTGTGGGACTCTGAGTGATGGGAGTTAGCCATTAGGTGAATACGTCACATCACATGTGATCCGTGTTGAATAATCTCAGAGTGTTGGATTTGGCCCTATTGCGCAGCTCTTGTTTGAGTCTAACAGTTGTAGGGACGAGTCTTTTACTCGAAGGATTATCTAAGCCTCATTACATGTGATGGTGTTCAGGTAATGACTAATTAGCATTACAAGGAGGCCTTCAGCAGTTGAGGACTGTTTTGAATGGAGTTAGGGATTTCCCCTAGGGCAAGCCTAGGATGAGAATAGCAGAGATCAGTAGTAGTAGAAGTGACTTGGTGGAGTCAAGGCAGTTCTTGAGGAAAGTACGGATAGATGTGGAAGGTAGTATGGGCCCGTACTACTGAAAGCAGAGGATCCGTACTCGAATCAAGGAAGGTCGAGACAAGATCAGGAAACTAGTATTGGTATCAGTGAGCCCTTGAGATATTTCAGTTTTCTGATGTTGCTATGATTTGTTTCAGAATGGTAGTTTTGCGTTCGAGGCCAGCAGTCGGCAGTTCAGGTGCCGGAGGGGGATCAGGACCAGGCCCGGAGGCCGGGCAGTTGGATGAGCAGACCATAGAGTTCCTTTCTTCTGAGGTTACTCGTATCATACTGGAGCAGACTCCTGTGATCTTTGGTTCGATCAAGGAGGGTATTCTAGAGCTGATGGATGAGAGATTGGGCACCTTCCGTGCCGAGATGGCGGCCATGATGGGGTCGCGCACACTTACGTTCAGGGAGTTCAGGGCATGTGGAGCTCCAGATTACCATGGGGCACGGGACCCAATAGCGAGTACTAGATGGTTGGCGGATGTGGCCAACGCTTTCCGCACGAGCAGGTGTCCTGAGGGGGACAAGGTTAGATTGGCATCCTGTCTTCTGAAGGACAGGGCACGAGATTGGTGGGAGGAGGTCGGACATACCATTGGAGATGATGCAGCCTTAGATGCCATGACCTGGGCTGATTTCTCCACCAGGTTCAGGGCGAAGTTTGCACCGGTTATCGAGGTGCAGCAGTTAGCCATGGAGTTTCAGGACCTCACCCAGACTACGGAGACCGTGGCGGAGATCACCGCCAAGTTCAGGGAGATGGCTCTTCTCGTTCCTCAGTATGCAGCCGATGAGGAAATGAAGAAGGCCCGTTATCATGAGATGCTGCGGAGTGATATCCGCCAGTTTGTGAGCCGGTCCAGCTGTAAAACGCTGGATGACATGATTGCTAGGGCTCGGGAGAGGGAGATTGACCTTGAGATGGAGAACAAGAGGAAACCAGAGGCGGTTTCGGGTACAGGCAGTTCGGGCAAAAAGCCCAAGGTTTCAGATCACAGATCTAGGAGTCAGCAGAGCCACAGTCGTTATGGCAAGTGTGGGAGATTGCACGATGGGGTGTGCAAGGCAAGGAGTTCCGGCTGCCACAAGTACGGTCGGACTGGGCATTTGAGCAGGGATTGTGCGGCTCTTGCTACCGCTATTGCAACATTAGATCTGATTTGCTTTCAGTGCAATCAGAGGGGACATAAAAAGTCCCAGTGTCCAAGTTTAGCTGCAGCAGGGAAGGTGGTTGCACCTGCCCCTGCTACTTTGGGGATTACAGATGGCCGGCAGGGCCGAGCAGAGGCACCAATGGCAAAGAGTAGAGCTTTTCAGATGACACCAGAGGAGGCGCGAGCGACTCCTGATGTGGTGACGGGTATGTATCTTCCCTTCATCTCTATATTATTATTGATTATTGCTTATGGTTATATGTTTTGTATAGGGTCGTTCTCTGTGAACGGCATTTCTGCTACAGTATTATTTGATTTGGGGGCTACCCGATCATTTGTGTCGCTAGCGCTTAGCAAGAGATTTAGTAGAGCTCCAGGGGAGCTGGATTGTCCACTAGAGGTCGAGATAGCAGATGACAGTACCATGAGAGTCGCCAGGGTGCATAGAGGATGTTCTCTTCAGTTGTTCGACGAGCAATTCTCGGTGGATTTGGTCCCTATTCCCCTGCGAGGGAATAAGGTTATAGTAGGCATGGACTGGTTGAGTCCAAACGGGGCAGTGATTGATTGCGAGTTACAACTAGTGAGGGTTCGCACTCCCACTGGGGGAGAGTTAGTAATTCAGGGCGAGAGGCCACAGCATGGACCAGCTTTTTGTTCAGCCGCGAGGGCGACGCGCTATTTTCAGCAGGGTTGCGTCAGTTATGTAGCTTATGTCTTGCATGCCCAGGAGAAGGGCAAGACGATAGTTGACGATGTTCCGATAGTGCGAGACTTTCCGGATGTATTCCCGAAGGATTTACCGAGAATACCCCCTGAGAGGCAGGTCGAGTTTGGGATCGACCTAATTCTTGGTGCGGCTCCGATAGCCAAGGCACCGTACCAGTTAGCTCCCCCTGAGATGCAGGAGTTGTCTACGCAGCTGCAAGAGTTGCCAGACAAGGGTTTTATTTGTTGGATAAGGTGTCTAAGTCCATAACTATTTCTGGTATGTACTTGACCCGACCCGGCATGCTCCATTTGGGTTGCATGGCACCATGCAATTGGATAGACTAAATAAGAGAAATAACACTTGGAGATTATTAATATATTATAAGTTCTAATATATTAATAATATTATTTGATTAGTTTGATCAAGAATTAATTTAGAATTAATTAAGTGATCAAAAGATAACTAATTAAATATATGGGTTAATTATGTAAATCATCCATATCTTGTATAGTGGGCTAAGAGGCTCCATGGATTATCAAGTTGGGTTCCACCCATAGGATGCTCCATGGGAGTTACAAACCCATGGGTCATGGAAATGAAGATTCATGACACATTAGGGTTTACAAGGTGTAACCCTAGATGTGTCAACACTATATAAGAATCATATTCTCCACCAAAATCGGATACACTAAGGAAACAAGAGGGCTTGGCCGATTTCAAGAAGTGTGTGTTCTCTCATAAGTTTTCCAAGAGCATTTGGTGTTGTGTGAAGCATTTGAGGCATCACACTTGGGGTGCTAGGCTCATAAGGTTTCAAGGAACACAAGCAACAACAAGGTAAGTTATTCTATCTATCATTCAAGTTAAAATTGTTCCCCATGTATGCTAGATAGGAATATAGCCTTGGAATTCAACTTTGCATGATAATTAGACAAACATAGATCCAAGGTTATTAGGGTTGCATGTACACTTAGGAAGTGTTAGAATGCTCAAAACCCATCAGTGGTATCAGAGCCTAGGCTTGTTTGCTTTTTTATTTGTGCTTAAAAGTTGAAAAAAGTCGAAAATCTTGCTGTCTACGAATGGACTCGTCGAGTCCATAGGGGGGACTCGTCGAGTTCACGTGTATCTTCAACCAACTCAGCGAGTAAGTTCATGCACTCGGCAAGTAGGGTCGACAGGTTGCAGAATTTCGACTTTAGTTGCTGGAAATGAATTAGAAACATTACCCTAAACTGTTTTGGTACTTGAAAACATGTTTTAGATGGTGTAATGTCTTTGCTAATTCATTTACAACAACTAGTTATCAAAATTACAAAGTTTTAAGTGTAATTTTGATTTTTGAATGTGATCATATTCATGTTCTTGTTTTTATGATGTTTTAGATGATCATAGGAATTATTTGTAACCTATGTGGTAGATTAATTCTTGATCATAATGTGTTTTAACGGAGTCCATAACTTGTCCTCAAGTTATGGAAAACCAAGAGTCACACTTGAATTAAAACCATTAAAAGAACACAAGAGTTAGAAAAATGAAGAGTCTTCATTTTATTACTCTATTAAACTCATAAGTTACAAGAAATGAAAAGTTTTGAAAGTTACAAAACTTGCCCTCAAGTTTTGGAACAAGTAAAGTTAAGTTAAAACTTTAGTTCCAACCCCTAGAATTTTTAAAGTTAAAATTCAACCATTATACTTATATTATGATGATTTAATAATGGTGACTTAATGGGTGTCTACTCTCACCCACCGCTTTATTACTTAATAATGTATAAGAACAAAGTCGTCTTACCGCTAGTACGCCTCATTCACGAAGCCGGTCTATAAGGTGGGTATAAGGTTGTTGCCTATAAAATGGTGACTTAATGGGTGTCTACTCTCACCCACCGCTTGCTTGACTGGTGGAGGGTCGTTAGCCGAACGGGTAAGACAAGGACTTATAAATTCTCATTCAAAGTATGATGAATATTATAAAGTAACTAAATGTTTTATTAAATTCCCAATCTTAGTTACTTTAGGAAAAATGTGAATAAGGTGCTAATCCATGAAATTACACTTTACAATTTGTCTAAGTCGTTGGTAGAGTGTGTGTGGTTAACCGGCACACTAACTTGGACTTAACAAGGTAGGTAAAGGGTGACTTAAGGTTTATTATAGTATCGGTGGAGCGTGTGTGGTTTACCGACACATCGATTGAGTGATAAACTTTAAGGGTACCAAGTGATTTGCATGGTTACTTCACACCTCGTTTTGTGATCCTCGGTATCCCAGTCACAAAACTTGGAGGGCACACTCGAGATTGAAACATGCCTTTGAAAAGTTCATTGAATCTCAAAGAATCTAGGAATTTCTGAGAACCAATCATAAAACCTAATATCTAATATTTCGGTTTTCGTGGTGGAAATTGGTGAATCGTCATTCACCTACCTTTCAAATATGTTATAGCTTGGATTACGGCATACCTCTTCTAAGTTATAATATATTGTGATTGGATCCTAGCCTTAATATTACATTTGGGTGTTTTATTAAGGACTCTCCTAATATCTAAACTAATCTTGTCCTCTTCCTTCAGATGTCTTCAAACAATGCTGCTTCTGGCTCGAATCCTAATGGCTCCTTTACTCTTATGAGCTTGTGTGGGAAAGTCACTTTTGATGGATCCAACTTCAATGAGTGGATCAGAAACATCAGGATGATTACCCGCTACGAGGACAAAGAATATGTCCTCGTTAAGGAGCTTAAGGAGATTGATGAGACCACTGCAACTCCTCAGGAGATGGCTGACTTTCAGTCACATGAAAAGGATGCTACGAAAGTAGCATGCATCATGATGGCCACAATGACAGCAGAACTCAAAAAGTCCTATGAGGATTTCTACCCTTATGAAATGCACCAAGATTTGATGGAAAGATACCATCAAAGTGCACGACAAGAGAGGTACGAAATCATCTGCTCCATGATAACAACCATGATGAAGGACGGGGATTCCGTCACGAGCCACATGCAGAAAATGCAAAGGTATGTGGATCGATTGTTGAAGCTTAATGTGAACTTCCCTGAGGAGCTTGCAATAGATATAATTTTGCTCTCCTTACCATCGTGCTATAATCAATTCCGCATGACATATCACATGAATAAGGAAGATGTCACACTCAGCAAACTTCAGGGACTTGTCAAGACCGCAGAATCAGGTCTTAAGGGGAAGTCGGTTGTTAACACTCCTACTCCAAACTCCACTCCGGTTTTGGCAATCGGGAAAAGTCGAGGGAAGAAGAGAAAGAGTTCTTCGAAGGGTACCAAGGTTAGGACCCTTGATGGCTCTTCTTCAAGTGGAACCAAGAAAGGTTTTGTCACTCCTTCTTCTGACCCAAAAGAGGCTGAATGCTTCTATTGCCATGAAAAATCACATTGGAAGCGGAACTACCCAAAATACCAGCAAGATGTGAAGGATGGGAAAGTTAAACCCAACCATGCAGGTATTTACACTATCATTTCTAATAACTCACCCCATTCAAAATCTTGGGTCCTTGATACCGGTTGTGGTATTCACATTTGTTGTGACTTGCAGGGACTAGGAAGAAGTGAGAATGTGGAGCAAGGAAGAATAAACTTAATCATGGGGAATAGGAAAGTTACACCTGTCACCAAGATTGGAGTTTATACTTTATCGCTAAGTAGTGGGTTAAATTTAGATTTGAATAAATGTTGTTATTCGCCAGAAATGGCAAGAAATATTATTTCCTTTCATGCATTGTACAAACAAGGTTTCACTTTTTCATTTGATAATGAAGTTGGTTCGATTAATGCTTTCTTTAATAATGTTCTTTATTTTAAAGCATTACCTTGTGATGGTGTGTATGAAGTTGTATCTGCTGTAGATAACTCAGGAAATAATGTTTTGTGTATTGATTCTCCTAATAATAATAACTTGGATAAAGCATCATTATGGCATTGTCGTCTTGGACATATAAGCAAGAAACGCATAGGCCAACTCCAAAAGGATGGAGTCTTGGAGTCGTTTGACCTAAAGTCAGATGATAGTTGCGAATCATGCTTACTTGGAAAAATGACAAAGTCACCCTTCACAGGCTTGTGTGAAAGGGGTGAAGGTTTGTTGGACCTTATACACACGGATGTGTGGACCATTCAAACATGCCACAAGGGATGCTAATCGTTATTATTTGACTTTTACTGATGATTACAGTAGATATGGATATGTCTACTTAATCAAGCATAAGTCAGTGACTTTCGAGAAGTTTAAGGAATTTAAACAGGAAGTCGAGAATCAATTGGGCAGGAACATTAAGATGCTTCGATCCGATCGAGGTGGTGAGTATCTTAGTTCAGAGTTCCTCGACTATCTAAGGGAATGTGGGATTGTCTCACAATTGACACCTCCCAGGACACCGCAGTTGAATGGTGTGGCTGAGAGGCGTAATCGAACCTTGTTGGACATGGTTCGTTCCATGATGAGTCGAGCTTCGCTACCAATCTCATTCTGGGGGTATGCCTTAGAGACTGCCGCCCATATCCTTAATCTAGTCCCTACAAAGAAAGTTGCCAAAACTCCTCACGAGATGTGGACTGGTAAACTACCTAAACTAGACCACATCAAGATTTGGGGTTGCGAGGCTTTCGTGAGACGCGAGACTCATGATAAGCTCGAACCTCGAAGTGGGAGGTGTATTTTCATCGGCTACCCACAGCAATCCTTTGGTTACCTCTTCTACAGACCTAGTGACAATGTGGTCTTTGTAGAAAGAAGAGGAGTCTTTCGAGAAAGAGAGTTTATAAGCCAAGGAGACAGTGGGAGGCAAATTGATCTTGAAGAAATTCAAGAGTGAAGGAACTTCAAACTCTAGCCCTCAACTTGAGGAGGAAACTCCTGTTGAGCCAATTGACGAATCTGTACCTCTGAGACGTTCCACGAGAGTTAGGAGTGCACCTGAGCATTACTATGGATTCCATATTACTGCAGAAGGTGAGACACTTATTAGTGATGGGACACTAGTAAGTCAAGATGATCCTAACAGCTAAAAGGAAGCCATGGCAGGCCCCGAGTCTGCTAAATGGAAAGAGGCTATGGATAGCGAGATACAATCCATGTATGACAATCAAGTTTGGAACTTGGTTGAGAAAGTACCAGGTCGTAAGACTGTAGGGTGCAAATGGGTCTTCAAGAAGAAGACCGACATGGATGGCAAAGTACACACTTATAAGGCTAGACTGGTTGCAAAGGGCTTCTCTCAAATTCCTGGAGTGGATTATGATGAGACCTTTTCTCCGGTAACCAAGATTAAGTCTATTCGGGTTCTGTTAGCCATAGCTGCATTTCATGACTATGAAATATGGCAAATGGATGTCAAAACCGCTTTCCTTAATGGGAAGTTGGCTGAAGATGTTTACATGAGTCAGCCAGAGGGTTTTGTCAGCAACGAGTACCCTAATAGAGTGTGTAAGCTTGAGAAATCCACCTATGGATTAAAGCAAGCATCTCGCAGATGGAATCTTTGCTTTGATGAAAAGGTCAAGGAATTTGGCTTTTCCAGGAGTGAAGATGAATCTTGTGTGTATGTCAAGGTTAGGGGGAGTATAGTTAGCTTCTTGGTATTGTATGTGGATGACATACTACTCATAGGAAACGACATTCCAACCCTGCAGGAAGTAAAGTCCTGGCTTGGAAAGTGTTTCACTATGAAGGACCTTGGTGAAGCTGCCTATATTTTAGGGATAAGGATCTTGAGAGATCGGAGTAAAAGATTAATTGGACTTAGTCAGAGTACCTACTTGGATAAGGTGCTGAAAAGATTCAGCATGCAGGACTCCAAGAAAGGAGAGTTACCCATCCAGAGTAATGCCAAATTGAGTAAGACACAAAGCCCTAGCACTGAGGCTGAGATAGCAAAAATGAATCGAATACCTTATGCTTCGGCTGTAGGTTCGATCATGTATGCTATGATGTGTACTCGACCTGATGTAGCCTTTGCCCTGAGCATGGTTAGCAGGTTTCAGGGGAACCCTGGCAAGGCACACTGGACTGCGGTAAAGAATATTCTCAAATACCTACGAAGGACTAAGGACTGGATCCTTACCCTCGGTGGGAGTGATGACTTGAGAGTTGTAGGGTATAGTGATGCTAGCTTCCAGACTGATAGTGATAATTTCCGCTCTCAGTCAGGCTGGGTCTTTACCCTAAATGGAGGAGCAATTTCTTGGAAGAGTTCCAAGCAAGAGACAGTGGCAGATTCCACTTGTGAATCAGAGTATATTGCAGCGAGCGAGGCGGCAAAGGAGGCTATATGGCTAAAGAACTTCATCGGAGACCTTGGAGTTGTACCAGCTATTAAAGAGCCAATGGAAATTTTCTGTGATAGTGAAAGTGCCGTTGCCTTAGCCAAGGAACCAAGGGATCACGGGAGATCCAGACACATCGACAGAAAATACCATTTTATTAGACATCAAATAGAAGAAGGACTCCTCGTGGCAAAGAGGGTATCATCGGATGAGAACCCAGCAGATCCTCTCACGAAGGGACTGACTCGGGTTAAGCATCTCCAGCATGCTTGGAGCATAGGGCTGAAGGATGATATTAGATTTAGTAGTTAGATAACCTCGAAATTTGTAAAGTGTAATTGACATTAGATGATGAATAAAAGGTGTTTTATTTATGAGTAAAGTGTTGCTATCTCTTGTCAATCGTTTACTATATTTCTTTTGCATGTTTTGACTTCCAGAATAATTTTGTTTGGTATAACATATTATTCAAACCTCCACAGCCAGTCATATGTCGGAAGTAGATATGAATCAAGACTGTCATGATTGGTTGCAGAGGTCTAAGGTGTTAGACAAGGCTACAACAATCATGAGTGCTCATAAGTTCTGAGCATTGGACTCAATCCACGCTCACTGGAATCACTTCATGGAATTCTATCTCGAGTGATCGTGAGACGGTAATATCATATAAGTCTTCAAACCTAGAGATATGATTTGTTACTTACAAGTTGGTTATGCATTGATTGTACGAAAATGCATTGGTAACTCGATGTTATAAAACGTGCTCTTGTGTGTAATTCAATGAGTGGTAAAACAAACATATGACTCGAAGTTTATCTGTTCCTTCTTGGATTAGAAGCTGATATCTGGGCCCCTCGATGATTTTGTTTTGACCCATGTACCGGGCCCGGTCAGAACTAAGTTGATGTGTTCAATTAAGTTCTTTGTTAAACAAATCGGAAATCGGGAAACAAACTGTTGGACAATAAGTAAGACATTGTTCCATGTATTTGTCCGACTGATATCTAGAACAGTGGATTATATGATCACTTATCTTAAATGGCGTACCATCATCTTCTCAGTTCCGAGAAACCTTGAAAAAAGCTACTATTGCTGATCGGTTACTGAAGTCATACTTGCAGTAATAGTTATTAGACTTATCCAAGTGGGAGACTGTTGGATAAGGTGTCTAAGTCCATAACTATTTCTGGTATGTACTTGACCCGACCCGGCATGGTCCATTTGGGTTGCATGGCACCATGCAATTGGATAGACTAAATGAAAGAAATAACACTTGGAGATTATTAATATATTATAAGTTCTAATATCTTAATAATATTATTTGATTAGTTTGATCAAGAATTAATTTATAATTAATTAAGTGATCAAAAGATAACTAATTAAATATATGGGTTGATTATGTAAATCATCCATATCTTGTATAGTGGGCTAAGAGGCTCCATGGATTATCAAGTTGGGTTCCACCCATAGGATGCTCCATGGGAGTTACAAACCCATGGGTCATGGAAATGAAGAGTCATGACACATTAGGGTTTACATGGTGTAACCCTAGATGTGTCAACACTATATAAGAATCATATTCTCCACCAAAATCGGATACACTAAGGAAACAAGAGGGCTTGGCCGATTTCAAGAAGTGTGTGTTCTCTCATAAGTTTTCCAAGAGCATTTGGTGTTGTGTGAAGCATTTGAGGCATCACACTTGGGGTGCTAGGCTCATAAGGTTTCAAGGAACACAAGCAACAACAAGGTAAGTTATTCTATCTATCATTCAAGTTAAAATTGTTCCCCATGTATGCTAGATAGGAATATAGCCTTGGAATTCAACTTTGCATGATAATTAGACAAACATAGATCCAAGGTTATTAGGGTTGCATGTACACTTAGGAAGTGTTAGAATGCTCAAAACCCATCATTATTCGGCCGAGTAGTTCACCTAGGGAGCGCCGATCCTGTTTGTGAAGAAGAAGGATGGGTCGCACTGTATGTGCAGTGACTACCGAGAGCTGAATAAGGTAACGGTGAAGAACCGTTACCCCCTCCCAATGATAGATGATTTGTTTGATCAGCTTCAGGGGGCTTCTTGGTTCTCCAAGATCGATTTACGCTCCGGATATCACCAGATGCGAGTTAGAGGCGAAGATGTGCAGAAGACTGCTTTCAGGACCCGATATGGTCATTATGAGTTTGTGGTGATGCCTTTTGGGCTCACTAATGCTCCAGCCGCATTCATGGATCTCATGAATCGCGTATGCAGACCGATGTTGGATCGGTCTGTGATAGTATTCATAGATGATATCTTGGTGTATTCCAAGACTCAGGAGCAGCATGAGGAGCACCTGAGGGAGGTGCTAGAAGTTTTGAGAAGGGAGAGACTTTTCGCAAAGTTCTCCAAGTGCGAGTTCTGGTTGCCTGAGGTGCAGTTCCTTGGTCACCTCATCAACCAGAAGGGTATCTTGGTAGATCCGGCCAAGATAGAGGTCGTGATGCAGTGGGAGGTCCCGAAGTCTCCATCTGAGATTCGGAGCTTCCTAGGTTTGGCAGGGTACTACAAGAGATTCATTCAGGATTTCTCCAAGATAGCAGTACCGCTCACCCGACTGACTAAGAAGTCGGTGGTGTTTCGTTGGGGGCCTGAGCAGCAGGCGGCATTTGAGACCCTCAGGCAAAGGCTATGCGAGGCTCCGATTCTTTCCCTGCCAGAGGGAATAGAAAATTTTGTAGTCTACTGTGATGCCTCAATCACAGGTATGGGAGCAGTACTGATGCAGCGGGGGCATGTGATAGCTTATGCCTCGAGAAAGTTGAAGCCTCACGAGGCTAACTATCCCACCCACGATTTAGAGCTGGGGGCAGTGGTGTTTGCCCTCAAGATTTGGAGACATTACCTTTATGGGGTCCGTTGTACCATCTACACGGATCACAAGAGTTTGAGATACCTTATGGATCAGCCGAGTCTAAACATGAGGCAGAGGAGATGGTTGGATGTGCTGAAGGATTATGATTGTGAAATCCTTTACCATCCAGGGAAGGCCAACGTAGTGGCCGACGCATTGAGCCGAAAGGTGACAGCAGCCCCTATCAGTGACTGATGTCTGAGGATGACAGTGATTACTCCGTTGTTGGAACGGATCAGGGAGGCTCAGGTTGAGGGCCTCAAGGAGGAGAGGAAGAAATGTGAGAGGATAGTGGGTCGAGTATCTTCGTTTGATTATGATAGTCGGGGGCTGTTGACCCTTCATGGGAGAGTGTGGGTACCGTACGAAGGCGGAGTACGACAGGTGTTGATGGACGAGGCTCATAAGTCTCGATTTTCCATCCATCCAGGGGCGACGAAGCTGTATAGAGATCTTCGACCCAATTATTGGTAGCCCTGCATGAAGCGGGATGTTGCTTGGTATGTAGAGAGGTGCCTGACCTGCAGGAAGGTCAAGGCAGAACACCAGAGGCCTCACGGCAAGATGCAGCCGTTAGACATTCCTGTGTGGAAATGGGAGGACATCACCATGGACTTTATCACCAAGCTTCCCAGGACCGCACTTGGGGTAGATTCGATTTGGGTGGTAGTGGATCAGTTGACGAAGAGTGCTCATTTCATACCGATCCAGGAGAGCATATCGGCGGAAAAGCTAGCCGATATCTATGTGCGGGAGATAGTTGCACGTCATGGAGTGCCGGTATCGGTGGTGTCAGATCGAGACGTCCGTTTTACATCCAGATTCTGGAAGCGGTTTCATGACGAGATGGGTACTCATCTCCATTTCAGCACCGCTTTCCACCCTCAGACGGACGGGCAAAGCGAGAGGACGATTCAGACTCTCGAGGACATGCTTCGTGCATGTGTCCTAGATTTCGGTGGCAGTTGGGATACGTATCTTCCGTTAGCGGAATTTTCATATAACAACAGTTATCATACGAGCATTGATCAACCTCCCTTTGAGATGCTTTATGGGAGGAAGTGCAGGACCCCGATTTTTTGGGGCGAGGTCGGTCAAAGAGTCATTGGGAGCACGGAAGTGGTGCTCAAGACGACCGAGTTGATTCAGCAGGTTCGTAGTAGACTGCAGATTGCGCAGAGTCGGCAGAAGAGCTACGCCGACAGGAGGCGTTCAGACTTGGAGTTCCGGGTAGGCGATATGGTCCTTCTGAAGGTCTCACCTTGGAAAGGTGTCATCAGGTTTCGGAAGAGGGGCAAGCTGGGCCCAGGTTCATAGGTCCTTTCAGGGTTTTGGCCCGGGTGGGTCGGGTGGCATATCGGTTGGATCTTCCAGCAGAGCTTAGCCAGATCCACAACACTTTCCATGTGTCTCAGTTGAGGAGATTTTTGGTGGATGAGTCAGCAGTTGTTCCCTTAGAAGATATTCAGGTTGATAGCAGCTTGAATTATATTGAGAGGTCGGTCGCGATTCTGGACCGGAAGATAAAGACCTTGAGGAAAAAGGTAATTCAGCTAGTGAAGGTGAAGTAGGAGCACCGGAAGGGGTCCGAGTGGACGTGGGAGGCTGAAGATGAGATGAGAGAGCACTACCCAGAGTTATTTGCAAATTCAGTCGTAGCAAACTTCGAGGACGAAGTCTGAGTCAAGTGGGGGAGAATTGTAACGACCCGTCTCCGGTATGTTGCTTTTATATTATTTATTTTAGAAGTTTGTAGAAGGACTCAACGAGTCTATGGCCCGACTCGTCGAGTAAAGTCGTGATCTTGGGCAGCGTATAAATCGGCAACTCGGCGAGTCCATATTCAGGACTCGGCGAGTCGGCCTACCAGGTAGAAACCCTAAATCCCCGGGTTTGCACCCTATTTAAACCATCTTATGAGCCCCCAAACTCGTCTCCTTCACCCTCAAAGCATCATTTAGCAAACCCTAACCATTCCATTGAGTATTTGAGCATTCCTTGTGTAAATCTTGAAGTTTTGAAGAGAAGAAGGAGGCTAGATCCAAAGGAGAAGAAGAAGATCCAAGTTTTTGCACCCATTTTAGAGTATATTGAGGTAATAATCGGTTTCTTCCTGTTTTGATGATTGATTCTCCTTTATAAGCATATTTAGCCCATTCTTTAGCTTGTTCATAGTAAAGAAATCATATTGGATGGATTAGCTTTCGGATCTATCCATGTTTCAGTTCCAAAAACGTAGATCTATCAACTTTATGGAGCCATTTTGCATGATAGCCCTAGATCTACTCTTCCAAGTGCCTTTTTAGCCTTTATATCCTTTTATATGCATATGTACACGTAAAGTTGGGAACTTTACGTGGTAAACCAGCCTTAGGAACTCAGATCTATATATTGTATGCGGTGGTTTTGAGCAGAATTGAGTTTTTAGCAATTGCATGCATGTGACTCGGCGAGTCGAGTCGCGAGTCCCCGATCCTTCCCCTTTGAGTGATTCCGAGTGGGGACCTGTGAGTAGTGGAATGGACTCAGTGAGTCGGAGGTTAGACTCAGTAATGGAGGGACTCGATGAGTTGTTCATACAACTCGGCGAGTCTAAGGCAATCTTCATAAATTCAAGAACAACTCGTCGAGTTGTTCATACAACTCGAAGAGTCGGATGCAGATAGTCTGAGTTTTAGAATCAAATGGGAACTCGTCGATTTTAAGCCATACTCGACGAGTAGCAGCAAACAGGGTTGAGAAATGAGAGTAGGGACTCGGCGAGTTGGCGGCCCAACTCGGCGAGTCAGGTCAACTGTAAGTTGACCTTGACCAGGAGAGTTGACTTTAGCCAGGGGTAAAAGAGTCATTTTACCCCAATGCAGTTATTAGTATTTTGATTGAGTGTATTTGTGGAATTGTAGCCGGGGAGATACCAGAGCAGCAGCAGATAGCTTCCAGAGCCACACAGTCAGCAACTAGATCATGAGATGAGTTTCCTTCTAGTAGGAACGGGTCTAAGGCCACAATGCCGGCCCATATAGCTAGTAGTAGTTTCCGGACTTCGGTCTGATGCAGATTTTACTATGTTTGATGCCTTCGTGGCTCAGACAGTATTTATGTGTTATGTGTTCCGGGTTGCAGCCCGATGCAGTATGCTGTTTATGTGTTCCTGCTAGTTGATATGTTTATGCTATGCTATGATCAGCAGTTCCGGACTTCTGTCCGATGCAGTCAGTTCCGGACTTCGGTCTGATGCAGGAGGCAAGGCCTCAGTAGTTTCGGACTTAGGTCCGATGCAGAGGGCAAGGCCCTGGCTAGTTCCGGACTTCGGTCCGATGCAGTGGGCAAGGCCCAGTAAGTGTTTATATGTATTGTATGGTATGTGGTAGTTTGGGGGAGCTCACTAAGCTTCGTGCTTACAGTTTTAGTTTTGGTTTCAGGTACTTCCGCAAGCAAAGGGAGGAGCTCGAGTTGATGGCATCGCATACACCACAGTTTCAGTTGTCCTGGGAGATGTTTCTTGTTTTTCATAATTGTGATTGATACAGTTCTACATAACTATTAGTTACTGTTTTGAAATATTGACATATGGGTTTTACTTTGTGATATCATTTTAGTACTTTTAGTAATTGTTAAACAAAAATTTTTGGGTCGTATTTTGGGATGTTTCAGCAAGAAACTTGTTAGCTCGAGTTGTTTGAATTATGATGGTTTTAAACAAGTTATTTAGTCGGATAAGTTTGTTTTGTCTAAGGGCGGAATGTTTGTTGGATTTGGATATTTAGATAATAGAATGTTTCGTTTGAATATTGTTCACAAATTATTACCTGTTTGGAATTCTACATTTGTATCTTCTACTTATAATGTTGATAAATATATGTTTTAGCATGTAAGATTAGGTCATGTCAAATTTAGAAGGATGCATGAGATGTCAAAAGATGGATTAATTCTAGCCTTTGATATGACATCTGATAAATGTAAAACATGCATGCTTACAAAAGTGACAAAATAGCCCTTTCCTAGTGTCACTAGAAATTCAGCTGTTTTGGAACTTGTAGATAGTGACCTATGTGATTTTCATTCCACTCCTTCTTTGGGGAATAAAAAGTATGTATTCACTTTTATTGATGACTGCACTCAGTTTTGCTATGTGTATTTGTTGCACTCTAAGGATGAAGCCTTAGATAAATTCAAAATATACAAAACCGAGGTGGAATTGCAATTGGGCATTCCGGTTAAATGTCTCAGGACTGATAGGGGAGGTGAATATATGGATCCCATATACTTCCAATCAGTGGGTATCATTCATGAGACCACGGCACCATACACGCCTCAACAGAATGACATTGTTGAACGCAAAAATCGATTTTTAAAGGAAATGGTAAACTCGATGCTGTCTTACTCGGGATTGAGTGAAGGATTCTGGGGAGAGGCCATGTTAACGGCCTGCTATTTGTTAAATAGGGTTCCAAAGAAAAGGAACAAAACAGTCACATATGAACTTTGGTTCAAAAAAAAACCGAATTTGAGTTATTTTCGGGTTTGGGGATGTTGGGCGGTTGTAAAACTTACCGAGCCAAAAAGAAAATTTTTGGAGAACGTGGAATTGATTGCATATTCATTGGATATGCTGAACATTCCAAGGCATATAGGTTTTATGTAATAGAAACTAATGATTCGGTTTCAATTAACACTGTTATCAAATCGTGGGACGCAATTTTTGATGAGATCAGGTTTTCATCGATTCAAAGGCCTAAGGATATGAATTTTGATGCTAGTAAAGAGAAAAATTCAGAAATTCAAGATGGTGGTATCATGCAAGAACCACAAGATATTCATAGAAGCAAAAGAGGTCAAGTTGCGAAAAATTTCGGATCCGACTTCCAACTATACTTGGTGGAAGGTTCAAGGGATGAAATTAATCTTGAATACTCATATTGCTATAGTATTGAAGATGATCGTAAGACTTATCAAGAGGCCACGGAGTCTCGTGATAGTGCTTTTTGGAAGGAAGCAATTGATGATGAGATGTCATCAATTCTTGAGAACAATACATGGGGTGTTGTCTGATTTGCCTCCGGGTTCTAAACCTGTTGGTTGCAAATGGATTTTCAAATAGAAAATGAATGTTAATGGGACTCTTGACAAATTCAAAGCTCGGTTAGTCGTTCAAGGTTTTAGACAAAAAGCCGGTATTGACTATTTTGATATGTATGCTCCAGTTGCACGTATTTCTACTATTAGGTTGTTGGTTGCCTTGGCAAGTATCCACAATCTGGTTATTCATCAAATGGATGTGAAAACAGCCTTTTTAAATGGTGATCTTGATGAGGAAGTTTACATGAAACAACCAGAAGGTTTCATTATGCCCGGTAAAGAGCATATGGCTTGTAAACTTGTCAAATCTTTGTATGGGTTGAAACAAGCGCCTAAACAATGGCATTAAAAATTTGATGAGGTGATTTTGTCTTTTGGTTTTAAAACAAACCAATGTGAAAAATGTGTTGATAGTATTTTGATGATGCTACTAGAGCTGGAGTGATCATTTGCTTATATGTAGATGACATGTTGATTTTTGGTACCGACCAAAATCAAGTGGATGAAACAAAGAAATTGTTGTCATCTAAGTTTTCCATGAAAGATTTAGGAGAGGCTGATGTAATTCTTGGAATAAGAATTAAGAGGATGAACGAAGGATTGGTAATGACTCAAAGTCATTATATTGAGAAAATTCTCAAGCGATTTAATTTTACCGATTGTTCTCCTGTGAGTACTCTTATGGACCCAAGTGTGAAATTAATGCCAAATAATGGTATTCCCATTTCACAGTTGGAATACTCTAAGGCTATTGGTTATGCCATGACAAGTACCAGACCTGATATTGCATTTGTTGTGGGTAAGTTGAGCAGGTACACTAGCAATCCTAGTGCTCAACATTGGCAAGCAGTGAATAGAGTGTTTAAGTATCTTAAGGAACCATGAATTATGGTTTGTGTTACGTGGGGAGTACTTCGGTTTTAGAAGGTCATTCAGATGCAAGTTGGATTACGAACATGGAGGACCATTCCTCAACTTCTGGTTTGGTACTCTTGCTTAGGGGAGGTGCCATTTCTTGGGCTTCCAAGAAGCAATCTTGCATTACAAACTCGACAATGAAATTTGAGTTTGTTGCGTTAGCAGCTGCTGGTAAAGAAGCAGAGTGGCTAAGGAATTTGGTCTATGAGATTCCTTTGTGGTCTAAACCGATAGCATCTATTTCTATCCTTTGTGATAGTGCTGCCGCTTTGGCTAAAGCATATAGCCAGGTTTATAATGGCAAGTCTAGACACCTAGGTGTTAGACATAGTATGATTAGAGAACTAATCATGAATGGTGTGATTTCGGTTGAGTTTGTGAAATCACAACAAAATTTGGCAGATCACTTGACTAAAGGTCTGACAAGAGACTTAGTGCACAAGTCTGTAATCGAGATGGGATTAAAGTCCATTTAATTCTATAATGATGAGACACCCAATTCCCTCCTAATATAATGTCAGGAGTTGAATTCAATGTGGAAAGCTCATACTTATATATTGGAACACATGAAGTATTCATCCCAGGTATGTGTTCGGTTCTGCAAGTTAGCCAGGTTGAAGTTTAACTTCTTAATAATTCCTTTGATAAATGTATGTGCAGATACATGGAAAGGAGTTACCTACGTGATTGTGAAGTGTATCCGCATTTCAAGAGGTTGTGGACTTGACCTTGATACGATCATGAGAGGATTGGGACACACAACTTTATAATAGTGCCAGGTTGTATTATGCTAGAAATTCAATAAACTAGTATGTATTTTACTTTCTGGCATTCAAATGGGTTGATGGGTTCAATTCTTAGAACACCCTGATTCTCGAGTATTTGCAAGTGTATGATACTAAGTGGAAATTCAATCGTTTCGATATTTTCATTATGTACTAGTTTGGTTTGTTGTTGATAAGGTTATGTTGGTTCAAGGGTTACACTAAAATGGGGGAGGATTGTTGGTGATTTTAGTGTCACCGTGTCATTTTAAGTAATTGGAACTAACATGTGAGCTAAGAGGCTTCATGATTTGTACTCTAATACATGTACGGGGGTTGGGCGGAGTGCACGCATGTATAAGATTGAGTCAGAAGCCGGTTCGACGATTAGTCGGGGGTCTGGGGTTTCAAAAGGGGCAGCGCCCTTTGGCAGGGTCTATGGGTAGTGCCCCTAGCGGGGTCCAAGGGGCAGAGCCCCTGGCTGGGGTCCCACTGACAGGTCAACGGGCGGGGTTTAGGGTAGCTCCCCAAAACCTCACCGAATTTCACATGTGGTAACATAATGGAAAAGTCAATTTCTTGAAGGTGATTATGGTAAAACTAACGAAACTCATTAGTTTTTGGTAACCCTAATTCGGATTAATATTACTTGCTTCCAAAGCAACTAATGATGGCCCAACCCTAATGAAACCCTAATCGCGTTTAGTATATAAACAACTCTTCATTTCTAGAAAGGCGTTTTTTTTTCTGAGCTCTCGTTTTTTCATCACACATTCACAAAACCCTTTAGCATATTGGCTTAGGTTTTTTGTGCCTAAAAACGTAAGTGTGCGTTTGGATTATCCTAGGCTGAATTTCTTGTAACCCAGACATAGGGTAAAAATATCAGTTCGGAAAGTGATATCACGATTCAAGTTGGTATCCAGATCTCCACCACAAACCCTAATATTCCCAACAAAAACTAATTAATTATCATAACTTATCCATATTTAATTATATTTGTCAAATTTCTTGATTACTTCTCATGCGTCTGATCAATAGGAATCCTCTAAAATATGAATCAGTAAAAATATCAATCTTAATCATAGTCTCAACTCATGATTTCATTCTTCCAAACACGATTCCAAGTACAACTATGTAGTTGTGAAGTTTCATGTATACATAGAAGTCATTATTTCATATAAATCGTTTTTTACGTCATAAAGTCCATAAACACTTATAGATCCAAATCATTTGGTTCATTTTAATGCTCAACAGATGTTTTCGAAATTTAACTTTGATTTAAAACCATCTCATCCCATTCTAATGATAAACAGAAATTTCACTCACAAACTTCAAAAGAATCCTTGGAATCATCTTGTGAACTTACAACTGCAAACTTTAACTTAGATGATCATATAATTAATTCCTAGCATCAAATCTATCATCTCTAATTAATTAATTAATTAATTTCATTTCTTTTTCTTTATTTTTTTATAGTTTATTTTTAAAAAAAATAATTTTACTAAGTTATTTTAAAACTTCTAATCCGAAAATGAGGATGTTTTAACCACTTACTTAAACAATTTATGAGTTGTAAGCAGCTTAAGGTTGTATAAAAGATTGATAAAAACTCTTCAAATGGTCAGATACTACGTCTTGGCAGAAATTGAAGACATGTTCAAAAGATGGAAGGTATTATGATCAATAGTATTTAGAGAAAAGTCTATTTAAAGCATAAAGGAAAAACATGATCAAAGGGGTACCAATGGCTATTTTACTCATTGAGACACATTTTAGGGTTGACTAACTCATACTTTTCATTGAGTTGTTAAGAAGCACGAACATTAACGGTCTACATGAACGGTCTGAATCTAATAATCTAACTGATTCAAACTCAAACTCTTAATTAAACCCTTAAAAGATAAAACAAACAACCCTTTACTGAATAAAACTTGTAAACTATTAAACATATTAAGTTGCAAGCAAATATTATACAAATTTATAAAACTTATAAAATAAAGTATCACTTTGATTGTTATTGATGATTAATAATTGTATGATTTGTTAATAATTTTAATACAATACGAAACCAAACAATATTTTGTCCAAAAGTTATCTTGAAACATAAACCCCTATATATAAAATTGAGTATTGAGGTGGTTCACGAATTTATGGAAAGTGTTGTACAATCCCACATGATGATTGGGGTCAGAGAGTGGACCGTTTTGGTGTTGACAAGTCAAAGACTAGTTATGGTGAAGTAGTAGAAACAACCTCTTTAATTTATGACAATTTAATTTGCAAAAAATAATTTAATTAACATGATAGGTATTAAAATGAATGCATCATTTGATTTTATTCATGTTATATCTGAGTTTTGGTTAAATATTGAAAAAAATTTCTAACAATATAATGAAAAAAAAAAAAAAAACCCGAACTTAAATCAATGGTATCATTTTTTTTCATAATGATCTTTTTTATTAGCAAAAGGAGTTGATATGTATTGAAATTTTAAGAACAATATATGGTGTATTGCTGTATTTTAGCTTTTAATTGAGATAACACGCTAAAAAGAAAATTATAAATCTCACCATAGTGAACATGGGTTTTTTGCTATCTTCGCACTTGGCATGTAGCGGTTTTTTCTGCACGAAGTGGCCCATTAAATATATAGCGACACGGGCATCACTCCAATGTTCCATCACACCATTTAATCGAAATTTTCATTCTACTTATACCTTTTCTTGTTTTCGTTACTAAAAATATGTTGCTGAAAATTATATCTTTATAAAGTACACCATTCAAAAAGTTAACTGATACCATTAAAACCAAACCAACATAAAAAATATCATATTAGCTCAACGAAATTATCACATTTGTTCTAAAATATCATTAGATTATCTTTTTTTTACATTAAAGGAATGAAATCTAAATTTACCGTTTTAAAACCTCCTTATGTAAGTTAATACCAGTTACCTCTTCAAGATTAAAAAGTTTGATTGACATGTCAACATGTTATTTTATTAGTTTATTATTATTATGTTTATTCATTAAAAAAAACTCCACCCCTACCACAAAATTCACTCCACCTTATCAGGTTCCATCTAATCTCGCCGGAAAATCAGCACTTCTTCTATTCACCGAAAAACTCATCTTATATCTCTATAACTATTTTGAAACCGAGCAATTCATATGGATTTCATTTTACAAACTCGTTTCACGTAAATATCTCTTTTAAGCATTTCATCAAACATCTTTCGTGTAACTTAAGTAGACTCATTTTTTCTAGTGCCAACAATGAAATTATGTCAAGAATACCATATATAGTTAATACAGCATCAAAAATTGTGTACAGTCAATATAAATAGAAGAGACATAAGAAAAATGAGAGAACCAAGAGCACAAAGATATCCGATGTCACACCCCCGGCCGATGGCGGAAACACCGGGCAGTGTAACTTCATTCTTGTATCACAGTTATTGAACATACATTAAATAGTATAAAAATATAACAAAATAATAAATGTATTATCACAGAAAAAAAAGATTACAATGATATTCAAAATTATAAAAATCTGAGCCTTAAACAATAGGCTACTTAATAAAATTTCATCATTGATCATTTGGTAGTTTTGACTTCACGACTCGACTTCCGAGAGTGCAAGCTTCCATTTCTTGTTTCCCTAGGAATACATGCGATTTTAAAAACGTCAACATAATATTGGTGAGTTCATAGGTTTGTAGTGTTTGTGTAACGATGTAATTTTCAAAACAAATTTTTTCATTTTTCAACTACCAAATTTATATAAAAATATTCTCAAAAAGTATTCCACAATAGTTATCAAATCAAAACATATCCCAAGATCACAAAATCAAATCTTCTCTCTGTGTGTACGAGTCACGCCGGTGCCTTTCTACGGTCCTCGCTAGTACCTGAAACACATAACACAACAACTGTAAGCATAAATGCTTAGTGAGTTCCCCAAAATACCACATACAACACAAACGCCACTCGAGGCTACTGTACGACCCTCCAGTCGATATTTCTCAGCGGGACCCTCCGGTCCCGTAGCTCGTTGGATCCTCTGGTCCGGTCATAGCTCGTTAGGCCCTCTGGCCCGGTCTAAATCGTTGGACCCTCCGGTATGGTCTATACCATCATATAACATACATATATCACATAGCACATAACTCATTCGTAACACATTATCTCATACATAGCACATAGGACCCTCCGGTCAACATATAAATACCATCCTAGGTAACGTATAGTGAGAAGACTCACCTCGTGTATCTCAGTAACTCGGAAATCTCGAACTCCGTGAAAATAGGATCTAGCCTCCGCCTAATCATACGAAATAAACACTCGACATCAACACATTTCCTAAGGCTAGACCATTCCCTCTCTTAGCACTCTCAGTAGGGTAAAAGACCATTTTACCCCTCTAAAGGCTCAAATACTCTAGAGTTGACCAAACCCTAAAAGTCAACAAAAGTCAACCTTCTGGGGTACGCGGCGCGTACCAGATATGTACGCTAAGCATACTCGATGGCTTCACAGAATCAGGGTATGCGGCCCCATACGCCGCGCGTACTGGGATTACGCCCATCATAACTCCCAACTTTCTCCTCCTCTTCATTCAGGTCTTAATCGGTTAAGTCTTGCATCCAAAATCCAGATCTGACTTCTCTAACACGACTTAATCCATAAAGTTGGTGACTTTAAGCCTTTGCATGGCTGTGGAAGTCACAAACACCCAAGACACTCTATTTCCAACCTTAAAAGGTTCATATCTCATGCATGAACAACCTTTAACAACCAAGACTGGATTTTCATCACATAACAACACTAAATGAGCTAGTATGGAACAGATCTCGGCTTCTAAGAGCTCAACCACTCAAAAAGCTATGAACTTGGGGACCAAAAACCCTAAAACTCCTCTCTACAAAGTATGAACAGAAAAGATGCAAAGCTTGAAGCTTTTTACCTCAAAAGGGATCCCCAACCACTATAGAACTCGGATCTACTCTTGCTCTTCCACTTTTAGCTCCAACAATGGCTTCCTCTTCTCCTTCCTCACCTAAAAAAGGTACCTTCAAGCTCAAGAACACACACACAAGCTTAAACACAGATTTATGCACTCTAAGGGCTCACAAAAGGGGGTATGGTGGCTGGGGCAAAGGACTAGACGTTCCTTTTATAGTGCACAAGCCAGAATTTAGGGTTTGCATCTGGGCACACTACGCCCAGCGTAACCCTAGGTACGCCCAGCGTACCCGGGCGAGTCCGCATCCAAAATAAGCGCGTGAGTACGTGCAGCGTATGCTTCTTTATGCCCAGCGTACTCACAAATCCAACATATAACTTTAAGGGGCTCATCTTGCCAACTCTCAAATAGAAGGTTCATAAGGCTTACTTGAATCTCGGGCTGTTACTGTTTGTATCGAAAATACTTCTATACCAAAAGTATGTTTACTGAATATGTACTTTTATATCAAACATATGTTTACTGAATGAGTACTTTTATACTATCACAACCCCAAACCAGAATGGTGGAATCGTTCGAGGGTGGATGACTTCATGTAGTATCATAACAGTTGAGTAAATAGTAAAGAAAGCAAACACAACCATCATAAATATATTTTAAAAAGTGACATTGTTGATTGTGTTTACATGTTTCAAAAGAAATTACATTATGATGATATAAAAGTTTGAAATTTGACGCCTTAGCATCCCTTCCCCAAAAGTTGTTGTTTACCTGTATTACTGAATACCTGAGAAATGCGAGTAGTTTTGAAAAAATGTCAGCAATTAAGTTGGTGAGTTCATAAGCGTTTTTGTATAAGAAATGTATGCCTTTATGTATAAAGTAATTGAGTTTATATCTAGAAAATCCAATATTTTTCATAATGAATAGTAGTTTTAAAAGTTCCCAAAAACTGGAATGCATAAGTATTTTCCATACCTAAAATAGTGTAAGTAGATTTATATATGTATATATAATCACTAAGGAGTTTGTTAGCCTTGTAAATCAAATGTTTTAACACTTCATTTGAGTTTTATAACCGTACTATTGACCAAGAGTGCCTGTCACAACGTTCTTCAGGCGTTGGAATGGTATGACGTTTGTCACCCCAGACTTGTCGATCCAACTGTATGTAACATCCCAATTCAGAAGCAAGATTTCCAGGGAGTAAAGTGTAAATTAAGTCAGGGACTCGACGACTAGGTCCTCTTACTCGCGGAGTCTGAGCGGGATTTTGTTACGGGTTAAGTGGCCAACTCGTCGAGTCGGTAGATGGACCCGATGAGTTGGTGCTGAAGGGAGAAAACCCTAATCCCGAAAGTTGTACCCTATATAAAGCACATTATAGCCACCCTCATCCTCTTTACTGCCCATTTGAGTTCCAGAAACCCTAATTAGCGTGTGTGATCCTCCATTGTTAAAGTTTAAGCTTGGAAGAAGAATTTAAGAGGAGAAAGTTAGAAGATCAAGAGGCTAGCATTGGGAGATCATTATAGATCTGATATCTACTCCTTCTTGGGTACATTTCTGAGGTAACAAGTCGTTACCTTGAGTTTTCTCCTTCTAGATCCATTCTTGGTTGTTGTTTTGGTAATTTTATCTTGAGTGGAACCCATTTCAGGTTTAGAGGTTAGATCTGAAGTTGAAACTTCAGATCTAGGTGAATAGTGAGCTATGAAAGCTTAAAGCATCAGCCATAGGGTTTGATTTAGAGTATCTTTTTCCCAAAAACTTTCTTATAGCTTGATTGGAGCTTGTTGAGCCTTGCATGCATGTAAAGTTGGAAACTTTACGTGTGAATCTGGCCTTAGGAGTCCAGATCTATGTATTGGAAGCATTGAAATGGCTTGAAATTGTCTGAATGAAGATGTTATGTATGGACTCGGCGAGTCTGGTAGATGACTCGGCAAGTCGGGCTAGATATCAGACTTGAGTCGCATAGTAACTCGGCAAGTCACATGGGTAGAATCGGCGAGTTGTATGAAGATGGGCAGGAACTCGACGAGTTGGAAGAACAACTCGGCAAGTCTGTTGAGGATTGCCTTGGACTCAGCAAGTCTGTTCTTGGACTCAGCGAGTCTGGTCGTGAAGTCCTAACCTTTTTGGTTGAGTTGTGAATCGGTGAGTCAAGGGATGACTCGGTGAGTTGAGTAGGAAGGGACTAAGAGCTTGTTGGACTCGACGAGTCATGGGGCGACTCGGCGAGTTAAGTCGTGGCATGGGAGTTTCTGAGCATAGTAACTCGACGAGTCAAAGGGTTGACTCGGTGGGTAGGGTCAACCAGCAAGGTTGACTTTGACTTGGATCAAGGGTTGACCAGTTTGACTTCCAAGGGTATTTTGGTAATTATTGGTTTGGTTATTTGGTAATGATCAGTGGTGGAGTTCGTGGTGGTGGTCGGAGCAGTGTGGTCTTGTTTCTTCAAGTCGGCAATTCCAGGTGAGTTATCCTCACTATATCGACAGGGTCTAAGGCACCAAGGTCGGCCCTTTATCTGATGGGAATCCTGGCAGTTGTTTGTTATGTTATTGCTTTGCTATGTCTACATCCTGGTAGTTAGGATGGTATATGTTAAAGACCTGGTTAAGGTCAGTATCCTGGTATATAGGATGATATTATGTTAGTGACCGGTTAGGTCGGTATCCTGGTTAGGATGTTGCTATGTTATGTGATCTGCTAGATCGGTTGATTAGTTGTGAATTTCTATATGATTATATGTTTATGTGCACATGATTGTTGAACTGGGGTTGGGCTGAGGCGGGTCCTGCTTTGTGCTGTAGGCCAACATACCCAGGGCGGACCGGTTAGACCGAAGGCCCGGCGAGCGGTCCGGATAGGATGAAGGCCCCAAGAGGGCGGACCAGACGTGCCGAGGCTCAGAGAGTGGACCAGATAGTCTGAAGGCCCGGTACGGGCGGACCAGTCATACTGTAGACTTAGAGAGTAGACCAGGTGGACTGAAGGCCTGGTGCGGGCGGACCAGTCATACTGTAGACTCGATATGCATGGTTGTTCTGTTTATGATATAATATGTGTATGGTATTATGGTTGGTATTTTGGGGGTAACTCACTAAGCTCTCGGACTTATAGTTTCAGTCGATCTAAATAGGATTTAACACACCAAAACCATAGATCTGGCCTCCTAATGTCCATTTTATACGTAAAGTTCCAAGCTTGATGCACATGCATGGGGTTTTTAGCTGAAAAGTCCATAGAAAGTGCTTTACAATGTGCATGGGGCTCTCATGGCCCTAAAGTTGGCACCTTTATGCCACGAGACCCCTCTTAAGGCCCAAATCAAAGGTCAACCCCCACTAAACCCTTCATAATCCGAAAATAGCTTAGAAAGCCCTAAGAATCCCAATTCCAAAGATGAGTAAGCACATTGATAAGTCAAGACAGAGGCATTTACCTTGATGAAGCTGAAAATGGGGTAAGATCTCTGGCTCCACAAGTCCCAACTCAAAATCCCAAGCTTCCTCTTTCCTTCCAAGCTTCACAAACCAACCAAGAACAGCAAAATGCCCTTAACACACACACACACACAAATGGCTAGGGTTTCGATATACAGCTCTAGGGGAGTGTTAGGGACAAGGGAGGCTGAGTTAAGGTGTTTATATAGGGTGAAAAACCTCACGTTTAGGGTTTCACTCTTCCAACACTTACTCGCCGACTCAGTCACCCGAATCGTCGAGTAGGTCACTTAAAATGTCCGCGGGTCACGATCCTACTCGACAAGTTGATCCTCCAACTCGTAGTGTCCCATAGAAAACACAAAAGACTTGAACAATAGGCATACCAGGAATAATGTGCTACAAATCTCCCCCACTTAACTTAGACTTCGTCCTCGAAGTCTGCTGCTCGATCCTAAAAAAGCTCGAGGTAATGCTCCCTCATCTCGTCCTCCAGCTCCCAGGTCCATTCCGAGCCCCTTCGGTGCTGCCACTGCACCTTTACCAGCTCCACTCTCTTGTACTTAGATCCTTTGACTTCCTGTCAAGGATCACCACTGGCTGCTCGATGTAGTTCAGGCTGTCATCAATCTGAATATCCTCTAGAGGCACCACTGTTGAGTCGTACACCAGGCACTTCTGCAGCTGAGAGACATGGAAGTTGTTGTGGATCTGACTGAGTTCGGATGGAAGGTCCAACATATACGCCACCTTGCCCACCCAGGCTATAACCCTGAAAGCCCCAATATACCTGGGGCCCAACTTGCCTCGTTTCCTGAATCGGATGACGCCCTTCCATGGTGACATCTTTAGGAGAACCATATCCCCGACCTGGAACTCCAGGTCTGATCGGCGGTTATTGGCATAGCTCTTCTGCCGACTCCGTGTAGTCAGAAGCCTACTCCGAACATGCTGAATCCTCTCTGTCGTCTTGAGCACCACTCCGGTGCTCCCCATGACCCTCTGGCTGACCTCACCACATCATATCGGGGTCCTGCACTTCCTCCCGTATAACATCTCGAAGGGAGGATGGTCGATACACTCATGGTGGGTTTTTTTTGTATGAGAACTTAGCCAATGGGAGATAAGTATCCCAACTACCACCGAAGTCTAGCACACATGCTCGCAACATGTCTTCCAGAATCTGGATGGTCCGCTCGCTCTGACCATCCGTCTGCAGGTGAAAGGCGGTACTGAAGTGCAGACCATTACCTAACTTGTCATGGAATTTCTTCCAAAACCTGGAAGTGAACCGCACATCCCTATCTGAAATTACGGAGACTGCCACTCCGTGCCGATCCACCACCTCTCAAATGTAAATTTCGGCCAACTTCTCGGCTGAGATACTCTCCTGGATTGGTGTGAAGTGGACACTCTTGGTCAATCGATCCACGATGACCCAAATCGAATCCACTCCCCGCGTGGTCCTGGGAAGTTTGGTGATGAAGTCCATGGTAAAATCTTCCCACTTCCACATGGGAATATCCAATGGCTACATCTTGTCGTGTGTCCTCTGGTGCTCGGCCTTGACCTTCCTGCAGGTGAAGCATCGCTACACAAACCATGCTACATCCCGCTTCATGCAGGGCCACCAATAGTTGAGACAAAGATCCCTATATATCTTCGTCCCCCCGGGATGAATGGAGAATCAGGATTTGTGTGCCTCCTCATCCAGAACCTGCCACACACCTCCGTGGTATGGAACCCACACCCCGCGGTGGAGGGTCAACAACCCTCGGCTATCATAGTCGAAGGAGGAAACCTGGCCCATAATTCGCTTGCTTTTTCGATGTTCCTCCTTCATGGCCTCTTACTGAGCCTCTCGAGTCCACTCCAACAATGGAGTCACCACGTTCATCCTCATACAAATATCCCTGATTGGCATTGCCTTGCGGCTAAGCGCGTCGGCCACAACATTGGCCTTCCCCAGATGGTAAAGGATCTCACAATCATAATCCTTCACCACATCTAACCACCGACGCCGCCTCATGTTCATATTCGCCTGATCCATGAGATACATCAGTCTCTTGTGGTCCGTGTAAATGGTACAACGAACCCCATAAAGGTAATGATGCCAAATCTTGAGGGCGAAAACAACAGCCCCCAGCTCCAAATCATGTGTCAGGTAATTCTTCTCGTGAGGCTTCAGCTACCTCGAGGTGTATGCTATACCTTGCCCTCTCTGCATCAATAACGCGCCCAAACCTGACATGGACGTATCGCTGTATACGACGAAA
The DNA here is from genome assembly GCF_052625555.1 of Lactuca saligna. Taxonomy (NCBI): domain Eukaryota; kingdom Viridiplantae; phylum Streptophyta; class Magnoliopsida; order Asterales; family Asteraceae; genus Lactuca; species Lactuca saligna. The sequence continues at coordinate 191,982,746 of NC_136419.1, read as the reverse complement.
TCCTCCATGCCATCTGGCAGGGCTAATATTGGTGCATCGCACAATCTTTTTCTCAATGTCTCGAATGCAGCCTACTGTGCAGGCCCCCAGCGAAATACTACGGTTTTCTTTGTCAGTCGTGTCAAGGGTACGACTATCTTGGAGAAATCCTGGATGAATCTTTGATAGTAGCCGACTAATCCTAGGAAAATCCGAATCTTAGATGGGGACTTCGGAACCTCCCATCTGATCATGGCCTCTAGGGATGAGCATAGGTGGGTACCCACCTCATTTGGCGAGAACCGGAACCGGAACCGGCGGTTCCTAGAAAGTTAGAACCGGAATCGGAACCACTCTAGGCAGTTCTTAAATTTTTGGAACCAGTCCCGGAACCGGGGGTTCCGATTCCGGGAGCGGATAACCCGGTTACATTAACTTTGTTAACTTTCATCGATAAAACTACAACTTAGTTCGATCCAAATCAAATCAATTCGGACAAAAGAGGGACATAATCAGACCAATATATTCTAAACCAGTCTAAGTGACACACACATATTTATATGAAATACTAGTGTGTATATATATATATATATATATATATATATATAAACCGGTTTCGGCGGGTAACCAGCTGGTAGCGGTTCCGAAAAATGAGAATTGGAACCGAAATTGCTTAAGGTGGTTCCATAACGCTAGGAACCGGAATCGGAACCGCTTAAGGCAGTTCCCATTCCAGAACCAGCAGTTCCGAGGCGGTTCCGGCTCCAAAAGCGGGTACCCAGTTTCGATGCTCATCCCTAACGGCCTCCACCTTGTCCAGGTCGACCAGAATGTCGTTCTGGTTGACAAGGTGCCCCAGAAACTGCACCTCACGCAACCAGAACTCACACTTGGAGAACTTGGCGTACAAGCTCTCCCTCCTCAGGGTATCCAAAGCCTATCTGATATGTGTATTTTTAGATATATTTTTAGGCACTTTATCTTAATATTTTGGCCTTATTTATTATATTTTAGAACTAAAGAGTACTCATAATGCTTTGAATTATGTTTTGCAGCTATTTGTTGTCAATAAAGCACAAGAGAAAAGACTGAAGCGGAAATTGGGCTTAGAAGCTAAAAGAAAGAAAATGGGGGCTGAGGACGCAGTTACGCCCCGCGTAACTTAAGAGTACGCCCCGCGTACCTGTGTGCACCGGATATACATGATCGCGTAGTTATCTTGAGTACGCGCCGCGTAATCCTAAGTACGCCCAGCGTACTTAGGTCGGCCACAAAGATTATAAATATCGATTCTTAGCTAACCAGGAAGGGGGATTCGACTCCTAACCTAATTTAGTCGACAATTAACTTCTGTTAAGCCGTTTTGAGGGTCTAGAAGGCGGCCGGAAGGCCGTTAAGCTAACGGGAGCAGAGATCTGAAGGATTAGAGAGTGGATACATGTCGGTAATCATATGGATTGCTAACGTGACCATGATTAGCACTTCCTTATGGTACTTTCTGTATTTAGTTTCTGATTTGGGTGTAAAAACCTTTTACTTTGTGTTTATGATTGAATGAAGTTTTGATTCCTAGACTAACTGTGATGTTAAATAATTTATTTGTGTTTAATTTATCTTGCCAAGCTTGTTCAAAGATCCTCATGTGTTAATGATAATTATTTGCTGTTAATTGTTAAGTGAATTGAGTTGTATGGAAACCTGCTTGATTTACTTGTCTCTTATGATTTTTGATGACCATTGAGATTATAAGACTAGAAATAACGAATGTGAAACTAGGATTAACATGGGAATAAATAAGTTAATGTGTGAGCCTTGTTTGATGACCATCAACAAGAGGTTAATTAAATGGTTAATTTAACTAAGTTTACAAGTCTTGCTTGATACGAACTGAACACTAGGAAGCATGTTAGTTTAATCAATTGATCACTGTTTGAATTAACTTGTTTGCTAAAGGATTAGTTATAGTGAACATGAATCTAATCAATTTAGGAATCGGTGAACTTGAATAAATGAATTTGTGCATGCAATTGTCTATGTTTTCAAGGTGGAATTCGTCTAAACCAAAGTACCTAAAGAGATTTGTTTTTCCTGTTAGTTTATCGAGAATGGTTAATTAATTATTAGTTTGAGATTTATTAAATTATTCTTTTTGTGTGACATATAACCTATAATTAAATATATTAAATTAATCCACCGTTCCCTGTGATCGACACCCGACTTACCTAAGCTATACTGTAATCTGACTAGGTACACTGCCTATAAGTGCATAGATAGTCTAAGTTTGTTAGGTTATAAATATTAAAATTAGTGGGTACTTTTGTGCACATCACTCTCGCAGATGTTCCTCATGCTGCTCCTGCGTCTTGGAATAAACCAAGATGTCATCAATGGAAACTATCACAGACCGATCCAACATCAGTCTGCACACACGGTTCATGAGATCCACGAACGCGACAGAAGCATTGGTGAGCCCGAAAGGCATCACCATGAACTCATAGTGGCCATAGTGGGTCCGGAACGCAATCTTTTGTACATCCTCCTCTCTGACCCTCATCTGATGATATCATGAATGCGGATCAATCTTGGAGAACCATGATGCTCCCTACAGCTGGCCAAAGAGGTCATCAATCCTCGGAAGTGGGTAACGGTTATTCACCGTTACCTTGTTCAACTCCGGATAGTCTATACACATCTGATGCGACCCTTTCTTCTTCTTCACAAACAGAATCGGGGCTCCCCAAGGCAAGCTACTCGGTCTGATGAATCCCTTGTCTACCAGCTCCTACAGCTGTGTAGACAACTCCTGCATCTTGGGGGAACCAACCGATATGGTGCCTTGGCTATCGGAGCCGCACCAGGGACTAGGTCGATCATGAACTCCATCTGCCTCTCTGGAGGTATCCCATGCAACTCCTCAGGGAATACATCCGCAAACTCTCGTACCACGGACACATCGCCCACCGTCACCTTACCCGTTTCCCGGGTATCCATAACATACGCGACATACCTGGCGCAGCCCAATTGTAGATAACGCCTAGCCTTTGCTGCTGAACACACTGTGGGTCCACGCTGTGGTCTCTCCCCGTGGATCAACAACTCTCCCTTACCTGGGGTACTTACTCGCACTAGCTGATGTGCGCAATCTATCACCGCCCCATTAGGACTCAACCAGTCCATGCCTATAATCACATTGTTCCCACGCAGCGGAATGGGAACCAAGTTTACTAGGTAACCCTCCTCGAATAACCTCAGCACACAATCTCGGAAAATTGTTGATGCTTGCACCGATCAATCATCGGTAATCTCTACCTCTAAAGGGCAATTCAACATGCCCGAAGACTGAGAAAGCCTCTTGCTGAGCGCAAGAGAAACGAAAGATCGAGTGGCACCTGAATCAATCAACACCTGAACTGGAATACCATTCACATGGAATGATCCTAAACATGTATATACAAAGAATATATCAATATCATAAACATCATATAAATAGATCAGAGGGGAAGAATCATACACGTCACCACATCAGGTGCGGTGCGTGCCTCCTTGGTAGTCAACTAGAAGGCCCGGCTCCTCACCACTGGAGCCTCTGCCTTTCCCTGCCGGCCATCAGTAATCTGCAGGGTCGCTGGAGCTGGCGCCTTCATTAGCGCCGCTGCTGTCAACTGGGGGCAATTGGCCTTCTTATGGCCCCTCTGGTTGCAGTGGAAACACAGCAACTCAAATGTCTGGATAGTGGGTGCAGGGGCGATACAATCCCTGATGAAGTGCCCCGTCTTGCCGCACTTGTAGCAGGATGATGATCCCAACCTACATGCTCCCTCGTGCGGCCTGCCGCATTTCTTGCAGCGGCCCTATCCTGGCTGGCCTTTCGGCCTACCATCTGATCCCTTGGGCTTCTTCCCCGAATTCCCAGTCATCTGCCCCTCCTCTACCATCCTCTTTCGAATATGCTCCAGATCAATCTCCCTCTCCCTTTCCCTGGCAATCATGGAATCTAGGGTAGCGCAAGCTGAAAAACTAACATGCTCCCGAATGTCACCTCGCAGCATGTCATGGTAACGGGTCCTCCTCATATCCTCATCTCTCTTATACTGGGGCACTAGTAACACCCTCTCTCAGAACATGGCGGTGATCTCCACCACTATCTCAGTCGTCTGTCTCATAACCAGGAACTCCCTGGCCAACTGTTGAAGCTCCACCACAGGTGCGAACTCAACTCTGAACCAGGTCACAAAATCCAGCCATGACATAGCCTCAATATTCGAGGCTCCCAGAGAGTCACCAACTGAATCCCACTAATCTATGGCCCTGTCTCTCAAGCACCCTGATGCATATCTCACCTTCGACCCCTCGGGGTAGAAGGTGGTCAACTGTGCAGACTCAATGTCTGCAATCCACCGCTTGGCTGCAATGGGGTCCTTTACCCCATGGAAATCCGGTGAAACTATGCTTTCAGTAGTACGGGCCCATACAACCTTCCACATCTATCCGTACTTTCCTCAAGAACCGCCTCGACTCCACCAAGTCCCTTCTACTACTACTGATCTCTGCTATTCCCATCCTAGGCTCGCCCTAGCGTACCTATAACTCCACCCAAACCAATTCTCAGCTGTTGAAGGCCTCTTTGTAATGCCAATTAGCCATTACCTGAATACAATCACATGCAACGAGGCCCGTATAATCCTTCGAGTAAGGGACTCATCCCTACAATGGTTAGGACTCAAACAAGAGCTGTGAAATAGGGTCAAATCCAATCCTCTAAGATTATCCAACCCTGATCACATGTGACTTTAATGTATTCACCTAATAGCTAACTCCCATCACTCAGAATCCCACAAAGCATAAAGCAAGCAACATTCACACAAAAGGGAATGATCTCAAGCAACCCTATCCTCATAATAGGAAACTATGCTAGCATACCATGATAAACTCATACTATCAGGCATAACCTAAATAGGCTATCCTACTACTGTCTTCTCAACAGTAGCATGCAATTCACATAGGCAAAAACACATAAAGCAGGCACATAAGGCATCATTCCTAGATCCTTAGTCCTATTCTAGCATGTTGTTCTACTGAAGTTGATAAACATAACATAAACTTGTATGGGTACTTTGGGGAATACTTACTTGAGCTAGGCCGGTTGCGCACATCACACACTTCGTTCTTTCTCAAAACTCCTTTAACTTATCTTTTAGAAAACCATTTTCTTGTAAAAAGCTTTTAATCCCTCGATTTGAGTCCAGACACCCCCGAGGGTGTTTCTGAATCCCTCAAACCAGGGCTCTGATACCAACTTGTAACATCTGAAATTTCGAGTCCAAAAATTTCATTTTAATTAACTGAGTATAAAAACATTGATAAGAAAACCATGTAAAAATATATCATTTCGTAAATCAACATATAAGGTATGAACATCCAAATCATAAAATAGAAACATGTCAGAGTACAATCCTAAAATATCTCAAGTGCGGAAAATCAATTTGTGTGTGTGTGTTTGTATGATGTGCTGCTACCGCGCCGGCTCCTTCCCATTCGCTGAAGAGGTACCTGAAACAAAAAATGTAAACTGTAAGCACGAAGCTTAGTGAGTTCCCCCAGCGTACCACATACCATACAATCACATAGCATACATACTGTCGGGCAATTCTGGGGTGCCAACCTACCCAGTACGGCCATTCTGGGGTGCCAACCTACCCGATATGGCCATTTTGGGGTGCCGATCTACCCATGTCAAGTCATTATGGGGTGATGACCTACCCGTGTCAAGCCATTCTGTGGTGATGACCTACTTGTCGGTCCTAACAACCGACCCTCGGGGACTATTCCACCCCTATTGCTACTATCACATATATCATAATATAAACATACTATCAGACATATCTAGGGTATCCGAACTACCCTTCAGTCCTAACAACCGAACTTGGGGACTATTCCCCTCCTACTACCACTAGCACATATAACATATCATGCCAGCATATAAACATATCATCACATACTGTCAGACATATTTGGGGTGCCTGACCTACCCTTTGGTCCTAGCAACCGACTCTACTACTATCACATATAACATATCATGCTAGCATATAACATATCAGGTAGTAGCAAACCTAGATGATATCACAAAGACATTCATCTAACATACAACTCCTACTGGTGGGCCGGTATTGTGGCCGTAGACCCACCACTTCTTGAAGGTAACTCACCTCGATGTCGTGTAGCGTCTGAACTGTCCTCTGCGTGAAGGTCGGCTCTCCTCGACTCCTCAATCCCTACACGAAAATCCTCAAGTCATCAAACAGAACATATGGCCCTAGCCAGAGCCAATACCATAACCAGTCAAAGTCAACACCCAGTTGACCTGACTCGCGGAGTTAGTACACCAAATCGCTGAGTCCATACTGCTGGATTAATGTTTAAGTCCATAACTATATTTGGTATGTACTTGACCCGACCCGACATGGTCCATTTGGGTTGTACTTCACCGGCACAATTTATATGGATAATCTTTTGAGAATAGTATATTTATGATTATATTAATATATTATAAGTTCTAATATATTAATATGGAATCATATTATTTAATTAGTATTGATCAAGAATTAACTTAGAATTAATTAAGTGATCAAAATGAACTAATTAAATATGGACTCTTAGATATATGTGTGTGATAGGCCAAGTTTATTTAGGTTGGCCTAAGCTTTCATGGATAGTCAATGGAGTGTTTAACTCATGGATCATATGAAATGAAAGGTCATGGGTTTAACCCTAGTCTACACACTATATAAAGATATCCTTGGTTGGTGAAATTGGCACTAGTGTGGGTACTCTAAGAGGGCTAGCCAATTTCACTAGAGAGAACCAAAATATTCTTATTCTCAAAGTCTTCCAAGGTGTTTTGGTGATTTTTTATTCCACTTGAGGCTTCCACGCTATTAGGGATAAGCTCTTAAAGATTGAAGACATCAAGTTACACCAAAAGGTATGTCATCTAACTATTCTTTGTAGTGTAGATGCCTCATAGTATGCTAGTTATGATTAAAGCCTTGGAAAGTTCTTATTTACATGTATAATAGAGAAAACATAGATCCAAGGTTTATAGGGTTGCATTTACACCATAGGAGTGTTAGAATGCCCATAACCCAACACATACTCCACTAACCCGATCCAATCCCCGACTCCACTCGTCGAGCCTAACAAGAACTCAACATGTTCCCCTTCATTCAAACCATAGGGACCACCTTCATCCGACTTGCCAAGTTCTTTCTTGAACTCGTCGAGTCCATATCCCTCATATGAACACGTCCAGTCTATGACTCGCCGAGTTGTATGAACAACTCGTCGAGTTCATCTTCAAGAGTTGAGAGATTGCCTTGGACTCATTGAGTCTGTTCTAGCACTCATCGAGTCCTATGAACTCCAAGTCTCCCAACACATCTAAATAGCTATGGGACTCCCTTTTCTAACAACTGACCATCACAGAAAGGTTTAGGATGGTTGAAAGCGCACCGACTCACCGAGTCCAAAGAACGACTCGCCGAGTCCAACCTTGACCATTTCTATACAGTCGATCTAAATAGGATTTAACACACCAAAACCATAGATCTGGCCTCCTAATGTCCATATTATACGTAAAGTTCCAAGCTTGATGCACATCCATGGGGTTTTTTGCTCAAAAGTCCATAGAAAGTCCTCTATAATGTGCATGGGGCTCTCATGGCCCTAAACTTGGCACCTTCATGTCATGAGACCCCTATTAAGGCCCAGATTTGAGGTCAACCCACACTGAACCCTTCATAATCCGAAAATGGCTTAGAAATCCCTAAGAATCCCAATTCCAAAGATGAATAAGCACATAGATAAGTCAAGACAAAGGTATTTACCTTGATGAAGCTAAAAATAGGGTAAGATCTCTGGCTCCACAAGTCCCAACTCAAATTCCCAAGCTTCCTCTTTCCTTCCAAGATTCACAAACCAACCAAGAACACCAAAATGGCCTTAACACACACACACACACAAACGACTAGGGTTTCAATATACAACTCTACGGGAGTGTTAGGGACAAGGGAGGCTGAGTTAAGGTGTTTATATAGGGTGCAAACCATCAGATTTGGGGTTTCACACTTCCAGCACTTACTCGCCGAGTCAGTCACCCGACTCGTCGAGTAGGTCACTTAAAATGTCTGCGAGTCACGATCCTACTCGACGAGTTGATCCTCTAACTCGTCGAGTCCCAGAGAAATCACAAAGCATTTGAATAAAAGGCATACCAGAATCGGGTGTTATACGTGGGCTCCCCCAGGGTCTTACATATTCGTGCCATGGGCTACCCCACATGGTCTTTACCTAGGAATGCCATGGGCTCTTCCACATGGTCTTACATCCAACTGCCACAGGCTCCCCCAGGTTCTTCCACGCAATAACATACATAATCAACTAGCATATCATATATCAAATAAATATCTATCATGCTACATAACACATATATAAACATATAAGGATGTCGTGGTCTCCCCAAGGTCTTATACCATCGTGCTATGAGTTACCCCACATGGTATTTACCTAGGAATGCCATGAGCTCCCCCAAGTGGTCTTATATCCAATTGCTACAGGCTCCTCCCAGGGTCTTTCATGCAAATATCATATAATCACTAGCGTACCACTTGGCATAAAGCTAACTATCATACCAAATATCTCTACTATAGCTAGTTTACCACGTAACATAAAATAGGTCGGCCTTATTTCCATAGAACCATTGGTATGGTGTGACGACTCACCTCTCTCAAATGCTGAACTGACAAGCTAGAACCAAATATGTCTCACGTGTTTCTCCAACTCAATTTCATGTAAGTGTCATTAGATAGACTTTTCATAATCCTAAAATTACCCTCAAGGTCAACCCTAGCCAACCTTAGTCAAGGTCAACAGTCAAAGTTAAATGTACATGTTTACCTCAACTCGTCAAGTGCATCTAGCGACTCGTCGAGTTCCTAGCGAGTCCAGACAACCTGATCATACCCTATACAACTCGCCAAGTTGTTTCATCAACTCTACAAGTTCACTTGATATTTAGAAGGCAGGGAAACCCAATCCAACTCGTCGAGTTGCTAGGGCAACTCGTCGAGTCCCCTTTCGTGTTTGCTTGTTGTGATGATACACCGAATCCAGGGACTCTAGGGCTTAGATCTAAACCCCTACAGTGTCTAGAAGGATAATGTTTCCAACTTTACCCTCTAGAACTGTTCCAAATGCTCTAAGGCCTTTATTAAAGGTTGGAAAGCTCCAAAGCTTTATCATATGGTCCAAAACTCTAGGGATCTGAAATCCCTCCTTTCGAGAAAAGAGTCTAGTCCTTAAAACGTTCCAAAGATGGATGCTTTATGAACATGCATGTCTAGTGTATATCCCTAGGCTAAAATCGCCAAAAAGAGGGAAATATACCCTAAAAACCCTTGCATGGTGTCCTTGCTCGACCAAAGGCCAGATCTAGCCCACCTTGGGACCATTTTTCCCTGGAGATTCATAAAGTTGTAAACTTTATGAACCCCATGCATGCAATCAACAAGAAGGGTAGGAAATGAATAGTAAACTCAAGATCTAGCCATATTCTATGATAAAAATTGAGTCTTGAAGACTTACAATAGTCCACAAGATGGTCAAGCTCAAGGATGGGTGCTTGGTTTGCTGGATCTTCTCACTATCTCCTTCTTCTTAAGCTTCAAAAGTCACTTTAGCCCACAAAATGGAAGAGAGTGGGGATTAGAGTTAGCACAAGCATTCTTAGGCTTTGGAGGCTGATGGGAGGTTAACCTCAAGGCTCTTAAGGAGATTATATAGGGTGCAAACCCTAAAATTAGGGTTTTATCTTTACAACACCTACTTGTCGAGTCGGCCTTCCAGCTCGTCGAGTAGGGTGTAGATCCCACGTCCTTGAAATTCCCTTTACTCAACGAGTTGGACTCCCAACTCGCCGAGTCCACACACCAAAACCCTAGATCTTAAATAAATTAAGTAATACCTGGAAAAGGTGTTACATTTTAGATGTTTGTTTCTGTCTGTATATGTGTTCTTCAATCAATTTGTAGGATGTCCATTGTGGCAATGTAGTGTTGGATTTTTCCGAAGATGGTTTGATCGAGTAGTATCACCACCGTTCCAAGAGGTTGGAGGACTGCAGATGCATTACAGGGATGCGAAGTAGATATGGGCGACGGTTGGTTGTCGATGGAGGTTTCCGGCAAGAGAAGACAGAGGTGGAATAGATGAGGGTGTCTCCGACAGGGTTTGCGGCGATGCTGTGTGGATTCGGTGTTTAGAGTAGAGACGGAGACGAAGGGATGAAGATGGGTTGGTGCCTATGATCACGGTTAAGGTTTCCTTTTTTTTTTAAAATTTGTTTTAATTTATATTATTATTATAGTTGAGTGACCTCTGATAAGGGGTTAAAAGACGATTTCAACATTTTACATTTTACTTTATTCCCTTAATGTACAAAAAAATAATTAGTGACCTTTAAAAAACAAACATAATAAGTTAGTTAAGCTAATATGACATTTCCTTTAAGTATTTTGACAAAATAATCATCAAAAATATATTTTTTTTATAAAAATGTTAATAATATTATTTAATTATTAGTTTTAGAAAAGTATTTTTTTTATTAAAATGTTAATAAAACATTTTCCATTTATAGAACTTTTAAAAAGTTTATAAAACATTTTCCATTTATAGAACTTTTAAAAAGTTTATAAGTATCCGAGATAAATTTATAAAAATTGAATGTTTACTTGTTTATAACTTTGATATGATAAATGGTAATGTGGCAATGTTATGGAGATTAAAATAGTGTCTAATATTAGAGACAGCTCTTATTTTAAAATTCCTAATATTACACATCATTATTTATTATGTCACATGAAAATCTACTATGATCACAAAAATAACCATATTGTTATGAGAGCCATAAAGGGTGTTTGAGATTTTATCCGCGTATAAGGAATTTTAATATAATTTGTTGTTAATTATTTCAAAAGAAGATTTTAAAAAGTCAAGGATTTCTTTTTAAAACAATTTATAACTTACAATCACCTATTTTAAGAAGTCATGATTACTTTCTGATTATTTTACATGTATAACTTAAGTCATATTAAAAAAATAAAATAAAATAAACTTATTTTCTCATTTGTAAGTTAATAAATCTATTTTTCTAAAATTCATTTCAAAGTTCAAAACGAAATCTCATCGTAAATATTTAAATAACTTCAATTTTATTCAATTGCAAAAGTATTATCAAATTCAAAATGAGCATTTTGGGCTTGATCGGCTAAACCTCCATAGTCCACACACTCCACAATAATCCACATCCTACCCAGCCTTTTTTTTCTTGGGCTCAAGTCTCAATCGGGTTTCTTTCAACCATCCAAAAAACGGATCGGTTATTCTCATAACCGGGTTTTTTTTTTTTTTTTTTTTTTATTTTTTTTTATATAACTTGGTTTTCATTTGTCTCTCGGTTATCGATCCGTGTTGGTTAGGGTGGTAATTCATGACATGACACGGAATGAAATTTGGATGAAACTAAAATTCGAATTTGTGTTCATGTCATGTTTATGTCAAGTGTTGGTAAAAAACATGATGTTGTGTCGTGTCGTGTCGTGTTTGTGTTCAAAATTGACACAATTTAGCATTTTTGTCGTATTTTTCGTGTTTGTCGTGTTTATTGTGTTATGTATGATTAAACATTAATTAAATAATCAAATTATTATTTTATGTTATCTTTGTCGTGTCGTGTAGTGTTTGTTTTTTTTTTTAATTGGTTCGTTTTCGTATTAGTTAAAGAAAACACGACATCATGTTATTTTCGTTTTCATGTCACATAAAACTTTTTCGTGTCGTGCCGTGCCAAAAAAATACGACACGATTGTCCGATTTGTCATCTTTAGTTTTGGTGATATTGTGTGGAGTTTGGACCGGTTTTCCGATTTGTCATCTTTGTTTATCCGATTATAGTTTTTTTACTAGCCATTATTTAGCAAGATATTCGAGGAAAAAAGAAGCTCTTTTGGCTAATTTTCTACATGTTTGTTATTGTCCCCATTTTTCACTACCCAAAAGACCCTTTCTTTATTTTTATTTTAAAACGAAGTATATTGTATAAATGTGAACTGTGTCCCATAATAAATATGTGAGGTAAAAGCATTTCCGAAAAAATGTTTTTTCGTTAATTATTAAAAACTTTGTATGTCATAACGAATACAAGAAATATAAGTATAAACATAGTCATTACAGGCCTTACGACAACTTATTGTACTAATGACATAAACTCCTTGAATCTCTTAGTGGATTCAAACATCAATATCTCTGTACCTTCATACCACTACTTATGATACAAAGAAACTTAGTGGTTCGGGTTGGGAAGCCGGATAAGTACATAAAGTTTTCAAACCACAATATTATTATTATTATTATTATTATTATTATTATTATTATTATTATATATATATATATATATATATATATATATATATATATATATATATATATATATATATATATATCATGGTTACAGAAATCGCTAATCAGCCACTAATCGGTGGACTAGCGATTAGGGATTAATCGGGGACCATTAACTATTAAGAAAAATATTCAAAAAATTATAAATCTAATATTAATCCTACAAAAAAGTGATTAATCGACGATTAGGTCCGATTTTAACCTGCGTTGACCAAACCCGATTAGGTCCGATTAAGTCCAATTAGGCCCGATTAGATCCGATTAATTCCGAATTTGACATGTATTGATCAAACCCGATTATAGTGACCGATTAGCAATAAATCTCATCGGTGGAGGTCCGATTAGCGATTAATCGGCCGATTAGACCGATTTCTGCAACACTGATATATATATATATATATATATATATATATATATATATATATATATATATATATATATATATATCACCAAACATATTAATCTTGATTACTTGTACTTATTATTCTCACTCTTCGATCCTAAAATGATAAACTCAACTCTCAAGGGACCTATCCTAAAGGATCTCTGTAACAACGAGTAGATAATATTGCTTTGGGGATTCCTTAGCAATACATGTTACTAAGGAAACCATGAGGGGAATAGATTACTCGAATGAACACACAACCCATACTCTTGGATAGTATGCTTCATTAACACCTACAGATTGTGAGTCTGCTAGTATTCCACTGGACCGTCTAAAAGAGTATGTGGTCGTCATCAATACTCTACTAGATAACTGCTCTCAGTATATACAATTGTACAGTATTAGGCATGGTCTTTCACCATTATTTTATCTCAAGCATGGTTTCTCACCATTATTTCATCTCTCTCTTCCTGGTCTTATTACTATAGTATTACTAGGTTGGGCATGGTCTCTCACCATTATCTTATATCTCTCTCTTTTAATCCTTTTTACCCAATACATTATAAGTATGGTAAAAGTATGTGTGTGTGTGTGTGTGTGTGTGTGTGTGTGTGTGTGTATATATATATAGGGTTAGGTTATTTTGTTTTTACTAACTATTATGTGCCAGAATGCACAGATCTAGACCATCGGATGGAATATAATCAAAGGTCATGATCTGAGGGTCTATGATAGTAGAATATGATAGCATGTACCGTATAATCACACAAATTTCAACATAAGGGCATTTTAGTCAACTAACCTATATTAAAAAAGGAAATTTTCGGATTTTTAGGGATGATTAATTTCTTTATTTTTTTTAAAATTTTGAATATTCTAAATTAATTCAAATTTAAAAATCCGATTTTATTCTGTCAGAATGATAGAATGCGAACCATAAACTAGTAAATATATTATTCGATTTTATTCTGTCAGAATGGCAGAATGCCAACCATAAACTAGTAAATACATTCTGAAAAAAAATACACAAATCAATTCTTGAACTAATAATATAACAATAATTACATTGTATGATTGTGATTCATTGAATAATAACAACCATCTGGAAAAAAAAAATCTAACAAAAACGCTAATCTATTCTGAAAGAATATTATTTTTAAGCAACACTTTATACATTGTAGCATAACACATTCTGGTATAATATACTCTCGTTCTATATGTTTTCTTCCTTTTCCACATCAATGTTAGCCTCTTCAAAACCTAAATCCAAAAAGAAAAGATAATCAATTTTCAAAAATTAATCAATTCAATGCATTATAATAGAATACATCAATAAATATTCTTACAAAATAAACTATTCTTGCAGAATGGCTTTGAATATTCTTAAGGAATTTGTAACATATTCTATCGGAAACGATATAATAGAGAATGGTAATTACCAGATTTAATTTGAAGAAGAATTCCAAAGTCATGATGCATTCAAATCCAGAAGAAACTTAAAATGCTAGTAATCTAAGCCCTAAAACTGATGAAGTTTATATGGATTTAACTATATAGCTGAACTAAATGAGATCCATTAACTGAAGTTACTAAATTGCAGTAGATAGTTGAAAACTAATAAGATGCTTCAAGAATTTAAACACACACCATCGGCATCACGGGGAGGTCCAGATGCGCCTGAGATCTTGCCTTGTGTTCCAGATGGCGGAAAGGTTTGGAGAGTTGAATCTGCAACAACCAACAACCAAATTACTTAATGCTTACAATATAATCCAGCTACCAACGAATAAATTAGGGTTCAGATCTAGTATCGAAGTGATGAAAATGAAATTGAAGAAGAGGAGAAGAAGTTTCATAGGAACAGATCCAGAAACATTCTGGTTGTCAATGGTTGTGTAATTTCCGGACATCATCTTGAATTCCCCTGTATCAAAAGTATGGTGTCGATCTGGAGAGTATTTCTTCTTTTTTTTTTTTTTCTGGATCTCTTGTCGGCGCTGAGCTCATGTACCCTAACCCTAACCCGTCTTCTCTCTAGCCGCCACCATCAATTCGGAGTTTACCCAGCCGCCATCTTCACCCCTCTTACTTCCTCCACCACTGCCAGCCTTTTGCCTCCACCACCGGTGTTGTGAAGCTGCTGTTGAAGATGTGAACCGCCACCCCCTTCACACTCGTGTTTAGACCGGCAAGGCCACCGACGACCTCTTGAGGCTCTGCCGACGCTGTTTCGGTTTTCCTTCTTCTCCTGTTTCCTCTCCGCAGCAAGAAACCGACATTCACTACCTGCCGCCTCGGAGGTTGATTAGCTCGTGGTGTTTCTGTTATCACCGGAGCACGGTGACGAGTTCAAGGCTTGTATTCCGACAGGCTTGTATTTCACGAATAGAAGCGTGTTTCAGATCATGTTGCGTGTGGATGCGTGACTGGAAATCATGGGGTTTGGAGTTGTGTTTAGAACGATGATTTTTAGAGAAGTAGGGGAATCGGTGGTGGTGTTATATGAAACTGATAAGCTAAATTAGTGGGATATTGATTGATTTTGTTTCCTTTTATCATAATTAATTATAGTGTAGATTACTCTTATGCCCTTTTATTATTTATTAGTGATTTAATTATTTCTTGAATTCTCATTGGTGCATTTAGGCACACAATACTTGCTAAAAACATTTGAACCTAACTCTCTCTCTCTCTCTCTCTCTCTATATATATATATATATATATATATATCATTATTTCAAGTAAAATCATTATCTCATTTAACACAAATATCAGGAACATAGATAATAAGAACATAGGGTATTTGAGTAAATCAAATTCTTGATATCTATGTGTAAGCTGAAATTAATTATGCACTCACTTGTTAAAAATGGATGACTGGTGATTTGAGACGCGTTCTGCCTAACACCTTAGCTTTTCCTTTGGAAAGAAGTAGATATAGTTATCACTAGGTCTTGGCCTTATATTCCTTGGTGACAATTTAGATTCATCAATAATCCCAATATCTACATAAATATCTATCAAGTAAGGAATAACCAGGTAAGATCATATTGGAAGTGGGGTTCGTTTGGTATATAGAGTATACTGTTTAGAAATCTCACTTTAAACATCCCACTAAAGCTAGCCTAGACATCATTCATGTAAGTAGATCAATCAATATAATGATTGGAATCACATATAAATATAATTTATGGATTCATAATAACGACTATGAATATAAATATTAGTTACACTTAAAACATAGTAAGTGCAACTTAGCTTAAATAAATTTTAGTGAAAACTGAGAAATTATACGAGCAGAACTCTGACCCATATGCTTCTTTTTGTCGGGATTCTAGCTACCCTAGAGCCTAGATAAGATATCCCAAGTACCCAAAAAATCAAACTCAAAGGTCACAGAGATTTCAAAGAGATTTGGAGTGTCTTTCTGAGGAAGAATGAAGAAATTTGGTTGCTTTATATAGAGATACAGGTCGCACGTCGCACGTAGACAAGAGGCGTGTCGTGCCTTTAGCTCAACATTGCTCTCCGGCTTTATGACACATATCAAAATTCTTATGGGCTACGATGACCTTCTAGATCATAGGCGTGTCGTGCTACTTACTACGTGCATAGTACACTCCGAGTTTGAATTTTAAAACTTCCAAAATCATATCTCTCTCATACGAGCTCCATTTTCGACGTTCTTTATATCCACATCTTGATATCGACAAGTACTAAAACTTTTATTTAGTCTTCGTCGGCTAATTCTCACTTTATTTTTTTATTTTATAATTTTAATGGGCTTAGACTATTAATTCACGTATAAAAATCATATCTCTATCATATGAACTCTATTCTCGAATGTATTTATATTGACAGGTTCATATTTATGATATCTTAAACTCTCGTTTACATTGTTTTGACTAGCGCTCAACCGATTTTAATTTTGATTTTAGTGCCCACAATACTCTGCTGAAACTTTAAAAAATCATAACCTACGAGATCTTCAACTCTCGTTTCCATTTCTTAAAGTCTCCATATGAATTGTTTCTCGTGTAGTGTCTTGTCTGCAAGGCAAACTATACCAAAATTTGTTCTAGTGGTATAGAGATGAAAGCTCTCAAACTACTTCTATCAGCTTATCCAATCTGTTATGTCAAAACCATAATTTCTCAATGTCACACATTGAACCGTATAACATAATTATGGATTGTATAAGTTCACTATACTTCATGCCTCTTATATCAGGCTACATAATATAATACTATTTATATGGGATGACTACTTCATGTTTTGAACTATGGATAAGCAGCTTCCTTTTATTGATTTCCTGAAGGGACATCTGATTCATCTTCTGCTGCCCACAGGGTCATTTAGAATGATCGTGCCTTTGGTGTTGGTTGTACGTGTAGCTTCATAACTCATCTTTCCTTTTGGAAGTCTTTCTTGAAATGTACTTCTTCACCATACTTAAAACAAAATTCCTTCTTGGACATTCATTCATTAGCATAGTGACCGGTCTTCTGATATTTGAAGTAGGTCACTTCTTCAATGCATCTCCTGAAGTGATTCCTTTTGCACTTGTCACACCACCTTGCCTTATTGTTATGATCATACTTATTGTCTTTAGATTTTGAAAATTTACACTTCTTGTTGGATTTTGAGAATCCTTCATTCTTCCTCTTCTCACCGATTTCAACTTTATCAGTGGTTCCCTCAATGATCATATCTTCAACGAATTTGGCAACCCAGATGGACGCTTCAATAGTAAGTGTCTGACATACTGGCATCAAGTACTCCCATGGTATTATCTTTTCATACTTATCGACTTTTGTTAGCTAATAGGGTACAAGGCACAAAGTGAACCCCACGTTGTCTATGAAGGCAATGAATATGTTGTCCTTCTTCAGTGTCAGGAATTGGTTCTCCAGCTCTAACATGTTTTGGGCCAAGTCGAACTTACATTTGAAGTGTACCAAGAACTCTTCCCAGGTCAGCTATAGTGGTTCGTTAGGGCTTATGGTCTTCCCTAACGTGTTCCACCAACGAACAACCCCGCCCCTAAACTAACGTACTACGTAAGTGGTCTACAACTTGCCATTACAACCACACATTATGAGGGCTAACTCTTTCTCATAAATCTAATCAATAACTCTAATTAGATCTTATTTTCCTTTAAAATTTGATGGTTTGCAAGTCGTAAAGTCCTTGTACTTGCATTTGTTCCTACCGATTCCTCCCTCTGGGTGGTTCCTTCTAACCACTGATTGTTCATCTTGATCTACAGTTATATGCCATTTCTAATACATTAATTATACCTTTAAAATCATAACCACGTAAAGTTTCCAAACCAAGGTCTATTCAAGGAATAGCAATCTAGGTAGGCAACCTAAAGAATGCTATAATATAAATCATTTAGCACATAATAACAATTAAGGAACTTACCATATATTATTATAGTGCATGTGTCAATTCAGGTATACTGCCTAAATTATTTTTACGCACACATCTCACAATCATCACTTAGCATTCTAAATTTAAGTCTAGAAATCGTCAAAATTCCTAGTTCGCTTAAACTAATGCTCTAATATCAACTAGGTCATCCCCATTTTACACGATTTGAAAAGACCTTTTATGAACACTTATTTTAAAATAGAGTATACTTTATAAACGTGGAATTTTTCCCATAATAGATATATGAGGTAAAAGAATTTTTGAAGAAACATTTTTCATTAATTATTGAAAACTTGGGATGTCATAACTGATACAAGAAACATATGCATAAACATAGTCATTACATGCCTTACGATAACTTATTGTACTAACGACCTAAACTCCTCGAATCTCTCAGTGGATTCAAACATCATTATCAATGTACCTTCGTACTGCTACCTGTGATACCAAGAAACTAAGTGGGTTAGGCTGCGAAGCCTGATGAGTACATAGGGGTCTCAATCCACAATATTATTATTATTATTATTATTATTATTATTATTATAGTGTGTTAAGTGTATATATATATATACACACACACACACACACTTCGATCCTAAAACGATAATCTCAAGGGACCTATATGTAACGTCCTCAAAATATAGAGTAAAATTTTCATTTTTAATATACTAAAACCATTCAATAACATTTCCTCAAAGGTCATTAGAATAATAAGTTATAGTTTGAAAATATAAAAGTGAAGGAAAGTGTCAAAAAAAATAGTGCGAAAATCTCGAGTGGATGCGATGCAATCAAGCTTGAATCTTCCCGTTTCTGTAAGAAGTACCTAAAATATTTAAACTTAAAACCATAAGCACAAAGATTAGTGAGTTACCCAAGATACCACATACCAATATTAGCCTCCCTAAACATACATAACGGGCCTTGCCCAACATACATAACGGGTCTCAGCCAACGTGCCACGCCCAATAATATAATGGGACTCACCCAACAGTCTTCACCCAATAATACAACGGGTCTCACCCAACAGGCCTCACTCAACATACATATATACATCCAAGAAAGAGCCATAAAGACAACAAGCATCAACCTCAAAGTAAACTGATAATTCGAAGATGTATCTTCATTTTATATTTTGTGCCAGGAATAATCGACTCTTAACGTCATTCTTGATCACAAAACATTCCTATGTGACCAGGAATAAATACCATAACCTAGTCCCCGTTTTAATTCAAAGTCTCGATTGTTTGGATAGACATAACTTAAGCCAAGGACTAAATGTAATTGTTTAGCCAACTGTCTTCCAGCCTAGTACATTATCAACCAAATTCCAAACTTGGTTATCATACATAGACTTGATCCCACTGTCCATTGCCTCTTTCCACTTGGCAACCTCAAGGCTTGCCATTGCTTCCTTGTAGTTAGTTGGCTCATCTAACTTTACTATTGTACCATCATTGAGAAACATGTTAGCATTCGATGTTATATGGAAACCATATAATGAAGGTATCATGCTAACCTTACTGGATCAACCAAGAGGTAATGAATTGTTAATGGGCTCAACAGGATTCTCCTCATTTGGTTGAGAGCTAGTGTCTTCTAAGATTCCTTTTAGTTGACTCTTGAATCTATTCAAGGTCAATTGCACTCCTACTATCCTATTTGAATATGAGTTATCTCTCACGAAAGACTCCATGTAATGAAGGTATCATGCTAACCTTACTGGATCAACCAAGAGGTAATGAATTGTTAATGGGCTCAACAGGATTCTCCTCATCTGGTTGAGAGCTACTGTCTTCTAAGATTCCTTTTAGTTAACTCTTGAATCTATTCAAGGTCAATTGCACTCCCACTATCCTATTTTAATATGAGTTATCTCTCATGAAAGACTCCATGTAACGCCCAATTCTTTGTATGTACTTTAATAAGAATTATTCATTTTTGCAAAGGGACTCGACGAGTTAGAGGCCCTAAACTCACCGAGTAGAAATAGATTTTTGGGAAGTGGTACTTGAAGTTTACTCGACGAGTTGAGAAGCCCAACTCAACGAGTAGCGCTGCTAGAGTGAAGCCCTAATTTTCAAGGTTTGTACACTATTTAAGGACCTTAAAATTCCATTGCGGCCTCACTCATCGCCTCCCACAGTCCAAAAAAAACCCTAATTTGTGATCTTGAGCCTTGTGAGTGTGTGTGAGTGAAAAAGGAGTTATTCTTTGGTATTTCCTTGAAGGAGTGTAAGCTAGAAGTACTTGGTGGAAGGAAGAAGCTTTGGATCCAGAAGTAGAACTTCAAATTTCAGTTCACTTGAGGTATAAATTATATACCTTGTATATTCATTTACTAGATCTCTTAATGGGGTAGTTTAGGGTTTTAAGGAGACTATTTTGGGACCATTCATGATTGCAAGCATGTTTTTTGAGTCATGACTTCAAATCCAGAGCCTTTGAGGGACTCCATGGCATAAAGGTGCCAACTTTATGGCCATAGGAGTCCCATGCAACTTGTGAACCACTTTTTAGGGCTTTCTGAGCTAAATAAGCCATGCATGGACGTAAAGTTAGAAACTTTACATGATTTATCGATGCTAGGGAACCATATCTATGATGTGGATGCAGTAAGCCCAACTAGAAACGATTGTCTTGATTTAGACTATAGGGGACTCGAAGAGTTGTTCATACAACACGACGAGTTGGGTCGTGGTCCCCCAACCTTTTTTGTTATTGAGTAAACTTGTTGAGTCTACTAGATGACTCGGCGAGTTGGACATGTTTTGGGCTTTAATATTGAAGAACTCGATGAGTTCAAGGAGGAACTCGGAGAGTTATGAGCAAAATGTCACGACTCTGTATGAAGGAGAACTTGACAAGTTCAAGAAGGAACTAGGCGAGTTGTGAGAAAAAGGTCCCACTGTGTTATAAGGAATATATCGACGAGTTCATGAAAAAAATCGACAGATATCAGGGTTGTATTGATTATGGAATTCGACGAGTTGATGGAACAACTCGGCGAGTTGAGTCAACTAGGATGTTGACTCTGACTTTGACCATTGACTAGAGTTGACCCTTAAAGGGGTTATGAGTATGAAAGGGTAATTAACAGAGATTGTTATGTGTAGGAGTTTGAGAGGAGTTGGTCCCAACACCAAGGACAGTTCAACTATTACGCGACATTGAGGTGAATTACCTTCCAGTAAGAGTGGGTCGAAGGCACTAATGCCGGCCCACTAGTAGTTGAGTACAGTATAGATGATTGTCTTTTTGATAATTATCTGGTATACCACTATCTGTTTTGCAATTTGTGATATTATGCTATGATATTATGTGATAGTGGTAGGAAGGGGACTAGTCCCCGGGCCCGATTGAGATATACTGGCAGGGTAGGTCGGGCACCCATATATGGCTGATAGTATGTTATACTATGTTTTTAGGTGGTAGTGGTAGGGGTGAAATGGTCCATATAGCCCGTTGAAATAAACCTTAGGGTAGTTCGGGCACCCATATATGCCTAGCAGGATAGGTCGAGCACCCATATATGCTTGGCAAAGGGGTAGGTCGGGCACCGCGGTATGCTTGACAATGGTTGGTTGAGCACCAAGATATGCCCATCAGGGTAGGTCAGGCACCTAGATATGCCTGGAAGTATGTTTATTGTATGGTATGTGGTATGATGGGGGGAACTCACTGAGATTTGCACTTACGGGTTTCAGTGTTGGTTTCTGGTACTTCCTCTTCGAAGGGAAAGGAGACGGCATGATCACAGCTCATCACACCACATTTCCTGCACTTGAGATCTATGGGATTTATACTCTAATATGATTTTGATAAGTAATGTTTTGACTATGGATACATTGTTTTTGACATATATTATTATTATTCTATGAGGTTTTCAGACAAATGGTTTTTTATTTGTTTAATTTAAAATGAAATTTTTGGTCTGTATTTTTGGGATGTTATAAGTTGGTATTAGAGCCTTGGTTTGCGGGATTCGGATAGAACTTCGTGGGTGTCTGGACTCAAATCGAGGCTTTGAAATATTTTTACAAGAAAAATATTTTTTCTAAAAATAAAAATAAAGAGTTTTGAGAAAGAACAAGGTGTGTGATGCGTGCAATCGGCCAAGCTCAAGTATGTTTTGCTTAAGATACTCGTACATGATATGTTATGATATGACATGATTATGAGAACTGCATGCTAGATTTGGGATAAGGATCTAGGAAGGATGCCTTATATGCCTATTGTATGTGTATGAGCATTGCATGCTAGATTAGGGCTAAGGGTCTAGGAAGATGCCTTATGTGTCTGCTTTATTTGTTTATTGAGTTGCATTATAGTACTGACTAGCCAGTGATATAGTAGCCTGAGTAGGATATGCTTGGTTTGGGTTACTTAATGCTTGATTGCTGCTTGCTTTGTGCTTTTAGGAGTTCTAGTTATCTTGAACTAATTAGTAAATGGATACGTTAAGTTACATATTGTGAGGACTAAATAATTTCAGAAGGTTAGGTTTAGCCCTATTTCGCAGCTCTTGTTTGAGTCCAACCGTTGTAGGGTAGGATCTCTTATTTCAAGAATTATCTAGTCTTAGTGATATGTAATGGTATTCGCGAGCTAGTTAGGTAAAGGTAGCAGGGATTTTTTATGCAGCTGATGGCGGAGAGTAGGTCGGAGAGTTATCCTAGGGTAAGCCTAGGATGAGATTAATGTAGCGAGCAATAGTAGTGAAAGGGACTTGGTGAAGTCAAGGCAATCCTTGAGGAAAGTACGGATAAATGTGGAAGGTATTATGGGTCCGTACTACTAAAAGCATAGGATCTGTAGTCGAGTCAAGGAAGGCTGAGATAGAACAAGGGAACTTGTAGAGTGTGTAATACCTCTCGAGATTATGTATGACCCTAACGATTATGTGTTTTGTTTCAGAATGATGGTGACATATTTCAAAGCAGGAGGTTCAGGGTTTGTATCAGGTTCAGGGTTTGTATCAGGTTCAGGTGCGGGTTCCGAGCTGCTTGATGACGAGTTATGCGAGTTCATCACGTCAGAGATTACGAGAGGCATCCTTGAGGTAACCCCGATGATTTTTGGATCGATCAAGGAAGAGATCATCTAGCTGATGGAGGATCACCTCAGGTGTTCAGGACATGGCATCTGGCCAGACAGGGAGACACACACACACTCTCCTTCAAGGATTTTGGGGGATGTGATGCGCCAGACTTTCATGGGGTGAAGGACCTTATTGTAGCCAAGAGGTGGATTGTAGACATGGAGTCTGATTGGTCGATGAAGTTTTGCCCTGAGAGGTCGAAGGTCTGGTATGCTATGGGTTGTTTGACAGACCGAGCTCGAGATTGGTGGGAGGCTGTCAGTGATTCATTGGGATCCCCAACCATTAAGGATATGACCCGGTCGAACTTTGTGTCCAGGTTTAGGGATGAGTTTGCACTGGCTGTGGAGCTTCAACAAATGGCCAAAGAGTTTCTGGATATGAGGCAGACGACTGAGTCGGTGCGAATACTACCACCAAGTTCAGAAAGAGGGCCTTACTGGTGCCTCAATATGCAAGATATGAGGAGATGAGGAGATGAGGAAGACTTCGTACCACAACATGTTGAGGGCTGACATCTGGAAACATGCCATCTACTCGACATGTCCGACCTTGGAGGATATGATAGCCAGGGCGAGGGAGAGGGAGATTAACATAGAGCACCTCTGGAAGAGGAAGGCGAAGGTTGGGCAGGTTACTGGGGTTTCAGGGAAGAAACCCAAGGGATCTCACTCTAAGTCGATGGGCCAGCAGGGCTGCAACTGCTTTGGGAAATATGGAAGACCACATGAAGGATTTTGTAGAGCTAGGGGCTCGGGCTGCTACTAGTGCGACAAGACCGGACACTTTAACAAGGATTGTACAGCCTCTACCCCTACCATTCAGGCGTCAGACCTGATTTTCTTTCATTGCAATTAGAGGGGCCATAAAAAATCCAACTACCCTCAACTGACATTAGGAGCGCTATTGGTGGCACCAGCTCTAAGGACCCTGCGGATTATGGATGGACGATAGGGCAAGACAGATGCTCCAGTGGTGAGGAGCCAAGGCTTCCAACTGACCGTCGAGGAGGTGCATGCCGCACTGGATGTGGTGACGGGTATGTTTTCTTCTGCCTAACTCTTATTACATGTATGTTATGATATTTATATGCTATGTTTATGTGTTTTGTTTAGGGTCGTTCCATGTGAACGACATCCCAATACAAGTTTTATTTGACTCGGGGGCTACCTGATCATTTGTCTCTGTTGCTCTTAGCAAGAGGTTTTCTGAGTCTTCGGGCGTGTTGGATTGCCCTTTAGAGGTTGAGACTGCTGACAAACGATATGTCCGGGCATCAGAGGTTTTCAAAGATTGCGTATTGAGGTTGTACGATGAGCGGTGTCTGGTGGATTTGGTTCCCATTCCTTTGAGAAGAACAAGGTTATTATAGGCATGGACTGGTTGATACCTAATGGGGCGGTGATTGACTGTACGCAACAGTTGGTACGTGTCAAGACCCCAAGTGGGGGAGAGCTGGTGATTCAGGGAGAGAGGCCGCAACGTGGACCAGCTATGTGTTCGGCAGCGAGGGCTAAGTGCTACCTTCAGTAGGGATGCACATGGTATGTTGCCTACATTATGGATACTCAAGAGGTGGGTAAGGCGACTGTGAGTTATGTACCAGTGGTACAAGATAGAGGAGCTGCCTGGGATACCTCTGGACAGACAGGTGGAGTTAAGGATTGACTTAGTCCCTGGTCCGGCTCCGATAGCCAAGGCACCATATCGGTTAGCTCCTCCCGAGATGCAGGAGTTGTCTACACAGCTACATGAGCTATTAGACAAGGCATTCATTAAGATGAACAGTTCGCCCTAAGGAGCCCCAATCTTGTTTGTGAAGAAGAAGGATGGGTCTCGTTGGATGTGTATAGATTACCAGGAGCTGAACAGGGTAACTATGAAGAACCTTTACCCATTCCCAGGGATTGATGATCTCTTTGACCAACTACAGGGGCATCTTGGTTTTCCAAGATAGATTTGCGCTCAGGCTACCACTAAATGCGATTCAGAGACGCGGATGTACAAAAGACTGCTTTTCGAAGTCGCTATGGCCACAACGAGTTCGTGGTGATGCCCTTCAGGCCCACCAATGCTTCTACCGCATTCATGGACCTCATGAACCGCGCATGCAGACCGATGATGGATCGGTTTGTGATAGCTTTATCGATGACATCTTGGTTTACTCCAATACGCAAGAGCAGCACGAGGAGCACATGTGTGGGGTGTTGGATACCATCAGGATGGAAAGCTTGTACGCCAAGTTCTCTAGGTGCGAGTTCTGGTTGTGTGAGGCGCAGTTTCTGGGGCACCTTGTCAAAAAGAATGGGATTTGGTTGACTCGGCCGAAGTAGAAGCCGTGAAGAGATGGGAGGTTCCGAAATCTCCATCTAAGATTAAGAGTTTCCTTGGGTTAGTAGGCTATTACTGGAGATTCATACAGGACTTCTCCAAGATAGCAGTACCCTTGACCCAGTTGATGAAGAAGGGCGTGGTCTTTCGCTAGAGGTCTGAGCAGTAAGCAGCATTCGGGACGCTGAGAGAGAGGTTATGCGAGGCGCCGATCTTAGCCCTGCCATAGGGTGTGGGGGATTTTGTAGTATACTGTGATGCATCCATTTTGTTTTGGGTGCAGTGCTGATGCAGAGAGGGCACGTTATCGCCTTTGCCTTGAGGCAGCTGAAGCCTCAAGGAGCGAACTACCCGACACACGATGTGGAGTTAGGGGCGGTTGTTTTCGGCCTCAATATTTGGCAGCATTACCTCTATGGGGTTCGTTATACCATATACAAGGACCATAAGAGCTTGAGTTACCTCATGGATCAACTGAATCTGAACATGAGGCAACTGTGACATCCCCATTTTCACGGCCAGAAAAGACCGATTTTTGTTTATGCTTTATAAAAATCAAAGTTCTTCTTTTAATAAAAAATGTTGCGGAATTTGTTCCCAGAAAAACATGATAAATACGTTATTAAAACATTTTTGAAGAAACGTACTTTATTCATTTTAAAACGTTTGGGATGTCATCGTCAATACAGGAACATAAGCATAAACAGAACTTACATTGATTTACACTAGTGATCTACATCTCTTTAAATATCTCAGTGTAAAGTGACTTCGTATCAACACCTGTGATATAAATAAACTGAGTGGGTCAGGTTGGGAAACCTGGTAGGTACATAGGGTTTTCAACCCACAATAATATAATTATTATGTTTAAACAATCAAACAATCAACCTAATTACCCATCCCCATTATCTTCTTTAGTCTTAAGGATCTACCCTAAGAATCAGCTATTCCTCGTTTATTTAGTCCTAAGGATCATCCTAAGGAATCGACACGAAGTCCATCATTACCAAGGCTTATAGAATATATCTGGTGAACACGTAGTCCGAAACATCTGGTAAACACTTAGTTCAAAAGTACCTAGTGAACACACTTAGTTCAAAATACCTAGTGAACACACTCAGTTCAAAGATACGTAGTGAACACACTCAGTTCAAAAATACCTAATGAGCACCTAGTTCAAAAATACCTACATGTTACGAAACTGCTATCGTTCCACTGGACCGTCTAATATAGTCCATAGTCGTCATCTATACTCCACTAGATGACTGGATCACTGACAACACTGATGTCTCCCATCGTGTTATCACAAAACAACTATTTCATCTACCCATGTTTTTCCCAACACGTTTTGTAGATATAAAATACGTATACAGTTTAAATCATTTAAAACATGTATAAAAATCTTTCACTCAGCATAGACAGCAAGTATTCAGATAATATGTACACGTAGCACGTAATTTATATTAAAATACTTCATATCTATGTGTAAGATGAAAGGGACTATGCACTCACAACACGTAAATTATATAATAAATACTTCATATCTATGTGTAAGATGAAAGGGACCATGCACTCACAACACGTAAATTATATAATAAATACTTCATATCTATGTGTAAGATGAAAGGGACCATGCACTCACCTGAGAAGGTGGTGACTCGGTACTCGGACAACGCTTCGTTTACTTTAAAATAATTTCCTTCAACGAAACCTAGTATTATCACCAATAGATTTTAGTCTATTATTCGCCGAGACTAGTTAATAGTCTAGCTATTATTACTATTATATAAGCGTTAAAAAAATACTTATATAACCCATAATAATAGCCCAAGTATTTATTATATGTTCTTAATAACGTTAATATAATTAAATAAAAACTATATTAAAAATAGCATAGGCGTAGCTCACTTACAGCGGGTTTTATAGAAAACCAGTCTTTGCTTGCAGCAGCGTTTCCAAGCCGAAAAGCTCTTCTTTTCAGAGCCGTCGAGCACTCCGGGGCTTCCGCCTCGTGCTAGGGAGGTTTCCTAGGCTTTTCGGGGGATTTCGGGGCTAGAGAGAGGTTCTAAAGAGAGAGTAAAGAGAAGAAAGATTGGGAAAGATGTGAAGAAAATGAGGGTGGGAGAGGTGGTATTTATAGGGTGAAAATGGTTGAACTTGGTGCCACATCTCACCATCTAGTGGCAAGAATTGGGGAGAAAGCAATGGCCAAGATTGTGCCACATCACCCATTTTCGCACAGCACACTTCCGACTTCTAAAATTCGTAACTTTCACATACGACCTCCGTTTTTGACGTTCTTTATATCCACGCGTAGGTAAAAATAATATCTAAAACTTTCATTTTGACTCTGTTGGCTAGTTCTCGACCGATCTTAAATTTAACAGTACGAGGCGTTTAGACTGTTAAATGACCGCGAAGAATTCGTAACTCCTTCATACGGACTCCGTTTTCGTCTGTCTTTTTACCATTGAGTTCCTATTAATGAGATCTTCAACTCTCATTTAGGTCGCATAAGCCAAAAACCGCTCTAACTAAAATTCGAGTTTCGGGCTGTACACCGCTAAGTCGAATCTTAGAAAAATCATGACTTCTTCATACGAAGTCAGATTTGGGCGTTCTGTTTTATGGATTTTCTCAGTTTAACATATTCTACGACTTTCGTTTAGATCACTAAGGCTAAATCTCGCTCTATCATAAAGTCACTTTTTACGCTTCCCGGTGTCGTGCCGGTTCCGTCGTGAAACTTCGACGAGTCATAACTTCTTCGTTATAACTCGGATTTCGGCGTTCTTTATATGTACGGACACCTTGTGACATATACTACAACTTGGTTCAAATTATTTATTCTAAATAATATTTTATCGAAAAGTCATTTTCGACCCCTATTATCTTTAAATTGACTAGCCCGGATCTACGGGCATTACAACAACACTCGTGGTTAGATGTGGTGAAGGATTATGATTGTGAGATCCTTTACCACCTGGGTAAGGCCAGAATTATAACCAATGCACTTCGTCGCAAGGAAGCTCTGATCAGAGACATTTTCTTGAGGATGACAGTGGTGACACCACTTTTGGAGCGGATTCAAGAGGCGCAACCTGAGGGTATGAAGCAGGAGTGACAGAAGTGTGAGTGGATCATAGTCCAGGTGGCCTTGTTTGACTATGACAGTCGTGGGCTGCTGACCCTGCATGGGAGGTTGTGGGTACCGTATTTGGGCAGAGTATGAAAATTTCTGATGGATGAGGCTCACAAGTCCATATTTTCCATCCATCCCAGGGCGACGAAGATGTATATAGATCTTCGCCCATATTACTAGTGGCCATGCATGAAACATGATGTAGCATGGTACGTCGAGAGGTGCCTAACCTGAAGGAAGGTCAAGGCAGAACACTAGAGGCCTCATGACAAGATGCAGCCGTTGGATATCCCTGTGTGGAAGTGGGAGGACATTACTATGGATTTCATCACAAAACTTCCCAGGACCACAGGGGGAGTGGATTCGATTTGGGTCATCGTGGATCGGTTGACGAAGAGTGCCTATTTTATCCTGATCGAGGAGAGCTTTTCGGCTGAGAAGATGGCCGACATCTACATTAGAAAGGTAGTAGCTCGACACGGAGTGCCGGTTTCCATGTTTTTTTGACCGAGACATGATATTTACTTCCAGATTCTGGAAGAAATTTCATGATGAGTTGGGTACTCATTTTACACTTTAGCACGACTTTTCGCCCGCAGACAGATGGTCAGAGTGAGCAGACCATCCAGACTCTAGAGGATATGTTGCGGGCATGCATCCTGGACTTTGGTGGTAGCTAGGATACCTACCTTCCGTTGGCAGACTTTTCCAAGAATAATAGCTACCACGCGAGTATCGACCGTCCTCCCTTCGAGATGTTATATGGGAGGAAGTGCAGAACCCCGATATGCTTGGGTGAGGTTGGACAGAGGATCATGAGGAGTACGGAAGTGGTACTCAAGATGACATAGAGGATCTAGAAGGTCCGGAGAAGGCTTCAGACTGCTCAGAGTCGTCATAAGAGCTACGCCGACAGACGCTGATCAGACCTGGAGTTCTAGGTCGGGGATATGGTTTTCTTGAAGGTGTCACCTTGGAAAGGTGTCATCAGATTCAGGAAGTGGGGCATGTTGGCCCCCAGGTACATTAGTTCTTTCATGGTTGCAGCCTGGGTGGGCAAAGTGGCATATACGCTGGCTCTGCCAGCCGAGCTTAGTCAGATCCACAATACCTTTCATGTCTCCCAGCTGCAGAAATGCCTGGTAGATGCTCTAGAGGATATTCAGGTCGATGACAACTTGAAATACATCGAGCGGCCATAGCCATTCTTGACAGGAAGATGAAGGATCTGAATAAAAAGAATGTCGAGTTAGTAAAGGTGCAATGGCAACACCGCAAGGGCTTAGAATGGACTTGCGACCTGGAGGATGAGATGAGGGAGAACTACCCCGAGTTATTCCCAGATGCAACAGACTTCAAGGATGAAGTCTAAAATAAGTGGGGGAAGATTTGTAATGCCCTATTCCTGGTATGTATTTTAATAAGAATTATTCCATTTTTTTCAAAAGCACTCGATGAGTTGGAGGCCCCAAACTCGTCGACTAGAAACAGATTTTTGGGATGCGGGACTTGAAGTCTACTCGACGAGTTGAGAAGCCTCAACTTGATGAATAGTGTTTCCAGAGTGAAACCCTAATTTTTAGGGTTTGCACATTATTTAAGGACCTTAACACTCCATTGCGTCCTCCCTCATCTCCTCCCACATTCCAGCAAAACCCTAATTTGTGATCTTGAGCCTTGCGAGTGTGTGTGAGTGAAAAAGGAGTTATTATTTGGTTTTTACTTGAAGGAGTGTAAGCTAGAAGTGCTTGGTGGAAGGAAAAAGCTTTGGATCCAGAAGTAGAACTTCAAATTTCGATTCACTTGAGGTATAAATTCTATACCTTGTATATTCATTTACTAGATCTCTTCATGGAGTAGTTTAGGGTTTTAAGGAGACTACTTTGGGACCATTCATGATTACAATCATGTTTTGGAGTCATGACTTCAGATCCAGAGCCTTTGAGGGACTCCATGGCATAAAGGTGCCAACTTTATGGCCATAGGAGTCCCATGCAACTTGTGAACCACTTTTTAGGGCTTTTTGAGCTAAATAAGCCATGCATGGACGTAAAGTTGGAAACTTTACATGATTTATCGACGCTAGGGAACCATATCTATAATTTGGATGCAGTAAGACCGACTAGAAATGACTGTATTGATTTAGACTATAGGGGACTCAACGAGTTGTTCATACAACATGGCGAGTTGGGTTGTGGTCCCGACTTTAGATTTGGATCTATGTTTTCACTATTAGATACACAACATTATGAACACATGAATAAAACCCTAAAGTAGACTACAATTTTCGAAATTCATATATAAAGTTAGATCACATACCTCTAGTTGTTATATTGTAATAACAACTTAAATCTTCAAACCCTAAGTCTTGAAAGCAAGCACCACAAGTGTAATGCCTCTAATGGCTCACAAACACCACAACCAATTGAAGAGGGTATATAGAGAAGAGAGAAGGTAGAAATCGGATCTAGATACCCTAGGGATCAAGTGGACAATTTCTTATGCCTTAGGGGTCTTTATATAGGGTTGAGATTAGGGTTTCAGTCCTTATCCTTATCTAGTTGCTTGCCCACTAAGCAATCATAAGATAAGCCTTTATAACTTTTCAAGGATATCCTATCCCTTGAATTCGTCCATCCTACTACTAGGATAACTATTGCCCTATTTTGCAACTATCACATAATTATAATTCAACCCCTCTAGTTTAATTAATTGCACTTGATCACAAAATTAATTTCTAATTAATTATTGACCAATATTAATTAAACAAATATGATTTCTCCTTTAATATATTATTATTATAACATATTAATAAATCATAATAACCTTTTTCTCTATTTATTTCTTCAGTCAAGTTGCTTTGGTGAAGGCAACCCAAAAGGACCATGTACAATCGGGTCAAGTACTTACCAAACTTACGGGCTTAGACACTAATCCAATAGTCTCCCACTTGGATAAGTCTAGTAACCACAATATGTAAGTACAACTCGATTAGCAATCGTAGCTCTCAAAGACGCTATCGAACTCTGATCTTATCAGTACCCTGTCCTTTAGGACCATGTACAATCGGGTCAAGTACTTACCCTTCCTAAAATGTCCCCAAAAATAGTTTTAAAACAATACCTGAAATTCCGGGCTGTTACAACTCTCCCCCCACTAGAACTAGACTTCGCCCTCGAAGTCTCACTCTGCGAATAACTCCGGATGTTGCTCCCGCATTTCACACTCCGGCTCCCAAGTCATCTCCGATCCCTTCCGGTGTTGCCACTGAACCAACACCAGAGCTACTTCCTTGTTCCGCAGAACCTTGATCTTCCGATCCCTAATAGCTACTGGTCTCTCGGCGTAATTCAGGCTCGCATCCACCTGAATATCCTCTAACGGAACCACCGCCGATTCATCGGCTATACACTTCCTCAACTGTGATACGTGAAAGGTATTGTGAATCTGTCCCAACTCTGCTGGCAACTCCAACCGATAAGCTACCCGACCTACCCTTGCAATTACCCGAAATGGACCTATGAACCGGGGCCCCAACTTGCCCCTCTTTCTGAACCGGATCACTCCCTTCCAAGGAGAAACCTTCAGGAGAACGAAGTCGCCGACCTGGAATTCTAGCTCGGACCGGCGTCTGTCCGCATAACTCTTCTGTCGGCTTTGGGCAGTCAATAATCTCTGCCTAACCTGCTGAATCTGCTCTGTCATCTAGAGTACGATCTCTGTACTGCCCATCACTCTCGGACCCACCTCTCCCCAGCAAATGGGGGTCCGACACCTCCTACCATACAACAACTCAAAAGGTGGCATACCAATGCTCGAATGATGGCTGTTGTTGTAGGAAAACTCTGCCAAGGGTAAATACGCATCCCAGCTACCCCCGAAGTCTAACACACACGCTCGAAGCATGTCCTCCAATGTCTGAATCATCCGCTCGCTCTGCCCGTCGGTCTGGGGATGGTATGCGGTACTAAAATGCAGTTTAGTACCCAGCTCCTCATGAAATTTCTTCTAGAACCTGGAAGTGAAACGTACATCACGGTCTGAAACAATCGAGATCGGCACTCCATGCCGAGATACTACCTCTCTCACGTATAACTCCGCCAACTTCTCCGCTGATGAACTCTCGCTAATGGCAAGGAAGTGTGCACTCTTCGTTAATCTATCCACAATCACCCAAATTGCATCGACTCCCCTAGCAGTTCTTGGCAATTTGGTGATGAAATCCATAGTAATCTGCTCCCACTTCCACTCAGGAATCTCCAAGGGCTGCAACTTACCATGCGGTCTCAGTTGCTCGGCTTTAACTCTACGGCAAGTCAAACACCTCTCAACGAACCATGCGACGTCTCTCTTCATACAAGGCCACCAA
Source organism: Lactuca saligna (assembly GCF_052625555.1). Taxonomy (NCBI): domain Eukaryota; kingdom Viridiplantae; phylum Streptophyta; class Magnoliopsida; order Asterales; family Asteraceae; genus Lactuca; species Lactuca saligna. The sequence continues at coordinate 191,949,493 of NC_136419.1, read as the reverse complement.
TATTCCTTCCTCAAGTCCAAATACATCTTCGTAGCACCGGGATGGATCGAGAATTTCGATCTATGAGCCTCCTCCATCAAAATAGTACGCGTACTGCCCACGAATGGTACCCAAATCCGACCCTGAAACGTCAAAAGTCCTCGTCCATCCTTAACGAACTCTGAAATTAACCCAACGACTCTCTCTTTCTTCTGCATTTCGGATCTCACAGCCTCGGCCTGCGCCCCACGAATAGCATCCAATATCGGGGTCATCACTGTCAGTCTCAAACATACGTCTCGCAATGGAGTGCTCTCCGCTCTACGACTCAATGCATCGGCTACCACATTAGCCTTGCCTGGGTGGTATAGGATCTCACAGTCATAATCCTTAACCACGTCGAACCATCTCCTCTGACGCATATTTAGGTTGGGTTGATCCATCAAATACTTCAAACTCTTATGGTCCGTGTATATAGTACAACGAACCCCGTACAGGTAGTGACGCCATATCTTGAGAGCGAACACCACTACCCCCAACTCTAAATCATGTGTGGGATATCTCGCCTCATGAGGCTTCAGCTGCCTCGACGCATAAGCTATCACATGACCTCTCTGCATCAACACCGCACCCAGTCCCGAAATCGATGCGTCGCAATATACGACAAAATCCTCCATCCCTTCCGGGAGAGCTAACACTGGGGCTTCGCACAATCTCTGCCGAAATGTCTCGAAGGAAATCTGCTGCTCGGGTCCCCATGAGAATGTAACACCCTTCCGGGTCAACCTGGTGAGCGGTACTGCGATCTTGGAGAAGTCCCTAATAAACCTCCGATAGTACCCCGCCAACCCAAGGAAACTCCTGATCTCGGAAGGTGACTTCGGTGCCTCCCAACTCATCACTGCTTCTACCTTGGCCGGATCGACCAATTTCCCTGCCTGATTAACAACATGTCCAAGAAATTGGACCTCCCGCAACCAGAAGTCACATTTGGAGAATTTTGCATATAGCTTCTCCGACCTCAGTACCTCAAGGACCTCCCTCAAATGACTCTCATGCTGCTCTCTAGTTCGCGAATATACTAGGATGTCGTCGATAAATACAATCACAGACCGATCCAGCATCGGCCTGCATACCCTGTTCATGAGGTCCATGAACACTGCCAGGGCATTGGTGAGCCCAAAAGGCATCACCACGAACTCGTAATGCCCATACCGCGTCCTGAATGCTGTCTTCTGGACGTCCTCATCCCGCACTCTTACCTGATGGTACCCTGATCTCAGATCGATCTTGGAAAACCAAGATGCCCCTTGCAACTGATCGAATAGATCATCGATCCTCGGTAACGGATAGCGGTTCTTGACCGTCACCTTGTTCAACTCCCGGTAATCAATACACATCCGGTGTGAACCATCCTTCTTCTTGACGAATAGAATCGGTGCTCCCTACAGCGAGCTACTCGGCCGAATAAATCCCTTCCCCAGCAACTCCTGGAGTTGCGAGGACAACTCTTGCATCTCTGGAGGTGCAAGACGATAAGGCACTTTCGCAATAGGCGCAGCCCTCGGAACCAGATCGATACCAAACTCTACTTGCCTTGCAGGAGGTACTCCCGGCAAATCCTCGGGAAAAACATCTGGAAACTCGCGCACCACTGGAACCTCCTCCACTGTCCTCGGTCTCTCGGAAGCCTCCCGCGTATCCATCACATACGCCACAAAACCTTTACATCCCTGCTGTAGACATTGCCTCGCCCTAGCGGCCGAACAAAAAGCTGATCCCGAACGGGTACCCTCGCCGTACACCTTAAGAACTCCCCCACTAGGGTCTCGTATAGTCACCAGCTGGCGCTCACAGTCGATGACGGCGCTGAATCGGCTCAACCAGTCCATGCCCACGATGACACAGACATCACCCATCGCAATAGGAATTAGGTCAATCGGGAACGCAACCCCAAAAATCTCTAGCACGCATCCCCGAAGAACCTCCGTAGCACAAATCACCCTCTCGGCCGCTATAGAAACGCTCAGAGGCCGACTTAACGGCTCACGACTAATGCTGATATGCTGACTAAAAGCTAAAAATACAAAGGATCTACTCGCACCCGAATCAAATAACACAAGAGCAGGCATAGAGTTCACAATAAAAGTACCTACACATATATTAACATAAGCATAACATTTCAACTTTAAATAAATACGCGAATTACAGTACACCTGCCATAACATCGGGTGCAGCGCGGACCTCCTCCGCAGTCAGCTGAAAGGCTCTCCCGCGAGCCCTCGGGGCCTCGACCTTCGCCGGTCGTGTCTCGGTAGTCCTGGTAGTAGGTGTAGATCCCTGACGAAGCTGCGGGCACTCGGCCTTCCGATGGCCTGTCTGGTTGCAATGAAAGCAAACCATAAACCCCTTAGGACAATCCCTGGCAATGTGTCCTTCCTTGCCACACTTGTAGCAACCACCCGCTCTACACGCCCCCTCATGACTCTTGCCGCACTTTCCGCAAGTGCGGCCCTTCGAACCTCCCGTCCTCGAATCAGCGGACTTGAACCGCTTGGCTGCCGGCTGAGACTGAGCCGGTCGCCGGTCCACCTACCGAGACTCGGCCTCCTCCCTGGCCTGGGTCTCCAACTCGATCTCGCGCTTCCTGGCATTCGCCTGAAGCTCAGTGAAAGTACGATAGGTGGAGTTTGACACAAACTCCCGGATATCCCTCCTCAACACGCCCAAGTACCGGCTCATCGGTCGCCGGTCCACCTGCCGAGACTCGGCCTCCTCCCTGGCCTGGGTCTCCAACTCGATCTCGCGCTTCCTGGCATTCGCCTGAAGCTCAGTGAAAGTACGATAGGTGGAGTTTGACACAAACTCCCGGATATCCCTCCTCAACACGCCCAAGTACCGGCTCATCCGTGACTGCTCTGTAGACACCAACTCGGGGCAGAACATCGCCCTCTCATGAAACTTCCGTGTAACCACCGCAACGGAATCAGTACCCTGCTTAAGGGTCAAGAACTCCTGGATCAATCGTTCCCTCTCCACTGGGGGAACGTACTCGTCCCTGAACATCTCAGTAAACCTCTCCCATGTCACCGCTGAAATCTCCGCCTGAGTGAAGTTCGCCGTCATGAACTTCCATCAATCCTTCGCTCCCAGACGGAGCTGGTTCAAGGCGAACCGTACCCTCAGGTGCTCCGGGCATAAACAAGTGTAGAAGCACCCCTCAATATCGGCGATCCACCTCATTGCAGCAATCGGATCCTGCGTCCCATCGAACTCAGGGGGTTTCGTGTTGCTGAATTCCCGGAATAGCAACGAATCACCCCCTTGTGGCCTAGCAGCGGCCACAGCTGCGGTAGCGGCAGCGACTGCAGCTTCAGTCAGTGCGGCGTACCGCTCCTCAAACTCCTCCATCAGGGTGGTCTTAATGGACCCAAACATCTCCGGGATCTCAGCCCGAACCGCCGCAGCTACCTCCTCCTGAATCATCTGACGAATCTCCTCATCACTCATACTGCTCGAACTCGCTCCGTGGTGTGTCGTAACCATGATGTCTCTAAAATACAACATAAAATTATCAGAGACTCCATCAAGTACAATTGTACTCGATAACGCAACCCTACTCAGTGTCCGATATCCAGGGATTCTTACTTGGGTCTTCCACCGACCCGGTGTCTTCGGTAGTACGGGCCCAATACCACCGACCACACCGTGTCAGTATTCGTCCCAAATCTTCCTCCCCAAACCCCGAATAGTGAGTACTCTACTCCTCGTATGCACTATCTACCTGCACGCTACCGAATATCTCATACAAGCAATCTCCCTAGACTAAGGCATCACAAAACAGGCCATTCTAGTCCTATCATGTATACCTAGTCTTCTAGCATGCATAAAAATTCATAATTCAGTGCATAACATAACATTGTAAGGTATTTTGGGGATCTTTACTGTTCGGGCGCTGGCTGATCGTACACACTGCGTCTTTCTTATTTACCACTTTACCATTTATAAAAGTTTATGTATTTATTATTTTTAAAAGATTTTTTCCTCAAATCCTCGGTTTGAGTTCAGTTACACCCGAAGGTACACCCGAATCCCTCAAACCAAGGCTCTGATACCAATTGTAACAACGCAAATTTTCAAATAAATTTTTCATTTTAAATAAAGTGAGTTCATTCAACCAATAATATTTATTTCATGTTTCAAAACAAATACATCTGTAAAATCCCCAAGATCTCAAATAGCAGCAGTGTGTATGCATCATGCCGGCGCCTTCCCACGGTCCTCGCTAGTACCTGAAATACATACATAACAACTTGTAAGCATAAATGCTTAGTGAGTTCCCCAGTATACCACTTACACATATACGCCTTTCCAGGCCCGGACCTTCCGGTCCACAGTACAATGCCTTCCGGCCCATATGATAATCGCCTTCCGGCCCATAAGATAATTGCCTTCCGGCCCATAAGATAATTGCCTTCCGGCCCATAAGATAATTGCCTTCCGGCCCATAACATGATTGCCTTCCGGCCCATAAACATATATAACACATAATACATTTACTCTAACACATATATCACATATATCATATATCATACCTGACCTTCCTGTCACATAATACATTGCCTTCCGGCCCATAGAAACATACATAGCATGCATAGCAACTATTCCTTTCAATTATAGCATATATAAAACACATAACATATCCGACCTTCCGGTCACACAGTCAAACCCTTCCGGGTACAGTATAGTGAGAAGACTCACCTCGTGGTAATGTAAGCTATCAACTCTTGAAACTACTCGCACTCGATCCGCCGATCTGCAGACTCCCTATAATACCATATACCCTTATTAATACTCTTATCATTCAAGACAACTGACCCTAAGAATTTACATGCAGGTCAACTCTGGTCAACGGTCAACTTGACCGGACTCGTCGAGTGCAAAGGCGACTCGGCGAGTCTAGACGTCCTCCCCAAATTTCCCTGTTGTTCCCCTTCTACTCGTCGAGTATCCCTCTTGACTCGACGAGGTCCTCGTGGAAGAATCGCGGGGCCACCCCGACTCCACTCGCCGAGTCTGAAGAACAACTCGGCGAGTCCCAGTGAATCTTCAAGCTACTCGCCGAGTCTGCTCATCCGACTCGGCGAGTCCATGCCATGCAGTCGATCAACTGCTTCCTGAAACACGTATGGTCCCGAAATACACACTCATGGGACTATCTGGACCTCTAAACATCCTATTACTGGGGTATAAACACTTGGGTAACAACATAATAATCCCTCTAATCATCAAATGGGTTCTATAAACCCTAACTTCATATACACATCAATCACAGAAGAACGAAATCCGAGATATTACCTGATTGATGCACTTTCTGTGTCCCCAATCCTCAGAACGTGATTCTCTTGCTGTTCCTTTAGCTAAACCTTCATCTTCCTTGCACACAACTCTTCCAAACCCAACAATGGTCTTCAATCCTTGTTCCAGACGCACACAATCGTTCTAGGGTTCTTCTCAGTAAGCAAAAACGAACAATGACGGCCTAAGAGGCGTTATAAACGATCCAAAACCAAACGGCTAGGGTTTCTGCTGAACAGCATCGACTCGCCGAGTCCCTAATGGACTCGTCGAGTCCAGTCGCGAATCTGCGACCAAGTCTGTGGTCCTACTCGGCGAGTCAGGCACCAACTCGCCGAGTCCCTTCCTAAAATGTCCCCAAAAATAGTTTTAAAACAATACCTGAAATTTTGGGCTGTTACAACTCTCCCCCACTAGAACTAGACTTCGCCCTCGAAATCTCACTCTGCGAATAACTCCGGATGTTGCTCCCGCATTTCACGCTCCGGCTCCCAAGTCATCTCCGATCCCTTCCGGTGTTGCCACTGAACCAACACCAGAGCTACTTCCTTGCTCCGCAGAACCGTGATCTTCCGATCCCTAATAGCTACTGGTCTCTCGGCGTAATTCAGGCTTGCATCCACCTGAATATCCTCTAACAGAACCACCGTCGATTCATCGGCTATACACTTCCTCAACTGTGATACGTGAAAGGTATTGTGAATCTGTCCCAACTCTGCTGGCAACTCCAACCGATAAGCTACCCGACCTACCCTTGCAATTACCCGAAATGGACCTATGAACCGGGGCCCCAACTTGCCCCTCTTTCTGAACCGGATCACTGCCTTCCAAGGAGAAACCTTCAGGAGAACGAAGTCGCCGACCTGGAATTCCAGCTCGGACCGGCGTCTGTCCGCATAACTCTTCTGTCGGCTTTGGGCGGTCAATAATCTCTGCCTAACCTGCTGAATCTCCTCTGTCGTCTGGAATACGATCTTTGTACTGCCCATCACTCTCGGACCCACCTCTCCCCAGCAAATGGGGGTCCGACACCTCCTACCATACAACAACTCAAAAGGTGGCATACCAATGCTCGAATGATGGCTGTTGTTGTAGGAAAACTCTGCCAAGGGTAAATACGCATCCCAGCTACCCCCGAAGTCTAACACACACGCTCGAAGCATGTCCTCCAATGTCTGAATCGTCCGCTCGCTCTGCCCGTCGGTCTGGGGATGGTATGCGGTACTAAAATGCAGTTTAGTACCCAGCTCCTCATGAAATTTCTTCCAGAACCTGGAAGTGAAACGTACATCACGGTCTGAAACAATCGAGATCGGCACTCCATGCCGAGATACTACCTCTCTCACGTATAACTCCGCCAACTTCTCCGCTGATGAACTCTCGCTAATGGCAAGGAAGTGTGCACTCTTCGTTAATCTATCCACAATCACCCAAATTGCATCGACTCCCCTAGCAGTTCTTGGCAATTTGGTGATGAAATCCATAGTAATCTGCTCCCACTTCCACTCAGGAATCTCCAAGGGCTGCAACTTACCATGCGGTCTCTGGTGCTCGGCTTTAACTCTACGGCAAGTCAAACACCTCTCAACGAACCATGCGACGTCTCTCTTCATACAAGGCCACCAATATTCCTTCCTCAAGTCCAAATACATCTTCGTAGCACCGGGATGGATCGAGAATTTCGATCTATGAGCCTCCTCCATCAAAATAGTACGCGTACCGCCCACGAATGGTACCCAAATCCGACCCTGAAACGTCAAAAGTCCTCGTCCATCCTTAACGAACTCTGAAATTAACCCAACGACTCTCTCTTTCTTCTGCATTTCGGATCTCACAGCCTCGGCCTGCGCCCCACGAATAGCATCCAATATCGGGGTCATCACTGTCAGTCTCAAACATACGTCTCGCAATGGAGTGCTCTCCACTCTACGACTCAATGCATCGGCTACCACATTAGCCTTGCCTGGGTGGTATAGGATCTCACAGTCATAATCCTTAACCACGTCCAACCATCTCCTCTGACGCATATTTAGGTTGGGTTGATCCATCAAATACTTCAAACTCTTATGGTCCGTGTATATAGTACAACGAACCCCGTACAGGTAGTGACGCCATATCTTGAGAGCAAACACCACTGCCCCCAACTCTAAATCATGTGTGGGATATCTCGCCTCATGAGGCTTCAGCTGCCTCGACGCATAAGCTATCACATGACCTCTCTGCATCAATACCGCACCCAGTCCCGAAATCGATGCGTCGCAATATACGACAAAATCCTCCATCCCTTCCAGGAGAGCTAACACCGGGGCTTCGCACAATCTCTGCCGAAATGTCTCGAAGGAAATCTGTTGCTCGGGTCCCCATGAGAATGTAACACCCTTCCGGGTCAACCTGGTGAGCGGTACTGCGATCTTGGAGAAGTCCCTAATAAACCTCCGATAGTACCCCGCCAACCCAAGGAAACTCCTGATCTCGGAAGGTGACTTCGGTGCCTCCCAACTCATCACTGCTTCTACCTTGGCTGGATCGACCAATATCCCTGCCTGATTAACAACATGTCCAAGAAATTGGACCTCCCGCAACCAGAAGTCACATTTGGAGAATTTTGCATATAGCTTCTCCGACCTCAGTACCTCAAGGACCTCCCTCAAATGACTCTCATGCTGCTCTCTAGTTCGCGAATATACTAGGATGTCGTCGATAAATACAATCACAGACTGATCCAGCATCGGCCTGCATACCCTGTTCATGAGGTCCATGAACACTGCCGGGGCATTGGTGAGCCCAAAAGGCATCACCACGAACTCGTAATGCCCATACCGCGTCCTGAATGCTGTCTTCTGGACGTCCTCATCCCGCACTCTTACCTGATGGTACCCTGATCTCAGATCGATCTTGGAAAACCAAGATGCCCCTTGCAACTGATCGAATAGATCATCGATCCTCGGTAACGGATAGCGGTTCTTGACCGTCACCTTGTTCAACTCCCGGTAATCAATACACATCCGGTGTGAACCATCCTTCTTCTTGACGAATAGAATCGGTGCTCCCCACAGCGAGCTACTCGGCCGAATAAATCCCTTCCCCAGCAACTCCTGGAGTTGCGAGGACAACTCTTGCATCTCTGGAGGTGCAAGACGATAAGGCACCTTCGCAATAGGCGCAGCCCTCGGAACCAGATCGATACCAAACTCTACTTGCCTCGCAGGAGGTACTCCCGGCAAATCCTTGGGAAAAACATCTGGAAACTCGCGCACCACTGGAACCTCCTCCACTGTCCTCGGTCTCTCGGAAGCCTCCCGCGTATCCATCACATACGCCACAAATCCTTTACATCCCTGCTGTAGACATTGCCTCGCCCTAGCGGCCGAACAAAAAGCTGATCCCGAACGGGTACCCTCACCGTACACCATAAGAACTCCCCCACTAGGGTCTCGTATAGTCACCAACTGGCGCTCACAGTCGATGACGGCGCTGAATCGGCTCAACCAGTCCATGCCCACGATGACACAGACATCACCCATCGCAATAGGAATTAGGTCAATCGGGAACGCAACCCCAAAAATCTCTAGCACGCATCCCCGAAGAACCTCCGTAGCACAAATCACCCTCTCGGCCGCTATAGAAACGCTCAGAGGCCGACTTAACAGCTCACGACTAATGCTGATATGCTGACTAAAAGCTAAAGATACAAAGGATCTACTCGCACCCGAATCAAATAACACAAGAGCAGGCATAGAGTTCACAATAAAAGTACCTACACATATATTAACATAAGCATAACATTTCAACTTTAAATAAATACGCGAATTACAGTATACCTGCCACAACATCGGGTGCAGTGCGGACCTCCTCCACAGTCAGCTGAAAGGCTCTCCCGCGAGCCCTCGGGGCCTCGACCTTCGCCGGTCGTGTCTCGGTAGTCCTGGTAGTAGGTGTAGATCCCTGACGAAGCTGCGGGCACTCGGCCTTCCGATGGCCTGTCTGGTTGCAATGAAAGCAAACCATAAACCCCTTAGGACAATCCCTGGCAATGTGTCCTTCCTTGCCACACTTGTAGCAACCACCCGCTCTACACGCCCCCTCATGACTCTTGCCGCACTTTCCGCAAGTGCGGCCCTTCGAACCTCCCGTCCTCGAATCAGCGGACTTGAACCGCTTGGTTGCCGGCTGAGACTGAGCCAGTCGCCGGTCCACCTGCCGAGACTCGGCCTCCTCCCTGGCCTGGGTCTCCAACTCGATCTCGCGCTTCCTGGCATTCGCCTGAAGCTCAGTGAAAGTACGATAGGTGGAGTTTGACACAAACTCCCGGATATCCCTCCTCAACACGCCCAAGTACCGGCTCATCCGTGACTGCTCTGTAGACACCAACTCGGGGCAGAACATCGCCCTCTCATGAAACTTCCGTGTAACCACCGCAACGGAATCAGTACCCTGCTTAAGGGTCAAGAACTCCTGGATCAATCGTTCCCTCTCCACTGGGGGAACGTACTCGTCCCTGAACATCTCAGTAAACCTCCCCCATGTCACCGCTGAAATCTCCGCCTGAGTGAAGTTCGCCGTCACGAACTTCCACCAATCCTTCGCTCCCAGACGGAGCTGGTTCAAGGCGAACCGTACCCTCAGGTGCTCTGGGCATGAACAAGTGTAGAAGCACCCCTCAATATCGGCGATCCACCTCATTGCAGCAATCGGATCCTGCGTCCCATCGAACTCAGGGGGTTTCGTGTTGCTGAATTCCCGGAATAGCAACGAATTACCCCCTTGTGGCCTAGCAGCGGCCACAGCTGCGGTAGCGGCAGCGACTGCAGCTTCAGTCAGTGCGGCGTACCGCTCCTCAAACTCCTCCATCAGGGTGGTCTTAATGGACCCAAACATCTCCGGGATCTCAGCCCGAACCGCCGCAGCTACCTCCTCCTGAATCATCTGATGAATCTCCTCGTCACTCATACTGCTCGAACTCGCTCCGTGGCGTGTCGTAACCATGATGTCTCTGAAATACAACATAAAATTATCAGAGACTCCATCAAGTACAATTGTACTCGATAACGCAACCCTACTCAGTCTCCGATATCCAGGGATTCTTACTTGGGTCTTCCACCGACCCGGTGTCTTCGGTAGTACGGGCCCAATACCACCGACCACACCGTGTCAGTATTCGTCCCAAATCTTCCTCCCCAAACCCCGAATAGTGAGTACTCTACTCCTCGTATGCACTATCTACCTACACGCTACCGAATATCTCATACAAGCAATCTCCCTAGACTAAGGCATCACAAAACAGGCCATTCTAGTCCTATCATGTATACCTAGTCTTCTAGCATGCATAACAATTCATAATTCAGTGCATAACATAACATTGTAAGGTATTCTGGGGATCTTTACTGTTCGGGCGCTGGCTGATCGTACACACTGCGTCTTTCTTATTTACCACTTTACCATTTATAAAAGTTTATGTATTTATTATTTTTAAAAGATTTTTTCCTCAAATCCTCGGTTTGAGTTCAATTACACCCGAAGGTACACCCGAATCCCTCAAACCAAGGCTCTGATACCAATTGTAACAACGCAAATTTTCAAATAAATTTTTCATTTTAAATAAAGTGAGTTCATTCAACCAATAATATTTATTTCATGTTTCAAAACAAATACATCTGTAAAATCCCCAAGATCTCAAATAGCAGCAGTGTGTATGTATCATGCCGGCGCCTTCCCACGGTCCTCGCTAGTACCTGAAATACATACATAACAACTTGTAAGTATAAATGCTTAGTGAGTTCCCCAGTATACCACTTACACATATACGCCTTTCCAGGCCCGGACCTTCCGGTCCACAGTACAATGCCTTCCGGCCCATATGATAATCGCCTTCCGGCCCATAAGATAATTGCCTTCCGGCCCATAAGATAATTTCCTTCCGGCCCATAAGATAATTGCCTTCCGGCCCATAACATGATTGCCTTCCGGCCCATAAACATATATAACACATAATACATTTACTCTAACACATATATCACATATATCATATATCATACCTGACCTTCCTGTCACATAATACATTGCCTTCCGACCCATAGAAACATACATAGCATGCATAGCAACTATTCCTTTCAATTATAGCATATATAAAACACATAACATATCCGACCTTCCGGTCACACAGTCAAACCCTTCCGGGTACAGTATAGTGAGAAGACTCACCTCGTGGTAATGTAAGCTATCAACTCTTGAAACTACTCGCACTCGATCCGCCGATCTGCAGACTCCCTATAATACCATATACCCTTATTAATACTCTTATCATTCAAGACAACTGACCCTAAGAATTTACATGCAGGTCAACTCTGGTCAACGGTCAACTTGACCGGACTCGTCGAGTGCAAAGGCGACTCGGTGAGTCTAGACGTCCTCCCCAAATTTCCCTGTTGTTCCCCTTCTACTCGTCGAGTATCCCTCTTGACTCGACGAGGTCCTCGTGGAAGAATCGCGGGGCCACCCCGACTCCACTCGCCGAGTCTGAAGAACAACTCGGCGAGTCCCAGTGAATCTTCAAGCTACTCGCCGAGTCTGCTCATCCGACTCGGCGAGTCCATGCCATGCAGTAGATCAACTGCTTCCTGAAACACGTATGGTCCCGAAATATACACTCATGGGACTATCTGGACCTCTAAACATCCTATTACTGGGGTATAAACACTTGGGTAACAACATAATAATCCCTCTAATCATCAAATGGGTTCTATAAACCCTAACTTCATATACACATCAATCACAGAAGAACGAAATCCGAGATATTACCTGATTGATGCACTTTCTGTGTCCCCAATCCTCAGAACGTGATTCTCTTGCTGTTCCTTTAGCTAAACCTTCCTCTTCCTTGCACACAACTCTTCCAAACCCAACAATGGTCTTCAATCCTTGTTCCAGACGCACACAATCGTTCTAGGGTTCTTCTCAGTAAGCAAAAACGAACAATGACGGCCTAAGAGGCATTATAAACGATCCAAAACCAAACGGCTAGGGTTTCTGCTGAACAGCGTCGACTCGCCGAGTCCCTAATGGACTCGTCGAGTCCAGTCGCGAATCTGCGACCAAGTCTGTGGTCCTACTCGGCGAGTCAGGCACCAACTCGCCGAGTCCCTTCCTAAAATGTCCCCAAAAATAGTTTTAAAACAATACCTGAAATTACGGGCTATTACACAACAGTAAGTTTTATAACACCAAGTTACTGGTGCGTTTACATATTGTCAATGTCCAACCAATTCGCAAGATACAACTCACACATCTTGGTTTCAAGAATACAAGATATTATCATCTCACTAATCGCTCGTGATAAAATCCATGAAGCAATCTAGGTGAGCGTGGGTTTAATCCAATGTTCAAAATCATATTCATAAGCACTCATGAACATTGCAGCAAACCTTTGCTATGTTTAATACACTTTAGACAATCTACAAACCAATTCATGACAGTCTTCATTCATACCTACTTCCAACATATGAGTGACTGTGGAAGTCAAAACATGCAAAGAGAAACACAATGATAATACTTAATCTTATATGACCCCAAACTTGTGAGTATAAATAAAACACCTTTATTTAACCACCATATTGATTACTCATTATCCATTGTTTAATGTTTCAGATAATCAACTTTATAACTTGAATCATAACCACAATTGTCCCATGCTCAAAGCATGCACACTTTGGTTTCCTATGGTCCATACTTTGTGTAATAGATCAATTGAAAACTTTTCAAATGAAACTCATTTCACAATCCCCAATCTTTATAATTAGTGTAAGAATACCAAATTCTTGTTACCTTTTAGAATATGACAATTCTAATATTCTATGCAATAATTCTCTTATGAAGTCACGACACAAAAATCACAAAGACTCGGCCAACAAAATCACAAGGTACTCTATCAAAATTGTTACAGAACAATTCTATAGATGTGATGTCTCTCACTCAAAGTACATTCCTTTGAACATCCTTTTGCATAAAATTTTCTAATCTAGATATAAATTCTTAATTTCCAACTCCCAATTATGGAAACATTTTCATATTTACCATATGAAAACTCATTCTTAATAGAATCTTATATATTCATAATAATGTCGATATGGTCCATTCAATACCATATTTCCAATTACTCACAAGCGACCAATCCTCAGTGAACTTTGGATCATCCTTTGATAGTTGTTTAATTATTTCAGTCAAAACCAGTTCTTCTCCTTTTTCCCTCTTAATGCGCTAGACATCTGGAAAATTTTAGAATGGTCAAATATTATTGCAATTGCATTTGATCCTATACCCGAAGCGTATGGGCCACGATGCATAATGTCTTACATAAAGATATGATACCTTATCAATCTTCTGCCATAATATCTTATGTGTTACGTTCTTATAATTTGAATTATGAAGAGGGATGCCATAATCATAAATGAAATTTTGAGAACGCACTATGTATCCTTGACTAAATTATGTTAACATTCCACAATCTAAGCCTTTAGATTTGAAATGAAGCATAATATTCTCTCCCTTAATTATAGCAAAACAACCTTTCAACTCTTACAACTTTGCAAAGTATAACTTTTGTTTTCTATAATTAATATTGCTAACCTACAATACTTACCATAATAATCATGCTCCCACTTACATGATGATTATTTCTTTACCAGCATAACATTTATGCTCCCACTAGCTTCGACATGTATTCAGAAATCAGCTGAACTTCTAGAAAACAATTTCTCAAACTCATACACTTTTCCTTGGACAGCTCATATGTATATGTCTAAACGATTCTAGGACTCATATCAACAAGTCTAAGATGTTCAGACCCATTTTCCATTTCCCACAATTCGAACTATGAAGAGGTATGCCGTAATCATAGTTGAATTTGAGAAACCCAAATTACATAATGGTATCTTCAAAATCTCTCTTAGTGAAAGCGTTTCCTCACAATCATTCTCACGAATGAGAAGAAACCTTATGACACTAAGATTTTGTGGTGTATACGTTCCTGTCCATGTGAATTTGCCATAACCATAATCACAAGATAATGTCAGTGACAAATCCAAACTCTTATGGATAGAACTTGTTCTTCTAAATTTCTTCCCATTAAGGGTCCCACCATTACTTCCAAGTTATTGAGCATCCCACCCCTTCATTTCAATGTACTTTCCATTGAACAAGGTGTCTTGCCCCTATACAATCCATTGAGAACTCGTAGAACTCACATATACAGAAAACTCAATTGGAATGGCACATAAAACAAAATAATGTCAACACGATAGGTTGTAAACCTCAAGTCGTGTGCTAGTGATGATTGATACGGTTTATTCTCGATTTGTTCTTGAAACCTTTCAAGACCATTAAGACTCCTACTGACTCCTTAACATATAAGGTTCTCTTGTCGAGAAACATTTCTTGACAATCAAATATTAAAGAGTTAGTGTAGCTTTCATCAAGACAAAAAACCTTCATATGATTGGTCCTAGTTGGTCTTTGTCTTATCCAAGACATCACAACTTACCAATTTCAAATGTGCAAGAATAAGAAAAACCTTTTTTTTCCAAATTCCACATTTGATGAATGTTCTAGACCTTCTTAAGTCTTGTCACTCAATTCACAATCTAGGAGTATTACTCTAAGACTTGATAATGGAACGAAGTATGATTGACTTCTTGATTTAAACATTTCCACAATTCTCGATTCCTCTTCTTAGACATACAAATTGTACTAAGACTCACTTAGAGGATCAATTGATATATGGTTCTTAATCATTAAGACCTATCATAAAACATAATAATAGGTACTCTACTTTCTTCTTAGAATGGAGAAACTTTTATCTTTCTACCTACTTGACTCTTCTTATTCGTTATGCTATTGATTGAAACTCTTTTAATCAACCCAGAATTATACTCAATCTTATAAGTATAACCATATTCACTAAACTTTAGTAAATCATGACGAATATCTTTGTTACTCTTGTGGTAGACTTGATCAACGTACAACCTATTGTACTCAATCTCTTAGTCCTTAAATCTGACACTTTGTCATATATTAGTCTAAATTTGCCAAATGTGAAAGTTTTTCATTCATCATGCAATACTTGTTGCACGATTCCAAGTTCGTATCCACTTGAAACTTGGGCGACGAGAAACTCTCCCCATTTGGTAAACTCTTGACACTTCCACAAATAACCTAATTAAGAATCAAATCCATTTTGCTAATAATAGAAGTACACAAACATCAATTTTTCATATACGCCATTGTAAGGATAAACAAATAAGATAAAACCAAAATATATTTTACTTATAAAAGCAGTGGAAAACATGTCCTTTCAATGCAAAACTCGAATGAAAAACTATGTAAACAAATACTCCTAACAAATCTATCATAACTTCCTAAGCTCAAAATTTGATCTTCGAATCCATGCGATCGTAATCCATTTCTTCGTGATCAGACGCATCTTGCACTTCCATCAAACTTCCTCTCTTTTTATCTAATCCTGCAAAACATGAAAATGTAATCTTATCACATTATATATAAAGAATAGGAATTTAAAGGAGTTAGATAGTGGATTTTATACCTGAAGTAGAGCCATACTTCTTGACTCTCTCACCTCTTAGACTCTTCAGTTCCTTTAGGTAGCTTTGTATCGATTGCCTCTTCTCTTGGCAGCAGAAACAGGTAGGTTCTTCTAGAGTGTCCACGGAAGCATGGTTGGTTGAATTAACAGACAAATATGCTCCATTACTTTGCCAAATCATTTATGATTCAACAGCAATAAGCATGTATGTTAAGTCAATGAGGGTCGCGTCAAGACCCATCATATAATACACTCATATGAACTTATCATATGATTTAGGGAGTGACTGAAGAACCCAATCCACAGCCAACTTGTTGGGAAAAGACGCACCCAACATAATCAACCTATCAATGTGTGATTTCATCCCTAGGACGTGAGCACACACGTTTTTACCATCTTCATGTTCCATTGACAATAGGGTTTCGGTGATCTTGAACCTTTCAAATCTTCGATCTTGTGGGTCGGGGAGAACAAAGGGAGGAGGAGGAGGGGTTGAAATCAAGCTAGTCCACATTGACCCTTCACTTTGAAACAAGATTTTACCTTCAACGGGAACACCTTTTCCTTGGGATTCGGGAAGACCACGGTTAGAGTCAGACATCTACAAAACGGGAGAAATTTCAAGTTAGTTGATTGAATCCTTAATGAAACACCCAAATGACACATTAAGGCTAGGATCCAACAACATTATTTACACATTAGAAGAGGGACATCGTAATCCAACATGCAAATAATTTGGAGGTAAGTGAATGATGATTCACTAATTCTTCACCATGAAAAACATAAAGGCTTAAGTTTTAAGTGTATTAAGAATTCCTAGATTTCCTTTGAGATTCATTGAACTTTTTCAACGGCATATTTAAATCTCGATACGCCCCTCTCGTTTGTGACTGGGATGCCGAGGATCACAAAGTGGGTGTGAATAACCATGCAAATCTACATGGTGCCCTCATTGTTACAGTCACCTATTCGATGTGCCGGTAAACCACACACACTCCATCGAACTATGACAAACATTGAGTCACCCTTTACCACCTTTGTTTAGAACCCAATTAGTGTGTCGGTTAAGCACACACGCTCCACTAATGTCTTAGCAAGGATACAAAGTGTAATTTCATGGGATTGCATCAATTTCACTTTTGCCTAAAGTAACTAGGTTTGGGAATTTGTAAAAGCGTTTAGCTACTTTACATAGATTCATTATATTTATTAATGAAGAGAGGATTTCCCTATCCTACCTGTTCGGATAACGACCCTACACCAATCAAGGAAGCGGTGGGTAAGAGTGGATACCCATTAAACGACCATTTTATAGGTCATTACCTTATAACCCCCCTTATAGACCGGCTTAGTGAATGAGGCCTACTAACGGTAAGACTAGCATTTTAGTTATACGTATATAATATTAGACTTTTAATGTTATATATAGTATAAGGGTGTAATTTACACTTTTAAAATACTAGGCGGTTTAAATTTTATAAATTACACTTTTAATAAAATATAAACCATATCATTATGGATTTATTAACTCTCTTTTAATTATACACTTAATTAATTTAATAAAACCATAAGGGTGTAATTTGAACTTTTCAAAATTAAGGTTTTAGAATTTAGACTTTCAAAATTAAACTTTTAATCAAACAATTTAAAATCCAAAATTTTAAATATTAAAACTCTTGATTTAATAATTATCTTGAATTAAACTATTAATTTAAATTATTAAATCATAAGGGATTGTTTAAATCATAAAGGATAATTACAAATTAAACAATTAATTTATCCTAATCCTTTTAATCCCTCTAAATTTTGAAAATCATGGGATAGGATAATTCAAAATCTTTAATTACTATATATAATCATTAAAGGATAATTACAAGATATGGGATAATCCAAATCCCTAAAATTTAGGATCTTATCTTGGGGAAAGAGGCAAATATCGAAAATCCTAGGGTTTGCAAACCCTAGATTTCGAAATCTTGAGAATTAAGGAAAGGATTTGAAAAACCCTTACCAAGTTTTCGCAAATCAGGGTTTAGGAACCCTAATCTCGAAATTTTGCCTCCTAGGGTTTATTGGCTATAAACCCTAAAATGTCAAGTTCATACAATTGAATAATACTAATTGAAAACAAGTTAACCAAAGGCTCTGATACCACTGATGGGTTTTATACAAACAATCATATGTGTGCATGCAACCCTAGATTTGGATCTATGTTTTCACTATTAGATACACAACATTATGAACACATGAATAAAACCCTAAAGTAGATTGCAATTTTCGAAATTCATTTATAAAGTTAGATCACATACCTCTAGTTGGTATATTGTAATGACAACTTAAATCTACAAACCCTAAGTCTTGAAAGCAAGCACCACAAGTGTAATGCCTCTAATGGCTCACAAACACCACAAGCAATTGAAGAGGCTATATAGAGAAAAGAGAAGGTAGAAATCGGATCTAGATACCCTAGGTATCAAGTGGACAATTTCTTATGCCTTAGGGGTCTTTATATAGGGTTGAGATTAGGGTTTCAGTCCTTATCCTTATCTAGTTGCTTGCCCACCAAGCAATCATAAGATAAGCCTCTATAACCCTTATCTTTTCGACCTTTGGATGATTTCCAGGATATCCTATCCCTTGAATTCGTCCATCCTACTACTAGGATAACCATTGCCCTATTTTGCAACTATCACATAATTACAATTCAGCCCCTCTAGTTTAATTAATTGCACTTGATCACAAAATTAATTCCTAATTAATTATTGACCAATATTAATTAAACAAATATGATTTCTCCTTTAATATATTATTCTTATAACATATTAATAAATCATAATAACCTTTTTCTCTATTTATTTCTTCAGTCAATTTGCTTTGGTGAAGGCAACCCAAAAGGACCATGCACAATTGGGTCAAGTACTTACCAAATATGGTTACGGGCTTAGAAACTAATCCAACATAATCCAATACTTAGAACTTATGAGCACTCATGAATGTTGTAGCAACTTTTTCTATGTCTAAACACTTTAGACATCTACAAGCCCAATTCATGACAGTCTTGCTTCAATACCTACTTCCAAAGTATGATCGACTATGGATAGTTTGAATAATCTTATTATCTTGGAAGTCAAAACATGCAAAATTGAAACAATAGTAAACAATTGATACAAGATAGTAACTTTACTCACAAATAAACAACTTTTATTTAATCATTAAATGTCAATTATATTTTATCTATTACAAGTTTCAGAAATATCCATCTAATCATTAAAACTAATATCGTTCGTCATCTCGATGTGCCTCGCATGTTGCAAATGCTTAACCCTACTTAGTCCCTTCGTGATGGGATATGTTGGCTTCACTTCTGACGACACCCTCTTTTCTATGAGGAGTCCTTCTTCTATCTTGTGTCTTATGAAGTGATATTTCCTGTCAATGGGCCTGGATCTGTCATGATCCCTTGGTTCCTTAGCTAAGGCAACCGCACTATCGATGTCACAGAAAATCTCCATAGGCTCCATTATAGCTGACACAACTCTAAGGTCTCCAATGAAGTTCTTCAGCCATATTGCCTCCTTTGCCGCTTCGCTCGCTTCTATGTACTCTGATTTTCACGTTGAATCGGCTACAGTTTCCTGCTTGGAACTTTTCCAAGTAACTGCTCCTCCATTTAGGGTAAATACCCAGCCTGACTGAGAGCAGAAATTATCTCCGTCGGTTAAAAGCAGGCGTCACTATACCCTATCACTCTTAAGTCATCACTCCCAACGAGGATAAGAACCTAGTCCCCAGTCCTTCGCAGGTACTTGAGAATATTCTTTACCGCAGTCCAGTAAGCCTTACCATGGTTTTCCTGATAATTGCTGACCATGCTCAAAGAAAAGGACACATCAGGGCGAGTACAAGTCATTGCATACATGATCAAGCCATTCGCGGATGCATATGGCAATCGACTCATCTCAGCTATCTCAGCCTCTGTACTTGGACTCTAAGTCTTGCTTAGTTTGGCATTGCTTTGGACCGGTAAGTCACCTTTCTTGGAATTCTTCATGTTCAACCTCTTCAACACCTTGTCCAAGTAGGTACTTTGACTAAGATCAATTAGTCTCTTACTCTTTTCTCTCAATATCCTTATCCCAAGGATATAGCCAGCTTCTCCAAGGTCCTTCATAGCAAAACATTTCCCAAGCTAGGATTTTACCTCCTGCAAGGTTGGGATGTCATTTCCTATGACCAGTATATCATCCACATATAGTAGCAAAAAGCTAACCATATTCCCACTAGCTCTGATATTTACACGTGACTCATCCTTGCTTCTTGAAAAGCCAAACTCTTTGACTTTCTCATTGAAACAAAGATTCCATCCGCGAGATGCTTGTTTAAATCCATAAATGGATTTCTCAAGCTTACACACTCTATTAGGGTACTTTGCATTGACAAAACCCTCTGGCTGACTCATGTAAACATCCATAGCCAAATTTCCATTAAGGAAAGTAGTTTTGACATCCATTTTCCATATTTCATAGTCATGAAATGCATCAACAGCTAGCATAACCCTAATAGACTTAATTTTCGCTACTAGCGAGAAGGTCTTATCATAGTCAACTCCCGGAGTTTGAGTAAATCCCTTCACAACCAATCGCGCCTTATAAGTGTGTAATTTCCCATCCATTTCGGTCTTCTTCTTGAAGATACATTTGCACCCAACTGTCTTTCAACCCGGTACATTGTCAACCAAGTTCCAAACTTGATTGTGATACATGTACTGAATCTCGTTGTCCATAGCCTCTTTCCACTTTGTAGACTCGGGGCCTGCCTTGGCTTCCTTGTAGTTGTTAGCTTCATCCAAATTTACCAGTGTGCTATCACTGATAAATGTATCACCTTCCATATTAATATGGAAACCATAAAACTCAGCTTTATTTCTAACTCTATTGGATCACCTAAGAGGTACAGATTCGTCAATTGGTTTAGCAGGAGTTTCCTCCTTAGGTTGATCGGTAGTGTTTGAGGTTCCTTCACCGCTTGACTTTTGAATTTCTTCAAGGTTAATTTGCCTCCCAGTATTTCCTTAGCCTATGAATTCTCTCTCACGAAAGACTCCTCTCCTCGCAATGAAGACAACATTGTTACTCGGTCCGTAATATCCAAAGGATTTATGTGGGTAGCCGATAAAAATACACCGCTCACTATGAGGTTCGAGCTTGTCGTGAGTCTCTCATCTCATGAAATCCTCGCAACCCCAAACCTTAATATGTGCTAACGAGGGAACCTTCCCTGTCCACATCTCGTGAGGTGTTTTGGCAACCTTCTTAGTTGGGACAAGATAAAGGATATGGGTGGCAGTCTCTAAGGCATACCCTAAAAATGAGATAGGTAATGAAGCTCAACTCATCATGGAACGAACCATGTCCAACAAGGTTCGATTGCGCCTCTTTCAGGTACTTCTCCAAATCACGGGAAGGCGCCGGTATGATTGTACACTCACCAACAATTGAGTTATGATATAGAGGATCCCGGAGTTTAAAATATGAATAGTTTTGGATATGAAATTTGATTATTTGAGATTTGATATCTTGTGTTTATTTATTGAGACAAACGTGTTTTAAATTGAAAATTTTGGTTGAAATTTTACGTTGTTACAAGTTGGTATCAGAGCCTTGGTTTGAGGGATTTGGATGAACCTTCGGGTGTGTTTGGACTCAAACTGGGGATTTTAGAAGAATTTTTCAAATGATTTTTCAAAAACGAGAAAGAGTTTTAAGAGAAAACGAACTGGAGTGGTGTGTACAATCAGCCAGAGCCCGAACGATGATTTCCCAAAATACCTTACTTTTGTGTTATGCAATACAGATGAGATATTTTACTAGAATTTCATGCTAGAGGGTAGGTTAGGTATTTCATATTGTAGAGCTAGGGTTGCCTGATTTGTTATGCCTTAGCCTAGGGAATGCTTTTGATCAGTGTTATCTGTTATTTGATTGAGTAAGTGTCAAGTTCTGAGTCAGGAGATAATCTAGGAAGAGATACTTAAATGAGTTTAATAAGGGTCTACTGAGATAGTAGTTTGTGATTCATGAGATATAGAGTATTTTTGAATTAGAATCCTAGGAGGAGGACTTGGGGTGACTACAGATGGGGTGTGGAAGGTAGTAGTGGGCCCGTATTACTGAAAACATCGGATTTGTAAGCAGTCCAAGTAAGAATCCTTAGGATGCTATGGGACAAGTAGGGGCGTGTGATCAAGTGTGAGTATACTCAAGCGAGTCTCTGATTATTTTGTGTTCTGTTTTAGAGGCATCATGGTGGGCACGCGCCAAAACCCCAAGAGCGGTGGAGTGAGCGATGATGAGATTCGCAGGATGATTCATGACGAGGCCGTCGCAGCCATCTGACAGGCTATTCCGGAGATGTTTGGGTCTATCAAGAACACCTTGATCAAGACGTTTGATGAGCGATATGTTGATATTACCGAGGTGGCGGCTGCTGCAGCCACTGCAACTTTCGCTGCTGCCAGGCCACAGGGAGGTGGCTCGTTGGTGTATCGGGAGTTCAGCAACACGAAGTCACCAAAATTTGATGCGACACGGGATATGATTGCTGCTGATATGTGCATATTTAGCTATATATGAATATAGATTTTTATTATTTATTAGATAATTATTTGCATATTATGGACAGGATGTACTTAATAGTGTTTAAATTGTATTTTCAGTCCAAAAGATAAGCTCGTAAACGAAAGGAAGCAGAAGATGAAGTGGGGAGTATGGGAGTTGAAATAAAGAAGAAAAGTGACAAAAACAAGAAGAACTCAGCGATTCGACAAGTCGGATCTAAGGTTTGCGAAGCTATATAAGTCCTTGTCGTACACGGACTTTTAATGAGGGACTCGGCAAGTCGGTGCCTTGACTCAACGAGTCAACTCTGTTTCCAAAAAATTATAAATAAGGACTTTAAGACCGAGATTAAAGGTTGTTGGAGAACCCTAGGAGGTTGACCTGCGATTAAAAGGTTAATTAAAGCTCTGGGAAGTGAAGAACCAACCCTACGTTTGATTTTGAGGAGAATTAAAGGCAATTCAAGTGTATTCTTACTTAAACCTTTGATTGAATCATGTTTTAACTTATAAATTTCATTTTTGAGTTTTTTCCTACTGCAATTACGAAATAAACGTTATTCTTCTATTTAGGGTAGATGATTTTGTGAATATGGATTGATTTTATGCTTAGGATTTATTTAATTTGGTGAATTTGTTTTGTTAAGCTTGTTAAAAAACTTTGTGTTAATTACAACTATTTTCAGTTAATTATCCAGCATATTAAGTTGCATGAACATCTCTTAATTGCATGAACTCGACGGGTTTTCCCATATTCTGGATTCTGCATGAAGTCGACGAGTTAGATAGGTAACTCGATGAGTTGGTTAGGGTTTTCCCGACATTCTGGACACTGCATGGACTCAACGAGTTGTCTAAAAACTCAACGAGTCAACTAGAGTTTTCACGATTTCGTGAGTTCTAAAGGAACACGACGAGTCGGTGAGCTACACTCGACGAGTTGGGTCAACATGGATTGTTGACCTTTACCGTTGACTTTAACTTTGACCAAGGGTTGACCAAGTTTGACTTTTGAGGGTATTCTGGTAATTTGGGATTTTGATGAACTTTGCCCTATAGTGGCGAGTTTGTGGCTGTGATTCAGGAGCTTGATCCTATCGCTATAATTCGACATCGTGAGGTGAGTTTTCCTCACTATACTAGAAGGGTCGAAGGCACCAAGGCTGGCCCTTTGGATTGTTATCCTACTTTGCTATTAGTGAGATCGGATAGATCAGTATCCTACTATATAGGATGTTGCTATGATTAGAGATCTATAGATCGGTTTAACTATCTGTATACTGTTATGTGATTACCTGTTATATATGCACATGTTTGATAGGTATTTAAGGGTATTCCATCATGTGGATGATTGGACCCTAGTATGTTGTTTCAGTAGTCTGTTATATAATTATCTGATATAGGTGAATATGTTTGATCGATAGCAAGAGTATTCCATCCCAAGGATGATTGTACTCATTGTATGTTGGCATTCCAACCCGATGGTTGAGGGTTGGGGGTATTCTAACCCGAAGGTTGATTGGACCCATAGTATGTTGTCATTGCAACCCGATAGTTGAGCGTTGGGGGTATTCCATCCCGATGGTTGATTGGACCAATAGTATGTTGGCATTCCAACCTGATGGTTGAGGGCCGAGGGTATTCCAACCTGATGGTTGATTAGACCCATAGTATATTGGCATTCCAACACAGTGGTTAAGGGTCAGGGGTATTCCAACCCGATGGTTGATTGGACCCATAGTATGTTGGCATTCCAACCTGATGGTTGAGGGCCTGGCGTATTCCAACTCGATGGTTGATTGGACACATAGTATGTTGTTTGTGATTATATATATATATATAGTTGTGTGTATGGCTCTTTTGGGGGAACTCACTAGGCTTCAGGCTTATAGTTTTGGATTTTTTTCAGGTACTTTAGATGATCGTGTGAAGGAGAAGGCGTGATCGTGCACATCCTCACATTTTTATGATCTTGATTTCTAGGATACTCAGATATGAAACTATTTGAAAACATTTTGTAATAATTAAAGGTATTTGAATGCTTGAAAAAAGTTTTAAAATTGGCTTGAATTTTATGGATATTAAAAGTTGGTATCAGAGCCTTGGTTTGAGTGAATTGGAGGAAACACTCGTGTGTATCCAGTCTCAAACTAAGGACAAGGTTTTAAAATGATTGCTTTCAAATGATTTCCAAAATACTAAAGGAGGATGCAAATGTATGATCACTCGGAGCCAATAAGTAGAACAACATGATAGTACAACATGATAGTACTAGGTTAGGGATGTTCAGGAATTGCATGATAGAAACTGTCTGATTATATGATGTCTGATAGTCTAGGGTTTTTACTTATATGAAATTGACATCATTACTGTAGTTGCTTAGTGTATGCATCATAGTTGTACATAATTAAGATCTTATAGCTTGAGAATGTTTGGTTTGTCCTTATTTCATGTTCTTGTCTAATTAAGGGCTTAGGTTATGATCAAATATTCGAAAGGTCTATAGGGTCCAAAGTTATGTATGATTAGCATACACAAGTGTTGTAGGGTTAGTGAAAGTTTCATGGATGAGTCGTGCGGGATCAGTCAGCCAGTTATGAGATATTTAACCTTCCTATAGGAGTGAGGATTAGGCACTCACGATGCTTATGTATATTGTTAGGGCGTTATGATGATACTTGAGACAAATATGGGAAGGTGTGGAAGGTAGTATGGTTCCGTACTACTGAAAGAACAAGACCCATACGCGTAGCAAGGAAGTCATAACCCCTACGGTTTAGTCGAGAATTGGTTTCCCGTTATTTATGCGGATTATCTGATATCTTCCTGGCAGATTTTCAGTATGGTGGTTAAGAGGCGATTTAGGACCGGATTCGGGTCAGGATCAGGAACTGGAATCCAGGATAGGGCAGCATTAACAGTGCATCGTGTCAAGGAGATCATTCGGGAGGAGGAGATTTAGATAGTCCGGGGTCAGATTTCGAAGATGTTTTTATCAAAGACACCATGATGGAGTATTTTCATAACAGATACGCAGCCATTGCTGAGATTGCGGCTGCTGCAGCTTCCGCGGTTGTGGCGACTGTAGGTGCTGGGACAGGTTGGGCTTTGTAGTATCGGGACTTCGATAACACGAAGTCCCCAACCTTTGAGGGGATACAGGATCTGATCATAGCCATGAGGTGGTTATCTGATGTGGATGGATGTTTCTTCACATGTCCATGCCCTACTAACCAGAAGGTCAGGTGTGCTCTTAACCTGCTGAGGTCCAGAGAAAAGGATTAGTGGAGATTGATTATTGGGTCGTATTCTGACGATGATCAGTTCAGGGAGTTGTTCAGTACTCGATAAATTCTGTAGGTCGAGCGAGAGAGGTTGGCTCATGAGTTTTTGGAGATGAGACAGGGTACAGATTCAGTGACAGAGATCACCCGCATGTTTACTGAAAGGGAGATGTTTTTCCTTGAGTTTGCTTTAAAGCAGGATAAGATGACCCGATATCTGAGCATGCTCAAGACGGACATCAGATAGTTCGTATCCATGCAGAGATGTGATACTTTCTAGAGTTACAGGAGGCAGGCGGCATGAGTTGGAGATTGAGCTTCAGCTAAGGGAGCAGAGGCAGGCCCGGGCGCAGTCACAAACTGCACTAAAATGGTTTAGGGCTATTGATTTCATGCAGGAGGGTCAAAGGGGTCGCAGTTATGGGAAGTGCGGAAAGGTGCATTATGGGGTGTGTCGATCTTCTTCGGGATGCCACAAGTATGGAAAGAAGGGTCACATCACGAAGGATTATAGCCAGTAGACTCCAGGTTCTGGTGTTAGACTTTGTTACCATTTCAAGTGGGTGGGCCACATGAAACCCTAGTGTCCCCTACTAGCTTCCAGGCCAGGACCGGCTCCAACGCCGGCTACCTTGAGGATTGCTGACGGGAGCTAGGGTAGGGCAGAGCCCTTGAGGGATCGTGGACGTGCCTTTCAGCTCATTGTCGGCGAGGCCATGATAACACCTGATGTGGCGACTGGTATGTCTTTACCTCTTATCTTAGTGTTTATGATTGTATTGTGACCTTTCATTTGCCTTCTGCATGAGCCTCTAGGACATAAGAGGGTCAGGGGAATTTAGTATCAAAGGTTTGTAGATGGTTAGGATCCAGGGAGGCATTTGAGGATGAGAAATGAGGGTAGAGAATCGCCATTCTAGGGTCAGAAGTTGTAATTAGGAAATCCATAAGTATTCAACTGAGATTCAAACTTCTCTTGAAGTTCGGTTGCTCCGTGTCGGGAGGATTGTTCCGCGTAGGTTGTTTCACTCCAGGGTTAATCATTTTGTAGATTAAGTATGGTAATACTTGGTTGGGATGGTTAAGCCGTGTTTTGGTTTCACCACCAGTAGGTATTGGTTAATGTCCTAAGTGGGGGAGAGCTGGTTATTTATGGAGAGGGCACTAGGATGGGTTCAGGGATGTGATCAAAAGACCTATGGCGGCCCGGATAGACTGAAGGCCAACGGGGAGTACCAGTCAGTACAAATGCCCGGAGAACGGTCCAGACAGGATGAAGTCTCGGAGAGGTAGTCTATACATGTTGAAGGTTCTGAGAGTGGTCCATATAGGCCGAAGGCTCGGTGAGGTGGTCTAGTCATGCTGAAGACTCTATGTGTATTTTGTTAGATCTACGTTCTGGTATTTAGCATGCTGCTTTGTGATAATAACTTGTGGAATCGTATGTTATCCATGCTTGGGGGTTATCACTTATAGAGTGTCCGTAAGGACTATCGGTGGTCATGTAGGAGAGCCTAGAAACTCTTGGGTAGCAACTTGTCTCAAAAGTAAATCATGAATGGTAGAGTTTCAGTATTACGGTGCTTGTTGGTGATGTGAGGAACGTTGATTAGGCCTTTTGGACAACGGAGGAAGGTGGGTACCTTCAGGCCGAAGGATTAGGCAACTGACGAGAAGATGACAACATCGATATGTTATCGAGAGCCTTCCAGTTAGAGGTTGTGGGCCTAGAGATGAAAATGGTTTATCACTCCTGCTGGAGCGCTTTCAGAATGGATGTATTGTTGAGGTTCAGGTGATTTGTAACCAATTGCGACGAATCAGAGGATTTTGGGCAAGATGCAAGGATAGGTCCTTGGATATCAAGTTATGGGTTCAGACCAAAGTTATGTATATAGTGGTATACTAATCTAGGGTATTCCATCATGAGGATGAACGGACCCTATGATTGATTGGACCTGATGTGTTTTGTATTCAAACCCGAGGGTTGATTGGGCCAAACATGTGCATGATACGAGGGTATTCCATCCTAGGGATGAATGGACTCGTCGTAGGCATGCCCGGTATTCCAGTATGAGGCTTATTGGGCCAGGTATGAGTGTTCATACTAGTTAGCTAGTTGTTTATGTCTGTTGTTTCGGGAGCTGAAGGATGCATTATCCTGTCAGCACAAAAGGATTCACTTCAGGAAGGGGAAAGATAGGTCTCGATACTTTGGATCATCAGGATTTTGACAGGGTTAGAAAGGTAACATATAGGATAGACAATCCAAAGGAGTTCAGTTAGACTCACACCATTTTCCATGTCTTGCAGTTGCAAAAAGATTCATATTGGATGGGAAGGCGGTTGTAACGTTGAGTGATATTTAGGCCGAAGAACTCCTGAACTACGCAAAGGGTGTAATGGGGACATCAGAGGGAATCCGAGTAGACTTGGAATCCTGAGGCTGTGATGCAAGAGCATTATCCGAATTTTTTTGCCGCTACAGGCTTCGAGGACGAAGCCTAGTTTAAGTAGGGAAGAGTTGTAACATCCCAATTTCCAGGAGTGGGATTTTAGGGATTTTATGCAAATAAGGAAGCCTACTCGACGAGTTGTAGGCCTCAACTTGTCGTGTAGAGAGTAGCTAACCAGCGTGACTTTTAGGACCTACTCGACGAGTTGGAGGACCCAACTCGACGAATTGGAGCTAAATATGAAAACCCTAATTTTTAGGATTTGCACCCTATTTAAAGGACCTTAAATCCTTTCCTCCAGCCTCCTTACCACCTTTTGATGGCTAGAAGCAACCCTAATCGATCTAAACCCTAGTCTTGAGTGTGTGAGAGACTAAAATGTGTTTTTGGTGCATTTGTTGAAGAAACTTGAAGATTAAGAAGCTTGGAACGAGAAGAAGCTTGTAGATCCAATATCTACATCGTATTGGCTTGCATTTGAAGGTAAAAGTCTTCACCTTGACCTTCCATTTATTAGATCCCTTCTTATGTGAGAATGTGGGCATTTTGGTGCAAAATGGAGTTACTTTCGGATTTGAGCTTGTCACAAGGGCATAGTTTTAGATATGGACTCCTCTAGGCCTTATGGATATAAAGCCTCAAGCTTTAGGAAGCTTTAGCCCTCCTCCATGCCCAAAAACTTCTTCTAAAAGCATAGTTTAAGATATGGACTCTATAGTTTGGAGCTTTGGTTTCACGTAAAAGCATCTAAATGAGAAATAGATTAGAGGGACTCGACGAGTTGGATAGCCAACTCGAAGAATTGAGATAGGTTTTCCCATCTTCTGGATTTTTCATGAACTCGGCAAGTTAGAGAGGTAACTCGACAACATTCTGGACACTGCATGGACTCGACGAGTTGTCTAGAAACTCGGCGAGCTGACTAGGGTTTTGCACGATTTCTTAAGTTCTGAAGGAACTCAACAAGTCAGTGAGCTAGACTCGATGAGTTGGGTCAACATGGACTATTGACCTTTAATGTTGACTTTAACTTTGACCAAGGGTTAACCAAGTTTGACTTCTGAGGGTATTCTAGTAATTTGGGATTTTGATGAACTTGACCTTATGGTGGTTATAGCTGGTGGAGTTTGTGGTTGTGATTTGGGAGCTTGATCTTATCGCTATAGTGCAACATCGTGAGGTGAGTTTTCCTCACTATACTGAAGGGTAGAAGGCACCAAGGTCGGTCCTTTGGATTGTTATCCTGCTTTGTTATTAGTGAGATTGGTTAGATCGGTATCCTGGTAGATAGGATGTTGCTATGATTAGAGATCTGTAGATCAGTTTGACTATTTGTAGACTGTTATGTGATTACCTAATATATGTGCACATGTTTGATTGGTAGTTAAGGGTATTCCATCATGTGGATGATTGGACCCTAGTATGTTGTCTCTGTAGACTGTTATATGATTATCTGATATAGGTGCACATGTTTGATTGGTAGCAAAAGTATTCCATCCCAAGGATGATTGGACTCATAGTATGTTGGCATTCTAACCCGATGGTTGAGGGTCGGGGGTATTCCAACCCAATGGTTGACTGTACCCATAGTATGTTGACATTCTAACCTGATGGTTGAGGGTGGGGGTATTCCAACCCAATGATTGATTACACCTATAGTATGTTGGCATTCCAACCCGATGGTTGAGGGCTAGGGTATTCCAACCTGATGGTTGATTGAACCCATAATATGTTGGCATTCCAACTCAGTGCTTGAGGGTCTGGGGTATTCCAACCCGATGGTTGATTGGACCCATAGTATGTTGGCATTCCAACCCGATGGTTGAGGGCCTGGAGTATTCCAACCCGATGGTTGATTGGACCCATAGTATGCTATTTGTGATTATATTACATAATATATATATATATATATATATATATATATATATATATATATATATATTGTTGTGTGTATGGGTATTTTAGGAGAACTCACTAAACTTCGGGCTTACAGTTTTGGATTTTGTTTTAGGTACTTCATATGATCACGGGAAGGCGAAGGCGTGATCGTGCACCTCCTCACATTTTTATGATCTTGATTTATGAGATTCCTTGATATGAAACTATTTGAAAACATTTTGTAATTATTAAAAGTTTTTGAATGCTTGAAAAAGTTTTAAAATTGGCTTGAATTTTATGGATGTTACAGTGTCTAGATAAGAAAAACGCGACATTCATTAAGGTCAACACGGCGTGTTGCCTCTTGGAACATGGCATGTTGACGGTTGGAATGAAAACCCGAATCTTTTAGGTTTTTTCTCCCTATTTAAAGGAATAAGAAGGATATGTTTTGTCCATCATCATCCCCTCAAGCCCTAAAAGAAACCCTAATCATCTTCCTCCATTTTTAGAGCTAATTTGGTGCTTTTTGAAGCTAAGAAGGAAGAAGGATGAGGAAGGAAGCAAAGATCAAGCATGCAAGTCCCCACTCTCCACTTTGGCACTGACCTTTGTAAGTGTTCAAGACTTGATTTTATCATTCCAATTTGTTAGATCTTCAGTTTTGTTCCTTTAGCTTCTTATATTTGAATGATGGAATGGGTATATCTCATAAAGTTGGCAACTTTATGAATCTCCAGGTCAACAGGAGTTAGTAGTGTTTTGGATCTGTAGTATAATCAAGTTTTGATGTCATGCATAGAGATTAGGTCATGAGTCCCCATTTTGACCTAATTCGGGTTCAAGACATGCATTGGACATGGATGTCTGTAAAGCACCAACTTTGGGGTTGGTTTTGGTGTTTAAACCACTTCTGGAAAGAATGGACTTCGGACATGGAGGATTAAGTGCTTGTTGGTTAAGCTCTTGCATTATTAAGCTTTATGGATTTAGTTTGAACCTATTTGGGTAGTCCCAATGGATAAAGTTGGAAACTTTATCCTTCTAGACCATGTTGTGGACTAGATCTAAGCTTTGGAGTTTGGAATCAGAGGAAACAACTTAATGTATTAAGTTGTGGAATCTCGGGTGAAAGAGGTGTGTTCTAGGGACAATACGACGTGTTGCCGGTATTTTTCCTAACTTACTGGATGTTGGTAGAACACTATGTGTCCAAGGGGCAACACGGTGTGTTCGGTCAACATGGACCGTTGACTTTGAATTTGATCAGAAGTTTCGTCAGGGTTGACCATGGGATATTTTAGGTCATGTTTGGGCCTTTTAGATTGTAGGTTTGGGCCTTAATCTTGGGCCAAGCTAGATAAGGGGTAAAATGGTGTTTTTACCCTAGGTATGGATTGAAGGATATAGATTCGATTCCAATTGTTAATTGGGTGTTATTTGATATTGATAGTTCGGGGGACTGGCGGACCAGCTATCAACGTTTATTAGTGTGATTCAGCAGTGCAAGGTGATTCTCCTCATTATTCTATGGGTCGAAGGCACCAATGTCGGCCCTATTGGTTGATGTATTGTAGGAAGACCGGGGGAGGCCCTTGGCATTTGTATGAAAGACCAGTGGGTGGCACTTGAGAATTCTATATGCAAGACCATAGTTTGGACTCTGGCAGTTAAGTAGATAAGTAGTTGTAGATTTCATGTTAGTTGTGTTTGTGATGCTTGCATGGAAGACCAGGAGGCGACTCCTGGAACGTGTCTAAAAGACCCAGGGTTTTGGTCCCCGGCCTGGCAAGGAAAACCATGATACGGCACATGGCATAATCGCAAGACTATATGTGAAACATACCGCCTTCCATTGAAGGTTGGATACTTATGATATGCATGAATCATAGGTTATGTATGGTATGTGGTATTTAGAGAACTCGCTAAGCTTTGTGCTTACAGTTGTGTTTATGGTTTTAGGTACTTCCAGTTCAAAAGAGAAGGGTCCGGCTTGATCGCAGCGCATACACCCATATTTTTCGCAACCTTGAGATTTGGGATTGTACTCTGATAATAGTGTATAATATGAAATATCTTTAAGTGTTTTAGTAATGCTAAATGGGTGTTTGGTTGTTTTAGATACATAATTTTTACCTCATATTTTGGAGGTTTCATCGTATCCTTTTAGTCTAAAAGTTTTCCTACTTTTTAAACCAAAATTTAGCTCTTTCAAATCTTAGGGTTCGGACTATTTGCAAACCCCAATCAAATAATTATTTATCTAAAATCTTTAGGATCCTAAAAGTTATTTGTAAACCCTAAACTCTTTAGGATCATAATCATCTAAGAACTCTTAGAAAAACCTACTTTCTACAACCAGATCAACCACATAAAGAGATAATTAAACCAACGCATTAAAATAAAAAGGGTTGCCCACCAACCCATCAAAAAGAAAAATCATTGTTTTACAGACCAAATTAAAAAATGTTTTAAAACCTAGAAAACCTAATTCATGCTTTAACCACCACCAATTGGAACCACCTTTGTATCATTCTTCTCTCCTTCCTTCACTTGCCCCACATGATCCTGACTGGCATCAATGTGCTTGTCAGTTAACTTGGCTAGGGCTTCATGCCAACCATCCATGTTCCAGGATCCTGCATTCTCCACATCCTCTATCAACTTGATCTTTGCCTCCCATACGGCTTCAGCGACACTTCTCTTCACCTCAGCGATCACATCCTCGATCTCCAAGGTGTGCTCATTCTCTTTCTCTGTCTTCTCTTGATCAACCGGTCCACCCTCATCAGAAGATCCTCATTGGTCGCCTTCCAAATCTTCTCTTGTTCCTTCAGGGCACACTCATCATCTTTGGCCCTCACCTTCAAACCTCAGTGGATCAGGAAACATGATCCACAATCTAAGAAAGAATACATTCAGAAAAAAAAACCAAACATACAAGAAAAAGAGTATTTAGAAGTACTTACAACTTCCGAGAAGGAGATCAACTTCTTCATGGCTACCTCGACACCCAAACTCTCCAATATAAGGTCTGGGACCTCAGAAGGCTTCCTCTTCTTGGATCCAGGGGTCTTCACGAATAAGTCGATCACGACCCTCTTTGGAAGAGGGGAGGAAGAAGGCTTTTCCTTCTTAATCACAAGGTGACCGCCTGATATAGCCTCCTCAAGGTTGGACAAGGAGAAGCGGGCACCAGAACGAGTGGTCTTAGGTCCTAAGAATCACAAAGGATCCTCGTCAGTTCAAGATCATAATGATAAAATAGATAAATTAAGGATCCTTACCGGTAGACATCGGGAAGTTGGTAGATGAACTCTCTTGGAAACTGGATGATTCATAGTTGAAGGTTCTTTCGATCTCAGGTGAGGCAAGGAGATTGCTTATCTTCTCTTTGGTTTCCTCATTGGAAAGAGCAAGTTCTTCAAGCTTGATGGTTGCAAAAAAAAATAATAAATAAATAAGAGGAGTGTGAATTTCGGAGTCCTAATAAATCAAATCTTACCCTTCTTAACCCAGTTCGTCGGTAGGAGATCGTCGTTGGGGATGGAATATCGTCTCACAAAGAAAAAACTCTCTTTCCATGATCCATCGTTATGTTTGGTTTTCAAAACAAGATTTGTTCTATTGGGATTAACTTTAAACAAGAAGAAAGAAGACCCAAAGGTTGAGAGATCATAGATGTAAGCTAACTCAGATAGATCGATCTTGAGATCCATGGACTGATTCAACCAATCAATCCAGAAAAGGATCCTCCAAATCACAATCATGGTCTGAATGTAGGAGATTTTAGCGACTTCAAAGAACTCAGAGATGACACCATAAAAAAGGTAAGTCAGGCACAAATTAAAGGATACTCAAGGAAGCAGACCCAAGTGGGAAAGACAAAATGTGGTTAGACCTTAACATCGAAATACTTAAAGATGGTACTTGCGGGGAAAGCCCTATTTTCTTTCAAAGATACAATATCATCCTTGTTAAAGGAACAAATATCCTCGTAAGCCACAAGCATCTAATCTATGACATTGTCCTTAGAATGAGCGAGGATACTTGCACGAGAACGAATAATCTTCTTGCCCATTATCAATGAAGAGAAAACAAGAAAAATAAGAGAAAATAAGACGATAGATTTACCTTGAGGTGACTAATAAAGACTCGAAGAAAAGCAGAGAGAAGTAAAGGATGATCAATAACCCCTACACCCTATTTATTTGGTATCATAAAGGAAAGAGAATTGATTTGACGGATAATCATGCCTAATTGAACGGATAAAATTCTATCCGTTAGAGTTTGAATTTCAAATTGTTTATTTCAATTTAATTAAATTATACGCTTTAAGTATTTGAAATTAATTCAATTATTTTGCGGGTATAATTTTTGGGCAATTGTTAGGGGTCAAGATTCTCAATCTTATCCAGGATTCTAGATCTTAAATGAGTTTCAGGATCCCAAAACGTACATCAGGATCCTGAGCATCACCATTATGATTTTTTCCTAACAAAATTAACAGATATAATTTTTTTTTATTCTTTACGTGTGCAGAATTAGTCAACAAAATACTCATCAACTCTAAAGAATCACTTCAATCGGGCTTAAGACTCGGAAACACCAAGTCAAGGCAACATGTAAATACTAGTTCAACAGGATCCAAAACTTCTAGTTACTTAACCTAGGTTATATATACATTTGTAACATACACACAATGGAGCCAATTTTTTGGCAACTTAGGCAACCTAGAGCTACTGAAACACTTGTATTCATACTTTGAATCTCATTTCTTTAACTTACTTTTCTACCAATAAAATTAAACAAATGTCGATAATCGTTATCATCTTTCAAGATTTTATATCGAAGATCATAACAAGGATAAAGAGTTTTCCTTGTAAAGCATGTGCGTCACTTTGATCTCAATTCTATATACAAATTAGTCATAACACCACATGGTCTCATACAATTTGGTTGAAACGAGAGATAGGGGGTTTCGTTGGTTCTTCTATTTTAGGTTAAAAATAAGATAATCCAGATTCAAAAACTTAAAATATTTTTAATAAAAAATTGTTTTTAAAAAAATTAGTTTTGTCATCTAAAAAGAAGTTACGATATTATTCGTTTTGAAACTTAAAATATTTTTAATAAAAAATTGTTTTTAAAAAAATTAGTTTTGTCATCTAAAAAGAAGTTACGATATTATTCGTTTACCGTTATGTAAAACTAATTTTTCATTTAACATGTTAAATATAAACCAAGAAAGATACTTCATTTAAAAAATCTTCTTTATCAAAACTATAAATTAGTATTTATTCTTAAAAATTGTTGATGTTTTTAGTTATTACAACAATACAATGTTACTATATAGATAAGTGATAAAAGATTTAAGTAAACATGTTAAAGTTAATAATTATTATGCAGTAATTAATCACTCCATACTCGTCACTCGACCAATCACACAACGTTTTGTTAATTTTACAACATTCTGAACCATAAATGTCTCACCACCAAAAAAAAATATCACAAACATTGTAAGATAGTCATTTTTTATCATAATAACAAGACTAATTAAAGATGGTCGTTTCTTGAAAAAAATCAATAAATATGGTTATTTTATTATAACATCCCACAACTTACAATATTGTAGTGTGATTAAACAATAAAAAAATTTAGTTAAAAATTAGGAACAACGTAAAGTTAGGCCACCCAAAACACCAATTACATTGCAAACAAGAGTATCTAACCAATTAATTTAATGAAAAGCTTGTTTCTTTAACTTAAATAATTAGTCATGTACTAATTACAACAATTAACAAATGTTCTTCCACTATTCATATTAGTCATTAGTCAACACGGATTCAAGAATCAAGACCCATTGTTTATTCATACACAGTTGAGATCCATTTCCTTCAGATTAGAAGTAATCCAAAACAAACGAGTAAAAAAAACAGAAAAGAATCGAATCATTCATCAACAGATCTAAAAACGATCAGTTCTACGAAACTACGAATCAAAAATACATGTTATAATGATATGATACCTTTTAAATCTATGTATCAATCACGAATCATCAATTGATAATCAACTCCTATCAACAATACCAGTACAAATCGACTGCAGTAACGGCGGAGCTGACTCGTAGTAAAACGGAGCAGCCGGATGTTGCCATTTCTTATACACAATCGGCGTCTTCTCCGCCTCCGATGCGATCTTATTATTATCACTATTCACAACTCGTCGACACTCCTCTTTCATATTTTCAACACAATTAGTCTTCACTTCCGGCGACAAAACCAGCGGAGATAAAAGGGGGATCGCTACATTCCAGTGACCGACCGGAGTTACCTGTATCGACGCCGGCGCTCTCCGCTGTAACCTGCTAGGTTGTCTCTTCGCTTTAACAGATTCACCCGCCATTAACACTTTAACTATTCAATCAAAGAACAGAGATTATTGAACCAAGAACCAAGAACAGAAATGAATGAGATTCGATTTGAGATTTGGGGATTAGGTTTTGGATTGAAATTAATGGTGGGAGATCTGTGGGCGATGGGTATATATAGGGAGAGGCGTGTGGTGAACATGAGCCGATGTGAAGCTGTCAAAGCATGAAAGGAGAAAGTCTTTATGTGGCTAGGGTCGGGTCAATTGGGATCGGGTCGGGTTGTTGGGAAATGGTCGGTTAATAAAATAAAATAAAAATAAAAACTGGGTTATACAGGGGAAAAGGAGTCGTGGTTTGACTGCCAGCTGGCAATGGATACAGCTAGATCTCTGTTTAGGCTGTAAACAGCTCAATGAAATCCGTACGGCTCTGTTGCAAATAATGGTCCATGGAGACTTCCTATGTTGATTCATATTAAGTGTGAGGTAAAGAAACCGGTAACATGTCAAAGTATATTTGTTATTAAAGAGAGTAAATTATACTAAGGCAAAACCTTAAAATTAAATTAGTGTATGTGGTTTGTAAAAAATTTTAGAGCAGGAAAAATTAAATATATTTTTATATTTTATTTTTATTATCTTTGTATATTTTAAATTGTGATAAGTAGATTAAAATATTATCATTTTCGTTAAATGTGTCATTAAATGTGACATATGTCGACATTTAATATGGTAAGAAGATAAGTATGAATAAAATGTAAGAATATATTTAATTTCTCCTTTAGATAGAGTTCAAAAAATTTTAACTTGCATGGAAGGTCCAATATCAAGAAATTTTCGTGATTTTAGTTCAAAAAAGCTTGAAAAGATAGTTATACATGTATTACAGTTCTTTTTACATTTTAATAATAATAATAAGAAGAAAATGGGTAAAACTCTCTCTCTCTCTCTCTCTCTCTAAAACCCCAAAATAGGTAAAACTCTAATCTCCGATCTCTCTTACCCTTTCTCTTGATCCATAGGTCTGGTGGTATGTTAAACAAGGTCATGATGTAAACTGAAGACAACGATGAACATGATTCTCTTGAATTTGATTGTAACTTGCAGGTGGTACCAGATTTGAAGAACAATGTGTGGAGATGGTGGGTGGAGGTGGTTGCGCGATTAAAACAAGAATAGGCTTGTTGAATCGATTAGAATTTTAATACCTAGATGATGAAGGTTCAAACCCAGATACTTTGAAGGTTGAACCATGTACTTGATCAAGGAAACAACGTTCCAGGGCAAGAAAAATATTAGGGGTATCGTGAAACCTACATCACTCTTGTTGAATTGATCAGGATACATGACCATCGATCCGATATTTAGATATCAAAAAGGAGGAGAGTGATGAACATTGTCGTTGCTTCCTACGATTGATTTATCCCAAATAATGGCGATATTGGCGTTCGATTTAGGGTTTTGGTAGCATCTCCAGTAATGAGGTGGAAGGCGATTTTGACGAACACCAACGTCTTTTCCGAATGATCAACATCGATGTCTTTTCCGACAGTCTCTATTTGGGATGAATGTGGCTTGGTTTCGTATGAGGTGATTTTGGAAGGTATTATCATCAAGTTTGGTTTCATTTGACGCAGATGGTAGTCCCAATGTGTGGATTTTTATGGGTTTTCTGGTGAAGAAAGAAAGGATTTGCAGGTGGTTTTTCTGGTGGTGCCGAAGAGAAGACGTGAGGCTGGAATCTATAGGTGTGGTGTGGGTATGTCTGGTGTTTGATGGCAATGATGGTTGTGGTGGTCGAAGACAGTAGTGTTGGTGGCAGTCGATGGCAGTGGTGGTGAACTGAGATCTATTAGTTTTCAATGGACATAAATGTGAAGAAACACTAGAGAAGATGAAGTTAGTGATTGGGTTGTGGGTGATCTAGAGAGAGAGAGAGAGAGAGACAGGATAATTATTTTTTTTCTTTTTATTTTTAAATAAAATAGTATTTGAAAATTTTTAAAAATATAAAAAAGAAAGTAAAAGGGTATAACCGTCTTTTCAACATTTTTTGGACCAAAAATAATAAAACCTTTGATTTTGAACCTTCTATGTAAGTGAAAAAGTTTTTGGATCCTATCTAAAGTTTTTTTAATACTACAGGGACCAATCTTGCAATTTTGTCTTATACGAATTGTTCTTGTGTACATTCAGTCCATATTTTCAAAAATTAACTCGAACCGTCACTGTATAATTATTTTTTCACTTGGTTTTTCCTTGTGGACATAAAATAACTATTTTACCCTTAATATTTTCTTTTACTTACTTTATTATTTTTTTATTAAAAAAATCACCAAATGCACCCCAATGCACCATTTCTGCCTCCTCTTTTACCGATTCCATTCTACCAATTCGTCTCCTTTTGTTCCATCTTTTTCTTGGAGTTGTTGAATTTAGATCACCAGAGCCACCATCGTCGAAGAAAGAAGGAAGAATAGACCCATTTGGAACCTAGGTCCAGCTCCATCTCTTTGAAATCCAACGAATTTGAGGTACGAGATGGTGCAACCGACGATGGCGAACCCTAGATGGTTCGACAATGGCGGTACATTTCGAAGCCATGGTTATCTGATTTGTGTGTTTTTAGTTTAGGAACCAAATCCATAGCCTTTATTGATTTACATTTTGAAGAAATTTTTTGACTTCTATAAATCATGATGATTGGGTTCATAAATTGTGCAGGAGGTCTGTTTCTCGTTAGGGAGCCGAATCCATGGCCTCTAGTGGCTGAGCAACCCCATAAAGCCGTCGGATTTGAAACAGAAAAGGTTGTACTCTGTAATGGTAAGGTTGATGGTGGTGCTATATAAATCGTGCAACATGGGTGAACGGAAAATATGGACTGAACAATAGTTCGATAATGGGTATGTATAGGTGTTGACAGTGTTTGTTGATGGCTGGATATAAGGGTGGTTGACAGGTTGTGGTGGTAATGAATTCTATGTGAGATGGCTTTATTGATGTTGGTGGTTATGTGATTTCTTTGACCAATGATGTTTAATTCAAGGAAAAAAAGTGGTAGTCAACTGTTGTAGGTGGTGTTCCGATGGTGATGATGACTTTTGTAAAAGAATTTAGGGGGAAAGAGGGTTGAGAAGAAAAGAGGTTAAGACAAGGGTTTTTTATTTTATTTTGTATATTATAATTAATTGTCATTTCATGTCTCGAAAGGGATGGAGCATGCAAATTTAAATTAACGAGGGATGAAACGTGCAACTTTTCACCAAACGAGGGACGGTCCGAGTTAATTATTGAAAATAAGGATTGAATGTGCATTTTGACACCTACAAGAGAGACGATCCGTGTAATTTACTCTAATAAAGATTTTGTCTAGGACATGAAATACAGTAAAATTTTGATGGAGTAGTATTTTTGCCACTGTTTAAAATAATGACTAAATGTTATTGGAATATAGAAAATGATATAAGTTTCGGGCTTACTGGAATAACGTGTTTCGGACTATGGAAAATGTGTATCAAAGTGTTAGGTGCAGATAAAATAAGACGTAAAATGTTTCAAACTACTTTTAAGAGAGTATATTACACGTGTATGTTATATGGCATAGTTCATTTCAGAATGTTATTTCGTAGAGGTGAATTATTGAACTAGTTTGAATTGGTTTAAAATTTTTGAATTAGACCAGATCGGGTTAGGACCGTGTGATCCAGATCTAATCAGTTTGACAATTCGGTTTCGATACTCTATTTCAAAGTTCAAGCGCTCTTACCCCAGTCTCGGACCGATTTGTGTGTTGGTCTGTAAATGGTATCGGCTTCAATTGATATAATTCAAATGTAATGGTAACATAACGATCACTTTTGAGTCTAAACCGTTCTAGATTGATCTTAGACCGATCAAATGGTTAGAAGAACAATCTAAATTTATATTTACAAAAACCTCGTTTTCACCAACCATTATTTCCACCCATCTTATCTTTCTCCCTTATATGCTCATTCTAGGATTAATATTGGATTGAAACTTTCATTATTTGTAGTTAAAGGTAATGGTACCTTTTTGGTCAGGCTTGAGGAAGCAGCAAATAACTGCATCGCATCGATTTGTAGTCATTTCACACAAATCAAGCAAAACAACAAATACTTTTCTAGATCTAGTTATGCGATAGATATGGAAATATTATAACCAATTCCAATAGCACGCTAAATCAACATTGTAATGTAAGCTTAATGTTCTATGATAACATGTTTAATACATGAAGAGTAGTTAACTATTCTAAATCTCCATTGTCGATTAGAGTATTTATGAACTAAAACTAATATGAAAGATTGATCATATTATCGAGATGAATATATTTGGGATAAAAACAAAATTCACATGTGTTCATTGTTTGTGATTATTATAATAATTCACCTTAATGTCACTTCACATGCAATCATTGTTTGTAAATATTGTAATGACTCACCTCAACATGGCGCTTCATAAATCAACGTCACTAAGTGAATCTTGAAAATAAGTGAAGTTGTTTCGATAATTCGACCTAAGGTGTATATCAGTTTCTTAGTAAGCATAACATTATGCCTTGATATAGTCAAATTCTATTTTGAACAAGACACTTATAAATAATATCAGATGTAGTATGAAATCTGATGATGGACACATATAATCATATTAATATATGGGATATGTTCCTCTCATTATTGGAGTGTGATATCAGTCGGGCCCCTTATGTATTGAATAGATTTATGACCACAAGATGAAGGGATATTTAGACGGCAAGTCTTAGTGACGTGTTGTTATATGCTTAGCACTATGTGTACACTTGATCTCTTTTGTCTATTATAGACATGGAAGTGGGTTGGAAATAATATGCAACGAACAATGAGTATGAGGTACTGCTAATTATACCTAAACTTATGGGGTCGCATATTAAAAGAGAATTACAAGTGAATAAATAAATACTATACTTCTAATGTATAAATTTATTATTTACCAACTACAATAAATAAGTATATAGTAGTTGTGTATTATATATTGTCCAAAAGGGGAAGAAAGAAAGAAATAAGTTTATTTATTATAACTAAATTAAAAATTTTATTTAATTAAAATCCATTTAACTGTTAAGAAATTAATTAATGGATTGTTTTGCATAATGATACGAAGTGGTAACGCGTGGTTGTTCAAGTGGTATTACCGCTTGCTATCAGGCCCTGGAACACAAGTAACAAACTCCCCAACCGATCTCCAGGAGGACGTTCCGACGATCAAGTCAGTATTTTCCGAGAGAGATGTAGCGAGAGTATCTGCCTTAGAGAACTTACCATTTGAGAGTGTAGATATTGGCCTTATATAGTAAGGCATGAGTGATTTCCTCTCCTGGAGATAGAAGTCTCAATCCTAATACGGGACAATGATCCCCATTGGTGGAGATACCATTTGCTCCCTGCTTAGGACCGTGATTGGTTCAAGGAGGATGTTGTTAGTGGTGTGTACGCCACTAAGGTTGTTGGTTGACACCCTTTTGTCACTTAGGTGGTTTTCCTATTGTTCGTTGACTGCGGAAAGGTCCTGGAAAGCTACCCTCGTGGGCGGTGCTTTCCAGGCTGGCACGAGATTGCTCCTGCCCAGCCTCCAATGCATGTATTCGAGGTGTTGTCACCTGGTGTAGACTGGCGTAGCCCAATGGGCCGTTATCACTTAAGTTTTTTTCGAAAGAGACTATCACTTAAGTTGGCTGACTATGGCTGACTAGGAAATGGGAAGTGATTTGTACATAACATTTTTTCTTCATACACATCAATTTATGCTTTATAGAGTTGTACATTACAATATTTTAATGCACAAATTATTGTGTATAAAGAAAATTTGTTATGTATGGATCAGCTCCCCTAGGAAATGCTTGAAAAATCTCACTAAACAAATTAGTATGAAAGATAAGTGGTAGGTCATTAAAGGAAAAAAAAACCCTAGAGTTTAATCCCTAATTGGCTCTTTCCTTCACCTTAAAGATGTTGCCATCTCTCACTCACTCACTCTCTCTCTCTCTCTCTCTCTCTCTCTTTCTCTCTCTCTCTAATATAGTAATTCAAGATTCTCATTCACAGTTTAATAAAACAGTTTAGGGCTCTCATTCATAGTATTTACAACTTAAAAACATATTAATTCACTCATTCATTGTTAAAACTAACTTTAACACACATTCTAAACTCAATTCACAACATACAATACATAAAACATAAACTATAAATAATAATTTTGTACAAATAATAGCAAATAAGAAAACAAATTTGGATTCACAACTTAATAACAGATGATTCACAACTTAGTGTTTTAAGCAAATATTATTAAAAAAATAAGAAAACAAACTTAGTTGATTCACAACTTAGTATTTTAAGCAAATATTATAAAAAAAATAAGAAAACAAACTTAGATTCACAACGTAATAACGGATAAAACTAAAATTTACAAAAGCAAACAACAAATTAGAGATTTGAATATTAAATTCACACTTTAACAAAAGAAAAAAAACGATCAAAATAGAACTATTTTTTATCACATGGTGGATCAAAGGTGGAGCAGGACTTTTAGAATAATAGAGTTTATATTATATAAATTCTTGAAAAATCAAACTCATAATATGTATAATTAATAGTTCAAAATTTTAACATTAAAAATAGTTATATTCTTAACGAAACAAACAATAAATTAAAAATAAAACTAAAAGAATATAAGAAACAAAACTAGTAAATAAAAAGTAGTAAATTTAATGTATGTATTGTTCTTTATAAATGACTACTTTTTGTTATAAATATATTATATCAAACTCTATTATGTTATTATATTATCATTATATATTAAAATAGAAAAAAACTTAA
Source organism: Lactuca saligna (assembly GCF_052625555.1). Taxonomy (NCBI): domain Eukaryota; kingdom Viridiplantae; phylum Streptophyta; class Magnoliopsida; order Asterales; family Asteraceae; genus Lactuca; species Lactuca saligna. Next base: position 191,906,084 of record NC_136419.1, on the reverse strand, counting down.
AAAAGAAACAAAAACTAGGAACATGATTTGTAGAATATAATTATGTGCTTTAATAATTATTTAATAAACTATGTATCTTTTTTTTTATCATATTATAAAAAAAAAAATATTGTATATTATCAAAAGAGTTACATTTTTTTCTCTATTTTTTAAGACTATGTCTTAGGTTGAGTGATAAAACAAAAACACGTATAAAGCCAATAGTAAGCTAGTACCTAATGCATAGTAATACAGTAGTAGACTATTACTTAATTCATTTTAACATTGAACATTGATAGAAAATTAAAGAAAACAGTAAATTAAAAATTACCTTTCTCTCTCTAAAATACAAACTTTTTACTTGGTTTTTTACTAGCAAAAGCACTAACTAACCAACACGAAACATCCTTCTCATATAGCACACGAGCTTTGAAGCTGCTTCTTTTCCGGTAAGTTGACAAAAAATAGAGAGAATGAGTCAACCATATTATATATACTTCATATATTTTTAACACATAATCTCAACTTTGGTTTTAATTACAACTTTTAAATAACACACATCCTTATAATATATACATACAAAATAACGTATACATATTATTATCACTAACAAAGTTACTTCATATATAAGTATATATAAAATACTTGCATTATATATACATAGATCCACTGATTGTATGTTAATATATTTCCTTTATTATATTTATATATATTAAACCTATTTAATTAAAACTAAGGAGAAATAAGTACAAAATGAGTAATTAAAGTGTGAATATAAAAAGTACTTGTATAAGTCCAGCATAAGTCCAACATGTAAATTATATTTATACATATCTATTTTGAAAATAATACTTAGACTATCTATTATATCTATAATTACACTATACTTTAATTAATTCAAATAAGTAATTCAAATGTGTGTAGAAAAGTACCTACAAAAGAAGCAAGCATACATGTCGTCCTTTATATCTTTTTTAGTTTTGGAAAAGTGAATTTTGTATTAAACATCACATCTGATTTTTTAATATGCATGATGAGGATCAAGGTTATCAGTGGTGGTAGAGTAAATTTGAGAGTGTCATTTACATTAGCTTCTGATCCATGAACATCACAAACCAGATCAGACCAAATCTAAGTTAAAATACAGGGATTTGTTGACTTTAGAGGTGGTGACGGTCGGTGGCTAGAAACGATCTACAGTCAGTTGAGACAAAGACGGTAGTTTAAGCTTAGATCTAGAGGCGAAGAGTGGAAGTGAACCAGATCTGAGTAAGCTAATAGATTCTAGATCTGATACATTCCAGATCTAAGTGAAAATCCGACGGTTTTTGGTGGATCCTTGATGGAGCAAATCTGAAGCAGCGACGACGATACGGCGGTGTCTGACGGAGGTGTTTGACAAAAAGTGAAGAAGCGGAAAATGTGGAGTAGGAGGACTTCAGATCTGGTGCAAAGAGGGAGACAGTGGTCTCCGGTGATGGTGGCGATCTCCGATGGTGGTCTCGATCTCTGGTAGGGGTTGTGGTCTTGGAGCTTTTAGAAAAGATGAACAGAACTTGAAATATGAGAGATAATATAAATGAGCAAAATGAAGTGGGTTCGTTTTTCTAACGGTGATTTTGCAATAGACAAAAATACTCTAAATAAAAAATGTTTTTAATGGTTTTTAATGGTTCTTAACGTTTAATGGTTCTCATTTGAACCTTTATATATATATATATATATATATATATATATATATATATATATATATATATATATATATATATATATATATATATATATAGAACACCTAAAACGTTGAGAGCACGAGAACAGTTCTAAGCCCTCTAAATTTTAAAATCAAGGTTAATATTAACGAACCATTTATATAAATTCTGAAAGTCATAGGATTAAACTGTAATTTCTTAATTAACTAAAAGGGTACTATAGTCATTAGTTTTTATCCTATTTTTATTAGCTCCTAAAATCTCTCTCTCACTCCCACAATTTATTATTTGTATCGATACACGTATCTCCCCCCACGGTTTTCTCTCATCTATTCGATCGCTTCCCACTGCTCCTTTTACATCGATTTAGGAATGAGCCCACTCTATTCCACCATCGTCTCCACTGATATCTCCATCTTTTGTACCATTCTCCTCTCTGCTTAGTAACATCATCTCTATCCCCTAGATCCGGGCCCTAATTACTGAAACGAAAATGATAGAATATCAAGAAGGATCTCAAGTCCTCACTCTTCCGCCGCCCCAGCCACTGTGACAACCCAAGACAATCACGGGTTATGCGATCAAAATCAAGAGAGATCATCTGTCAATAGACCACACCATTTGATCAAAAAAAGGTATATTTGTCTCTGATTACTCAAAACCTAAACCGATTGCACACACAGTCCACTTGCCTTTGGATTGGATTCCTCTATATAACGATAGATTCCTCTAAAACCTAAACCTAAACCTATTACTCAAAACCTAAACCGATTGCACACACAGTCCACTCTATTCATAAAGGTAGATTTTATTTTGATTTAACCTCTATATAATGATAACTGTGTTGTAACTATTTATGAAGTTTTTTGTTTTCTCCTTAAATCAAATTCTAGAAATAAGCCATATGATTAGGCTTTTGGTTTCGAGTAATATTCTTGAAGAACCGAATGAAGAGAAGTCTACCACATATATGCTTCTATGAGAAACAAATGGTTTTGAATAGAGTTTGGATATGTCTTTGCTTTCCATATTTCATGCAGATCCATTAAAAGAGCAAGAACATGGATTTGGCTTTGTGCAACTATTTTAAATTTTTACTTTGTTGGTAACATATTAGAAGTTTTTTGTCTCTTAACATTGGCTTCTATTCATTTATGACTAAATTTGTATTCAAATATATTCATAAGATTAGATGTATATTCATTACTGATTGAAATGTATTCATTAGCGATTAAATGTGTATTCAAATGTATTCATAAGATTAGATGCATATTCATTATCGATTGAACCAATTCATATTTAGATGTTTTCATTTATGGCGATGTTTCTTTAATTGTGTTTTATTCATATGAATATAAATTAATTCATCTATTCATTCAAGATTATTATCCGTTTCATATATGACTACAATATATATATATATATATATATATATATATATATATATATATATATATATATATATATTCGGATAAAATGATTAATGCGTCAGTATTTTTGATGTGGTTGGTAAAAAAAATAATAAAAAAATGCTTTTTCTTAATTTCTGGTAAAAACGTTTTTTTAAATCATTTTATTGATTTTGTTAATTAAAAACAGATTATATAAATTCCTAATATTTGGGTAAAAAATATATTAATCATATTAAATCCCATGATTTAGGAATTAATTAATTACCTATAAACTGTCCACAATTAATTATATTCTAAAATTTCTTTTATGTCCTTATATGATGATTGGTTCACAATTGTTCTTGCGTTCTCACTTCTCAACCTTTTAGATGTTCTTATTTGATACACAAGTAGGAGAATAACTTAATTGCATCATAATAACAATAGTTGGAAGAAAGTTTGATGATAAGCATCATTATATACTTATAAAGGAAGCATTTTTCTTTTCACCACATTCATTTGAAACTCCCATGACTTTTCAATTTCTTTCTAATAATAATTATAATTTGGTTAATTAGGTTAAATAAATATCAAACCTAAAGTGTAATCATATATAAACCAAATTTCAATATTAAAATAATATCTTTACTTCTACTTATAAAGTTATTTGTTTAACTTTTAACATATTATAATTAATTTATTAGTTTTAATATATTGTTAGATATAAACTATCATCATTTTAAAGATACAATTTTGGAACAATTTGTATAAAATACTTAAATTATTAATTTAAACATAACATTACAGGGTCAACTTAAATATAAATTTTAGTTTAACTCAAATAACCCAAATAATATTTTATAAATAGTTAAAATTGATAAATTGTAGTGTCTTTCTAATAATGATTGTAAGTTAGTTAATAAGGTTAAACAAATATCAAACCAAAGTGTAATCATAAATAAAGTAAATTTGAATTTTAAAATAATATATTTACTTCTACTTATAAAGTTATGTGTTTAACTTCTAAAATATTATATTTAATTTATTAGATTTAATATGTTATTATATGTAAACCATTGTCAGTTTAAAGCTACAACTTTTGAACAGTTTTGACAAAATATTTAAATTGTTAACTTAAATTTAACATTATAATGTCAACTTAAATATAAATTTTAGTTCCCTTTAAAAACCAAATAATATTTTGTAAATATTTAAAATTGATAAATTGTAGTGATAAATGCAAAAAACTAAAATGTAATCTCGATTTAACTAAAATATTTCCTAAAGTTATTTTTATAATCGTTAAAAGTTTTTAAATAAGTAGCTTAAAATAATTTAGAATAACAATAGTTTAAAATAACTCTATAATAAATGATTATATTGTAACCTTTAAAATTAAAAATTAATGTTTGATGTTTAAATAATTATAATGTTAGAAATTAAAACATTAAGCAAATAAATTTTAAAAAACTAATTAATAATAACAACAACTATAAATAACATTATATCATATATTATATTTAGTTTTATTTATGTGTAACCTGTGGGTAGAAGTCATTCAAACGATTGAAATTATGAAGTTATAATAGATATATATTATCATATAAATTTAAAATAATAAATATATTATATCAATTTAATAAAAAAAATATTATATTAAATTTAGAAACTATTGTTATATTTAAAAAAAAAAAAAAAAAAAAAAAAAAAAAAAAAAAAAAAAAAAAAAAACATATATGTGTAAAGACTTCAACTATATAGGTGTTTCTGCCCAACGCGCGGCATTCGCCTAGTATGAAGAATAAGACGATGGAGATAGACATTAGATGAATCAATGGCGGTCATTCAGTCATGGTGTTAGAGAGGATCACGTATTAAGTTAATACAATATTAAGGCTTGTGGACAACCACCTTAATAGATGAGATGTATGGCGTATAATCACACAAAGGAAAAAGGAAAAGATAAATACAAATAACAAAGTAGACATCATCTTTTCCAATATTTCCCTATGTAATTTGATATGGCCAACAATATTATAATAAAATATCATCGAATAACACTGTATTGATGAGTAACAAATACTTGGAAAAAAATCTTTAAACATTATATTAATATATAATAATATAGATCATTAAATACGGTTTGAAGTTCGTTTCTTCAGTTGAAACCATACAAAATCCAATAGAATTTTCCATTGTTTTCATTTTCGAGAATATTACGTTCATATTGTGGACATAATGAATCCGAGCCGATGCAGAAAGCAAAAGTGGAAGATAAGATCCCTAAAACAAGTGAACATATTTCATAAGGCATATTGGAGTCCAAGATAAGATCCATTTACTATTTAATATATTCATTAGATCTTTGACTCATTTTCAATCCAACGGTGGTTATCCTTCTATTTCGTAACCCACTGATGTCATTTCTTATGTTAACGTTTGTGATTTGTCCCATACTTCCATGATGTGCGCAATGGTTAGAATACGAGACACGTGGTCCTATCCTAATCCTTGTATTAAAATACTTCATCCACACAAAATAAAAATAATATTAAATGCATAACGGACGAATCGCATGTAAGATGTTATTTACTTTTTTTAAAACGTCGAATATAAAATTAAAAGCCACACGACTATAACAAAAAATTAGCCAACTTTTTACATCATCGGCTATTTGTAGGTGATATTGTCATGTGGTCGTAAAGTTTATTATTTTTCGCTTTTCAAATTCGCCACAACATACCATAGAGTACGATCATTAATCTTTTGCGTTTTTTTTTTTTGGGTAATTACTCAATCTCGCTCCAATGTCCAACAACTCATCAACACTTGAAAATTGTCCTCAGGGTATCTCACACGATTTAAGATTCAAATGAAGAGCAGTTGTAGCAAACGAGCAACGTACTCGAAGGTGGCCCACCGATTCTTCTCCTGTGTGTCACATAGTAGACACCTTGATGGAATACAAACTCGATGTTATACAAGAGTATCCGCAAATGGAATTCTACAAAGTTTTGCCCTCTAGATAAAACATAACATTTTCATGAGGACAATTTTAATCCATTCAATTTGTTACCACCTTTGTGAGTAATTTTTGAGTCAGCTAGACTTCTTGTTACCTCCACTGTGAACACATCGTCAGGATTAAGTTTACATTTAAAATCATCATGGCACTACAAAAACATGTAATTACATAAAGTTGAGTTAAGAGATATTAGCTTTTGTATGGCTAGATCAAATCTAGGATGACATCTCCACACCCATTTAAAAAGATTTACATCCCTCCTTTCTGCAATAAACGTGATTTATGGGATTCGAGGGAATATAAAGTCGGGAATTGTGAATGAAGAGTGATTCGACCTAACCATCTGTCTTTCCATAGCAATGTGTGTTGAATCTATATGTCCAAGAATCAGTATTGAGTGTTATTGCTAATAACATATGATCTTATAGGATCACATCTTTATCAAGTTCACATATTTTTTATATTTATTATTAATATGATTACTAATAAATAATATCAATTCTTGTATGTAATTAAGAATAATTATTGTTTTGTGAAAATAATAATTGAAAGATAGTATATAACTGATTATTATATTATATTGTATGATTTAATAAGTCACGAACAAAGTTTTAGACACTTTTGTTAACCATGGTTAAGTTGATGAATTAATGTACCATGGTTAGTAAGTTTGCCTAACTTTGCATCTCTTACTTTGACCACATGGCCAAAAGTTTTCCTTATTAGTCTTTTACATGCATAGAGTATATAATAGAGTCTTATGAAGAAAATTATCTAGTTTTTTTAGTCTTGGACTCTCTCCATAATGAAGATGTTGTAGCTTCTCTTCTGCCTTCCCCCTTTTTTCTCTCTCTCTCTCTCTCTCTCTCTCTATATATATATATATATATATATATATATATATATATATATATATATATATATATATATATATATATATATATATATTGAAGTTAGTTTGGTGGTTAAAGCTTCCTTGAGTTGTCTCCTTTAATGCTTATTTAATTTAAGTATTTAAAGGCTTAAAACACTCAAGAATACATGAATAAACTAGCATTCCAAGTGTATTATTTGTGACAACCCGATATTTCAACTCTTTGTAACGACCAAAGTGGGTCAAGTATTGTAACCGCTTCTGAGTAATAAAATTTACTTTCATAATAAAATGTACAAATAAGTCCTATTTAATTTCCTTCTATGATTAAATGTCTTTGAACCATGATCGTACGTGAAAAGAACGCCCAAATCCGACTTCATTTAGCGAAATTATGATTTTTCCAAATTCGACTCAGCAACAGACAGCTAAAAACTTGAATCGGAAATCGAGTGACTTTTGACCGGAATGACCTAAACGAGAATCGAAGGTCTCGACAATGGTATTCTAGCGATAAAAAGTCTGGCAAAAACCGACATCAGATAAAGAAGTTACGAATTTTCAAAGAAATTCCTTAAACACGATAGATTTTATATTTAATAAAAAAATAATTTTGGAATTTGCCGACGGAGTCAAATCGAAAGTTGAAGAGTGTAGTCTCACCTACGCGAGGATATAAAGACCATCGAAAACGGAGTTCGTATGAAGAAGATATGAATTTTTGAAGTTTATTAAATAAATTAATTATTTATTTTATTCAAAATTCGGATATTATCCGAAGGGGAGTCAGCATACGCGTTACGCGCCGCGTACTCCTGTACGCCCCGCGTACCCGAGAAAGCTCGGTCTCAAATCGTCCACGTCGCACGATCCGGAGAACCCGACCCGACGTCCCATCCGACCCGCGTGCCAGCGATCCGTCCCATCCGACCCGCGAACCCAGGAACCCGTCCCATCCGAGGCCGAGGCGGTCGTGGCTCGGTCATGCGTGACGCACGCGTACGCGCTGCGTACTAGCGTACGCCCCGCGTACCGAGGCAGACCAGCCTCCCTATAAATAGCATGCGAGGGTTTCCAAAGAAGGGGCTCATTTCTCTTCTCTCTCACTCTACTTTGCCTCGTTTTCCGTTCCCGTTCAAACCCGAAGCTCTGGTCTTTTTGGCTCAAGTCCCGAAGGTCGATTTTACTCCCGAGATTCCCGAGAATCCCGAGGAAAATCCGTTTCCCGAGACGAAACTCTGCCCGGTTTTCCATCTCGCTATCTCCAAAACTTTCAAGTGAGTTTCATACTCCTTAATCAACCGTTTTAATTATTCTAAATACTTTTATATGCTTTCAAAGGGGGGGATTACAAGTATAACACACGAGTATTATCGTGTGTTACATACAGAAACTCTTTTATATACTGTTAAATATTCAAATCACAATCGGTTTATAAACTTTTAAAGGAACTTTTATATATAAATAGGAAACATTTGTTACAATAGTATTCGAATCTTTTAAAATATGAAGTTGTTGTAATACATGTATAAAACTAAACCGTTCTTAAATTATCCTTTTCCTAAGTATTTCTAAACAAACAAAGCACATTTTTTTTAAAACTATAATAGGTATAGTTTTACGAAACAGATTTCTAACTCTTATGTACTAGAAACATATATTTCAAGAGGTTTACCTTCGTATACAAGAATAAACGTAACATTTTAACAAGTTGATCTGTTTTTATACCACGGGTTTGTGAGACACTAACTTCATGTACGTTCGAGTACACATCTCAAGTCCTGTATTATATACCAGAATCCCTTGGAGGGGGAGCATGGTGTTTGTGTATAGATCTATACGGGCTTGACAACCCGCGCCCTGACTGTTAGCTACAGTCCACCGTTTGGGGTGACAAACGTCATAACATTCCAACGCCTGAAGAACGTTGTGTATAGGCATTTCGAGTCAATAGTATGGTTATAAAACTCACAAGGGGTATTAAAAACGCATTGATTTACAAGGTTTTCAAACTCATTTATTATTTTACCTTTACATATATCTTGGAAACAAACATTGGTCTTGAATGAAGACTACTTTTATGCTAGTAGAAAATATAGGATTTTCTAAAATACATACAAACAAAGATAAAACATTTCATTTCATTTAAACATTGTCATTTAAATACTTATGAAATTCACCAGCTTAAATGCTGATCAACTCTTTCAAAATTACTTGTATGTCCCAGGGATTCAGTAAATTTCAGGTACTAGTATGCTTTTGAAGAAGAGATGCTGCGGCGCCAGTTTAATCTCATATTTTTGACATCATATTGTAATTGGTTTTGAACATGTAACTTTTGACAAATGTAAACTTTCAATTATATATATGATGGTTGTATTGCTTTCTTTACTATGTATTCATTTGTTACGCTACCACATGAAGTCATCCGCCCCCGAACGTTTCCGCCGTTCAGGTTTGGGGGTGTGACATTATTCTATATGGTGGATATTTGTAGAGAATATCATCTTCTTTGATTTTTCTATCTTCATCAATACACCAAAATTAAGTGGGTTCAAAGGCTCCAAAGATTATCATTCTAAAACACTCTATGGTTGTTGTTAATATCATTATAACCTCTATAAATGGATCCTAGATGGTTTGGTTTTTGAAAAGGCCTTTAGATCAATCAATTTATCAAACAATAACAGTAAATAAGAATAAGAAGAATTCATGAAGAAAAACGTTCACTAAGAAAGATAATCTCACAAAGAGATTATCGTGTGCACAAAGCAGCGATTAGGGTTTGTGAAAGGCGTAACCTTTCACAAACCGATATAAAATATTATATACTACTATTCTAGACAATCCCTACAAATCAGGGATATGCCAGCTAACTAATTTAAGCTAACTATGGAAACACGATAAGTATAAAATCTGTTACAATGCACTGACCAAACTAAACAAGCTGAGCAACTGACACGCTGATGCTGACACTGAGATCTATTTAAAACATCATCATATTTCAAGGTTTGACCTTACAATCTCCCCCAATATGATGATGTTCAAAACCAACTAAATTAAAACACCTCTGGATAAGAACTCTTCATACTCAGCTTCAACTTCTATTTTTACTGGCCAGTAAGGACTTTCCAGCAACTCTTGTCTTCTATTCAGCAGCTCCATGGCGATAAGGATATGAAACTCTTCGGAGAGATCTTGATGACTCATGCACATTTGCCTTAAGCCAACGAGATGAGTGGTTGGAGCCTTTGGGATCTCAGCAGTTCGCTGAAAACACATCTTTCTGTTTTTATCAAGATAGAACATCCCGTGTTCAGGAACTGAGATAAATTTATGTTGAACTGGGTCAACACTGATAGGAAGAGAATTGTTTATCCCACCAGCACCAAAGTCCAGAACCAACACGTCTTCACAATCAACTTGAAATTTTGTTCTTCGAGTTCTAGGAACAGATGACCTTTGGCCTTGATGCTGAGGTCGTTCTTTAGGAACAAGGTCCAAACGCTGAACTTTCTTGATCAGCAGATGAAGAGCACATGTCAGTTCAGAGGAGTGAGCCGAGGTTTGCTTGGACGCTAATTCGAGTAATTCCATCCATTCAGAATATCCATATTTGATCAACTCATCCCTCTTGACAACTTCAGTGTATGAATGTTGTGGACCTTGACGAGTGATCAATAACGTAAGAATTTTCTCATTGCGTGGTTTGGAAGCTTTAACTTTGATGATCTTATCACCACACACTCGTCGTTTAAGAACATCTTCAAACCTCTTTCGATCAATCATGTCTAGAACATTGTCAGTCTTCGGCTTACTGCTGCTAGGAGGAGGCTGAGAAGATTGAGATTTGGACTGAAATTCCAAGAATTTCTGCATCTGAGCTTCAAAAGATCCTTTGGCCTGAAGTTTATGCTGAATGAGAGATTCATCAGCTTGAGCAATGTTCTTTAGAAGCTGAGCTTGATTAGCTTCATCAAGAATTTGCTTAACTTGATCAGAAGAAATATTCCATTCAGCCGCCAAATTTGATATACTGACTATGGACTTGGGCTTCTTGCAAGACAAAGAAGTATCAGTGTGTGAATGAGCCAAGTCAGTATCTGCTACCTTTCGCTTGCGAGATAACGGATGAGAATCTTCACTAGCAACATCTGAATCTTCTCTTTGGACCGGAATAATGGGATCAACAGTGGGATCAACGACTTTCATGTCTGGCCTGTGCGATTCAGTATCAAGATCATCTGAATCTTCTTCTTGAACTGGAATAAAGGGATCAATGAAGTTCATATCCAGTACTTGACATTCATCATCTTGTTCATCATCATGCTCATTATCTTCAACACGCTTTTCAGTATCTGCTGGACTATTAGGCTTCACAAAGTCAGACTCGGGCATCTGCTTTGGTGGCTCAGTCTGAACTAAGGAGTTGTCAACATGTTCGGTGTCTTTCTCTTTTGGATTTTCATCATCATTATCATGATCAGCATTATCATCAGCATCGTCATCATCATCAGTATCAGTATCTCCCCCTTTTTGAGCATCATCAGATTGAGGGCTGGCGGAAGGAGTATGCAAGAGAACTTCCTTAAGCTGATGAACATCAGCCTCAATGTGTAGAAGACGCTGACTCATGTCCCGAGTCAGTGTCAGAAGTTCATTAAATGCTGAGGCCGGAATTTGAACGAATGAAGTACCTGGAGTTGCGTGTGAGTGTGGTGGCATCCCCGGAGAAGAGTGGTCTCCTTGGGGTGGATTCTCCCCCTGTGAGGGATGCTCCCCCTAAGATTGTTGCTCCCCCTGAATCAGTGAATCCTTTTGAGCTGAGGAAACTTTCTCAGTAACAGAGACGATATGATGAGAAAGTTGAGGAGAGAAATGACCACCATCATATGGTTCATCCTCTTGACCAGCAGGATCTTCATGGTTACCATTAGCTCCTCCTTCATCAGTATCAGCGGTGAGCGAAGGAACAGTGTATGGGTTTGCAATCCATTCCCTCATCCTATCAGATATTCCGATGTCAGTATCCAGCGGATCATCTTGATACATGCGAATTGACATGCGAGGGCATTGAATAGGATTTCCAGAGTGCAAGAAGTAATCTGCAGCAAAAAATTTAACGAGCACAAGAGCAATCCAGCGTGGGAAGGGAACGTGATCACCGCGTACATTTGCATGAAGAAGCTGAACAAGTTGATCAAAGAAAAAGGCCCCATAATCAAGTCTTTTGTTGAGAAGTAGTGAGCAGACGACTTGTTGCTCATAGGTGCTCAGTTGATCACCACTTCGAGACTTGTGACCCACACATTTGCACAGAGCACCGGTGAAGAACTTCCATCCCGGGGTCATACATTGGCGCAGAACAAGAGCTGATCGAGCACCAGCCTTTGAGTGATCATATCCCAGTTGATCGAATAGACGTCGACAACGTTCAATATAAGGAAGTTCAGAGAATGGTTCAAAGATAGGTAACCTGAGTGCAACACTGAGAAGTTATGCGGTAATAAAGACAGAGTGTCTTCCACGGCCAATGGTCCCGGTGATGACATTGTTTTCATCATTGACTGTTGCGGTGTAGTAGAATTCACAGACTTGTTCATGGAAGAACTCTGATGGAATGTCACTGATAGCGTATCGTAGGCGGCAGGAGGCTAAGAAATTAACAAAATCATCGAGTCCAAGACCTCGATGAACATCGGGAATATCAGGGTTGAAAACAACGTTGGTGGCTTTGATGTATATTGGAAGAGGAGGAGAGTTTGGGGCAGGGACTACCCTTCGTGAAGTAGAGGAGAAAGCGAACAGAGATGCCGCCATTAGAGAGTTTTTAGGGTGCTAGGGTTTTGAATATAAGTGAAGGAAGTGTAGATTGTAGAAGGAAAGCTTGAAATAAGGGTGGAAAGAGGTTTAAATATGGAATGAAACGGGTCTTTTAGAAAAGGTAATGATTATCTTCTTCAAAAATAACAGCGTATCGTAACAACCTGTCAGATCAAAAAATAGTTGTTAGGTAAAAGAGCCGTTGACTAAAGATGAAATGTGACAACCGTCAAATTCTGGTCAATTCAAAGTCAAATAAAGTCAACGAGTCAAACCGGTCAGCTCAACTAACCTTGTGTATTAGGGTTAGTGTTATGTTCGTATTGTATAACTTGTTATGTTAATGGGAAAACATCACAGGAGAAAAGTTTGTGTTAAAAATTTCCTAAGCCTTCGTACTAATCAAGAACTAAACTGTGTTCGCATTTGGAATGAAAAATTTTGTGAATCGCATTTGATTAATTAGGTTAAAATGCGAAGGTGATTAACGCGAAGTTGGATTTAGCTTTGCTATAAGTTTCAATCGATTTTGAAATTGAGTATTGTTCGCATTTGTATGAGTGTAGTCGATGAATCGATAAAGCAAGAACATATGAGTTTTTGATTCGCAATTGGATTGATGATTGAGGGATGATTCGTGAAGAAAAACGCGAAGTCAAGGACTATGAAATTGTTGTTTGCAAGAATTTAAAAACTCGATTGTGGAGTTGTTGATGCTCATTTTGCGAAAGTAAAACAATCGAGTGTTCGCATCTATGAATCAATTTGAAGTCAATTGGGTTAATATTCGCATATGGGTTCAACATATGAAAATTTTGATTTCGCAAGTTTAGAGTTCAAGAACTAAACTGTGTTCGCATCTGGAATGAAAAATTTTGTGAATCGCATTTGATTAATTAGGTTAAAATGCGAAGGGATGCGAAGGGTGTAAGAATGAAGATGCGAAGTATTTCACAGTAGAATGCGAATTGGGGAAGAAAACAGAAGATTTCAAATATTGTCCCTGGAGTTTCGCATTTTTGGAAATAAATACTCAACTTCGCAAATGGGGGTCATAAAATGATGAAATTGCAGAATTTTTAAAGAGATACACACACATAGACAACCACACATATATTTAGAAAATTAAACTAAAAATGGGATATAGACAATTATAAGACATTGTTCTTGACTTTTGAGTCCAAAGACGTATGATCCGAACTTTAATTGTGAAATCGTCCTTGATTGAGTCAATTTCCTTTATAGGAGTAATATATTCCATTGTGCCTTGCAAGTTAAAAAAAAAAAAAAAAAAAAAAAAAAAAAAAAAAAAAAAAAAAAAAATTCAAGTCACAAGCAACCACCCCACACGCACTCTATGACCAGCCATACCTCCCCACCTTACCTATGTCACTTCAATGTTCCCTTACACTCAAATTCCACTCACTCCCACGTTTTTGAGCTGGAACAATCAACCACACTCCTCATTTTCTCTCATTTCTCTCATTCCACTAAGTAACAAACATCACTTTTTCTCTCAAACTCTTCTACACAAATTTTCGAGATCCAAGGCTGGATTCAAGTGTTCTTCCACACTTAGTAAGTAAAAATTCATCCTCCCTATTATTATTTCACTTCATTCTACTCAAATCTTTGGTTGCTTACACAAACTCCCTAACTATGATGTTAGATTCTCGAAAACCTTCAAGGCATCTCCAAGTGTTCTTGAATTAAACACTTCCATTCTTCAACAATCATCTAATGAAATCCCTCAAGGTGAGTTCATACCCCTACGTTTTCATGTTTTCTCAAGTTTTCAGGGGGAGAATACAAGTTAAAACACTAAGAACATAACTAAATTTCTCTAACAGCCTTCATCAGAAAAGTTCAACTCCATTCACGGACTGTTTTGGGCATCTTAAATATTTTTTTTTCAAAACTGTACAAGGTGCAAATAGTTCAAGTTTTTAGCTTTAAAATGGCTACTTGCACATCTCCATACGATTTTTCTACAATTTATGGCGATTTTTACAAAACTGCCTATCACTTCAAACAACAATCCGGACCAGTCTGTGATTATGGACTTTTTCACCCAAGTTAGAGGTCATTATAAATTGTGATAAAAATTATGAGCAAACTAGACACATTTTGTGAACTCTCAGAATTTACGGATCTAGTTTTCGACTTTGTATGATTTTTCTATGATTTTTCCGAAACAGGGCAGAATTGCTAAATTTTACCAACAGCATGTAAATATCATAACACTTTGTATTATGTTGAGCAAAGTGTATAATCATAAGTTTTAATGTTTGAATGTGTTTCCTAGTTAGTTTATCATTATGAACTGAAACTAAGACATTCATACTAAATATTATCCATTCATTTTGGAACACGTATTATTTAACTATAAAAAGTATAGTTTGAATATATTTATAACACTAATACATTTCCATAAAAGGGTTCATACATATTATACACATTTTAGATAAACTATAATAGGTATAGTTTATGATACATCACTCTACGCACTCGTACCAGAAGTGTACATTCATATAAGAAAGATTTCTATTCGCACACATTTCACGTAAGTTAATCTATGGTTTGATAAATTCACAACACTAATACATTTCCATAAAAGGATTCATACATATTACATACATTTTAGATAAACTATAATAGGTATAGTTTATGATACATCACTCTGCGCACTCGTACAAGGAGGGTACATTCATACAAGAAATATTTATATTCACACACATTTAACGTAAACTTGTTATCCTATATTGTGAGTTTCTCTATTTCTCTCTCTCTCTCTCTCTCTCTCTCTCCCCGTACGTCCGAGTGCGGGAATATAATTTCTGGTAGTTATAATCAGAATCTCCTTGAGGGAGAACGTGATACTTGTATATAGATCTATATTGGGATTGACACCCCACACCTTGCTGCTAGCTACAGTTGGACCTGCAGGTCTACGGGTGACAAATGTCATTTTATTTTTCGCGACACTAAGAACGTCGTGGCAGGTTCACATAGTCATAGTATGATTACAACGGCTCACATAGGGAACAATCCATAAGTTTACGGGATTTTATTTTTAAAACCTAAATGAGTTTTATGTCGATTTAAAATTTCCTTTTTATCTCTATGAGTACAGATATTACTGTACACTTTTGGTTTTGGTAGTTACGACTACACATCATTTGAAACCACATTTATACTTTTAAGTATGGTCAATACTTGTTATTACTCGGTCCTCTAATTTAGGACTACGTATATATAATGTATTAACAAACCTGAGAACATATAGAAATTTCATTTAGTTCAAACATGTCCATGTCCATTTAAATACATAACATTTTCTATTAATAAGAAGGGTTACTTATACATTTTGGTCTTCAGTCATAAGACGACATTACACAGGTTTTAAAGAAAATATCGGATTTTCTGGATACATACTCTAACGCTTTTTCGAGGAAAACGATTTACTTTTCTAACGAAATCTCTTATGAACTCACCAACCTTTGTGTTGACACTTTTCAAAACTACTTGTATTCTCAGGAATTCAGTGAAAACAGGAAATCAACAACGTTTTGAGGATGGGACGATAAATCGTCAAACAATTCATTTTGTATTATAATGTAATTGATGTGAATCATGTAAACATGTGCTTTGATGTAACGTTTTCAATTATATTTGTGTTGGTTGTATTTACTTTGAGCACTATTATACTCATTGTTGTGATACTCTACATGAAGTCCTCCACCCCCGGACGTTTCCGCCATCCTTGGTTTGGGGGTGTGACATGAAACGTCAATCAGTGTTTGCGGAAGCACTAAGATCAGTGTCACAAAAGTCACATGCTGAGGATATCTCTTCGTCAATTCAAGGTACAACTTGCTCGGTTGGGGCTAGCAAGGAGATTGGTGCGTGTGATAGATACTAGTTGCATTATCTAACCATCGGCATAGAGTGTTGTGTCTTTATTAGTGAGAGGTTTATCTTACTGAATCATTAGACACTGAATGAGAAGAAGGTAAAGGAAGGATAGTTGCGTGTGATAAACCTTGGTGCTTTGGTCTAACCATCGGCAAAGATTTTTAGATTCTCATCAGTGTGTGTTTTGTCACACTGAATCACGGAATCAGTGTAAGATTGGTAAGAAGAGATAGTTGTGTGTGATAGATCTTGGTGTTTTGATCTAACCATCAGCAAAGATTTTTAGATTCTCATCAGTGTGTGTTGTGTCACACTGAATCATGGAATCAGTGTAAGATTGGTAAGAAGAGATAGTTGCGTGTGATAGATCTTGGTGTTTTGATCTAACCATCGGCAAAGAGTTTCAAGTTGTTATCAGTGTATGGTTTAATACAGTGAATCATTCAACTTTAGTTGAGAAGAGTTGAAGAAGAGAGAAAGATAGGAGATCAAACCAAGTACTTAGTATGCAAATATCATCAGCAAAATGTACATCAGCTTATAAGACAATACCAAACATTAGCAAAATTAGTCAGCAAAATTAATCACAAAGTAATCATTCCAAGTTCTCCAATAATGTAAGCAGTTGTTTGAGAATCCAGTGCCTTAGTGAAGATATCAGCAAGTTGCTCTGAAGTCTTGACATGTTCAAGAACAATCTTTCCCTTCTCAACGTTATCTCTGATGAAATGATGTCTGATTTCGATATGCTTCGTTTTTTAGTGCTGAACAGGGTTTTGTGTGATTTGAATGGCACTGGTGTTATCACAATATATGGGAGTCTTTGAGAACTTGATCCCATAGTCGAGAAGCTGATTTTGAATCCATAAGAGCTGAGCACAACATCTCCCAGCTGCAACATACTCAGCTTCTGCAGTCGAGATGGCTACTGATGTTTGCTTCTTGCTAGACCAGCTGATGAGACGATTTCCAAGGAAGTGACATCCACCAGACGTACTTTTTTTGTCTAAGTTGCATCTTGCATAGTCTGAATCAGTGTATCCAAAAAGTTCGAATGCTGAGTCGCGAGGATACCACAATGCTAGATTTTGAGTTCCTTTTAAGTATCGAAATATACGTTTGACGGCCATGAGATGGGATTCCTTGGGATTAGCTTGGAATCGAGCACAGAGAATGGTTCCAAACATGATTTCAGGACAACTTGCCGTGAGATATAAAAGAGATTCAATCATTCCTCGATACAGAGAGTGATTGACATCAGTTCCAGTTGGATCAGCGTGAATCTTGTCAGTCTTGGAAATTGGAGTAGAGGCTGGTTTGTAGTCACTGAGAGAATACTTAACAAGCAAGTCAGAAATATATTTACTTTGACAAATAGAAATACCTGACTTTTGTTGTTGAACTTCAAGACCTAAGAAAAAGGTCATCTTTACCATCATGCTTATTTCGAACCTTTGAGACATGATCTCTGCAAATTCCTTGCTCAGTGTCTCATTTGGAGAGCCAAAAATGATGTCATCGACATAGATTTGAACAAGAACCATGTCTGAGCCTTTGTTTTTGATGAAGAGAGTATTGTCGATTGCTCCTCGTCTGTATCCATTTTCAAGAAGATACGATGTCAGCGTCTCATACCAAGCCCTGGGCGCTTGCTTCAGTCCATAAACAGCTTTGTCTAATCGATACACATAATCAGGGTGATCTTTGTCAACAAAGCCTGGGGGCTGATTGAGGAAAACTTCTTCTTCTAACACACCATGAAGAAAGGCTGTTTTCACATCCATCTGATAGACAATGAAATTCATGTAGGATGCGTATGCGAGAAACAGTCTGATCGCTTCAATGCGAGCAACTGGAGCAAAGGTTTCTTCGTAGTCGATGGATTCAATTTGAGTAAACCCTTGAGCGACAAGCCTTGCCTTGTTGTGAGTAATGATTCCATCTTTATCAACCTTGTTGCGATAGACCCAGCGAGTTCCGGTGATGGTCTTTCCTGATGGTCTTGGGATAAGAGTCTAAACTTTGTGCCTTTCAAACTCATTCAGTTCTTCTTGCATGGCTTTAATCCAGTCAGCATCTTGAAGAGCTGTGTGTATCTTGTCAGGTAAGATCATTGAAACGAAATTAACATGCATGCAAAAGTTATTAGATACACGAGATCTGGTTCGGACACCATCATGAATATTCCCAATAATTTGATCAACAGGATGATATCGATGTTCAGAGACTGGTGCTGATTCCGGAGAATTTGACACTGACAAGTTATCAGTTGCAGGAGATTCTTCAGCTTCAAGGGTTTCATCAGCACCTGACGAATTATTTGATGATCTGGCTGCAGTATCTTGATTCAAGGAACATGGAACTGGAACGATAGAATCAGAAATATCAGCTTCATCTCCAGCAAGAGGAACTTAGTCAAACGGACAAGAGAGAAGCTCTTGAAAAATAGAGGAAGAATGAGTGACTTTTTCATCAGTGTATGATTCCTCATCAAACTTCACATGAATGGATTCTTCAACGCATTGCCTGTTCACATGAAAAACACGAAAAGCCTTTGAAATTGATGAGTATCCAAAAAAAATACCTTTATCAGCTTTAGGTTCAAATTTAGATCTTGGGGCACGTTGATTTAGAATATAACAAATACATCCGAACACGTGAAAGAAGGATACGTCTGGCTTTTGACTTTTCAGCATTTCATATGGTGTTTTCTTATGAATCATGTGAATTAAAGATCGATTCTGAGTAAAGCACGTTGTATTGACAGCTTCAGCCCAAAACGACATGGGAAGACCAGCATGAATCATTAGGGTCCTTCCTGCTTCAATCAGTGTTCTATTTCTTCGTTCGGCAACTCCATTTTGTTGAGGAGTACGAGGAGCTGAGAAGTTTTGCCCAATGCCTTTATGATCACAAAATTCTTCAAGAGTTGAATTTCGGAACTCAGTACCATGATCACTTCTCAGTTGCTTAACTTTGAGACTTGTCAGTGTCTCATTTTTGCAAATCAGTGAGATAATTTCTTGTGCAGCATGACTTTTCTTCTTCAGGAAGACCACCCATGTAAATCGAGTGAACTCATCCACAACCACTAGAGTATACTTATTTCCACCTAGAGAACGGATAGGAATAGGTCCAAACAAGTCCATGTGGAGTTAATGAAGAGGGACTGATATACTGGAACATGACTTCGGTTTGAAAGAGGACTTGGTTTGTTTTCCTTGTTCACAAGCTGAGCACATCTTGTCTTTCACAACGCTGAATTTTGGGAGCCCTCTAACTAGATCTTGATTGGATATTTTGGATAGGTTCTTGAAGTTCAGATGAGAGAACCTTTTGTGCCTAATCCAGCTAAGATTGGTCTGAGACTTTGTGAAGAAGCATTGCATCAGCGCCTTGTCACTTGAGAACATATCAAGAACATATATATCATCTTTTCTACTTGCTAAAAGTACGATGTTCTTGTCAGTGTTGACAACTCTACCTTCCTTCTTTGTAAAGTGAACTTCATAGTCAGCATCACACAATTGACTGATGGAGATAAGGTTGTGTTTGAGACCCTTTACATATGAAACATTTTGAAAAAACACGTTATTGCATTTGATATTTCCATATCCTTTAGTGAACCCCTTTCCATTGTCTCCATAAGTTACTGCAGGACCAGTTTTCTTGACATAATCTTCCAGGAGAGACTTTGATCCTGTCATATGTCTTGAGCAACCACTATCTAAGTACCAAAGATGCTCCTAACCCTGCAGTGTTGAGAAACTAGTTAGAACATACTGACCCATTCGAGGATGGGTCATTCACAAAGTTATTTGATAATAGATTATAACACTCCTTAGGAAGATAGTTTAAAGAATTTGACTTAAGAGTCCATTTTTCATTTCTAACTTTAATATTATCAGCTCTTAAAGATGATTTATCAAATGAACATTCACTGATCTTATGAGAGGTATCACCACATCTGTAACAAACTCTAGTACCAAAGTTCCTCTTGGTAAGCAATTTTTTGGACTTAACACATTTCGACTTGTAAGATTCACCAAGAGAGCTTTGTGTCCTTTTGTTTATTATTGAATCACAACAGAATTCAATGTCAGGCAAATTATGATCAGTGATAGACGATGAGCTATCATCAGTGTCTGATTTGGACTTATTCACAATTGCATTGCAATCAGGAAAATGCTTAAGTTGTTCATGAACAGTATGAAACACTCCATTTGAGATAGGAAAAGCAATAATATTCTCAGTGAGAGGAGTTGGTCTTACAAGATGTGCAGGGTAAGAGGTTGGATCAATTCCGATAATTTCAACATTACACTCAGTAACACCATTAGAGTTAGTAACACAGTATTCATCAATTAAACTCTGATTAATAAAAGAGTTACTGACAAACTTATTTTTTAAATTGTTTTTCATCTCATTCATGGAATGAAATTCAGATTCCTTTTCTTGTGATTTAAAAACTTTTTCAGCTTCTGCAAAATTACCCCCAAGAATTTTCTCACATGAGTGTGGAATTTGAGCAGAAATAATATAATTTGCATTCTTGTGAGATTTTGCCCAAGTATGAAGCACAGTTTGTTCTTTGATCAAAAGATCTTTAACATTATCAATTTCAGCAGACAAAGATGAATTTGACAAACTAGTGATTCTAAGATTTTCCTGAGTGGAATCAATAAGGTTATTTTTCATGGATATTTCAGTTTTACGAAGATCAAGTTGATTTTACAAATCCCTTATTGTTTGATTCTTCTTAAAATTAATGACACCCAAATACTCAAACATTTTGATTTTTTCATTCATTGAATAGGAAACAAAGTTTTTAACCTGATACATTGAAGGAGAGTCAGTGTTGTGCTTCTTGGATTTTTCAACTGCATCAGACATATCAGCATCAAATGTACTTATGCCTTTTTTAGGAACATTCGTGTCTTCTATCTTTACCATTAGACACTTGACTTCATCATCTGATGACTCCTCATCAGTCTTCCAATTTTCTTCTTCAGCAACAAGAACTTTATGTTCCAAGTTTTCTGCTTTCAGTTTCTCAATCAGCTTGTTGTACTTCTGCTTCCAGTATTCATCCGAGCCTTGTTTTTTTGTTTACATTCCTTTGCCAAATGATCAGTGCTCCCACAGTTAAAGCACTGAGCCTTCCCTTTCTTATCAGCACCATGCCTTTTATCAGCATCTGATCCTTTGGAAAACTTTCCTCCCATCTTCTTCTGAAACTTTGTGAAGTTTCGGCCTGATTTCTCAAAAGTCTTTACAATCAAAGTTGCACTGGCCACAACTTTTTCAAGATCATCAGTGTCAGTTTTAGAGGAATCAGTATCTGAATGACTTTCAGTGTCTGAATCTGACACTAGCTTTTTGTTTGAGAACAAAGCTACAGATGATTCACGCTGAGAATCCTTCATCAGCTCCTTTCTTTGAAGCTTGCATTCCTCATAGTATCGAAGATTTCCATAGAGACTTTGTAAGTCCATAGTGTTGATCTTCTCACTATTTTTCAGCACATCAACATGGTTCTCCCAACCTGCACCCATAGAATCCAAAAACTTCTGCACTAGAACAGTTCTATGCTTCAACTGATCTAATCTCTGTAAATCATTAACAAGAGTATTGAATCTGTTAAAGGTTTGAGTCAAAGTTTCACCTTTCTTTGCAAAAAAATGTTCATACTTTCTGTTAAGATCATTTATTTGAGTGGCCTTGACTTCTTCAGTGCCTTCAAACGACACAGTCAGAGTATCCATCATCTCTTTTGCTGAGATGCAATTCTGAACCAACCCAAAGATATTATATGGTAGAGCGTAGCTGATTGCAGCACGAGCACGAACATCTAGACCATGTTTTCTTTTGTCATCTTCCGTCCAGTTTTCTTTAGGTGTTTTCTTCATAGCACCATCAGGAACGTTATTTTTCAGAGGTTGATACATCGGGACGTATGGACCATTTTCGACGATGTCCAACACGTCTTCAGCTACTGACTCTAAAGCATATAGAGCCTTTATTTTCCACATGGCAAAATTTGTTTCATCAAACGGAGGAATTTTAGCGGAAGGATGATTTGATGGGTTCGACGAAGAAGAAGATGAAGCCATTTGTTTGATAAAAGAAACCTGCTCTGATACCAAATGAAAAGGCCTTTAGATCAATCAATTTATCAAACAATAACAGTAAATAAGAATAAGAAGAATTCACGAAGAAAAACTTTCACTAAGAAAGATAATCTCACAAAGAGATTATCGTGTGCACAAAGCAGCGATTAGGGTTTGTGAAAGGCGTAACCTTTCACAAACCGATATAAAAGATTATATACTACTATTCTAGACAATCCCTACAAATCAGGCATATGCCAGCTAACTAATTTAAGCTAACTATGGAAACACGATAAGTATAAAATCTGTTACAATGCACTGACTAAACTAAACAAGCTGAGCAGCTGACACGCTGATGCTGACACTGAGATCTATTTAAAACATCATCATATTTCAAGGTTTGACCTTACAGTTTTGTTATAAACTCAAAAATAAACTTGTTAGTTTTAAAGATTTCGTTGCTTGTTTTTATGAAACAATAACTTATATTTTGTATCAAAACTCATTAGTGGTATCAGAGCCATCTTTTATATGTTAGAATGATTTTTTATGTTTGATAATATTTGGTTTTTGGAAAACAAGCATGGATTTCTTTTGGTTAAGAAAAGTCCATATTTGTCTTCTTTGTCAACTAGTTTGTTAAAATTGTTTATTTTTTACACAATAATTGATCATGTATTTTGGTTATGTAAAAGTTTCCTTAGAAGAAACAAAAAGTTTTTTGTTATTATATTTGATATGTTGATGGGTATAAACAAGTCATTTGGATATATGTGTTATATTTTGTTGATATTTATTTATTCATAAGATGTAATAGATAAATATGTATTTTTTTCATTTGTTTATTTTTTGTAATAAATTAGTTAGATTAGTTGTATTTCTTTTTTAAATGTAACAAGATGAAGAAAATATCATTTTGAAGATGACTTAACCACTTGAAACCGTAATCCCGACCATGAGCTTCTACTTTTGGTTATGGGCTTAATTATAGTCTTAATGGTTTAAATGCTACAACCTTTACAACATGAAGATTTGAAGTTCTTTTGCAAGCAACAGTTGTCTTGGTAAGTGGGAGCTTTAGGACTTTTTGAAAAATCCATTAATTCCTTTAGAAAAGTCTTAATAATTCTTCTGATGGCTCATAAAAATTATTACTAGATATGGTTTGGTTTATACACATTTTAATGTATGCATGTGATGTTTATTTTATATCGTGTATGTTGTATTCTATGTATGAAAATAGTTTTTGCATGTCAAATAACATTTTAACATAAAATAATATCACTTGAAGTTCGAATAAAAAATATTTAAAAGGTAACATAAAATGTTTCTAAATGACTATGTATAAAAATGTTTTTATCGGTTACCAGTTAAAATTTGATTTTTTTTTAAATAATTTTATTGTAAAACTTATAAATAGCCAACTTTAAAATATTTGAAATGGTTTTAAAATATCTTTATAATAAATAAGGAGTTTTTATTAAAAAAAAAAAAAAAAAAAAAAAAAAAAAAAAAAAAAAAACTAAAATCAGTTTATAGCATTATAACGGAAAATAATAAAACTAGTGATTATTTTTACATCGAAACTTAATATATGATACTAGTGATTTAAAAATAACACAACATGTTAATATTATGTTTTATACATGTCAAATTAGATTTAAAACATGAGTATCATCACCCAAGTTTTGGTTTATCAAAATATGACTTTTATCATAAGATGCATAAAATTGAGTTTATAAAATAAAATAAGTTTATTCTACAAATTCATAAAACCATAAGATTTTGATTATTAAATAGAGATTTCAAATTGTGATTTTAGAACTCATCCAACACCCCAAGTCATAAGTATAAAATGAAATTTTATTAAGATTGTGACCGGTTCTTAACGAGTCTACGACTAAACTTTAAAATCAGATTTTAGTTTATAATTGATCGTGGCTAATGGTAAATAAAATGAAGCTTTATTTGGAATTTAAAGAACCTTATAACAAGTTATATAAATTTTACAAAAATGGTACATAAATTGCATGCAATGTTCATGAGACCATGTTTTTTTATAATCATATTTGTAAAACATATATATATATATATATATATATATATATATATATATATATATATATATATATATATATATATATATATAACCTATATTTTAAAATGCAAGTCATTGTCATCCTTTTGAAAAACACTTGGGTATCATTTGTATGGTCTTGGTGGGTGATTAACCACTAGGGTTGTCAAATGATGTTCCGGGTTATTTTGTATTTTTCTTGTGACCTAAGGGCCACCTTGTCACTGGTTAGTTACAATGCCACAAGTTGTTTCAAATAAAAAGACTTGACCGGAATCTTATATGATAAATGTCACTTAAGCATGAGAGTATGAGGCATAGATGGAATCAAACATGCTAAGATAAGAAATAGTTGTTTACGATCTTATTATCTTGGAATTGCTTATTTTATGCAATTGGTAATCGCTACCTACTGAGTTTGATTAAGTGGATGGGATAAAGGGTCACCTACCATTTACTTGTTTCGTTAGTTGAATCCTAGACTTTAGTAAATTAATGCTTTAGAAACAATAAAAAGGTATTAATTTTTAAAGACTTAATATTGAAATACTAAATGAAACTTTTCTAAATTATGTAAATAACTGTTAATACTCTTAAGCGATGTAAAGTCTCTCTATTGTTGAGTTTCAAGAGATAGTAGCATTTGATGGTTATGATTTCTATAACTGGTATAATACCTTGAGTTTCTTCCTTAAGGATACATAGAAATTTAAATATACTAAAAGATCTCATACCTAAACAACCTCTGCAAACCAGTCAGTCTAATCATGATGCTTTAATGTAAGTATTATTATGAAGATATTGATGTGTCTCATATAATATTGGAGAAATTAACTTTAACTTGTGGAAACTCTTGGATAATTATGAAACATATCAGATGTCTCATCAAGTAAAGCAGATATTCAACCGGAACAATAAAATGTGCCTCAAACCTGTTCAGCCACCGAATAAAGAAAGTTTAAAAGATTGTATACTCTATAGACCAATAGTCCAGTTAAGGGAAATACAGCATAAATCTAAAAATCAAGAAATGATCAAAATGCTTAGTGTTGTTTCTGTTGTGGAAGAAACTGGACACTAAAAGAGGAACTGTTCCTCTAATCTTATGGAGCTGAGAAAGTCTGACTTGACCTAAACTCCAGATATCTATATGATAGAACTATATATTTTTCTATCTTTCACTTGAGTATTTTATACTTCACGTGACACTTGTAATGATATTACGTGTTGATGATTGGAAGAAATAATCAACTGATTACAAACAAATGGCATTTCGTGCTGAAGATATAACAAGTGTTGTTATAGTCTGTATTTGAACAATAGATGTTTTGTACTTATTTTATAGGGCATGTAACAGTTGTAAATTTATGAATAAATGTAGATTTACTTATCGTTTAATGGATGTTCACATTCATGATCGGAAACGATGTATTTTGTATTAAGAATACTTTCTCGTAATGTTATTTATGATGTAAATCTATAAGCTTTCCTTAAATTGATAGTTCTAATCATAACACCTAAATAATCAAATGATATTTACACCTTAAGGCGTATTATTCTCTTTCTAACCCTTGGAATGGGTAAAAGACCATTTTACCCCTCCATGGTCCCAAATGCTCCTAATTGACCCACTCACGAAGTCAACGAAAGTCAATATGTGTCAACAGTCAAAATTGACATGACTCGCCGAGTGCACCCATGTGACTCGATGTGACAACCGTCAAATTCCAGTCAATTCAAAGTCAACAAGTCAGACCGATCGACTCAACTAACCCTTGTGTGCTAGGGATTACGTTAGGTAATTACTATACAACTCGCTATGCTAATGAGAAATCATTACTCGAAAAGTCCGTACATCTAGATTCCCTTAACCTAAAACTGTGGTAAGTATCGAACCAAACCGATAAAACAATGTGTACTCATTGGGAGTGTGTAAGATCCTTAAACATGGCTTGATGAGGTCTACGGACCTCGCACTGCGGAGCCAAACACTCACAAATGTCACACACGAAACCTCTCTCAATCGTTTTCACTCTATCTCTCTTTATCTAGAATCTCTCCCAAATCTCTCCAAGTATGTCAAATCTCTCCTAAATCTCTCTTTGTATGAGAAATCTCTCTTTGTATGAGAAATCTCTCCAAGAATGTGAAATCTCTCCTAAATCTCTCTAAGTATGAGAAATCTCTCCAAGAATGTGAAATCTCTCCCAAATCTCTCTAAGTATGTGAAATCTCCCCCAAATCTCTCTCAAAAGTTCCTTAAACTTTTTATAGTCTTTCGGGCCATCCCGACCCTTAACCAGGTCAAAAACTGCTTAAAACGGGGTAAAAACGAGTAAAATAGGCTTAAGGACCCGAAACCCCTCTTAAGGAGCCGAACCCTCTTAAGGACCCGAAACTCCTCTTAAAAACCGAACTTGTCAGAAGCGAAGGCATCAGAAGCGAACCCTCCCTTCGCACCGAACCCTCCCTTTCGGTCCATTTCAGTCCATTTCGCTCCTACTCTTTTCGCCCCATTTCGCCTTCGGCCCTTGATCAGTAGGGACCGAACCTCCGGCCCAATCCGAGAAGTCTCGCTGTAATGCCTTTTTCTTCCCGGTTTTCGATTAGTTTTGCGTTTTAGGCCCGTTTTTAATTGTTTTAACACGGGATTTTCACCCAAAACTTTATTTTAACATATAAGGCCCCATATTTACTAATTATCCACATTTTTTGGGATAAACCTTATCCAAGAAGAGTGGGTGAAGTACAAGAGGTGGAGTGTTGACTTTGCTTTAATCTATTACACAAGCAACCTCCCATACCCACTCCATGTCACTATTCCCCATCAGCCCATACCTAGTCACTTCATTGTACTTTTCCCACCTTTTACCAACCACACAATTGGTCAAAAGCTAGAAAACTCTCATCTCTCCTCACACTTCTCTCATTTGCTCATTCTTCCACCAAAGATCAAACATATTTTCTCTCTCACTTCCTCTCTCTAAAAATTCAAGATTCAAGGGCTGATCTTAGATTTTTCCTCCACATTTGGTAAGTATCTTCCTCCTACACTTAGATATTCTACTATCCTTCATCCAAATCATAGATTGCTTACACAAATATCGTCATATTTGTTGTCAGATCCTCAAATCTTCAAGCATCTCCCAAGTGTTCTTGAGTTGAACAATTCTTTTCTCCATCATCCATCTACTAAAATCACTCAAGGTGAGTTCATACCCCTACATTTTCATGTTTTCTTAAGTTTTTAAGGGGGAATACAAGTTAAAACACTAAGAACATAACTAAACTTTTCTAACAGCTTTCATCAGAAAAGTTGGACCCCATTCACGGACTATTTTGGGAAACTTAAACATTTTTGTTTTCAAAACTGTTTTAGGTGCAAGTAGTTCCAGTTCTTAGCTTTAAAATGACTACTTGCACATCTCCACACGATTTTTCTACGATTTATGGTGATTTTTACAAAACTTCCTATCATTTCAAACACCAATCCGGACCAGTCTGTGATTACGGACATTTTCACACAAGTTGGAGGTCCTGAAAAATCATGATAAAAATTATGAATAAACTAGACACATTTTAGAAACTCTCAGAATTTACGAATTTAGTTTTTGACTTCGTATGATTTTTCTATGACTTTTCTAAAACGATGCAGAAAGGTTAAAAACTTGTTAACAGCTTATAACCTTCATGACACTTTGTATTATGTTGAGCAAAATGTATAACCATGAGTTCTAAATATTGAATGTGTTTACTTGTTAGTTTATCATCATAAACTGAAACTTAGTGATTCATGATAAGATTATTCATTCATTTAGAACACATATATTAAGTTATAATAAGCATAATTTATGGATTTATAACACTAATGTGTTTTCATAAAAGAGTACTTATACATTATAATCATTTCGGATAAACTATAATAGGTATAGTTTATGTATCATTTACTTCTCAAACTTATTTATCAAATATTTTCAGTTTAGTTCACGTAAATCTGTTAATGAATAAATTTGTGAGTCATTCACTTCGGGTTACTTCCAAAGTAACAAAGTTAAAAAGTCCTGTAAATTGTAACCAGAGTTTCTTGTAGGGAGAACATGATAGTTGTGTATAGATCTATATTGGGTTTGACAAACCCACACCTGAGCTGCTTGCAACAGCTAGACCGGCAGCTCTGTGGTGACAAGTATCATTTAACGGCGACGCCTGAAGAACGTCGTATTATGAGGCCGTTTATGTCAAGTATGGTTATGATAGCTCACATGTGGTATTAACAAATCATAAGATTTACGGGTTCTAACTTCAAATTAGTGAGTTATGTCGATTTAGCTCACAGAAATTACTTTAAGTATGGAAAAATACTTGTACGCTTTCTTATCAAAAAGGGTTTTATGCCGATTTAAAACCACGGTTATATCATTAAGTATGGAAAATACTTTTTCATTCTTGGTTCTAGGATTTTGGACCACATAACTTTTATAAGGAAAATATTGGATTTTTCTTGGTAACACACCACACATTACAAAGAACGGTTTCCAAACTCTTTATCTAAAAAGTTTATGAACTCACCAACCTTTGTGTTGACACTTTTTCAAACAACTTGTATTCTCAGGAATTCAGTGAAACAGGAAATCAACAGTGTTTTGAGGATGGGACGATAAATCGTCAAACAATTCATTTTGTCATCATAATGTAATTGATTTGAATCATGTAAACATATACTTTGGCGTACCTTTTTCAATTATATTTATGATGGTTGTAATTATTTTGAGCATTATTATACTCGTTGTTGTGATACTATACATGAAGTCCTCCACCCCGGACGTTTCCGCCATCCTTGGTTTGGGGGTGTGACACTCGACGAGTCCACTCGTAT
The DNA here is from genome assembly GCF_052625555.1 of Lactuca saligna. Lineage (NCBI taxonomy): Eukaryota > Viridiplantae > Streptophyta > Magnoliopsida > Asterales > Asteraceae > Lactuca > Lactuca saligna. The sequence continues at coordinate 191,876,305 of NC_136419.1, read as the reverse complement.
CTCAGAGTTCTTCCTAGCATTTACTCAGCTCGTCGAGTTGACCCCAAACTCAACAAGTTATTACTGGATCAAGGGTACTGAGTCGAACCCGCTCCGACTCGGTGAGTTGACTCGAATGGATCTCTCATTTGATCAACTGAGGTCAGATCTGCAACTCTAGCTCATAGATCTAGCCTCCTAGTACCCAAAAGTCACGTAAAGGTTTGATCTTGGTGTCCATGCATGGTATATATTGCTCTATATGCCATCAAAGCTCCATTAATGCTTCCTAGCTTCAAACCCCCCATGGTTGCTCAACCATGGCTTCACACTTTTGGACTCTTTGGACCTCACAAGGTCCAGATCTATAGCACAAGCTCATAAGGGGGTTTGATGCACCCAAAACCCTATTAAGAAGGTAATACAAGCTCTAAAACTCACAATCATGGGATCTAGACCATCAACAAGGAAGATAAGAGCTTTTTACCTAGATCTGAAGCTGGAGAAGAAGAAGAATCGAATCCACTAGCCTTTCCTCCTTGATCCTTGAAGAACCTTGCTCTTTCTTAAAGAAAATGACTCCAAAATAAGCTTCCTTCCCGCTATTGCTCACTATGGACGTTAGGGTTTCTCTCAGGGGGTGTATGGGCACTGGTGGGGGATATGGAGGCTATAAGTGCCTTTAAATAGGCCATGGGCCCAGGAAATTAGGGTTTCCTTCAGCAGCGCTGACTCGGCGAGTCAGCTCTCAAACTCGTCGAGTCCATTCATTAATCCACGTCACCAGTCGCGACCTTATTCGACGAGTTGATGCACCAACTCGTTGAGTCACCCAGTTTAAATAAATTATAATAATATACCTGAAGACCCGGGGTGTTACACTTTCGAGTCGAAGGAACCAACATCGACCCATTGGTTTGATAACCTAATATTATTCATATGTTGAGTATGATATAGTTATGTGTGTTAGTCTTGATATGCTAGTCTGGTAGATCGGTAAGACTACCTGTAATCATGTTTGCACGATTATATGTTGTTATCTGCCAGCATAGTATGTTGGGTTGAGGTTATACTGCTTTGTGTTGTAGCCAAAAAACTCTGGAGCATTCCAGATATGAGTTGAGGGTCAAGTAGGGCATGCCAAACTCATACTGAGGGCTCAATAGCATTCCAGATACGAGCTTGGTATGCCAGACTCGTACTGGTGGCTTATGGGTATTGGAGTAATCTAGATATTAGCTGAAGGCCTGGAAGGGCATGTCAGACTCGTACTGAGGGCTCATGGGCATTCCATATACAAGTTGAGGGTCGGGGAGCAAGCTAGACATAAGTTGTGGGTCGAGGGGGCAAGCCAAACTTATGTTCTAGGTTTAGTGATAATCCAGTCTATTAGTTGTGGATGTATTGCATGTTGTTATTTTGTATGTGTGCCATTGTTTGTGTGTTAGTACTTTGGGGGAACTCACTAAGTTTCATGCTTACAGTTTTGGTTTATGGTTTCAAGTACCTCAATGGATCATAGCAAGGTGAAGGCGTGACCGTACATATCCTCGTGTTTTTGGAACTTATGGTTTATGGGATACTCTGATAACGTTATTGTTTTGAAAACTATGTGTAAATGATTCCAGTTTTAAATAAAGGTTTTGGAACCAACGGTTTTGTAAACACCTCTTTAATAAATGGGTTGTTTTGAAAAGTTTAAATTTTATTGAAATTTTATGGGTGTTACATTTTGAAAGCTTCCGTTGTCGTTTTTTATGAAAAACTAACTTACATCTTGTATCAAAACCCATCAATGTGTTGTTACCCAAAGCAACTTGTAGATGAAAAATGACATCAAGAGCTATACCAATATTGTTGAGATTACCAAGAGCCTTTTTAATATTTTGCCAAACCCCAGGCAAAGTCTTTTTTCGAGGCCTCCCACCAAGGCTTTCTTACAAGATTGTGAATCCCCTGATGGACTTTACACCACAAGGAGTTTTTTCATGTTGAAGGCACCATATCCATTTGACTAAAAGAGACGTGTTTTGAGCTTTTAGAGAAACCACACCTAGACCCCCTTCCTTTTTTGGTAGCAAACACACTATCCCAGGCAATCCAGTGGATTTTGTTTTCAGATCTTGAAATTCCTCATAAGAAATTCCTTCTCAGCTTTTCAAGTTCATCCATAATGCATATTGAAAAATAATACGTAGGAAGACTATTGAGGACCGATTTGATCAAGGGAACCCTTCCACTAAATGACAATGATTTAGCTTTCCAATCCGACATCTTAAATTGGAATTTGTCAATAATTGGTTTCCGATGTTTCCTTCAAGACATATTTTACACCTACCGGAACACCAAGGTGTGAGAAGGGAAGAGAATCTATCCTGCATCCAAGATTAATCGCCTATCTTTTTATTTCAATTTCTATACATATACCAAAAATCTTGGACTTGTGGAAGTTAACTTTGAGGCCTGACGAAACTTTAAAGCATCTAAGTATCCGAGCTATTTTTTTTATGTTTGAGCGAGTCCCATCACCCATAAAGATAGCATCATCAGCATATAATGAATGAGAGAACATAGGTCCATTGTTGGGGATTTTGATACCGCTCAAGGTAGACTTATTACATGCAATATTCATGACAACATCTATAAAATGTGAGAGGATCACCTTCACGAACACCTTTAGTGATCCGAAATTCAAATGTAAGAAACCATTAATAATAACCAAAGCTCGGGCAAAGACAAGACAACCGTTAATCCAAGATCTCCATCTACCACCAAACCCATTTGTTATGTAATCAACCCAATTTATTTTACCAATTCTAATTGTAGCATTGCACTGAATAACAAACATATCAAACAACCATTGTGTTATAAGTAAATTAACTAACTAATACCACAACTAAAATATAAATAATCAATATCTACCATATAACATAGGAGAACTAGAATCAACTAGATTACTAGACTAATTACATATTAAACTCATCCTAAATGTTAAAATCTACATAAAAATACATAATATATTTATTCCTATCAAGATATCATTTGTTTCGATGGGGTTGTAACCCTCCATAACTTTGTATTTATAAATAGTTATAATATCATTATTTTATGCATAAAGATAATCATCCACCATGGCAAAAAAAATAGTTATTTTAACGTCTAAAAAATTTATAAAATCAACTTATCGGTTTCCAATTTCAATAGTGGTTAAAGTTCTTGTTTTGCATTACTTTGTTTATAAACATCCAAATATTAAACAAAAGTAATAATCAATTAACATTTTTCATAAAAGATGACATGGATTACATTCAATGGTTTTACCAATATACAAAATTTGGAATGAAAGAAATCAATTCCACCTCCAAAAATGACAAATCCATATCTCAATTCTTTAAAACAAAATGATTTATATATTAAAACAAAAGAAAATCATCTAAAAAGCATCTTGAGTTCTTCAAGTCGAGCCGAACGGACTTCTTCATCAGTAAGAGCTCCCGCAATCATCCGTTGCTTCCTCGCCTGAACTTGTTGCATTCTTTCCTCCACCGTTTCCTATACACATTTTTATTTAAGGATTAAATAAGTTTATTTTTCAAGCTACAATATGCTTAATAACAAACAAATCATCTTTTATAAAGAAAAAGATTGTAAATACAATAATATATATTAGATAGAAATAAAAGTAAGGAACTATAATACATAAATAAATAAAGTACATTTATATTTCTTACATTTAGCCTATTCTTAAAACGTTACAACATAAAGTACAAATCATGAAAAATGATATCTTAGTTTTATTTGTTATAAAAAAGTCAAAGATAGAAAGTGATTGGTCAACTTCAAAATTTTAGAAAAAAAAATATATATTCATTTAATTAATTAAGTTTTCAAGCAGGTGTTTCATATTAGTGATTGGGATTTGTTGACCAACCAATTTTGAAATACTAGAAAAAAAAAAGGTTTGATTTCGATTGACTTTGACTTTGACTTTAAGCTCAAAGAGAATAAGGTCAAAACTAGCGAAACCCAAAGACTTATTGAAGATTATGAACACTTAAATGGTATTTGAAACGAAATTGACAAAAATTAAATATGGGTTTTTATTTAAAAATTAAATATTCTAACCTTGACAATAAATCTTCTAACGCAAACAGTTCGCTTTTGACCAATACGATGAATTCTCATAATCGCCTGCTCCTCCACCGCAGGATTCCACCATGGATCCTACACAAATTAGAGCAAAACCCAAAAGTCAAAATCAATTTTTTTTTAAAAAGTCAAAATCAGAGCTTACCATAAGGAAAACATTAGAAGCTGCTGTCAAATTCAATCCAACTCCACCGGCTTTTAACGACATTAACAATACCTACAAGGGTAAAACAGACTTTTCATTATTTAATCCTTCAACATAAAATAGATTTCTAAATTACCTTTTTTACAAAATGGTGAAGATAAAACTTTTGTAAAAAGATTACAAAAAATTTCATTTCATTACTTTCTAAGGGTAAATTAGTTTTTCTGTCTTCTTGTAAAGTAACTTTGAAAGGGTAAAATGGTAATTACTCACCATTTTATCTGAAGTCTCATTAAACTCCTTCAAAGTCTTTTCTCTGTTCTTCTGTGATAAACTCCCATCAAATCTCAAAAACCCAATCTTTCTCCTCTTCAATGGAATCTCCAAAAGATCCAAAAACGAAGTCCATTGACTAAAAACAATACTTTTTTCTCCAAATCCTTTTCCCCTTATACTCTCCAAACATTCCAGAAGCTTCGAAACCTTCGAAGACTCTTTCCAATTCTTCTCAACATCAACCCTAAATTTACTCTCAGTAGGGCATGTAATCAGGTCAGTTTTTCTCAAATTTTGCCGACAAATCGGACATAAACCTTGAATCGGGCTTCGCCAGCTTGATAAAAGACACTCCCGACACATCCGATGCGCACATGGTGTAAGAACAGGGTCGTCTGCTGATTCTAGACAAATTGGGCATTCGGTGTTTTCGCCTTTTTTTAAATCGTTAACCACTTCTTCGATGTATGCTTTACTTGGATTTGGAGCAGAAGAATCGGAATTTATATCGAGAAATCGTTTTGCGAGTTTGTTTAGATCCGAAAATAGTTGGGTGTCGCCTCGGCTGTTGATGTTCGAACAAGATTTTGGTTACAAAAACCACAAATTGAAGGGTTTTTTGTACAGAATCGGATCATAAATTCATAATCATATTACCTCATAACGAGAAAAGGATGATTGCAGCATTGTCGTAATCTGAGTAGAAGCTCGAGAATGTTAGCGTAATTGTGAAGAACTTTGCCTTGTGCTACAAATTGATCGAATTGGACCTGTTTTGCGTAGACGAAAACACATCAAACGTTTGATTTTGTTCGCTGAATTTGAAGAAAACGCGAAAAAGAAGCGATAAACAAAGACTTACTTTGGATCTCTTGAATAAAGCATCATAGAAATCACGTTCAGCTTCTGATTGTTCGCATTCAATCACTTGTATATCTGTTGGTGGAAGAACAAGAATGGGCCTACAGATCATACATTAAACAATTCAGTAAATTCCTCTTATTTTATTTTCTTAGATGTTTTTTTTTAATAATTTTTACAAACCTTCCTTCTTTATCTTTTGTGTCTTTTGTTCTTCTAAGCATGAGTGGCCTTAAAATGGCTTTTACAAGCTTTAGCCCTCTTTTATCACCATTCTCATATGGCTTCTGAATTAACTTGTTCCACCTAACACACATTTAAAAATAAATAAAAATTCAATAAAAATAGGAAAAAGTCATTAAATTTACATTTGGGTCATAATAATATTACTCAAATAGACCACTTACCATGCCCAATTGCACCATGGCTCAACACGTAAGAAACACAGAAGACTGTAGAGATCTTCCAAATTGTTCTGCCGAAATGAAGTGAAATGACAAAATTACCCTCCTATCTTATATTTGATTAACTTGGATAAAATTGTTGTTTTACATCAAATTCAACAACCATCTACATTTTTTTGGTTTCTTTCAACTTTCGTCTCTTTTGTTCCCTTCTAGCAACTCTATTAAAAGATAGTTGTTAAATGCATGTGAAATGACAATTTTACCCTTTGTTTTGGAAAAAAATTGACATTTCACATGCATTTACAGCAATCTATAGTGTTACTACAAAGGATCAAGAGACAAAAGAAAAAAAAAAAAAAAACATATTTTTAAACCAGATAGATGAAAAATAACATAAAGGGCAAAAGGGTAATTTAGTAAAAGAATAAATACCTGAAGAGGGGTACCAGTTAAACACCAACGACAATATGCTGACAAGGCAAAAGCAGCTTGAGCACATTGACTTTTTGAAGACTTGATAGTGTGAGCTTCATCTAACACCACTCTATACCAATCCACTTTATGAAAAATGCTGTTCTCTGAATACTGAAAACAATGAATTATATAAATTAATTACTCAAAAGGGTATTTTATGTGTAAAATGAATCTTTATAATAATTTCAAAAGTGGAATAATTACAGTTTTATAAGATGCAGAAAGAACACCATAAGTTGTTAAAACAACAGTAGGTTCAGCTATCACTTTTGGATCGTTGCTTCTCTCTCCTCCATAATGAACAAAAACAGATAAACTGTTTGGTGTTGAATGAGTTTCCAGCTCATCCTATATAAGAAAAAAGAAAATTAAAATTAATTTTTAATAGAAAAAAAAATGGTTGATTTTTCATGATTCAGAGTTGGGTTTACTCTTTCTTGGGGAGTTTTCAATGAGAAGGGCATTTATGTCTTTTGCATAGACAAGATCAAGTGAGTACTTGTCACAACTTGTTCAAATGGGATAAATGCAAGAAAGAAATAGCAGCACTTTTTTATTTATCTGTGTTGTAAAAAATCCTTCTTTATTTCTTTTGATTACAAAAGTGTTATTAAAAACTTTTTTTTTCTTTTGTCTAATGTAAATGTAGCAAATAAGGACAAAAAGTCAAACCTTCCATTGACTCAACAAAGCCATAGGACAAACAATGAGTGTTCCACCTTTTGGTCTTTTTGAGAAGCTTTCATTATTATTTCTACTTTTTATGGAATCTTTTTTTTCTTCAATTTCTAGGGTTTCTTTTCCTGTTCTTGAAAGGATTAAAGAAATTGTCATCACAGTTTTACCAAGTCCCATTGCATCTGCTAATATCTGTACAATATCAATCAAATCACAAAAACAAAAACAAAAAAAATCATTACTATGTGTATTTGTTATTAAACTAAATACTTTCCATTTATTTGTATATCACTATATCATAGCATCCAACTTTGATTTTTTTAAAACATTATACTTTCAACTTTTTTTCTTATTTATAAATTATACTTTTGAAGATTTTACTCAATTACAGCATTAAAGTTTCGATTTTTTTCTTATTAAGACATTATACTTTCAAAAATCTACACTTTGTATTTTGGATTTTTAAGGTTTAATTTCATAAAAGACCTTGTATTTTGTGTTTTTTCCAGATTAAACCTCAACTTTAATCACATTAAAAACCTTGTATTTTTTTCATTTTTTCAAGTAAGGCCCTTTAAGTCATTTTTTTCTGAAAGAACTTGTAAAATATGAGGGTTTTTTGGAAATAACTCCAAAAGTTAAGGGTTTTTTTGGAAACGGTTAGAAGGTTGAGGGGTTTTTTTGAAAAAAAAAAGAAGACAAAGTTGAGGGTTTTTTCAGAAAAAACTGAATATATAAAAGGTCTTTTTCAGGAAAAAAAAATAAGTTGAGGTTTAATCTGAAAAAAAAAAATACAAAATATAAGATTAACCGATTTTAAAATACAATGTTGTAAAAAAAAGAAATTAAAATAGGGTGCTTTAATAAACAAATCAATGGAAGAAAAAATACATCAATAATTCTTGTAATTCATCAATTCTATGAAAAGACGAACTTACCCCTCCAATGGCTGTTTGTGTTGCTTTTGGGAATTTAGTAGTTGCTTCCCCAGAGAAAATATTCACATAAATTGCAGTGGCCCTTCTGTTAAATCAAGTCCCCAAAACAATAAATTATTTATCAAAAAAAAAAAAAAAAATTATATATACAATTAAAATTTGAAATTAAAAGTTTTCATACTCATCACATATATTATATGCAGCCCAACATGGATGAAGTGTCTCTTCTGCTTTCTCAACATCAACACCTTTCTCTGATTCTGTCATCCAATAAAGAGCTTGCTTCTGATATGGCCTTAAATCACATCTAAGGGTACTTGGAGGATCCATTTCCTTCAAAAAATACAAGGGCATTTCAGTCATTTTGTTATGAAATCCAATACCTTATCAAGAAAAAGAAAGAAATGAAAGTAAAAAAATGGTGTAAGACATAAATGAATGAAAGTGGTTTTGATATTTCTTGCATTTTTTCTTAATATTTCTGAAAAAAGACAAGGGCTTTTCAGTCATTTTGTTAAATTTATTTTAAAATATACCTCCAAGTTGTACATGTCAGCAGCTCCAACAAGCTTGTTTAAAGATGATTCAGATAGAATTTGAGCATCTTTATTGGGTTCTAAAAGCAATGCTTCTCCACCTTTTTGTCTTTTTACAATAGGAAGTGATGATGCAGCTTCATTTATATCAGCCTGTTTACACAAAGTCAAAAACATTTGTGATTATACATGTTTAAATACACTCCACATAATAAAGAAGAAAAAAATGAAGGTATAAAAGGAAACAAACATACTTCAAGTGTTGCTTTTTTACGAGAATCAAGCTCCTCTGGTGTGAATTCAGCCTAGTTATGATACAGTTTAACAAAAGTCAAACAAAGTCAATAGAGGATGAATTGTAATGGATTCTTGAAAGTTTTGAAATCGAAAGATGAAAGAACATGTTACCTTTTGAAATGGATTCTTTTTCAACAACTTAAACAAAGTCAAGAGAGGATAAAGTGTTGAGTCGATGTTTGAAGAGGATTCCAGCTTCCATGATGACTTTGCATCTTCACTGAAGATCGAATGATGAATATAAAAACTGCATAACAAAAAGCAACTAAACTTTAAGTAAACATAATCATAACAAAAGTAAAACAACATGAGAAAGAAGAAGAATTAACCTTATATAAAGCATTATCTCCTGCATCATTGAAAGACAAACTGGTGAAGCTACACATCTGCCAAGAACTTTCACTTTTTTTGAATTAACAAGTGGAATTAAGCACTTTGACCACTCCATTGGAAGACGCCCAATCTGGAACGAAAAGGGATAAACATGAAATCAACAATTTCTTGAAACCGTTTTTTCCAAGATACTAAAAGGATGCAGAATGTGTCGATGAGTAAATTGTTACCTCTCCTGATCTTTTTGTGGAGAATCTTACAATCCCAGAAGCAGCAATTGCAGCTCGTGAATTGGTCCAGTAGCTACTCTTACTTCTTGAATCGATGTTAGGAAAAGCGAAGTGGACGATTTCGTTGTCTTCGAGTTTCCTCCCTTTTGTAGTCGATACACCAGTAATGGCGGTTCTTCCGACCAGTAACCAATCAGGTTCTTCTTCGAAATCCCCGTTTTCTATGACTATTGGATTCAGCTTCTTTTCATCAGTAACTCCTTCCCTCTCCCTCTTCAAATGTAAACTGTATAGAGATTGAGGCATCGATGAAATCGGTTGAACGAACTTTGGCTTTTGTTCTTGTTTGCCCACTTGAAATCCGTCCAACTCTTTCTTTGCAGGGATCGGTTTTACTTGAGGTTTAGTTTCAGATTCATCAACTTGTTCTAATTTAACAGATACGTTTTGGGATTTCTGATTGAAACCAGCTTTGTTGGAAACAGAAATCGGTTCCACATCAAGGACCGGTTCGGATTCATCCATTCTTTCTTTCTTAACAAAAGCGAGATACCGGGGATCGTTTTCCGATAAGACCTTAGTATTGGTTGCATCGAGAAACTCAGAAAAAGACATTCTAGGTTTTTTTGCCTTACTACAGCCATCATCGCCAATGTAACAATCCTTACCTTCTTGTTCTTCCTCTTTGATCATCGGACTTGTCGTGATTCGAGTCCCGCCTGTGCTTGTAATCGTCCGTTTGACAGGGAATACCGGCGTATCGATGGCCATGGCGTCTTCGGTTTTTATGGATTTTGAAGGGGGTGAAAGAGTGAGATCAATTGAAACGATGGGTTTGCTGCTCTTTGCATCGTCTTCTACAACAATGGGTGATTTCTCCATTGCTGGATTGTAGTTAAAGAGTATAGAGAATTGATAGAAACGTAAAAAATGCGAATGGATTGTGATTTGTGAAGTGATATTTATTTGGAGACAAAATTGGCGCGATATGTTAAACATTGTTTAAAGCTTTTCGCGGGTATTTACGTCTTGGTGTAAATTATTCGCGGGTAAAAAAATGGAGGTAAAAACGAAGGGCAAAATTGGTGGGAGTTATTTCCATATTTTTTTTCTCGGTTTTTTATATCCAGTTAAAAAGATGTTTGTATTGATAACAAGATTAAATTACATAAATAATAAATGTGGTAGATTTTTAGTTTTAAGACAAAATTACATAAATGATCATTGTGCTTGTTATAAAATATCACTTTAAGTCTTTTTAATTAATTTTTAACATGATCCTTTTTAGGTTTAAAACCTTTGCCAACCACAAAGAGTGATCCTTTGAGCTTTAAACATGAAAATGATCAACCATACCAAAAAAATTTCAAAATGATTGCATTGGCATTTTCTATCAACCATAAGTACCATTTGTATAATTTTGTCAAATTATAAGTTTTAGTTTTAGAGTTTGTGTTGATTTCTTTTGAATATTTTACTATTTTTCAGAAACATATAGCAAAGGTAGATGCCGTATAAACCACTACACATAAATGAAATAAAATAGTATCGATTATCACAAAGTTTTGAAAAAAAGTTTAAAGCCTCCTGAAAGAATGTAGAAGGGGGAAAAGCAACATCTCAAAAAGTTTATGGTTTAGGCAACTTATGATCAAAAAGGTAAAATCTTGATTATGACAGATGTATAACGATTGTGATTCCATCATTTAGAAGAAAGAATCTTTTAGATTATAGAAAATAGAAATGATAAATATTTTATTTAGTCATAGGATAAAAAAAACAGTACATAAATGGTCATCGGCCTTGCACTATAGTTGCATCTTCATTTAAACATATGATAATATTAATATTCATTTTTTTGTTCTAAATTATTCTTTCGTATTGCAAATCAACAATAAAGTAAAAGTCAAATTCCAACGAAATCAATTTCCAAGACAAAATCGCAAGTTTGATTTTGGCGTAGGTTAAAAATTGGATGTTTGGTCTAAAATGTTTTGGCGTTTTCATTACGGGTTCAAATAAGAATTTTATTGTAATTTTGGTCCAAAATTATTTAAAAATATTTCAAATGATGGATTTTTCCTTTTTATTTTGTTTTTTTATTTTTTTATTTATAAAAATTAAAGAAAAATCTAAATAAAATGATGGATTTTTCCTTTTTATTTTTTTTTTTATTTTTTTATTTATAAAAATTAAAGAAAAAGCTAAATAAAATATCACCTAACATCTCTCTCTCTCTCTCTCTCTCTCTCTCTCTCTCTCTCTCTATATATATATATATATATATATATATATATATATATATATATATATCTTTTGTGTGTGTGTGTGGGGGGGGGGGGGGGGGGTGGGGGGGAGGAGGAGGAGGAGGAGGGGGTGTGGTTCAACATACACAATGATTAAGCAAATGTTCATCTGAGTTCAAATTCAACCCACATGAGCTCACACACATCAAAAAAACTCGAAGGTTACCCAGAAGCTTTGCGATTTATGGTGTAGTAGGGATCAACTTCGGATCTAGAAGACTCCACAAAAGGGAAAGATGAAAATCCAAGATTTGTAAGAACGATTTGCCAAAATCGAGACTGATAAGTTGCAGACCCCCGACTGATGAATCAAAATGTGAAGAACACCGGTGTGATGAATCATAATACAAAGAACAGTGGTGACTACCCCTTCAGCTATCTACATCTATCTCCTATTTCTTGTTGTCGTCATTATATCGTTTCCTGAAACCCTAACGTCACCGCTTTTCTCGTTTTCAAGATATGTAAAGATCTGTAAGAACGAGTCTCGACTAGGGTTTCATTTTCGGTTTTAGGATATGAAACAATATCGTCGCCATTATCCTGATGCAGGTTTACAAAACCCTAGCAATGGCATCGACGGTGAAGGTGTAGACGACGTCGTATATGTGCAAATGATGGACCTTTGATCTTTTGATTCGTCTGACCGCCTCCTCATTACCGTATTAGTAAGAGAGATGACGAGAGTGGTGGCATTCTTGGGCGGACGTAGGATTTTACAGTAGATATGTCACGGGAAAGTCAGTGGTTGCACGATAGTAGAAAAAATAAAAATTTCGAAAATTTCACTGCGGTCAGAAAAGTCATGGGTTGTCAGTGTCACCGTGGACCCCCCCCCCCCCCCTAAAACCACCCTTTGGCGTTCCACCTCGTATACGTGTGAGCGAGAGGGAGAAATATTTAGGTGTTAACTAATGGTGGTGGTTGTTGTGGTGTTGGTCGGTGCCCATAGTTAGTCAAGGCTTACAACTTTTTGTGTGTCTTTGACCTAGAGATGAATGGATTAGTTTATTTCCTTTGCTCATGGCTTTGAATAATAGATGAAGAATACGTGTGTGTGTGTGTGTGAGAGAGAGAGAGAGAGAGAGAAATTTATTTTTCATTTAAAAAATAAATTATCAAATAACTAAAATAATAAAAGCAATATAAAATGGCAAAATAATCATTTTAACTCATTTAAATTCCCTGAGGGGCCAAAATTACAACAAAAATTTTATTTCGGACCACGGATGTAACGTTCAAAACATTTTGGACCAAACATCAATTTTTTGAGAGATGGGCCAAACTTGCAATTTTATAGTTCGAACACTCACAACGTTTTTTAAAATTAAAATTAAGGTGGTTATACATAAATAAATAAATAAATATATATATATATATATATATATATATATATATATATAATAAAAATAAAAAATATATATATAATAAAAAAAAACAGATTACAACAAACTTTTAAATTCTCATGGATTGTGGGTTAAAGAAACGTTTATGTCTAGGGTTTTTGATAGAATTCCAACACACTTTAAATCATTCGTAACCCGCCTGCAATTTACAAAAGATTACCGACAAATGTTTTTTTTAGTTGCTAATCTATTGTAAATTTGTTGCAAAATTAGTGGCTTTTTTTTTTTTGGAATTTCGTCGGTATTTTCCGGCGGAACTTTTCCATGGGTTACTTTATTTTGGCAATGACCATGTTTTGTAATATTGTACTAAGTGAAGTGGACAATTAGAGTAAACATTACAGAAAGTTTAAAAGGTGGTGTTGATATATAAGGAACAACTAAGATGATAAATTGATTGTCTTCACCAAAAGTGGGAAAACACAACTTGTTTTGTCATTATTTTGTTACTTAGTATGAGTGGACGCCAAATACTCCTAAATATGGTGTGACCATTATTTTGTTTGTTGTTATGAACTTACACCAAATACTCCTACATATGGTGTGACAATTATTTTGTTACTTTTTAAGGGTGGACACCAAATACTCTTTAAATATGGTGTGGTAGTTTTGGAAACGACACATAAAAAGATGGGTTTAAGTCAAAGATTTCAACTCGTTTAATTGAAAGAGTTGACACGACACGATACAAAATTATAACGAGTAAGTTTATGGTCCAAACATTTAACACGAAATGACCCGTTTATTTGCATCTTCTTTTAGGTAAACCAAAAATGCTTACAAGTTTAAACCAAAACCAAATATAAATTATTATTATTTTTCGATGGAATCATTTTATAATGTGAAAGCCACTAATTAGCCACCTCAATCAATACTTATTTTTAGTTTTCCACTTTTTCATTAATATTACATACTTCGTAATAAGGATGTAAACCATTTTGGAAACAGAAGAACCAAAAGTCGGTTAAGAAGTGAATGAGAAACTAAGAACCAAACTGAATCTAACTAGTTTCGGTTCGGTTATACTAGGAACCCTACTATCTTAGAAGGTGTTTAAGTATCAGAACTCACCCGAACAATACATGAATCGATAGAATTGAAAACCAAACTACTATTCCTTTCCATTTTCACTTATTCATTTTCTACCTCGATCCTATTTTTTCAACATATTTAGTATTTCAATCTAACACGACACGACATACTTACAAGGTCTAAACCCTAACTGCAAACCCAACAAAAAAGTAAACATTTATACGAGACGATAATTATACGAGTCAGGCTAAAGTCAAGATATTTCAACTCATTTAAGTTTCAACCCGACACCAAGATGACACCTTTGTCACCTCTACTCCTTAAACATGACCAATATATATATATATATATATATATATATATATACACACACACTAGGTGTGAGATCCATGTATTACATGAGTTTATTTAAAAAAATTAACTATGAAATTTTAACAATTTGAAAAAGTTTGAATTTATAAGAAAAATAAGATTTTTTTTTGAATTATTAAAATTAATGAGATTTTAATGTATTGAATACATTATAGATAAAAACATCTACTATAATAAATGAAGGTTTGTTTGCCACATGTTCTCTTCTCATTTATTTGGATACATGACATTTTCTAGAATTTTTTAATTTTTTATTTTCCACTTGTCATTTTATTTTATTTTTCATTTTGTTAAATTAAAATTCCACATTTAATGTGTAAGGTAATATATATGTAAAATATTTATTAGAAAAAGTTTATATATGTAATGTATTCAATACATTAAAGTCTCATTAATTTTAATAATTCAAAATTTTCTCATTTTTCTTATAAATTCAAAATTTTCAAATTGTTAAAATTTTATATTTATTTTTTTTAATTAAACTCATGTAATACATGGATCTTACACCTAGTTTTCTATTAAATACCTTACATATATATTATCTTAAATATTAAATGTGGAATTTTAATTTAATATAATGAAAAATACAATAAAATGACAAGTGGAAAATAGAAATTTTAAAAAATCTAAAAAATATCATGTATCCAAATTAAGGAGAAGAAGACATGTGGTAAAAAACCTTTTCATATATATATATATATATATATATATATATATATATATATATATATATATATATATATATATATATATATATATATAGTATTATGCAATTAAAATAAAATTTGTTTTTAGCCGAGTAAATTATTCATTGGTCATATGCATGGACTGTCACAATGGGTTTCTCCACAAAGGATAATGAAATTTTTTCATCTTCATCTTTGACCACTTGAAAAAAAAAAAAAAAAAAAAAAAAAACGGTAATATACTCTTATTAGAACATTATACAATTACATCCTTTCAAGTATCCCCTTCCCCCAACAACAAAAACAACCTTACAAAAATAAAAATAACAATTCCACCCCTTTTATTTCCATCCCCAAACTTAGAGCCGAGCTTTTACAAGTTCCCGGCTAACCAAGCCGAGCACGCCACACAGCTCCGGATACAACGACTTCCTTATCTCGGCGTACACCTCGCCGTCCCACTTCCTCTTGGTCAACTCCTCCGCCAGACGCACACCACCTTCAACCGTCTTCTCCCTGTTATCATACGCCGCATCAATTAAACCCTTCGCCACCGCTTCCTCCGCCTTGACCTTCACCCCACGCAACAACACATCCCGCCGGACATCCGGCTTCGCAACCTTCGATCTCATCAACACCGTGACATTCTCAGGTAATTTCATCCCAATATCGACCTCACTCATGTACAAAATCCCCCGATGGCGACTCATCAAGACGTAGTCGTGGCTGATAGCGAGCATCAGTCCTGCGGCGGCGGCGTGGCCAGTGACGACGGCGATTGTTGGCATAGGGAGGGAGATGAAGTCGGCGACTACATCCTTGAAGAGTTCCACCATGTGACGGAGGAGGTTAACTGCTTCCGAAGCAGATCCTCCTGAGGCGGATTTGGCCCAGGCGAGATCGAAACCGTTGGAGAAGAATTTACCTTCGGCGACGGTGATAAGGGCGGTGCCGTGAGTGGATTGAGATTTGGCTTCGGAAAGAGCGGATCGGATGGAGGCGATGAGAGTAGGATTCAGACGATGCTCATCGCTTCCGTCGCCGGTTAAAGTGAGGAAGAAGACGTTGCCGCGCTTTTCTAGAGTGCACATATCGTAGACTGTTTTCTTGTTTTCCTTTCCACTCGTATGTATTGAAAACCGATTATTTTAAATAGAGGCAATGTCTCTAGGGGTTATCTTCAATGATTTTGTCAATCATACTCAAAATTAATTTAACCAATTAAATTCATTAATGTCATTTTAGTTGCTTAGGCTGATCAATTAAACCAATTAAATTCATTAATGTCATTTTAGTTGCTTAGGCTGTGTGGTGTCGTGTAATTATTACTTCGGTATGCTTATGTTGAAATTATTATTTGAGGTAAAACTTGTAATGGAACAATGCATTGATGAGGTACATACAACCTATGTGGCGGGGCGAAATATCCTTGATGGTCCACTTTTAGTGAACGAAATATGTGATTGGTGGAAAAAGGTTAAAAAAAAGATTCTACTTTTAAAAGTAGATTTTGATAAAGCTTTTGATTTCGTAAATTGGGAGTTTCTAAATAACAATCTAATTCAAATGGGTTTTGGCAATAAATGGAGGGGATGGATCAAAGGCTGTTTAACATCCTCAAAAGCATCGGTTTTGATCAATGGAACTCCTACGAATGAGTTCACAACTTCTAAGGGAGTTCGCCAAGGGGATCCTTTGTCCTAATTTCTTTTTATCACAGCAATGGAAGGCTTAAGTGTTGCAATGAAAAAAGCATGCGTGCATGGAGTTTTTCAAGGGTTGCAATTACCGAATGGAGGCCCAACCATCTCACACTTGCTATATGTTGATGATGCTTTATTCGTCGAAGAATGGACCGAGCACAATATCAAGAACCTCGCAAGAATTTTAAGATGTTTTCATGCATCTTCGGGTTTAAAAGTCAATTTCTATAAATCTAGAGTCTATGGAGTGGGAGCAAATTCGGATGAAGTTGCTCGTTGGGCATCACCTCTTGGATGCGAACCAGCAATTCTTCCATTTAACTATCTCGGGGTACCAGTGGGTGCCAATATGCGTCTAAAGAAACATTGGCAACCGTTGATTGAAAGATTTCAAAATAAGCTTACCCATTGGAAATCAAAGACTTTATCTTTTGACGGGAGATTAACACTCATAAAGTCAGTCCTCGGGAACCTTCCTACATACTTCATGTCTCTTTTTGTTGCACCTACATGCATAATTGACAAATTAGAAAAGCTAAGGCGTTATAACTAGAATGCAACTTGTAACTATCGTAGTTATTAACAAACTCGTTTCGTATTATGTAGCAGAACCATGTCATCATCCAGAAATAGTCAGTCAGCCGACGAAGCCCCGATCCTTCATATAGACTCAGTTACATTCCAAGTTATCGTAATGGCTGCGGTTAGGGATGAAACTGGGTCGAAACCCGGACTGGATGGACCCGGACCCGGAAAACCCGGAACCGGTTAACAGGATTTTTTAGAACCGGAAACCGGACCGGTATATAAGAACCGGTTCCGGTCGGTTCCGGGTACGATACCGGGTAAAGTGGGTCTAGAACCGGAAAACTCGGAAACATCAACGTGGGTAGGTTGGAACCGGATAAAGTGGGTTTAGAACTGAAAAACCTGGAAAAACCATAATTTTTTGGTAATTACTTACTACTTAGTGGGTTGAACTTTGAAAATTTTCATATTGATATCTCGACTTTGGGGGACTGTAACTCGTTGAATATGAAACCAAAATTAACAAGATTATAGTCTAAAATCATGTACAAACTCTAAAATACACTCTGGAAAAAACAGCATGTCAATCCGACTTTAAACAAATGAGATATGGTATTAATATTTTCACATAATACAAAGTACAAAAATAAATAGCTGAAAAGTTGAAAATTTTCAGTTTTGATATCCCAACTTTGAAGGACTGTAAATCATTGAATATTAAACCAAAAATGACTAAATTATAGTCTAAACTGGTGTATTAACTGTAAACTTCAAGTTGAAAAAAACCACATGCCAATCCGACTTCAAACGAATTAGATATGCATGTTTTAAAACTTTCACCGAATACAAAAAAAACTGAAAAACTAAAAATTCCAATTTTAATATCTCGACTTTGGGGGGCTGTAACTCGATGAATATAAAACTAAAAATGTTAAATTTATAGTCTACAATCATGTACAAACTCTAAACTACATGTTAGAAAAAAACCGCATGTCAATCGGAGTTGAAACGAATGAGATATGCATCTTTTAAATGTTTCACAAAACCGGTTCCGGCCCTAAAAGTGGTTCCGGTTCCTAACACCGGTTCCGATTTTAAGACCCGGTTTACCCGGACCCGATGGACCCAAACCCGGATTACCTGGAACCCGGATAAAGCCAATTTTTAAAACCCGGAACCGGAACCAGTTCTACATATTCCGGTTCTAACGGTTCCGGTCCGATTTTCCGGTTCTAAATCTCATCCCTAGCTGCGGTGACCGCTGTCATGGCGCAAATCCTTTCTAACAACCCAAGCGATAGTAGAAACCATATCAACACTTCAGACTGAAGTAACAACAAAGGAAACCAACGAATGCTAACCCATGAGGGTACCCTAACATACCAACCAAAGAGTAGGAAGTGAATATTTTGGGATAAAAAGAAGTGCAAATCATATCAAGGGTCAGCCAAGAGACAACAACATGTGGCAGGCTCTGCGGCCACGACATTTGTTGCTCCTACCACCGTTTATACTAATATCCCAGTTAACCCTATCCCAGCAAGGCAGTATGTCGGAAATCTACCAAAGTGCAAAAAGTGCAGTTTCCATCACCTGGGTGTCTGTCGAAAGTTGCAGTGCAAGAACTGCAACAGGAACAGGCACACTACCTGTTCTGCAGAACTCGGATCCAACACATTACTTCAACCACCAATGTCAAAATTAGTCGAATATGCCATTTATGCGGATTGATGGGACACTTCAAGAGGGACTGCCCAACGGAGAGGAATGATGGGGGAGCAGGGGGAGTGTAACAACGTAACACGAAAAAGCAACAATGAACTCTACTAGGAAAATTTGGTACACTTCCAAACCTCAATATTTAGACCCTTAAGTTTTAAAAAAAATTTGTATGATACATCATAATTATACCTTCTTGAACACACCAAACGATAACAAAAAATACCTAGTAGGGATGATTTCATGAAAGTTCACTTTATTCAAATTATCAGAAACCTCGTTTAGTTGTACTTGTAATTTATGGTACAATAGGATTCATGGTAATAATACCAAGGTTAGTTATTCGTCCTAGTAATCAATTCTTCTTCCAGATCAACATAATATCTAATCCATCAAGAATTTCCGACATGCTTTGGCTTGGTCCTTACCATGAAAAATTTATGTAGTAAATAAAAAAGAACTATCCCCTTAAAACAACCGTCAGATAAAATTCTTCCGACCCATAACACAAAACCCTTCAGAAGTACCCATGCGAGTGGTACCACGCCCTTCTACCCTACCAATAGTTTTTAGCCTTAAAGCCAAGAACACCAAATATCATCCCAAAAGTACGCGACCTTCCCAACATATTTCCAGTAGAACGACCAGGATTACCACCACAACGTCAAGTCAAGTTACGAATCGACTAAATCCTAGGAGCTACCCAATAGTTGAATCACCTTATCATCCAGCTTCAGCAGAGATGCAAAAATTTTCCATTCAACTTAACGAACTCCTCAGTGAAGGAATCATATGTGCATCGACTATCATGAGCTAGGCAAGCTTACCGTCAAGAATCGCTACCCTCTACTTCGCATAGACAATTTGTTTAACAAACTGCAATGGACGAATTACTTTAAAAAAAATATCTGAGATCCAGGTATCACCAGTTACGATTGCTAGAGGAGGATGTTCTGAAGACAACCTTCCGAACTCGTTATGGACTCTACGAGTTTGTAGTGATGCCTTTTTGATTGACCAATGCACTCGCAGCGTGCATGGGCTTAATGAACCGGGTGTGTCGTCCTTACTTGGATCAATTCATTATTGTATTTAATGATGACATACTTATTTACTCTCGTAGTAAGAGGGAACATAGTGAACACTTACGTCTGATTCTAGAAAACACTTCGAGCAGAAAAGCTCTACACAAAATCCCCCAAGTGCGGATTTTGGATTCGAAGAATCGAATAATATTTGGTATGACTATCCATTCACATTTTCCCACCCAAATTAAGAAGACTCAGCTAGAATCCCTGTAGCTTACAAACTCAAACTACCTCACAAACTTAGTAACATACACCCTACTTTCCACGTCTTGAACTTGAAAAAGTGTCTATCCGATGAAATCTTGTAATCCCACTCGACAAGATCGAGACCAACGAGATCCCCAACCTTGTGGAAGAACCCGTTGAGATCATGGATAGGGAAATCAAACGAAGAAAGCAGAGTCGCATACCAATATTGAAGGTTCGCTGGACTTCTAAGCGGGGACCTGAATTCATTTGGGAGCGAGAAGATCAGATGCAACAAAAGTACCCCCATCTCTTCCCTAGTCTATAAACACTTACTTTGTAAATAATTTTGGGACGAAATACCCTCTAATGGGGGGATGGTGTAATGTGACATCCTAAAAATCACGGCCAGAAAAGACCGATTTCATTTATGCTTTTAAAAATAATTTCAGAGTAAAACCATTGATTTAAAAGAGTTGCGGAAATTGTTCTTAAAACAATAAATGATAAAATAAGGTTTATCAAAGAATTTCTTAAAGAAATGTATTTTCATTATATATCAAAACTCGGGATGTCATGTTCCGATACAGACACAAAAGCATAAACAATAAAACATAAACCTTACACAGTTACATACAACTACTGGTCTATAAACAAAAACATCTTCATAAGCTCTCCAACTTATGCTCTCGCGCCACTATCTGTAATACAAAGAAACTGAGTGGGTCAAGCTTGGGAACCTGGTGAGAATATAGGGATTTCAAACCACAATAAATAATTATATTTAATTTCACCAACCAACAATAACCCGATTAGCCATTCCTGTTATCCTCACTTTACGTCCCTAAATCAACAACTATCACAAGGGACCTAGTCTAGGAGTTTTCATCGGGACGAACATTACTGCAAAGGGGCTTCCTCGACAATAAATGTCCTAAAGGCAACCGTGATTGGGATATAATACAACAAATAAACGCCCAAGTTCACTACATCTATAGGTTATGAGCCTGCCAGCATTCCACTGAACTGCCTAGAAAAGTCCGTGGTCGTCATCCATATTCCACTGGACAACTTGATCACAATCACATCGAGGCCTCTCATCAGTTTATCACACATCAACTATCTACCCAATTTCTACCCAATATTTTTGTAGATAACCACATACATATGCATTCATATGCAACTTAAAAACTGTTAAGATACTCATTCAATACTAATTCCAAATAAACAGATAAGATATATAAACACATATTTATACACATGTAACACGTATTCTAAAGTAGATACTTCATATCTATGTGTTAGAAGAAAGGGAATATACACTTACTTGATCAGATGATGATCGGACAACACTACGGCTCTAAGAGTAGTATTCTTCGGTAAATCTAGAAGATCTTCACACACCGGGCTTCTCGCACGCAGAGCTTCGGCTCGGAACTCTTTTTTCTCGGGATCTTCAAGCTTCGGGTCTCGAGAATGATACCGAGTATTCGGGGTATGAGTTGCACGCAAAACAAGGCAATACGGAAGGGGAGAGTAAGAGAGGAGCATCCAAAATCGGCTGACACTTGATTTCTATTTATAGGGTGAGATTTATGCACTCACGTCGTGAGTTTCTAATGCTCACATCGTTACCTATGTAGTTCACTGCATGCGTCACTCATCCACTTGCTCTGGAAGGCATCAGGTCTGTGCTCATGTCGTGACCACTACGCTCACGTCGTGAGTTCTGACACAGCCTCGATTTTTGTGTTCCGAATTTCAAAAATTCATATCTTTCGCATATGAGCTCCATTTTCAACGTTATTTGTATCCATGTGTAGGTGAGATTATGCTTTACAACTCTCTTTTAGACTCCACCAGGTAATTTTGAGTTTAACTTTTATTATATTATTTTAGTACGCCGGGACAGGAAAACTCCGTTAGAAAATCATATATTCTTCATCTGATGTCTGTTTTCATCTGTCTTTTTACCATTGGACTACTCTCGATGAGATCTTCGATTCCCATTTAAAAAGTTTTGGCTTGAAATCACTCCATCTCAAATTCAAGTTTCGGGCTGCATACAACTAAGTCGAAACTTTGGAAAATCGTAACTTCCTCATACTAAGTCAGATTTAGATGTTTTTTTTTCATGCACGCTCTCGGTTTAACATATTCTACAACTTTTGTTTAGATGTCTAAGGCTAGATAAATCTCCATCGTAAATTCACTATTTACGTCACATTGTGTCGTACCGGTTCTATCGCGAAACTTCGACATGTCATAACTTCTTCGTTATAACTCAGATTTTGACATTCTTTATATATTCAGAAACCTCGTCACGACCACTACATCTTCATGTATTGATATCGGGATTATCTAACATTTCATTTTAACTCATATTTTTATTCTTAATTCATTTAAGCCACACAATTAATCAATTAAGCATAAAACACATAATACTCAAATAATACATTCTTATTATTTCAAAATAGGTTACAAAGGTTAACCTAGACTATTACATTGCTATCAATGACAAGCCCAGAAACACAGGCATTACAATTCTCTCCACCTTAGGATGATTCCATCCCTGGAATCACACATCAACAAACAAATGCAGATAGCGACTCAACATGTCACTCTTCGTCTCCCAGGTGAGATTTGGCCCATTCGTATGTTTCCAACGGACAAGCATAACTCGACCATCTTGCGTTGTAACTTCTTAGTCTTTCGGTCAACGATTTCCTCTGGTCCTTCAATCAACCTCTTGTTTTCATTAATTCTTAATTCCGAAAGTGGAATCATGTCTGGAACTTCTCTCGTGAACTTCCTCAAATAACACACATGAAAAGTGTTATGAATACCATTCAGTTCTTCTGGTAGTTCTAGCTTGTAAGCTTGGTTCCCAATCCTTTGAAGAACTTTAAACGATCCAATAAACCATGGACTCAACTTTCCCCTTTTACCAAACCTTATAAGTCCCTTCCACGGCGAGGCTTTAAGCAAAACTGAATCCCCAACTTCAAAAGTCATCGGTCTTCTTTTCTTGTCAACATAGCTCTTTTGACGATCCTGAGCCGCTAACATTCTCTCCCTAATTGTTTTCAACTTTTCAACAGTCTGATGACTATCTCAGGTCCCATAAACTGCTTTTCCCCAACCTCAAGCCAACAAGACAGCGTACGACATTTTTGTCCGTACATAGCTTGATAAGGTGCCATCTTTATGCTCGAGTGGAAACTATTATTGTAGGAGAATTCTGCCAAAGGTAAATGTTCATCCCAGTTACCTTGGAATTCCAAGGTAGACACTCTCAACATATCTTCAAGCATTTGTATCGTTCGCTCGCTCTGACCATCCGTCTGTGGATGGTAAGCTGTACTCAAACACAACTTGGTACCCAATTCCTCTTGTAGACTTTTCCAAAACCGCGAGGTGAAACGACTATCACGATATGACACAATCGTTAATGGAAAACCGTGAAGCCTCACAATTTCTTTCACGTAAGAATTCACAAGCTTATCCTTAGACCATTTCTCATTGGCTGCTATGAAATGCGCACTCTTAGTGAAGCGATCTGCGACCACCCAAATCATGTCGTGACCACTCTTTGTTCTGGGCAGTTTAGTAAAGGTTCTAAACTACCATATGGTTTCTGATGTTGTGATTTAACCCTATCACATGTCACACACCATGCCACGTATTTTGCAATATCAAGCTTCATGTCGGCCACCGATAATAGGGTTTTAGGTCCCTATACATTTTAGTGCTGCCAGGATGAATTGAGTACATGGTTTTGTGAGCTTCTTTCATTGGAAGATCTCTTATTCCTCCTAAATTAGGTACCCACATCCGATCTTGGAATACCTTTAGTCCATGACCGTTTGTACCGAACACAAACGTTTTACCCAAACGTTCCTCCTTATGGTCATTCTTTTTAGAAGCTTCCTCTTGAGCTTTCTTTATACTTTCCATAATGGTTGCAACAACTTCTATTCTCAACGCTCTTGTCCTTTTTCTTTCAAGATTGACTTTCCGACTGAGAGCATCAGCGACAACATTTGCTTTACCTGGATGGTAAAGTATCTCACAGTCGTAGTCCTTAAGTAGTTCTGGCCAACGTCGTTGCCTCATATTCAATTCTTTCTGACTAAAGAGATATTGAAGACTGTTATGATCAGTGAACAGTTTGCACTTCATGCCATAGAGTTAATGCCTCCATATCTTCAGAGCAAAAACTACCGCCGCCAGCTCCAAGTCATGAGTCGGGAAGTTCTTTTCATGCTCTTTCAACTGTCGAGACACATATGTGATCACATTATCTATTTGGGTCAAAACACAACCCAAACCATCACCAGACGCATCGCTATAAACAACAAAGTCTTTAACTCCATTGGGTAGAGATAAAATCGGTGTCTCACATAGCTTCTTCTTTAGCAATTCGAACGTTTCTTTGTGCTTATCACTCCACGCATAAGCGGCTCCTTTATGGGTCAAAGCTTTTAGTGGAGTAGCGATCGAAGAAAAGCCTTGGATAAACCTTCAGTAATATCCGGCTAATCCCAGAAAGCTTCAGATCTCCGTGGGACTTTTTGGTTGTTACCATGTAGCACCTGGTTCATGGTACGTAAAAATTTATCTAAGTAATTGTCATTTTAGCCTTGGACTCGGTGAGTTGTAGGTCCGACTCGCCAAGTAGGGACGTGGACCAGGGGCACGCTTAAGTTGGCGACTCGGCGAGTCCATATCCTGGACTCGGCGATTCATCGCTGTTTGATGAAACCCTAATTCCAAGGGTTTTCCCCTATTAAGCTAGCTTGTGCGACCCAAGCTCGCCCCCATTCACCCTCAGAGCCCTATATCTCATCCAAGCTTTGTTTCCTTGTGAGTTTGAAGCATTTGATGTGTCCTCTTGAAGTTTTGGAGTGGAAGAAGAGTATATAAAGAAGAAGAAGAGGAGGTCAAGCATCTTTGAGCTATTTCAGTGTGTTCCCTAAGGTATAACTCGTTTTCCCCCTTGTTTTCATGCTTATCATCCCTTATAGCTCCATTAAAGTCCTTCTTGAACCATTTCCAAGCTTGGGTAGGTTTGAGGGTTCGTAATAAGCTGATTAACCTTTAGATCTAGGCATGGTTGAGCTCCAGGAGCTCAGATCTACTGTCTTTTTGGAACCATATTACATGAAAGCCCTAGATCTACCCTTTTGGTGCATTTTGGACCCTAAAACTCTCATGGTTGCCTATTTACACGTAAAGTTGGAAACTTTACGTATAAATCAATCCCCAGGATCACGGATCTATGTATGGCATGAGCTGGATTCGAGTAGAATCGACCATATAGTAATTGCATGGTAACGACTCGGCGAGTCGAGACGCGAGTCCCCGAGTTTTCCCCCTTTTCGTTATGGCGAGTAGTGTAGTGATTTTGGGGTGGACTCGGTGAGTTGGAAGCCGAACTCATCCATGAAGGAACTCGGCGAGTTAATTCCCTGACTCGGCGAGTTCAAGACAATCTTCTTAGATCAAGAGCAGACTCGACGAGTTGTTCATACAACTCGGCGAGTCA
Organism: Lactuca saligna; assembly: GCF_052625555.1. Lineage (NCBI taxonomy): Eukaryota > Viridiplantae > Streptophyta > Magnoliopsida > Asterales > Asteraceae > Lactuca > Lactuca saligna. Next base: position 191,850,428 of record NC_136419.1, on the reverse strand, counting down.
CAGCATAGAGTGTTCTTCTGATGAAGGCAAACTCGGCGAGTTGTTCATACAACTCGACAAGTAGGGTGCAAGACTATTAAGACTTGGGTATAGAGAAAGAGACTCGGCGAGTCGGCAAGCCAACTCGGCGAGTCTGGTCAACTGGCAGTTGACTATGACTTAACTCATGACTTGTTAAGGGTAAATGGCCAATTTACCCTGAGGGCGGTTAGCAGTATTTGACTAAGTGTTTGGTGGAAATTACAGTCGAAGGATTTCCGGAGCAGCAACAGTAGACAGACTATTCCCACACAGATCAGCAGCTACTACGAGGTGAGTTACCTTCCAGTAGCGGTGGGTCTAAGGCCACAATGTCGGCCCACCAGTAGGAGATGTATGTTAGATGATTGTCTTTGTGATATCATCTAGGTTTGCTACTACCTGATATGTTATATGCTAGCATGATATGTTATATGTGATAGTAGTAGATTTCGGTTGTTAGGACCGAAGGGTAGCCAGACACCCCAGATACGTCTGACAGTATGTGATTATATGTTTGCATGCTGGCTTGTTATGTTATATGCGATAGAGGTAGTAGGAGGGGACCAATCCCCGAGTTCGGTTGCTAGGACCGAAGGGTAGTTCAGGCACCCTAGATATGTCTGATAATATGTTATGTTATGATATATGTGATAGTAGCAGTAGGGGGTGAAATAGTCCCCGGGGTTCGGTCGACAGGACTGAAGGGTAGTCAACACCCCATAATGGCTTGACATGGGTAGTCAGCACCCCATAATGGCTTGACACGGGTAGGTTGGCACCCCAGAATGGCTGTACCGGGTAGGTCGGGCACCCCAGAAATGCCTGGCAATATGTATGATATATGATTGTATGGTATATGGTATGATGGGGTAGCTCACTAAGCTTCGTGCTTACAGTTTTCAGTTTTGGTTTCAGGTACCTTTTCTTCGAAGGGGAAAGAGCTGGCGCGGTAGCGGTCCATCACACACATGTTTCGTATTCTGCATCATGAGATCTTCCTGGGGATTTGTACTCTGGCATTATTATGTTTTATGAAATGTTTTCCAGACATGTGATATCTTTATAAAATTTTATGATCAGTAAACATTTTAATTCGAATGTTTTGCCAAGTGTATGTTTTCAAAAATGAAATTTTTGGCTCGTATTTTTGGGGCGTTACATCCCACTTCATCACAGTTTCAATCTTTGCTGGATCAACCATTATCCTTTCTCGGGTGACCATGTGACCCAAGAATTGGACTTCTCAAATCCAAAAATCACATTTGGAGAACTTTGCATGCAACTTCTCCTTCGTTAAGACTTCCAACACTTCTCGCAAGTGTCTTCCATGCTCCTCTTGGCTTTTTGAGTAAATCAGAATGTCATCTATGAATACTATCACGGATTTATCAAGGAATGGATTACAAACCATGTTCATTAAATCCATGAATGCTACTGGAGCATTGGTTAGTCCAAACGACGTAACTAAAAACTCGTAAAGTTCATATCGTGTTCTGAAGGCAGTCTTCTCTATATCCTGCTCTTTCACCTTCAGCTGATGATATCCTGACCTTAGATCGATCTTTGAAAAATAACTTGAGCCTTGAAGTTGATCGAACATGTCATCAATCCTCGGCAACGGATATCTATTCTTTATTGTTGCCTTGTTAAGCTCTCTGTAATCGATGCACATTCTCATACTTCCATCCTTCTTCTTCACGAATAACATCGGAGCTCCCTAGGGTGATGAACTAGGTCTAATGAAACCTTTGTCTACTAACTCCTGAAGTTGCATCATCAACTCCTTCATCTCCGTTGGTGCTAATCGGTAAGGTGCTTTTGCTATTGACGTCGTCCCTGGTAACAAGTCTATTCTGAACTCTACTTGTCTATCAGGCGGTAATCCGGGAAGATCTTCGGGAAATACTTTCGGATACTCACATATAACAGGAATGCTCTGCATCTCCTTTTTCTCATTCTTAGCATCGATCACGAATGCCAAATATGATGTACATCCTTTGGCCAAACACTTTATGGCTTTCATTAGCGAAAAGATCCCAACATTTACTTTGCGTTTGTCCCCATACACCATAAATGACTCTATCCCTGGCGGGTTTACTTTTACAATCTTCTTCTTGCACAATATCTCGGCGTCATTGGCACTAAGCTAATCCATTCCAAGCACGATGTCGAAACTGTTTAGTTCGATAGGCAATAATTCCTCGTGGAAATTATTCCCATTCAAGTCAATTAAGATGTTTTTAAAATGATGGCTAACAGATACAAAGTTGCCACCAGCAACTTCGACTAATAAAGAATTATATAGTCTATCGACAGGCAAAGCTAGTTTTCTACCAAATTCATGCGAAATAAAGGAGTAGCTGGATCCAGAATCAAACAAAATTTGGGCAGGCAAATTGTTTACAAGAAAGGTACCTGAAACGACATCAGCCTCATCTTTCACAACGTTCAGTGTCATCTGGAAGGCTCTCGCTTTCGGCTTTGGGGGAATATTGAGTTTTGATTCCTCCTTCTTTCTCGGAGAATCTTTCAAAATGTTCCCCTCTTCATTACACCCAAAGCACACTCTTTTGTTGGAGTGACACTCAATGGCATAATGCCCCGTCTTTCCACACTTCTAGCAGGTCAGATCCTTGCTACATTTCCCAGAGTGCTTTTTCTTGCACTTCTCACACCATTTTGATTCGCCTCCTTTATATCCTCCAAACTTTTTCGAATCAGACTTCAGAAATTTGTTTTTCTTGCTGGAACCTGAAGTTCCTTCAAACTTTCTCTTTTCACCAACTTCAACTTTGTCGGCGGTTCTTCCCGTGATCATGTCCTCAACAGACTTGGTAGCCCAAATAGCTGCCTCCAGAGTAGGTGCCTGACACACTGGCATAGCGTACTCCCATGGGAGTCCCTTTGCATACCAGTCTACTTTTGTCATCTCATCTGGAACGATGCACAAAGCAAACTCTATCTTGTCTGTAAAGGCGTTTGTATAATAATCAACTGACATGTTGCCCTTTGTCAATGTCAGAAACTTGTTCTCCAGCTCTAATAGATTTTGGGCCGAGCAGAACTTGCGCTTGAACTGCACCAAGAACTTTGCCCATGTCAATTGCAGTGGTTCATTAGGGCTTAGGGTCTTCCACAAAGTGTTCCACCAGCGAACGGATCCACCCCTGAACGGACGTACTGTGAACGTGGTCTGCAACTTGCCTCTGCAGCCACAAGTCATGAAGGCTAGCTCCGTTTCAGAGATCCAATCCATCACTCCGATCGGGTCCTCCTTTCTAGTGAAGGTCGATGGATTGCAAGTCAAAAAGTCCTTGTACTTGCATCCCTGTCCATTATTTCCTCCATCTTAGTTGTTTTGTCGAACTATCGGTGGGTTGTCTTGACCAATTATCCCACTACAGTTCTCTCCTTCAGACTACCCTCCATTAACTTCGGGCTCTTCCACATGAATTGAAAGTTCTTCACAATTCTGTGGAAGCAGACGCCTCGTTTCTTCCATTTGGCGATCCAACATGGTTTGAATCATCACTTTCACACCATTCATAGGCATTGGCTCAGGTGCTACTGCAGCAACAACTACTTATTCTATCACAGGTATTTGATTTCTGTTTTCATCAGCATTTCCAACTCCACTCCTCGTTCTCACCATTTTTGATCTACACACCGAATAATGTGAAACTAAATCCTCATTCATGATAGATATTCAAATCATCCTTATTACGCCAAACAATTACATTCTAGTTCTAGTATCGTATACATACGCTTAGAATCCTAAACACAAAAGTTTCCAGATCCGGTTGGCAACAAACCGTAGATCCGAACAAATAACATCATATATGGCAAACATATAACCTTTAGCACATAAAAGCATTTTAGGCAATTTTTCGTAAAATAAACTAGTGCTAGTGTCTAAAATGTACAGACACACGTCTCACAAACTTCACTTAGCACAATAAATTTTGATCTAGAAGTCCTACAAATTTCTAGTTCGCTTAAACTAATGCTCTGATACCAACTGTGACATCCCCAAAATCACTGCCAGAAAACACCGGTTTCATTTATGCTTTTAAAAATAATTTCAGAGTAAATCCATTGATTTAAAAGAGTTGCAGAATTTGTCCCCAAAACAATACATGATAAAATAAGGTTTATCAAAGCATTTCTTAAAGAAATATATTTTCACTATATATCAAAACTCGGGATGTCATGTTCCGATACAGACACAAAAGCATAAAAAATAAAACATAGACCTTACACAATTACATACAACTACTGGTCTATAAACAAAACATCTTCATAAGCTCTCTAACTTATGCTCTCGCGCCACTACCTGTAATACAAAGAAACTTAGTGGGTTAGGCTTGGGAGCCTGGTGAGCATATAGGGATTTTCAACCCACAACAAATAATTGTATTTAATTTCACCAACCAACAATAACCCAATTACCCATTCCCGTTATCCTCACTTTACATCCCTAAAACAACAACTATCACAAGGGACCTAGTCTAGGAATTTTCATCGGGATGGATATTACTGCAAAGGGGCTTCCTCAACAATAAATATCCTAAAGGCAATCATGAGGGGGAAAAATATAGCAAATGAACACCCAAGTTCACTACACCTACATGTTATGAGCCTACCAACGTTCCACTGAACTGTCTAGAAAAGTTTGTGGTCGTCATCCATATTCTCCTCGACAACTACATCACAATCACATCGAGGCCTCTCATCAGTTTATCACACATAAACTATCTACCCAAGTTCTACCCAACATTTTTGTAGATAACCACATACATATGCATTCATATGCAACTTAAAAACTGATAAAATACTCATTCAATACTCATTCCAAATAAACAGATAACATATATATACACATATATTTATACACACGTAACACGTATTCTAAAGTAGACACTTCATATCTATGTGTTAGAAGAAAGAGAATATAAACTCACTTGATCAGAAGATGATTTTAGACAACATAACCTAAAATAAAATCGAAGATCTCGACAATAGTTGTACAACGGTAAAAATACAAACGAAAACAGACGTCGGATGAAGAAGTTATGGATTTTTAACGGACTTTTCCAGTCTCGGCCTGTTAAAAATACAATAATAAAAATAAAGTCAAAATTAGCCGACGAAGTCTAAACGAGAGTTGTAGAGTATTTTCTCACCTATGCGTGGATATAAAGAACGTCGAAATCGGAACTCGTACGTGAAAGTTGCAGATTTTACAATATTGGGGCACAAAATTCGAGGCTGGTCCAAGAGGGGACGCCCTACGTTCTTCGACCAGAGCCATCCCATCGTCCATCAGGTCCAAAATATGTAAGCAATGACCTCACAGGGGAACACCCTGCGTTTCTGGTGCTTCCTATCACTATAAAAGGGAGGCTAGGGTTCCGGGTTTAGTTGTTTTTCTCTCAACTCTTTCACCATCAAACACCTCTTTAGCCCCTCTAAGCTACCTCGAAGCCCCGGTATCACCGCTAGCATACGACGCAAGTCCCGACACCCTCAAGATTTTTGAGAAATCGACTTTCTCCAGTCAAAGTGCTGCCCGAGTTTAGTCTCATCTTCATCAAACCGCCACTTCTACCAAGTGATTTCATACCCCTATCACTTTCAAATTTATTTAAATGCTTTTAAACACTTTTAAGGTGGGGAATACAAGTAAACACACGATTAACATCGGGTGAAAACATCAATCTTTTGCTATACTTTCATACTATCGTATTAACTATCATATGAAATTGTTAACACGCAAAACATCACACATCACAACTTTACCCTCTTGGGATACAACAAATTTTATAAATAGAAATATGTTTTATTTATATGTCTGCATACTACATCATACTAAGGGTAACCATTTCAACAATAGCATTATGTTTACACACGAAAACACAACTCATTATTAAGCCTTTGTCAACACTCTATAAAGGGTAATCTTTTCAGAAATCATTCATATACATTTTTCATAATACATGACTTAGTTGAGAATATGTGAGGCATTTCCTCTTCCCCGTACCTATCAAGGTATACATGAAAGCCTTGATTTATAACCAAAATCTCCACCTGGAGAACGTGATAAGCGTCTATCGATCTATATGGGATTGATGATCCCGCACCCTGACTGCTAGTTACAATCCGCGGGGTGACAATTATCGTAACATTCTAACGCCTGTATGGTTATGGAAACTATACATCATCATTTTGAGCATGACATATTTGCTTACAAGTTATAGTCTTGGACGTTTAAGACTGCTTTTCACTTTTAGGAGAATATAGGATTTTCCGGGATAAGCATCATCATTTTGAGCATGACATATTTGCTTACAAGTTACCGTGTAACGCCCCGATTCCCAGGTATTGTTAATTTGAGTTTTGGACTAGGCTCTACTCGACAAGTTGGTTGACCTACTCGTCGAGTAGCAGTGTGAAGGATCGCAGTTAAGTGACCTACTCGATGAGTCCACATTTGGGACTCAACGAGTAGGAGCTGGCAAGTGAAACCCTAATTCTCGGGGTTTGCACCCCTGTTTAAAGGGACCTTAGCCTCCCTTGGACCTCCTTACAGTTCCAAAGAACCCTTAAGAGCCTTATTCATGTGTGTATGCCAGTATATGATAGCTATGCGCACATGGTTATTTGCTTGTTGGTTGGGTTGAGGCGGTCCTGCTTTGTGCTAAAGGCCAACATACCATATGAGCAGTCCGGGGAAACTATAGGCCCACGCAACGGACCAGTTATGCCGAAAGCTTGGGATAGATCCAAACAGACTGTAGGCCCGGTAGGGCGGTCCAGTCAGGCAGATGGCCCAGTATGCATGTTGATTGATTGATTGATTATCAATTTTGTGGTATTGTCAGTATGGTATTGGTATTTTGGGGTAGCTCACTAAGCCCTCGGGCTTACAGTTTTCAGTTTGCTGTTTCAGGTACTTCATGAGATCGTGGAAAGGCGAAGGCGTGACCGTATCGCTCCTCATCCTTATGTTATGATTTTTGGGACAATCTGATGGAAAATGATTTGAAAACATTTTGTAAACAATGCTATGTGGTTTTTATTTATGATTGAAAAAGTTTAAATTTGGTGTGAATTTTATGGATGTTACAAGTTGGTATCAGAGCCTTGGTTTGAGTGAATTGGAGGAACACTTGTGTGAATCCAATCTCAAATCTAGGAGATTTTTGGAAAATAAGTTTTAAAATGGTTTTCAAAATAAAGGATGGAGGATGCAGAGGGTACGATTAGCTGGAGCCTGTAAGTAAACCCCAAAATACTATACAGTTAATTGATATTCTTATATGTTAGAACAACATGCTAGTGCTAGGTTAGGGATCATTAGGAATCACATGATAGATTTGCATGATTGCATGATGCCTATTAGCCTAGGGTTTCTTGTATGTGGAACTGACATCATAAGTGTGGATGTTTAGTGTATGCATCACGACTGTGCATAATAAAGACCTTATAGCCTGAGAATGTCGATTCGGTATTTGGGTAGGATTGGATATTCGAAAGTCTATTGGGTCCAGCGTTATGTGCAGCTAGCATGCACTAGCGCAGCAGGTGATAAAGGAAGTTTCACGAATGTATGGGTTATGAGAAGTGGGGAGATTAGATGCGAGATAGTTGACATTCCTCTAGAAACGAGGGTTGGGCGCATTTCTATATTAATGATATTGTTAGGGCGTTGTGGTGATACTTGAGACAAATATGGGTAGGTGTTGAAGTTATTATGGGCCCGTACTACTGAGAGTATAGGACCCATACGCGTAGCAAGGAAATCACAACCCCTAGGTTTTTGGGTTTTGGTCCCCCGACATTATGTTATTTATCTGATGGCTTATATGTATATTTTCAGTATGGTGGTGACAAGACGTGTTGCTTCGGGATCCGGATCGGGATCGGGGTTGGGAGACGGAGGGTTGGAGGTGCCAGTAGCACCTGAGCCCATGGTTCAGATAGGGACAGAGGAGTTGGATGCCAGGATCTGGAAGATCATGCACGATGAGATTGCGGCTGTGTTCCGAGCACAGCTGCCAGAGATATTTGGGTCGATCAAGACTGCGATGTTTGAGTACTTTGATGAGCGCTATGCAGCCCTAGCAGAGACAACTGCTGCTGCAGCGACTTCGGCTGTAACTACGGCAGGGGTTGGAGGAGAAGCCGGCAGGGATTTCCAGTACCGGGACTTCGATAATATGAAGCCCCCGAAATTTGATGGTACACAGGATGTGATTAGGGCTATGAGATGGTTGTCTGATGTGGAGGGTTGTTTCTTCACATGCTCATGTCCTGCTGACCAAAAGGTCAGGTTTGCCCTGAACCTGCTGAGGCTTGGGGCAAACGACTGGTGGAGGCTGACGATTGGGCTGTATACTGATGATCAATGGGCTGCTGTTACTTGGGAGCAGTTCAGAGATATGTTCCGCACCTGCTACATTCATGCGTTGAGCGGGAGCGGCTTGCACAGGAGGTTCTGACCTTGAGACAGGATGGGGAGTTTGTGATGGAGATTACTCGTATGTTCACGAAGAGGGCTATGTTTTGTCCGGAGTTCGCTTCAGAGCAGTCTCAGATGACCCGTTATCTAAGTATGCTCAAGACTGACATTCGACAGTTCGTGTCTACTCAACGATGTGATACACTCCTGGACCTTCGGGAAGCCACGAGGTGGCGTGAGTTGGAGATAGAGTTGCAGCTGAAGGAGCAGCACCAGGCACCTGCACAGTCTCAGCCAGCGCCTAAGCGGTCTAAGACTGCTAATACACGGTTTAGGGGTCAGCAGAGCCGCACTTGTGGAAAGTGTGGCAAGGTTCATACGGGAGGTTGTAGAGCAGGGGGTAGGTGCCACAAATGTGGTAAGGAGGGGCACTATGTCTGGGACTGCTGTCAGTACGCCCCTCCCGTAGATGTGAGGATTTGTTACCACTATCATCAGGTTGGTCATGTGAAGACCAACTATCCGCAGCTCGCCACCAAGTCGACGCAGGGTTCCGCGTCAGCTGCTGCGAGGATTGGAGAAGGGAGTCCAGTCAAGGTGGAGCCTCCGAAGGCTCAGGGTCGCGCCTTACAGCTCACGACCGAGGAGGCCAAGTCAGCACCAGATGTTGTTGCCGGTACGTTTCTATTCTCTGTCTCAGTTATTGTATTGTGCTATGCTTATTGATTGTACCTTTGATTAGGTACGTTTTTAGTAAATTATTTGCCCGCTTTGGTATTATTTGACTCGGGGATGAGTCGGTCGTTTGTATCTCAGTCCTTCTCTAGAGGGTTTAGCATGTCGGCAAATGATCTTGAGTATCCGTTGCGAGATTCGATTGCCAACAAGCACGAGGTTTCTGCTTCTTCGGTCTACCAGGGGTGCGAGTTAGAGATTTTAGGGGTGTCCTTCCCGATAGATTTGGTTCCCATCCCCATGGGGGATGTATGCATGATTATAGGGATGGATTGGCTTAGCCGTTTTGGCGCCATGATTTTTACTGTGAGGGACAGCGGGTGGTGGTTCGAACCCCAAGTGGGGGAGAAGTTGTAGTGTATGGTGAGGGCACCAGGATGGGATCAGGATTTTGTTCAGCAGCCAAGGCTTGGCGGTATATTCAGCATGGGTGTGTTGGTTATTTGGCATATGTGGTAGATATGCGGGTTAGAGAGCAGCTCTCAGTTTCTGCAGTTTCGGTGGTGAGGGAATTTGTTGATGTATTCCTGGAGGAGTTACTTGGAGTGCCTTCGGAGAGGCAGGTTGAGTTTAGGATCGACTTAGTGCCAGGTGCGGCCCCTATCGCCAAGGCACCGTACCGGTTGGTACCGCCTGAGATGTAGGAGCTGTCATCTCAGTTGCAAGAGAGCTGCTGGGCAAGCAGTTTATTCGTCCGAATAGTTCTCCCTGGGGAGCACCGATCCTTTTGTCAGGAAGTAGGATGGTTCGCATAGGATGTGCATTGACTATAGGGAGCTGAACAAGTTAATGGTGAAGAACCGTTATCCACTCCCGAGGATAGATGATCTTTTTGATCAGCTGCAGGGTGCGTCTTGGTTTTCCAAGATTGATTTGAGATCAAGATATCACCAGGTTAGGGTGAGGGAGGAGGACATGGAAAAGACCGCGTTTTGGACTCGTTATGGTCATTACGAGTTCGTGGTCATGCCTTTTGGGCTCACCAACGCGCCACCAGTGTTCATGGATCTGATGAACCGAGTCTGCAGACCGATGCTTGATCGCTCGGTCATCGTGTTCATAGATGATATCTTGGTGTATTCCTAGAATCGAGAGCAACATGAGGAGCATCTTAGGGAGCTGCTAGGGGTTCTGAGGCGATAACGGCTGTATGCCAAGTTCTCGAAATGCAAGTTTTGGTTACGAGAGGTCCAGTTCCTCAGACATCTCGTTAACCAGGAGGGGATTTTGGTCGATCCAGCCAAGGTGGAGGCTGTAATGCAGTGGGAGACTCCAAAATCTCCCTTAGATATCAGGAGTTTCTTGGGTTTAGCAGGGTATTATCGGAGATTCATTCCTGATTTCTCCAAGATTCTCGTACCCCTCACTCGTCTAACAAGGAAGGGGTGGATTTCAGGTGGGGCCCTGAGTAGCAGAGGGCATTTGAGACCCTCCGGTAGTGTTTATGCGAGGCGCCAGTGTTGACACTCCCCGAGGGAGTGGAGGATTTTGTAGTATTTTGTGATACATCCATCACAGGCTTGGGGGCACTCCTCATGTAGAGGGGACGAGTGGTAGCCTACGTGTTACGACAGCTAAAGGCGCATGAGACGAGATACCCTACTCACGATCTTGAGTTGGGAGTAGTGGTTTTCGCTCATAAGATTTGGAGGCACTATCTGTACGCGGTCCGTTGTACTATATACATGGATTACAAGAGTTTGAGGCACATCATGGATCAGCCCAACCTGAACATGAGGTAGTGCAGGTGGCTGGATGTGGTCAGGGACTATGATTGCGAGATCCTTTACCATCCGTGTAAAGCGAATGTAGTTGCGAATGCTCTGAGCCGCAAGTCAGCTGGGTCCTCGACCCTAGCCAGTTGTATGAGGATAGCAATGGATTCCCCACTAATGGGTTTGATCAGACAGGCCCGGATTGAGGGCATAAGGGCAGAGAACTGGAAGTTGGAGAGGATTAAGGGTGAAAGAGCCCGGTTTGTTCAGGATAAACGCGGATTGTTGACCCGTTACGGTCTGGTTTGGGTTCCGATGTCCGGAGGGGTCCGATAGACAGTGATGGAGGAGGCTCATAAGTCTCGTTTTTCGATCCACCCGGGGGCCACCAAGATGTACCGTGATTTGAGTTCGAATTATTGGTGGCCTGGTATGAAGCGAGATATCACTTGGTTTGTTGAGAGGTGCTTGACCTGTAGGATGGTCAAGGCTGAACATTAGAGGCCACATGGTAAGTTATAGCCTCTGGAGATCCCCATGTTGAAATGGGAAAGGATCGCAACGGATTTCATCACAATGTTACTGAAGACGACAAGAGGGTTCGATACTATAGGGTCATCGTGGATCGATTGACCAAGAGTGCCCATTTCCTAGCCATACGGGAGAGTTCGTCGGCAGAGAAGTTGGCCGACCTGTACGTCAGAGAGATTGTCTCTCGCCATGGGGTTCCAGTTTCTATCGTTTCCGATAGAGATGTCAGGTTTACTTCCCGTTTTTGGCAGAAGTTCCATGAGGAACTGGGTACACAGCTGCATTTTAGTACAACATTCCATCCGCAGACTGATGGCAGAGTGAGCGGACCATTCAGACCCTCAAGGATATGTTGAGGGCATGCGTTATTGAATTCGGTGGGAGTTGGGATTCCCACCTACCGCTTGCAGAATTCGCCTACAACAACAACTACCATTCCAGTATCGGCGCCCCGCCCTTCGAGCTGTTTTATGGACGGAAGTGTAGGACCCCAGTCTGTTGGGGCAAGATTGGGCACAGAGTGATGGGTCGGACAGAGGTAGTTCTGCAAACTACCAAAATGATACAACAGATTAGACAACGACTGCAGACCGCTCAAAGCCAGCATAAAAGTTATGCCGATTGACTCCGATCTGAGTTGGAATTTCAGGTAGGTGACATGGTTCTTCTGAAAGTTTCACCCTGGAAGGGTGTGATCCGCTTCAGGAAGAGGGGGAAATTTGATCCCCGTTACATTGAGCCATTTAGGATTATCGCCAGGGTTGGCAATGTTGCTTATAGGCTAGAGCTCCCGGAGGAGCTTAGCCGGATCCACAGCACATTTCATGTTTCGCAATTGCGAAAATGCATCATGGACCAGGAGACAGTTGTATCATTGGATGACATTTAGGTCGATGATCGCCTGAACTATGTGGAGAGGCCTGTGGCTATTTTGGAAAGGAAGAAGAAGATTCTGCAGAACAAGGAAATACCCTTAGTAAAGGTACAATGGGAACATAGAAAGGGATCTGAGTGGACATGGGAGTCGGAGGCGGAGATGCACGAGCATTACCCAACATTGTTTATTCCAGCAGACTTCGAGGGCGAAGTCTAGTTCAAGTGGGGGAGAGTTGTAATGCCCCGATTCTCAGGTATTGTTAATTTGAGTTTTGGACCAAGCCCTACTCGACGAGTTGGTTGACCTACTTGTCGAGTAGTAGTGTGAAGGATCGCGGGTTAAGTGACCTACTCGGCGACTCCATATATGGGACTCGACAAGTAGGAGCTGGCAAGTGAAACCCTGATTCCTGGGGTTTGCACCCCTATTTAAAGGGACCTTATCCTCCCTTGGACCTCCTTACAGTTCCAAAGAACCCTTTAGAGCCTTATTCATGTGTGTGTGCCTTGTGTCTGTGTTTGAAGCTTGAAAGAGAGTTCTTGGAGGGAGAAGACTTGGAGGAGAAGGAGATTGAAGCAATTGGAGTGTGGGAATCAACACTCATCTCAGATATCAACTTCAAAGGGTACCCAATCCATCATTCTCTCCATAGATACCCCTTATAAGGTGAGTTTTAGGGTTTTCATGGAATATCAAGTTGGTATGATGAGCTATGGTCTAGATCTGAAGTTGTAACTTTAGATCTGGACTATCTTTGGATTCTAGAAGCATAAAGTTGCAGCTTTGGTCGTGATTGAGGTCCCCTTTGTGCATAAAGACCCATCAATAGCTTAGATTTGCCATTTTGAGCCTTTAAAGCCATGCATGCACGTAAAGTTTGCAACTTTACGTGATAAGCATGCCCTAGAAGCTTGGATCTGTGATTTGGAGCCACTGCATGGCTCAATATGGATCTGTATGGAAAGAGGACTGAATGGACTCGGCAAGTTGGATGAATATGGCCATTGAACTCGACGAGTTGGTTGAAAACTCGGTGAGTCCGATGAAGATTGTCATGAGACTCGATGAGTTGAGGAACAACTTGGCGAGTCGGATGAGTTTTAACCAAGAATAATGTTCGCGAGTATATCCGTCGAGTCGCAGGTAGGGAACTCGACGGGTGGCCTTAAGGTCTGATCGGGATTCAAAGGAACTCGACGAGTCACCTCGATGACTCGGCGAGTTGGATTGTGCTTCACGGGACTCGGTGAGTAGCTGGGTATACTCGGTGATTTGAGGTCAACATGGATTGTTGACCTTAACTGAGGACTTTGACCTTGACCAGGGGTTGATTTTTGAGTTATGGAATACCTTACAAGGTTAAAGACTTATGCGTATATTGAACAATGGTTATAGGTGGTGGGGTCGGTGTCGAGTGATCCAAGAGTTGGAGTTTACCTTCCGAGTCAACATCTGCGAGGTGAGTTATCCTCACTATATCGATAGGGTCTACGGTACCAAGGCTGACCCTTTAGTTGTTATTGTTATGCTACGTTGCATGTGGTTATGATTTGTTAGTTCGGAATCTAGGTAGACAGTATGTTATGCTTTTATGATTCGTAGGGATTGGTGTGTTAGTGACCTGCTAGGTCGGTACCCTAGTTACAGGAGAATTCTATGATTGTGATCAGTGAGATAGATATGTTTGATGTTTGTATATGCCAGTATATGATAGCTATGCGCACATGGTTATTTGCTTGTTGGTTAGGTTGAGGTGGTATTGCTTTATGCTGAAGGCCAACATACCATATGATCGGTCCGGGGAGACTGTAGGCCCACGCAGCGGACCAATCATGCCGAAGGCTCGGGATAGATCCAAACAGACTGTAGGCCCGGTAGGGCGGTCCAGTCAGGCCGATGGCCCAGTATGCATGTTGATTGATTGATTGATTATCATTGTTGTGGTATTATCAGTATGGTATTGGTATTTTGGGGGTAGCTCACTAAGCCCTCGGGCTTACAATTTTCAGTTTATTGTTTCAGGTACTTCAGGAGATCGTGGAAAGACGAAGGTATGACCGTATCGCTCCTCATCCTTATGTTATGATTTTTGGGACACTCTTATGGAAAATGATTTGAAAACATTTTGTAAACAATGCTATGTGGTTTTTATTTATAATTGAAAAAGTTTAAATTTGGTGTGAATTTTATGGATGTTACATACCGTCTTGGACATTTAAGACTGCTTTTCACTTTTAGGAAAATATAGGATTTTCCGGGATAAACATCATCATTTTACTAGTAAACGATTTACAACATTACTTTCTAGAAACAAATAAGATTATTTATTTCAAGACATCATTTTTTAAGAAAAAGAACTTATACAATTTTTGTCTTAAGGTTGTAATACTACATTCCATTCAACTAACAAGAAAATATAGGATTTTCTGTAGAAACACCGCAACACTTTCAAAGAATAAATAATGTACCCTTTTGAATAAAACAATGCTTATGAACTCACCAGCTTAAATGCTGACTTCCTCTCTTTCAAAATAACTTGTATTATCAGGAATCCAGTAGGCAGGTACATGCGTAGATTTTGTGAAGACGGAGCATAGTAGCGTTTAGTCCTTGCTTGGTTATTTACTTTTGGAGTCTACCATGTGTAAATATGAATACAATGTAAACACTTTAATATTAATGCAATGGATGTTGTTGCTTGTTTTTACTATTTTACAATTGTTGTGATACTATACATGACGGCCTCCGTCCCCGAATGTTTCCGCCGTTCTGGTTTGGGGGTGTGACAGGCTAAATCTATTTTTATCTTAATATTTAAAATAAATAAGGTATGTGAATAATGTACATAAAGGGGAAATTGAATCCGGGTTTTGGTTATGTATTGATAGTCAACACCTACATCTCTCTCCCTCCCGCTAACACAATGTTGAGGTGGAATGCCACCTCTATCGCCATCTCTCTTACTGATATGATAAAATTTTGAAGTTGACCAATGACTTTCTATCTTTGACCTTTTTTAACAAATAAAACTAAGATACTATTTTTCTTGACTTGTACTTTATGTTTTAACTTTTTAAGAGTAGTCTAAATGCAAGAAATATAAATATACTTTATTTATTTATGTATTATAGTACCTTACTTTTATTTCTATCTAATATATTATTGTATTTACAATCATTTTCTTTATAAAAGATTATTTGTTTCTTATTAAGCATATTGTAGTTTGAAAAATAAACTTATTTAATTCTTAAATAAAAATGTGTATAAGAAATGGTGGAGGAAAGAATGCAACAAGTTCATGCGAGGAAGCAACGAATGATTGTGTGTAACACCGTAAATTTCAAAACAAATTTTCGCATTTTATAAAAACATAATTCATTTAATATTCGTAAAAACACCCATGTTTGAAATACAATTCATGTCATACAAAAATCCCAAGATCTCATAACATAAAATCCCGTGTGTGTGTACTGATCAAGCCGGCGCCTTCCCACGGTCGTCACTAGTACCTGAAACAAATAACACCAAACACTGTAAGCACAAATCTTAGTGAGTTCCCCAAAATACCACATATAACACATATTAGCCACTCGAGGCTATAACTCTGTGGGTCCATGCACCCAAACTCAGTGAACCCTCAGGTTCTAACTCTGTAAACATGCACAACATAAATCACATAGAATAATGCAGCGCAACACATAACACATACATAACATACAAGCACTGTATCACATAACTCTAGTTACCTACTCAAGGTAAAGTATAGTAAGAAGACTCACCTCGTGTATCTCGATAACTCGCAAATTCCTGGAATCACTCGTGCTCGATCCCCCGAACTATAATCTTCCTATAATACAATATATCTCTAATTAACACTTTTACAAATAAGGTTGACTAACCCTATCAAGTCAACTCTGGTCAGCGGTCAACTTTAACCGGACTTGGCGTGTGCACCAAAGCAACTCGGCGAGTATAACGCGTTCACTGACTCCCTCGGATCTTTTCTTGGCACGTCGATCACTCCCATAACTCGATGAGTTCCACCTGGCTTGAATCGCAGGGCAACCACGACTCAACTCGCCGAGTCTCAAGAACATCTCGGCGAGTTCCGGCTTGACTCAACCCCATAATAACTCTTCCTGACTCACTGGGTTATCCCCCAACCCGTCGAGTCCACCCACTAAACATATTATGTGAAACCCCAACCCTACTCGCCGAGTCTCAAGAACAACTCAGCGACTTCATGCCATGCACACACTTTTATTGAACTTCTGAGGTCAGATCTGCTTTCCCAAACCCTAGATCTGGCCTTCCCAAGCATGAATGTCATGTAAAGCTCGAAACTTGATGCTTGTATAACCCCTACAAGGCATCAAAAGGTGATTTGGTCCCAAAAATAACCACCTAGGTCCAATGACTCCATAATAACCCAAAAATCCCCAATGGTTAAGGTCTCTGGACCTCTTTAAGTCCAGATCCAAGGCACAAACTCGAAGAGGGACCATTTGCTTCACATAATCACTCTCCAAAGGGGTTATAAAACCCTAACTCTAAAGATTAACCCTATAACTGAAGGAGATTCGAACCCTTACCTCAAAATGAGGCCTCTGGACTCTGGATCTGCTGGAATCTCACCTCCTCCTTGCTCTTGCCACCTTCCTCTTGCTAAACAAAGAATACAAAGGCCCAAAAGTGACTTCCTCTCTCCCAAAACGAATTAGCTCTCTTATGGTTCTCTCAAGGGACTGGTAGCCGCACTAAGAGGCTATGAGTGCCCTTAAATAGGCTCCAAACCCGGAGAATTAGGGTTTCATTAAACATCGTGGACTCGCCGAGTCCACTCCTTGGACTCGCCGAGTCCAGACGCGAATCCTTGACCAAATCGCGATCCTACTCGGCGAGTTTGAGCTCCAACTCGCTGAGTCTTCTCACAAAATACCAAAAATATAAGAATAATTACTACCTGGGAGTCCGGGCTGTTACATTGTGGGAGCTCTTACTGATGAAGAAGTCCGTTCGGAATGACTTGAAGAACTCAAGATGCTTTTTAGATAATTTTCTTTGATTTTAATATAAATCATTTTGTTTTAAAGAATTGAGACATGGATTTGTCATTTTTGGAGGCGGAATTGATTTCTTTAATTCCAAATTTTGTATATTGGTTAAACCGTTGAATGTAATCCATGTCATCTTTTATGAAAAATGTTAATTGATTATTACTCTTCTTGTTTAATATTTAGTTGTTTATAAGCAAAGTAATGCAAAACAAGACCTTTAACCACAATTGAAATTGAAACCAACAAGTTGATTTTATAAAACTTAGATATAAAAATAGCTATTTTTTTGACATGGTGGACAATATCTTTATGCAAAAATAATCATAATATAATTATTTTATTTATAAATACAAATACAAATAAAAATGCAAAGTTATGGAGGGTTATTTTTATGTAGATTTTAACATTTAGGATGAGTTTAATATGTATATTAGTCTAGTTGATTCTAATTCTCCTATGTTATAGTAGATGTTGATTATTTATATTTTAGTTGTGATATTAGTTAGTTAATTTACTTATAACATATAATGGTTGTTTGATATGTTTGTTATTCACACCTTGGTTTTCCGGTAGGTGCGAATATGTCTTGAAGGAAACATTGGAAACCAAGTATTGACAAATTCCAATTTAAGTTGTCGGATTGGAAAGCTAAATCATTGTCATTTGGTGGAAGGGTTCCCTTGATCAAATCGGTCCTCGGTAGTCTTCCCACATATTATTTTTCAATATGCATCATGGATGATTTGAAAAGCTGAGAAGGAATTTCTTATGAGGAAGTTCAAGATCTGAAAACAAAATCCACTGGATTGCCTAGGATAGGGTGTTAGCTCCCAAAAAGGAAGGGGGTCTAGGAGTGGGTTCTCTAAAAGCTCAAAACATGTCTCTTTTTCTCAAATGGATATGGTGCCATCAACATGAAAAAAAAAACTCATTGTGGTGTAAAGTCCATTAGGGGATTCACAATCTTGTAATAAAGCCTTGGTGGGAGGCCTAGAAAAAAGACTTTGCTTGGGGTTTGGCGAAATATTACAAAGGCTCTTGATAATCTCAACAATTTGGGTATAGGTCTGGATGTCATTTTTCATCTACAAGTTGCTTTAGGTAACAACACATTGATGGGTTTTGATACAAAATAGAAGTTAGTTTTTCATAAAAAAAAATGACAACGGAAGCTTTCAAAATGTAACATCCATAAAATTTCAATAAAATTTAAACTTTTCAAAACAACCCATTTATTAAAGAGGTGTTTACAAAAATTTTGGTTTCAAAACCTTTATTTAAAACCGCAATCATTTACACATAGTTTTCAAAACAATAAAGTTATCAGAGTATCCCATAAACCATAAGTTAGAAAAACACGAGGATGTGTACGATCACGCCTTCACCTTGCTATGATCCATTGAGGTACTTGAAACCATAAACCAAAACTGTAAGCACGAAGCTTAGTTAGTTCCCCCCAAAGTACCAACACACAAACAATAGCACATATACAAAATAACAATATGCAATAAGTCCACAACTAACATACTGGATTACCCCTGAGCCCGCAACATTGTTGGATTAAGTGTTTAAACCCATAACTATAGTTGATATGTACTTGAATCGATAGTAGCATGGTCCATTTTGGGTTGCATTCACCAGAACAATTTGACAGGATGGGTATTTGAGAAAGAGCTTATTTGTGATTTATTAATATATTATAAGTGTAGCACCTGGTTCCTGGTATGTATTTCATTATGGTACTTTGCATTTTGGCCTTGGACTCGGCGAGTTGAGGTCCAACTCGTCGAGTCGGAACGTATTGGACGTAGAAGTTTAATGAACTACTTGATGAGCCCGCGTCCGGACTCGACGAGTAGGCGCTGTCCGGACAAAACCCTAGATGAGGGTTTTCACCCTATTTAAACCACTTATTCAGCCTCCCTTTCGTCCCCAATGCTTCCATAAATCCCCATAGCAAACCCTATCCGTTTTTAGAAGAACTAAGGCATTTTTGGTGGATCTTGCTAGTTGTGACCATAATGAGGAAGGTGAAAGACTTGAGGAAACAAGTGGAAACGAGGGGAACCCAAGTTTGTGCATCTTCTACAGTTCATTGAAGGCATAAAGTTGTTACCTTGCTCTTTCAATTGATAGATCCCTTTTTGGGGAGATTTAGGGCTTTTATAAGCCATTTTTGGTGACCAACCATGATTGCAACCATGGTTGGGGGTTAAGGCTTCATAATCAGGTCATTAAGGGAGTCACAAGGCAGTTGGGGGCTACTTTTGCACCCATGTAAGGTCCCATGCATCCTAAGAGCTTCTTTTATGTCCTTTTGAGCTCAAAGTCCCATGCATGCATGTAAAGTTTGTAACTTTACGTGTTAGAATGACTGAAGGAGCGTAGATCTATCTTTTGGTCAAGAGTTGTATGCTGGAAATTGAGAAATGAGACTTGGACATGCTCGACTCGATGGGTCATTCTTGGGACTCGGCGAGTCCGAGGCAAAACTCCCCTTTGCTGTTATGGTTTGAAGGTACCCAATTGAGTGCTAGAAGGGATTTTAGAGGGTCCAAGGGAGTGACCAACGTATTGGACTTAGCCTTGAACCTGGAGTTCATGGGACTCAACGAGTGCTAGAACACACTCGGTAAGTCTAAGGCAATCTCCTTACAGTTGAAGATGAACTCGACGAGTTGTTCATACAATTCGGGGAGTCCAGGACAAGATTTGTTATCAGAAGAAGGTGAAATTGATGAGTTGTTCATACAACTCGGCGAGTCAGATGAAGGTTCATTCGATGTTCATTTAGAAGGGGAACTCGTCGAGTCGTTGCTAAACTCGACGAGTAGAGTTGTGGATAGGGACGGGTAAAGGATTAGGGAGTCGACGAGTTGGCGACCCAACTCGACGAGTCGGGTCATCTGGAAGTTGACTTTTTGGATTTGGTTAAGGGTAAAATAGCCATTTTACCCTAAGAGTAGATATCAGATTCTAACTGAGTGTTTTGTGGGGATTATAGACGGAGGATTATCGTAGCAGCAGTCGGATAGTTACTCAGCAGTTTTCCAACAATCAGCCTTACGAGGTGAGTTTACCTTCCAGTAGCGGTGGGTCTAAGGCCACAATGTCGGCCCACCAGTAGGAGTCGTATGTTAGGTGATTGTCTTTGTGATATTCACCTAGGAGTACTATTACCTGATATGTTTATATGTTAGCATGATATGTGTTTATGTGGTAGTAGTAGGGGTGAAATAGTCCCCGGTAGTCGGGTGAAATAGACCAATGAGTACGTCAAGCACCCTAGAATGGCTTGACTTGGGTACATCAAACACCCCATAATGGTTTGACCTGGGTAAGTCAGGCGCCCCATAATTGCCTGACAGTATATTGTATGGTATGTGGCATTGTGGGGGAACTCATTAAGCTTCGTGGTTATAATTTTCAGTTTTTTTTCAGGTACCTCTTCAGCGAAGGGGAAGGAGCCGGCGCGGTAGTTGCACGTTATACATACACCTCATATTCCACATTATGAGGTTCCTTGGGATTGTACTCTAACATTATCCCTATTTTATGATTTGGGTTTTCAGACATTATGCATAGTTTTATGAGATGTTATGATTCGACAATATTTTCTACGAATGTTTAATTAAATTAAGTAATTAAAATGGAATTTTTGGATGTGAAAATTGGGTCGTTACAAGTTGGTATCAGAGCCCTGGTTTGAGGGATTCGGACACACCCTCGTTGGTGTTTGGACTCAAATCGAGGGATTAAATGCTTTTACAAGAAAATGGTTTTCTAAAGAATAAGTTAAAAGAGTTTTGAGAAAGAACGAAGTGTGTGATGTGCGCGACCGACCGAGCTCAAGTAAGTTTTCCCCAGAGTACCCATACAAGTTTATGTTATGTTTATCAGCTTCAGTAGAACAACATGCTAGAATAGTACTAAGGATCTAGGAATGATGCCTTATGTGCCTGCTTTACGTGTTTTCAGCTTGTGAGAATTGCATGCTAGTATTGAATAGACAACAGTAGGATAACATGTTTAGATTGTGCCTGATAGTATGAGCTTAGCATTGTATGCTAGTGTGGTTTATCGTTATGAGAACAAGTTTGCTTGAGTAGTTTTCTTGCATCCAAATGCTACTTGCTTTGTGCTTTGTGGGACTCTGAATGATGGGAGTTAGCCATTAGGTGAGTATGTTGAATCATATGTGATTAAGGTTGAATAATCTCAGAGTGCTAGATTTATCCCTATTGCGCCACTCTCGTTTGAGTCTAACCGTTGTAGGGGGAGTCTTTTACTAGAAGGATTATCTGAGGCTCGTTACATGTGATGGTATTCAGCTGATGGCTAATTGGCATTACAAGGAGGCCTTCAGTAGCTGAGGATCGGCTTAGGTCGAGTCAGAGATTTTCCCAAGGGTAAGCCTAGGATGAGAGTAGTAGAGATCAGTAACAGTAGTAGTGACTTGGTGGAGTCAAGGCGGTTCTTGAGGAAAGGATGGATAGATGTGGAAGGTAGTACGGGCATGTACTACTGAAAGCATAGGATTCATACTTGAATCAAGGAAGGCTGAGGCAAGACCAAGAAACTTGTGATAAATGTGATCCCTCTAAATGTATCAGTATCACTGACGGTTGTCATTATGTATTACAGAATGGTGGTACTACATCCGAGGCCCGCAGTTGGCAGCTTAGGAGAGAGATCGGGTTCTGGTTCAGGTACCGAACTAGTGGATGAGAGGCTACACAAGTTCATCGCATTCGATATCACTAGAGGCATCCTTGACGCGACCCCGGACATATTTGGGTCGATCAAGGAAGGGATTGTCGAGTTGATGGAGGATCGCCTTAGGGCGTTCAGGAGTGACATGGCTACCTCTCATTTAGGATCACACACACTATCCTTTAAGGACTTCAGGGGAAGTGGTGCACTGGATTTCCATGGGGCGAAGGACCCCATTGCTTCCAGACGATGGATTGCAAACATTGAGTCTGCATAGTTGACCAAATTTTGGCCCGAGGGGTCGAAGGTGCGATTTGCGGCAGGATGTTTGAGGGACAAGGCTAGAGATTGGTGGGAGTCGGTTGGTGACTCTCTAGGAGCCTCGTCTATTGAGGCTATGACATGGCCGGATTTCGTGACCCGATTCAGGGCTGAGTTCGCACCCTCTGTGGAACTCTAGCGACTGACCCAGGAGTTCCTCAGCATGAGGCAGATGACTGAGACAGTGGCGGAGATCATCGCCAAGTTTCGAGAGAGGGATTTATTGGTGCCCCAGCATGCGGGAGATAAGGATATGAGGACGACCCGCTACCATGACATGTTGCGAGCTAACATTCGGGAGCATGTCAGCTTCTCAGCTTGTCCCACCCTGGATTCTATGATTGCCAGGGCAAGCGTGAGAGAGATCAATCTGGAGCACATTGGTAAGTGGAAGGAGGAGGAGGGACAGGTGACTGGGGCTTCAGGGAAGAAGCCCAAGGGGTTAGATGACAGGCCGAAAGGCAAGTCGGGACCGAGCCGCTGTAGGAAATGCGGCAGGACACATGAGGGAGCATGCAAGATGGGATCGTCTGGCTGCTACAAGTGTGGCAAGACGGGACACTTCAGCAGGGATTGTACCGCCCCTGCACCCACTTTTCAGACATCAGAGTTGTTGTGTTTCCACTGCAACCATAGGGGCCACAATAAGGATAATTGTCCCCAGTTGACAGCAGCAGTAGCGACGCCAGTGAAGGCGCCAACTCCAACGACCCTGCGGATTACTGATGGCCGCCAGGGCAAGGCGGAGGCTCCAGTGGTGAGGATTCGGGCCTTCCAGTTGACTACTGAGGAGGAACACGCTGCACCCGATGTGGTGATGGGTATGATTCTTTCTGTCTAATCTATTTATATGATGTTTATGATATTGATATATGCTCTGTATATGCATGTTTAGGGTCGTTCCATGTGAATGGTATTCTAGTGCAGGTGTCGTTTGATTCGGGTGCGACTCGATCTTTTGTTTCTCTTGCGCTTAGCAAGAGGTTTCCCGAGTCTTCGAACATGTTGGATCTCCCTTTAGAGGTAGAGATTGCCGATGATAGATCGGTGTGAGCATCAACAGTTTTCCAAGATTGTGTGCTGAGATTATTCAAGGAGCGCTACCTAGTAGACTTGCTTCCCATACCTTTGCGAGGGAACAAGGTTATTATCGGTATGGATTGGCTAAGCCCCAATGGGGCGGTGATCGACCACGTGCAATAGTTGGTGCGGATCAGGACCCCAAGTGGGGGGGGGAGCTGGTAATTCAGGGCGAGAGGCCACGGCGAGGACCAACTTTATGTTCGGCAGCAAGGGCTACGCGTTACCTTCAACAGGGTTGTGCAGGATAATTCGCCTATGTCATGGATACCCGGGAGGCGGGTAAGGCGATAGTGAGTGACATTCCGGTGGTGCGGGACTACGCAGACGTGTTCCCATAGGAGCTTCTTGGGATACCTCCGGAGCGATAGGTGGAGTTCAGGATCGACCTAGTCCCTGGTACGGCTCCGATAGCCAAGGAACCATATCGGTTGGCTCCTCTCAAGATGCAGGAGTTGTCTACGCAGTTGTAGGAGATGCTAGACAAAGGATTTATTAGGCCTAATAGTTCGCCTTGGGGATCCCCGATTCTGTTTGTCAAGAAAAAGGACGGGTCGCATCGCATGTGCATAGACTACCGGGAGCTGAACAAGGTAACGGTGAAGAACAGTTACCCACTCCCGAGGATTGACAACCTCTTTGACCAGCTTCAGGGAGCATCTTGGTTTTCCAAGATTGATCTGCGCTCAGGTTACCATCAGATGAGAGTCAAAGAGGAGGATGTGTAAAAGAATGTGTTTCGGACTCGTTATGGCCATTATAAGTTCGTGGTGATGCCCTTCGGGCTCACCAATGCTCCTTCCGCATTCATGGATCTCAGGAACCGTGTATGTAGACCGATGTTGGATCGGTCTGTGATAGTATTTATTGATGATATCTTGGTTTACTCCAAGATGCAGGAGCAATATACAGAACACCTACAAGAGGTTTTGGATACTCTGAGGAGGGAGAGCTTGTATGCCAAGTTCTCCAAGTGTGAGTTCTGGTTGTGCGAGGTGCAGTTTCTTAGGCACCTTGTCAATCAGAACGAGATTCTGGTCGACCCGTCCAATGTGGAGGCCGTGATGAGATGGGAGGTTCCGAAGTCTCCATCTGAGATTCATAGTTTCCTGGGATTAGCCAGCTACTATCGAAGATTCATCCAGGATTTCTCCAAGATAGTTGTGCCTTTGACTCGGCTTACGAAGAAGGCCATAGTTTTCTGTTAGGGGCCCGAGTTGCAGGCCACATTCGAGACTCTGAGATAGAGATTGTGCGAGGCGCCAATCCTAACCCTGCCTGAGGGCGTAGAGGATTTCGTGGTATACTGTGACGCGTCTATTGCGGGTTTGGGCGCAGTTTTGATGCAGAGAGGGCACGTTATTGCATACACTTTGAGGCAGCTGAAGCCTCACGAGACGAATTATCCGACGCATGATTTGGAGCTGGGGGCTGTTGTTTTTGCCCTCAATATTTGGCGTCATTACCTGTATGGGGTTCATTGTACCATTTACACGGACCACAAGAGCCTGAGGTATCGTATGGATCAATCGAATCTGAACATGAGGCAGCGTCGGTGGTTGGACATGGTGAAGGATTATGATTATGAGATCCTTTACCACCCGGGGAAGGCCAACGTGGTGGCCGATGCGCTTAGCCACAAGGCAGCACCAATCAAAGATATTTGCATGCGGATGATAGTAGTGACCCGTTATTGGAGCAGATCCGAGAGGCCCGACAGGAGGCTATAGTGGGTCAGGTTTCCTACTTTCACTATGACAGCAGGGGATTATTGACACTACATCGCATGGTGTAGGTTCCATACCTCGGAGGCGTACGCCAGGTTCTAATGGAGGACGCGCACAAATCCCGATTCTCCATTCATCTCGGGGCAACGAAGATATATAGGGATCTTTATCTTGATTATTGGTGGCCCTGCATGAAGTGGGATGTAGCATGGTATGTGGAGCGGTGCTTGACCTACAGGAAGGTCAAGGCCGAGCACCAGAGGCCACACGGCAAGATGCAGTCATTGGATATTCCCCTGTGGAAGTGGGAAGATATTACTATGGATTTAATCACCAAGCTTCCCAGTACCGCGCGGGGAGTGGATTCCATATAGGTCATCGTGGATCGGTTGACCAAGAGTGACCATTTTATACCAATTCAGGAGATCATATTGGCCGAGAAGCTGGCCGATATCTATATTCGAGAGGTAGTGGCTCGACACGGGGTGCTGGTCTCCTTGATTTCTGACAAGGATGTTCGGTTCACTTCCAGGTTTTGGAAGAAATTCCACGACGAGCTGGGTACTCGTCTGCATCTCAGCACCGCCTTTCACCCGCAGATGGATGACCAGAGCGAGCGGACCATCCAGACTCTGGAAGATATGTTGCGGGCGTGTGTGTTAGATTTTGGTGGTAGTTGGGATACTTACCTTCCGTTGGCTGAGTTCTCCTACTACAACACCTACCACATAAGTATCGATCGTCCTCCCTTTGAGATGTTATATGGGAGGAAGTGTAGGACCCCGATATGCTAGGGCGAGGTTGGCCAGAGGGTCATGGGGAGCACCGATGTAGTGCTCAAGACGATAAAAAGGATTCAGCAGGTCAGGAGCGGACTTCAGACTGCACATAGTCGGCAAAAAAGCTATGTCGACAGGCATCATTCAGACCTGGAGTTCCAGGTCGGGGATATGGTTCTCTTGAAGGTGTCGCCTTGGAAAGGCATCATCCGATTCAGGAAGCGGGGCAAGTTGGGCCCCAGGTATATTGTACCTTTCAAGGTCATAGCCCGGATGGACAAGGTGGCGTACCGGCTGGACCTGCCAACCGAACTCAGTCAGATTCATAGCACCTTCCACATCTCCCAACTATGGAAATGCCTGGTGGACGACTCGCCAGTGGTACCCCTAGAGGATATTCAGGTTGATGACAGCCTGAACTATATTGAGCGGCCTATGGCGATACTCGATCGGAAGTCGAAGGATCTGAGGAACAAGAAGGTCGAGCTTGTGAAGGTGCAATGGCAACATCGGAAGGGCTCGGAATGGACGTGGGAACCGGTAGACGAGATGATGGAGCATTATTTAGTACTCTTTAAGGATCGAACAGCAGACTTCGAGGACAAAGTCTAAAATAAGCGGGGGAGACTAGTAGCACCTGGTTCCTGGTATGTATTTCATTCTAGTACTTTGCATTTTGGCCTTAGACTCGGCGAGTTGAGGTCCAACTCTTCGAGTCAGAACATATTGGACGCAAAATTTTAATGACCTACTCGACGAGCCCGCGTCCGGACTCGGCAAGTAGGCGTTGTCCGGATAAAACCCTATATGAAGGTTTGCATCCTATTTAAACCACTTATTCAGCCTCCCTTTCGTCCCCAATGCTTCCAGAACTCCCCGTAGCAAACCCTATCCGTTTTTTAGAAAGAACTAAGGCACTTTTGGTGGATCTTGCTAGTTGTGACCATAAGGATGAAGGTGAAAGACTTGAGGAAACAAGTGGAGACCAGGGGAACCCAAGTTTGTGCATCTTCCACGGTTTATTGGAGGTATAAAGCTGTTACCTTGCTCTTTCATTTGATAGATTCCTTTTTAGGGAGATTTAGGGCTTTTATAAGCCATTTTTGGTGACCAACCATGATTGAAACCATGGTTGGGGGTTAAGGCTTCATAATCAGTTCATTAAGGGAGTCAGAAGGTAGTTAGGGGCTGCTTTTGCACCCATGTAAGGTCCCATGCATCCTAAGAGCTTATTTTATGTCCTTTTGAGCTCAAAGTCCCATGCATGCACGTAAAGTTTGTAACTTTA
This sequence comes from Lactuca saligna, assembly GCF_052625555.1. Classification (NCBI taxonomy): domain Eukaryota; kingdom Viridiplantae; phylum Streptophyta; class Magnoliopsida; order Asterales; family Asteraceae; genus Lactuca; species Lactuca saligna. Next base: position 191,823,123 of record NC_136419.1, on the reverse strand, counting down.
CGTGCTAGAACGATTGAAGGAGATTAGATCTATCTTTTGGTCAAGAGTTGTACGCTGGAAATCGAAAAATGAGACTTGTACATGCTCGACTCGACGAGTCGTTCTTGGGACTCGGCGAGTCTGGGGCAAAACTCCCCTTTGCTGTTAGGGTTTGAACGAACCCAGTTGAGCACTATAAGGGTTTTTAGAGGTTCTAAGGGAGTGACCCTACGTATTGGACTTAGCTTTAAACCTGGAGTTCATGGGACTCGACGAGTGCTAGAACAGACTCGGCGAGTCCAAGGCAATCTCCTTATAGTTGAAGATGAACTCGACGAGTTGTTCATACAACTCAGCGAGTCAAGGACAGGACTTGTTATCAGATGAACATAAAATCGACGAGTTTTTCATACAACTCGGCGAGTCGGATGAAGGTTCATTCGATGTTCATTTAGAAGGGGAACTCGTCGAGTCGTTGCAAAACTCGACAAGTAGAGTCGTGGATAGGGACAGATAAAGGATTAGGGACTCGACGAGTTGGCAGCCCAACTCGGTGAGTCGGGTCAATTGGAAGTTGACTTTGACTTAGATTTGGTTAAGGGTAAAATAGCCATTTTACCCTAAGAGTAGATATCACATTCTAACTGAGTGTTTTATGGGGATTATAGACGGAGGATTACCGAAGCAGCAGTCAGACAGTTGCCGAGCAGTTTTCCAGCAGTCAGTCTTATGAGATGAGTTTACCTTCCAATAGCAGTGGGTCTAAGGTGTCACACCCCAAAACCGAGAACGGCAGAAACGTTCTGGAGCAGAGGACGTCATGTAATGTATCACAACAATGTAAAGTAGTAAACAAACAACAACATCATCCATTGCATTAATAGTAAAATTTTAAATACTTTGTGTGTTCTTTCATAGTATAAAACAACATAATGAATGTTCAAAATAAAAGACGAGTCTTGACTGCTCCGTCTTCACAAAACCTGGTCTTCGTACCTGTCTATTTGTGACCTAGGAATACAAGTTATTTTGAAACCGGGTATCAACAATAAAGCTGGTGAATTCATAAGTATTGATGTGTCTTTGATTTTTAAAACTGTAAAGAAAGACTTGTAAATGTTTGAAGAAAAGTTTGTATCAATGAACATGTTTGTGAATAATTATAAGCGATTGAAAACCCTAGAAAATCTCATATTTCCTACTAGTATAAAAGTAGTCTTCTACCAAGACCCAACTGTTTTGAAAGTAGCCTTCTACCAAGACCCGACTGTTTTGAAAGTAGTCTTCTACCAAGACCCGACTGTTTTGAAAGTAGCCTTCTACCAAGACCCGACTGCTTTGAAAGTAGACTTCTACCAAAACCCGACTGTTTTGAAAGTAAGCATCACTGTAAATGTGACGGTTTTTCCCTTGTATAACTATTATTATAAAACTATAGTCTACCTCATTGTTTATGTGTATGTGTCACAATATAAAGGTAATAAGGAAAATAGTCAATCTATATCAAATATATTCTACCTCGTCGTTCATGTGAATGTGTCACAAAGTAAAGGTTAGAAGGAAAATAATATAATAACTAAAATTGTATCCTTTTGTACCAGGATATACACGGCGTGGTAACTCGCCGAACAGTACAACCGTAGACACCCGTCGATGAGCATTTTCCCTACTGTAGCTAACAGCCTTGGGTGTGGAATGGTAAGTCCCGAAACGTATGTAATAGATTCTATGTAATAGTATCTATGTACACGTATCTATGTAAACGTATTTATGTAAACGTATTCATGTAAACGTATCTATGTAAACGTATCTATGTAAACATATCTATGTAAACGTATTAATGTAAATGTATCTATGTAAATGTATTAATGTAAACGTATCTCTTCATATAGTATGTAATGTATTAGTATAGACTTATGAATGAACTGACTCTTGTATGATTCCTTGTACTTGGAATAGTAAGTAGTATCTCCTAACTATACCTATTATAGTTACTGTTAATGTATGTGTATAACCAAAAGTATGCCTTTGCTACCCAAAGGTACTAAACTGACTGATGGAACTTTTATGTCTATATATGTATACATGATATATAACTAATATGTAGACGACATTCAGACGAATAACCGATGCTCGAATGCCACATCCTAACGAGGAAAAGGAAATAAAGCGAGCTAGCCGTCATAAGTCCTTTAAACATTACTTATATAACTATACATATATAGGCATGCATTTGACAATATAAAAGTATAAAATAAGTTTTGTAAAACCTTTGAAAAGTTTAATAACTAAGAAATGATGACTTGATGTCAGTTTATAAAACGATTTGAAAGTAGTTTGTTTGATAAGACAGTTTTAAGTATAAGGAAAACCTTTGTTTGAAACACAATTGTAGTAGAGTTTGAAAGGAAGCATACAATATGTAAGATAGTTTTATAAAGAGTTTTAACATGTAAAAACGTTTGCGAAAGTCATTTGAAGTAATCTGTTTGGTAAAACAGCTAAAAGTATAGTAAATCCATTTGTATGCTAGTTATTAATCACATGTGATTGATATAATAAATAGCATGATTCAACTTGTATCCCCCCATAAAAGCATTTATAAACATTTAAAAGGTTAATTAAGGGGTATGAACTCACCTGCAGTGAGTGGATCGGATAGAAGTGTCAGACAAGTGCTTGGTGTGAAGTGAAGACTTAAACACACACAATGATCCTAATAACATATAAAGACATATGTATATATATACAATTAGTGATTATAACACTAATTAGATAAGTATAAACATTCTAAGGCGTGGAAAACACTTTGGTCAAAGTGTTAGGAGGCCATTGGGTTGCAACAAAGGAGTGCAAGGCATTGTAAGTGAGTTTATGGTCAATGGACCATACTTATTGGAGTTTATGGCCCAGGGGAGTTTACACCTAGCCGTAAACTCTCTAATGGGGCTCCATTTGAGGCTTAAAGGTAAGGAGTCTTACGTGGTTAAGTGTTCCAAGGCTTAAGCAAGAGGCTAGGTGAGTTTAAGGTCCAAGAATGACCTTAACTTTGTGTTTACGACCTGGGGACCACTTCCCCATGAGTTTACGGCCGTAAACTCATGGTGGGAAGTCCCATTTCGTTTCTTGAAGTCCCTAGTTCAATGGTGGTTGGTTCTATGCTAAGCTCTAGTCAATTGGAAGGAGGTAAGGGCATCATTGCACCCTTATAGGGAGTTTACGGCCTTGGGAGATCCATGGCCGTAAACTCTCATTCATCCATCTATTCTTGATGATTCTAAGCTCTAAACATGTTAAACCTAGTGTACAATGAGTTAGAACAAGAGTACTTACGATCTAGGAGCTTGAATGGTCAGTTTTGGCCAAGAACACTAGTGTGTGTTCTTGGTGAAACTTGAAGATCTACACAAATGGAATGATTTCATGGATGAAATCATGTAAGATCACTAGTTCACGTAAGATATCCACTAGTTAGGGCAAGAAACTTACGAGTTTTGAAGATCGGGGATGAAGATAGGGATGGTACTTGAGAGGATTTCAGCCAAGGAAGTGAAAGAATGGAACAAATGGCCAAAGTATCAACATATATCCACGCGTATGTGAGAAAATACTCTACAACTCACATTTAGACTTTGTCGGCTAATTTTGACTTTATTTTTAATATTGTATTTTTAACAGGCCGAGACTGGAAAAGTCCGTTAAAAATCCATAACTTCTTCATCCGTCGTCCGTTTTCATTTGTATTTTTACCGTTGTACTACTATTGTCGAGATCTTCGATTCTAGTTTAGGTTATGTTGGCTAAAACTCACTTGATCTCTATTTCGAGTTTTTAGCTGTCTACTACTATATCCGAAACTTTAAAAAAAATCATAACTTCCTCATATGAAGTCAGATTTGGACACTTTTTAATGATCTTTACGACTTTCATTTAGACACCTAAGGCTAAAAAGTGTTTTATTGAGATTTCTCGTTTTACGTTTATCAGTGCTCTACCGGTAATGTTGCGGATCTTTGATTGGTCATAACTTCTTCGTTATAACTCGGATTTTCGTGTTCTTTATATTTTTGAAAACCTTGTTACAATATCTACCACTTAGTACATTCATAAAGAGAGTTTTGAACATTTCATTTTTTACTCTTATATTACTAATCTCATAATAGGTTACAATATTTGACTTTAAGTCATTACATTGACTTGAAATATCGGGTTGTTACATAGCCTTCCATTTTTTTTATTGTAACAGATCCAATATATTCGAATCTCTTTGTATATACCTACTTGTTCTCAATATATCGTGTATACAAGTTCTACTGATTACTTTTATATGGTATCAGAGAGGTCCCTCCTTTTTCCCTAAACACTTCTCTACGCCGCCACCTTCCTGGCTACTGAACCTAATTCTTCTTCTATCATCAATTCTCTTCCACTCACCACATCTTCCTTTACCCTAGTTCAATTTCCTTATTCGCTAAAATTGAACTCCACCAATTACATGAGTTAGAAGACTCAAATTGAAGCCTTACTATATGGATTCAATCTTTATAAGTTCACTGACGGTACTCACCTACCTCCACAACCCACTATTGCCGCTGATGGCATTTCTACTCCTCACGCCGACTATCTGCTTGATTTCGCCAAGACTGCTTACTTTTTGGTGCCATTGTAGGTACTTTTTCTCCCACAATCGTCCCTATGATTACCAGCGCCACTACCTCCCTTGAAGCCTGAATTTTTTTTATCAAATACCTATGCTAAACTGTAACAGCCCGGATCCCCAGGTATCTTACTTTCTTATATTTTGACATTCTGTGAGGGGACTCGGCGAGTTGGTGGTCGAACTCGCAAAGTCGGGTCGCGGTTTTTAGCGGGGGTTCGCGTCCGGACTCGGCGAGTCCAAGGGATGGACTCGACGAGTCCGTGCTGTTTAATGAAACCCTAATTTCCCGGTCCTAAGCCCTATTTAAAGGACCTTATGGCCCTCATTTGCGGCCACCTTGAACCCTAAAAGCCTCCATACATCTGTAAGCCCTTGTGAGTGTGTTTGAAGGCCATTTGTTCATCATTTTGTGGGATTTTGCAAGGAAAGGAGGGAGAGGAGCAAGCTTGAAGTGTTGGGGAGCTTAGATCTGTTGCTATTTCATCAAGGGAGTCTTCTTGAGGTAATTTTCAGAGCCAAACTTCGTGTTTTGTGTTGATGTGCCAAATCTAGGGTTTCTTCTTGCATTTCTTGGCTTGAATAAGAAGTATGAGAGGTCCCATGGGGATATGGGACCTAGATCTGGACTTTAGCAGGTCCAGGAGACCCCTTATGACAAGCTTTATGTCCATCCTTTTGAGTTAGAAGTTAAACTTGCCATATTAAAGGTTGTTTATTCAAAATAAGCCTTGTATGCATTGCATGGCAACCAAGACTGAGACTTTACGTGACAAATAAGCTTGGGAAGGCCAGATCTATGTATTTATGGAACGGATCTGACCGCAAAAGCCAGTTTTAGCTGGTGCATGGCATGGACTCGCCGAGTCTGAAGAACAGACTCGACGAGTCGCTTGAAGATTGTCCTTGAGACCATCCTGTGTGTAGACCGGACCGAGTTGTGGGCGACTCAGTGAGTCGCAGAGAGTTGGAAAGGTTTTGACAGGTGGACCGAGTCAGGATGGGACTCGCCGAGTTGACCTTCGACTCGGCGAGTTGAGTCGCGGTGGCCCTGTGATTCAGGCCCAGGTGGAACTCGTCGAGTCGAGGGAGTACTCGACGAGTCAAAGGGAAAATTCTTGAGAGTTGGTAAAAACGCGTAGACTCGCCGAGTCACTATTGTGCACTCGCCGAGTCTGGTCCAAATTGACTAAAGACTGTTGACCAGGTCAACCTGTGTTGACTTGATTTGGATGGTCCACCTTAGTGGTACAAGTAATAATTATAGATTTATAATATCATAGGAGGATTGCAGCTCGAGGGTTCGAGCCCGAGTGATTCCAGGATTCACGATTAGCGACTTAGCGAGGCATACGAGGTGAGTCTTCTCACTATACTGTGCCCGGAAGGGTTTTGACTGTGTGACCGGAAGGTCGAATATGATATGAAATATATGCCTTATGCGTGTTAAGTTATTTGCTATATGTGTTATGTATGATATGTTTGATATGGGCCGGAAGGCGTGGTCATATGGACTGTAAGGGTTGACGTGGGTAGGACCGGAAGGTTTACCCAGTCGGGACGGAAGTCCCCTGAGACACATGGACCGGAAGGTCAAGGCCTGGAAAGGCGTGTGTGCGTATGTTGTATTTTGGGAACTCACTAAGCTTTATGCTTACAATTGTTGCTTTATGTGTTTCAGGTACGAGTGAGGACCGTGGGAAGGCACCAACGTGACCGTACACACACTCGGGAAACTATTTTGTTATCTTTTGTTATGTAATCGGTTGTGACTACATTGTTACTATGGAAACCTAAACTTATTACTCATGTTTTGATGGATGTAAAAATGAAAATTTTTGGTTGGAAATTTTATGACGTTACATAAACCATCTAGAGGCCACATCAAACAACTTCAACACCACCTTAAACAAACCACCAAAACTTATGATCAATCCATCACTGACTATATGCAATCCATCAAACACTTGTGGATGAACTCAACATCTTGGGCAAGCAAATGGATCAGGAAGATATCATAGACACAATCCTCGCTGGCTTAGATTCGACATTGTATAAATATGTCATTGAAGCCATCCATGCACGTGACACACCTATCACTTTTTCAAAACTACATGAAAAACTTATTAACCATGAAATCTCCTTAATCCAACTAGCACCTATTCCCACCATTATTCATCAACCTACTACCATTTTTGCTGCCAACAAAAGACCTCCACACAGATCTTGGACCAACCATAATACCTTTCCAAACACTCCCATCTTACCTACCCCTCAACAATCACCCCACTCCAACAATAACTCACCACTCCAATTTCTGGGTAAGTGTCAATTCTACTTCAACAAATGCCAATTCCTAACATCATGTTATGCCTTCAAGAATAAATATCCACAAGTTACATTGTCATCCCTGCCACGAAACACCGACGCCACCAAACTTCCTCAAGCACATTCCATGCGCACTCCAAACTCAAATCCAGATTGGCTATTCGACAGTGGAGCATCACATCACATTACCAATGATCTTAACGCATTGTCTCTCCACACCCCCTACAATGGAATCGATGAAATAGTCATCGGAGATGGTTAGTCTCTTACTATCACTCATATTGGATCTTTATCTCTTAAGTTTTCTAACACCACATTCAGTCTTATAAATGTCCTCTGTGTCCCTTTTATCTCCAAAAATATAATTTTTATTTCTCGTTTATGCATTGACAATCACATACTAATCCACCGAACATATGAACTAAACGACTACATATCAACTCCATAAAGAACTAAAAAAAATCCACCAATAGGGAAGTAGTCGAAAGCAACTTTTGATGGTAAATGGGGCCATTACTTCGAGGTCTGTTCCCTTTCCCATCGATATCAAAATTATAGATGGAGTCTATACTCCATAGTCGTGGTGGCGGAGTGTGCAAAGAAAATCATTTGGGTTTCCATGGTTTAAAATAAACCCATAACATCTTCAAATTGTGAAGGGGGAGGTGATTGATTTGAGAGTCTTTTCTAGTTATTGTTGTTGTTTGATCGAATAAGATGATGAAGGAAAATAAATTTGCACAGTGAGTGGAATGGTGATGGAAAAAGATCTATCTCTATGTGTGAGAGTGTGTGAGTGAGAGAGAGGGGAATAAACCTAGGTTTTGAAACAAAAAGAATAAAGCTTTATCTTTCTTTAATAATTACAATTAAAATAAAGAGATTTAAGGTATATTTTATCATTTTATGAGTATGTTAAATTTACCGTTAAAAAAATAAAAATAAAGATATAATTGTCAAATCATATAAATCACTAAATCAGTTGAAGGATAAAAATCTTAACGTAAAAATATCACCCCTTCCAACAAATTTTAAATCATTCGCAATCCCGCTGTAATTTTCAAAAGATTACCGATAAATGGTTTTTTAGTTGCTGATCTATTGTAAATTTGTTGCAAAATTAGTGGGTTTTTTTTTTTTTTTTTTTCGAATTTCGTCGGTATTTTCCGGCGGAACTTTTCTATACCTTACTTTATGTTTTGCAATGACCATGTTTTGTAATATTGTACTAAGTGAAGAGGACAATTAGAATAAACATTACAGAGAGTTTAAAAGGTGATGTTAATAAGGAACATCTAAGATGATAAATTGAGTGTCTTCACCGAAAGTGGGAAAACACAACTTGTTTTGTCATTGTTTTGTTACTTATGAGTGGACGGCAAATTCTCCTAAATATGGTGTGGCCATTATTTTGTTACTTGTCATGAACTTACACCAAATGCTCCAACATATGGTGTGACAATTATTTTATTACTTTGTAAGAGTGGATACCAAATACTCTTTAAATATGGTATGGTAGTTCTGGACACGACACACAGAGTTTAAATCAAAGATTTCAACTCATTTAATTAAACGAGTTGACACGATACGATACAAAATTATAACGGGTAAGGTTATGGTTCAAACATTCAACACGAAATGACTCATTTATTTGCAACTTCTTTTAGGTAAATCAAGAATGCTTAAAAGTTAAAACCAAAACCAAATGTAAATTATTATTTTCATCGGATATAATCGTTTTATAATATTAAAGCCACAAATTAGCCGCCCCAATTAATACTTATTTTTGGTATTCCACTTTTTCATTAATGTTACATACTTCATAATAAGGATGTAAACCATTTCGGAAACAGAAGAACCAAAATCCGGTTAAGAAGTGAATGAGAAACTGGGAACCAAACCGAAACTAACTGGTTTCGGTTATAGTACTATAAGAACCCTACTATCTTAGAAGGTGTTTAAGTATTGGAACTAACCCAAACAATGCATGAATTGAAAGAACTGAAAACCAAACTACTATTCCTTCCCATTTTCACTTTTTCATTTTCTACATCGATCCTACTTTTTCAACATATTTAGTATTTCAATCTAGCACAACACGACATACTTACAAGGTCTAAATCCTAACCGTAAACCCGACAAGAAAGTAACATTTATACGAGACGATAATTATATGAGTCATGTTAGTCAAGCTATTTCAACTCATTTAAGTTTGAACCCGACACTAAGATGACACATTTGTCACCTCTAATCCTTAAGGTCATGAACATGACTACTAATATATATATATATATATATATATATATATATATATATATATATATATATATATATATATATATATATATATATATATATATATATATATATATATAGTATCCCCCAACAACAAAAACAACCTTACAATAATATAAATAGCAATTCCATCTCTTCTATTTCCGTCCCCAAACTTAGAGCCGAGCTTTTACAAGTTCCCGGCTAACCAAGCCGAGCACGCCACACAGCTCCGGATACAACGACTTCCTTATCTCGGCGTACACCTCGCCGTCCCACTTCTTCTTGATCAGCTCCTCCGCCAGACGCACACCACCTTCAACCGCCTTCTCCCTGTTATCATACGCCGCATCAATTAAACCCTTCGCCACCGCTTCCTCCGCCTTGACCTTCACCCCACGCAACAATACATCCCGCCGGACATCCGGCTTCGCAACCTTCGATCTCATCAACACCATGACATACTCAGGTAATGTCATCCCGATATCGACTTCACTCATGTACAAAATCCCCCGATGGCGACTCATCAAGACGTAGTCGTGGCTAATAGCGAGCAGCAGTCCTGCGGCGGCGGCGTGGCCAGTGACGGCGGCGATTGTTGGCATAGGGAGGGAGATGAAGTCGGCGACTACATCCTTGAAGAGTTCCACCATGTGACGGAGGAGGTTAACTGCTTCCGAAGCAGATCCTCCTGAGGCGGATTTGGCCCAGGCGAGATCGAAACCGTTGGAGAAGAATTTACCTTCGGCGACGGTGATAAGGGCGGTGCCGTGAGTGGATTGAGACTTGGCTTCGGAAAGAGCGGATCGGATGGAGGCGATGAGAGTAGGATTCAGACGATGCTCATCGCTTCCGTCGCCGGTTAAAGTGAGAGAGAAGATGTTGCCGCGCTTTTCTAGAGTGCACATATCGCTTTTCGGAATTTAGACTGTTTTTTTTTTTTTTTTTTTTTTTTCCTTTTCATCCGTATATATTGAAAACCAATTATTTTGAATAGAGGCTATGTCTCTAGGGGCTATCTTCAATAATTTTGTCAATCATACTCAAAATTAAGTAAACCAATTAAATTCATTAATGTCATTTTAGTTGCTTTGGCTGTATGTTGCCTTGTAATCATCATCGTCTGTATGCTTATGTTGAAATTAATCTTATTATGGCGGTAGGGTTGCAAACGATATGAAAGTTTAGAGAATCATTTGTAAATAGTTTGACGGTAGATTAGTTTATTTAATAAATGAACGAGAATGAATATAAATTCTTATTTTTTTTAGTTAAATGAACGAAGATTGACAATAATCTCATTCGTTGATTTAATTTCGGAAACATTGGTTTATGGTGTTTGTTTACGTTCATGTATGATCGTTCGTTTAAGTTTATATATGTTTATATATGTTCAATTGTTTTTTATTATATTTTCATTAATGTTTATACATATTCAATTGTTTTTGTTTATCTTTTTTTTTATTATTTGTTCATTTAAGTTCATTTACCATGTTAATGAACATAAATAAACGAAAATGAACAAGATAATATTGTTAAACGAAGAAACATGGACAAAAAAAATTCGTCTGTTTATTTCTTCGTGTTCATTAATTTGTTCGACTAACTTAAATGAATGAACATGAACATGTTCTTGTTCGTCTCCGCTAAGAAATTGTACCGTTTGAACATTTGACTGTTTGCACCATAGTCGTTGTAGTGTCTTTGTCATTTTTTCTTTTTCCTAACAAACTCCACTATATATATATATATATATATATATATATATATATATATATATATATATATAGGATCTTCTGCGAATCCATATTTTCCCGAAAACCATTTTTAAAATGTGAATTATTTTGTGTGATATTTTTTTTTTCAAAAAAATTGACATAAAGCACCAAACTGGTACTATAAAGGCATATTCCCAAAACAAATCTCGAAAAAAATATTCATATACAACAGGTGCATATGTGCATTTTTTATGAACCTTGTGAATGTAGGGAAGTTTCCCGAACTCCCAACTCACACGATCCTCAATCCAGGCAGCCACTTGGACCGCCTTCTTCCCTGACGGGGATGCGAAACTCATCCTAGTTTCACGCCCGCTTGTGTTCCTTAATACCTGAACGATTCTCCTCCACTTGATTCGACTCAGCTCTCACGACACACAAGATTTGAAGGATTCCCAATCCTTCTTACCCTCCAATGATCGAACTGTTGACAACATGTACTTACCAATGCTAGTGATCCATCATTGGCCAAACCCAAAAGGTCACACTACCCTTAAAGACCAGATGAACACTTCCCGAAATCCTAGAAAATCGATAACCCTAGAAGCTTTTAATGATATGACACTTAAATCTTGAAGCCCAATGAACAGATGCTCAAACCAAAACCTCAACAATAGACCACTTCCCTTAGCACCCTTGTAACGAGCCAATTTTCAAAATAATTTTTTCATTTTAATTAGTCAAAACACTTTTCTATAAACCATGAAATCTTAATACAACCGTTTTCAAATTCCTATCCATAACAATATTATTTCCAAACATCAGAGTGTTCCATAAAAATTGCCCGAGAGAGTACACGCCGCACCATCAAGCCTTGTCCTTACCCTTGGGCTCAGATGTACTTGAAACAAATCCACAAACTATAAGCTAATGCTTAGTGAGTCCCCCAGAGCATACCCCTATCCCTGCCATATAAGTTATGCATACAAACATATAAGGATGTCATTGGCTCCTCCCAAGGTCTTACTCTAGGATGCCATGGGCTCCCCCACATGATCTTACACCTAAGTTCCATAGCCCCCCATGGTCTTTAGCTGGACAACCATGGGCTCCCCCACATGATCTTACATCAAAGTGTCATGGACTCCTCCCATGGTCTTTACTTGAAAAGCCATGGGCTCCCCCACATGGTCTTACATCCAAATGTCATGGGCTCCCCCATGGTCTTTCCTTGCAAGTATCACATATATAGTTAACATATCACCAAACATGCCTAACTATCATACCACATATCTCTACAACAAGTATACCACATATTTCTACACAAAAGTATACCATCTATCAAAAAATGGGACGACCTTGGTGCCTTAGACCTATTGGTATGGTGAGAAGACTCACCTCTCGTGAATGTAGAACTGACAATATACGATTAGCTAATCTCCCACGTGCTGCTCAAACTCAACCACCTATAATCATCATGTGATTAACTCGTCAAAATCCCATAGACATCCTTAAAGTTAACCCTGGTCAACAGTCAAGGTCAATAGTCCATGTTGACCTCCACTCGTCGAGTGCATCCAGTAACTCGTCGAGTGCATCTAGTCATTCCTCCACTCGCCGAGTTACCTATGTAACTCGCCGAGTCCCTCCATGTTCAGAAAACCAAAAACTCATGAACATCAAAAACTCATAACAACCAAAAACTCATGAAACCGAAAACTCTAATCTTTCACTGAACTCACTCGGAAGACCCGAAAACGGGTAAACCCTACTCGACTCGTCGAGTCAGCTATGGGACTTGATGATTTCCTTTAGTTTCCTTCAAGTTTAGCCCTTTTCAGTGAGATCTAAGGTCCCAAACTCCATATCCAAACGCTCCTAGTGTAGATACCACATAAACTTGCAAACTTTACATGCGTGCAAGGTACTCTAAGCCTATAACTTCAAAACTAGGCTTCCTACATGGTTCTTATGCATGGAAAGTGGCTAAACTACATAAAGTGAGCAAATTTATTTCATTGGGGACCTAAAGAGGTCCAGATCTGGAACCATAGCCCTGTGATAAGTCCAGATCCAAGTTTGACTCCATTTTACACCAAAAATGGCCATTTACTTCCAAGAAAAGGGATGTACTCAACTAGAGATCAAAGTAACGACTTTATACCTCAATATGATGGCCAATACAGAGTAGATGTCGGATCTACTGCTTCTCTCCTAGCTCCTTCTTCTTCTAGCTCTAAAATCCTTCACAAATACCCCAAAGTCGCTCACAAAAGCTCTTTCTCTCACTCAAGAGGGTGCAAGGTCGATCTGGGGTTTTCTCTGGCTAATAGAGTGATAAGGGAGGCCACAAGAGGCGGGTTATTCTATTTAAATAGGATGCAAACCCTAAAAATTAGGGTTTCTATTTACAACTCCTACTCGTCAAGTCGGGGCCTTCTAACTCGTAGAGTAGGTCCTAATTCCGCATCCATATAACAGTCTCTACTCGACGAGCTGGAGCACCCCAACTAGTCGAGTTCATGCACAAAAACCTAAAAATCTTATGAGGTAATTAATGTTAGGTTTTAAGCACTATAACACTCCTATGGTGCACATGCAACCCTAAATGCTTTGGATCTATGTTTTCTCTAATTATACATGCAATTTCAATTTTCCAAAGCATACATCCTAACTAGCATACAATAGAGGATATACAACATAAAACTCATAGTTAGATGAAGGCATATTATGTAGTTTGAAGTTCTTAGCCTTAGAAAGCTTTAACACCTCAAGTGTGATGCCTCTAACGTGTCATAAACACCAAATGCAAGAGGGGGCTTAAGAGAATAGGATAGTTAGCTTAAAATCAATTATCACTCTCTTAGAATGAATAGGGCAACATATTTTAGCTATAGGGGGTTCCTTTTTATAGTGTTACAGAGGCTAGGGTTACATCCATGCAAACCCTAATGCATCATGACCTTTCATATTACTTAGGCTCCATGGGTTAAACCTCCAAGGACTATCGATGGACTATCACATTGGTTTAGCCCATCCTAATTAACCATGAATCATTGGCCCACACTATAAGAATCATTGATTTACTTAATCAATCCTCGTATATTTAATTAGTCTTTTTTTATCACTATATTAATTCCAAATTAATTATTGATTAATACTAATTAAATAATATGATTTCTCAATTAATATATTATACTTATAATATATTAATAAATCATACTTGTAGCAGCCCATACCCCTGGAACGACAAACTCCATCGAGCACTTTCCTACACGTGTTGCACTGAATCTGGCTCTGCTAGCCTCTCAATTGTTGATTGGAAGTCTTGGGTCTCTTCTTGGGACCCTCCACTATATGCACCCGATCTGGCCTCGTCTTCCTAAGATGCTCCAAATCGATCTCCCGATCTCGGGCTCTAGAAGTCATACCATTCAGGGTCTTGCACCCTGAAATACTCACAAACTCCCATATATCATCCTGCAACACATCATGATACCTCACCTTCTTAATTTCATCATCTGCTATATATTGAGGAACCAATAAATCCCTCCCCAGGAACTTGGCAGTGATCTTTGCCACAGTCTCAGAAGTCTGGAAGAGATCCTGAAACTCTCGCACCAACTGCTACATCTCAATTACTGGTGCAAACTCAGCTTGAAACCTGGTCGAGAAGTCATCCCATGACATAACATCAACAAAAGCATCACCCACCTCACTACCAACCTCTTTCCACCAATCATGTACCATGTCCTCCAATAGGAAGGCAGCATATCTGACTTTCGCCTACTCGGGGAAGAAACTTGTCCTGAACGCGTTAGCCATATCCACTAACCACCTCCTACTGGAAATGGGCTCCTTCTCCCTATAGAACACAGAAGATCCATACACACGAAACTCACGGAAAGAAAGAGTGTTAGCTTTGGTGATAGCCATAACCTCAGCACAGAACGTACCCAAGCGATCATCAAAGATCTTCGAAATACCGCGAGAAATCTCCGATGAGATGAACTCTCATATCTGCTCACTAATCAGCTCAATACCTGCACCTGAGACGGAACCAGAGT
This sequence comes from Lactuca saligna, assembly GCF_052625555.1. Lineage (NCBI taxonomy): Eukaryota > Viridiplantae > Streptophyta > Magnoliopsida > Asterales > Asteraceae > Lactuca > Lactuca saligna. The sequence goes on along the minus strand of NC_136419.1, from coordinate 191,808,100 downwards.
CGGTACCTCCTCCCTGAGTGCTCATCACCAAACTGAAATACAACATGAAAAGATCAGATCATACCCAAAAATCCTCCTTCCTCAAACTTCTTAGATTCTCCAAGAATCTCCCCAATTTGAGTATGGATCGTGTACTTTCAGTAGTATGAACTCAATACTACCTTCCACACCTATCCATACTCTCCTCAAGGATCATCTCGAATCCTCTAAATCGCATATTCAAGTGATGCACCAAAAATTCACTAAGAAGTGCCACAAAACCCATTGAAGCACTTCCTAGGCTCTTCTAGGTTCCCGACCTTACTTAACCCTCAGATGCTAAAGGACTCCCACCAATGTCAACTAGCTTCATCATGAATATAGTCACATGTGACGGAGATCAGATAATCCTTCAAGTAAAAGACTCAACCCTAAAACGGTTGGACTTAAACAAGAGTTGCACAATAGGTTCAGATCCATCACTCTAAGATTATTTAACCTATGCCACATGTGACTTAGCATATTCACTTGGCAGTCAATTCAAATCACTATGATTCCCACAAAGCACAAAGCAAGCAACATTCAGGCAACATAAAATCTAACCAACATACACTAATTAGACCATTCTATCCACTTATCAGAAATTCATACTAGCATGCAATTCAAAAGGTCATATAATCAGGCATATAAAGGCATATCTTTATCATGAAATCTTGAGCAGATCCTTATCCATAATCTAGCATGCAATTCAGATAATCATGTCATATATCATAACAAACGCGTATTGGTATTTTGGGAACCACTTACTTGAGCTCGACCAATTTCACGCATCACACCCCTTTCTTTAATTAGAAACTCCTTTTGAAATAGAACATTTATTTTATGAAAATTTCCACCAAACCCTCAGTTTGAGTCCAGGCATACCCAAGAGTATGCCTGAATCCCTCAAACCAAGGCTCTGATACCAACTTTTAACACCCTCAAAATCATATGGTAAAATTTTCAAATTTAATATATGTTTAAACATTTACTTATCTTTATTCAAACATTTAAAAGTATTCCAAAGTAAAACAATTATCAGAGTAAAATCCCAAAATCACAAATTGCAAAAAAAAAAAAAACACGGGTGTATGCACTGCGATCAAGTCGGACCCTTCTCTTTCGAACTGGAAGTACTTGAAACCAAAACCACACACTGTAAGCACAAAGCATTGTGATTTCCCCAAATAGCACATATCATACATATCAAACGAGCCATACACATCATACATATCTAACAATCAATAAAAAGTGCTATGTGCCAACCATAGTCTTGCCATTGTGCCACAAGCAGTATCATGGTCTTCTTTGCCAGGACGGGGGCCAAAATGATGGGTCTTATAGACAAGTGCGATGAGCCACATCATGGTCTTCCATGCAAAGATCACAAAGATAACTAGCATACAATCTATAGATACTTAACTAATTAATTGCCAGAGTTCAAACTCTGGACATGCATACAAATTACCAAGAGCCACATCCCTGTCTTTCATACAATTGCCAAAGGCCACCCCCGGTTCTTCTTATAAACATAAACCACAGGAGCAAGCATTGGCGCTTGATGTGTGTAAAACGAACTAGTTTTATCCCTACTTTTTATTAATAAATTAAGCACACAAAGGCAGTGAACCTGTCTTTAAGTGGTATAGATTGATAAGTAAGGTATCGAACTCAGGGAACGGAAAATTAAACTAATAACTAATTTTAACTAAAACAAATAATAAAAGTAAAGGGTTTTTCTCTAGTTTTGCAAGACTAGAAACTTAGACAAACTAAATTAACTAATTAACTAAAGCAACAACTATTCACCAAATTTGATAAAGATGTTTCTATTTAGGTTCAACCAATTCACTCCTATGGTTATTTAAGTTTAAGGTAGATTAATTGCTATTGGTTACCAATTATAATGGTTAGGTTCATATTCATTACTCCTAACCCTTAGACAATTAACTAATTTAAGCGTTGATCAAGTGTTTAAACTAATTAATTCCCTAGATTAATTATTTGGATTAAATAAGATTTGTAATGGTCAATTAAGTTATTAATTCAATTAACCTCTTGTTGATGGTTTCTCAAACAAGCTCAAACATTAATCTTCCTATTTTCTTATTAATCTTAGTTTCATAATCATTACTTCTAAGCATATGGTTTAGCATTCACATAGACATATGAGGTTAACAATTAAGTGATGTTCATGCAACCTAATTGCCTTCCAATTAACAGAAAATAGTAGTGATTAATACATAAGGTTCTTTAACAAACTTAATTTAATAATTCACCAAAAGACAATTAAGCAATAATCAATAATCAAACCATAGGAGTTCTTTGGTATTCCCCAAACAGAAACAAAAACGAATTTTGCTCATAATTGCAGTAAAAACACACATAAAAACAAAGTTTACTAAAGCAACCATGTTCAATTCCTAAGTCTAAGTGGTAGAATTAACCTAATTGCTTGAATTCTTCCAAATAGTGAAGCCTAGGGTTCCTTAGCGCCTTCTGAATCTCTTAGTCGCAGCTAAACCTCCAAAAATCACAAGGAGTCTCCTCCCATGAGATAAGGATTCGTCTTTTATAGATATCCCAAAACAGGGTGTACTCGGCGAGTAGCAGAATCAACTCGCCGAGTAGATCCATACTTATCCGTCTTGAATCAGCAGTCGTATTTATCTTCTTGAATATCCTCGTGTACTCGCCGAGTAGGGTCGATCTACTCGCCGAGTATATCACCTTCTTTCACTCTTTAATCTTCAATTGCTTTCCTTTTCTCCTTTTTGCTTCCAAGCATATCTTTTGGACTGAAAACACAATTCACAACATTTTAAGTACCTTTTGTCCACATTATTCACATAATTAATCAAAAATAACTAAGAATATATGCTAAATAATTAACTAATTATGCACATATCAAAATACCCCACACTTGAATTTTGCTTGTCCCCAAGCAAAACTAAATTTTAAACATATTAAAATCACATGTAATAACTCCAATCCAACCCAGCCATTATGCCAAGACCGCAACGCATGCATTTGTGTCTAAAATTTCCTAAAAACCCCCATACTTCAAATACTCACAATCCTCATAAACATTCGCCCACTCACCCCGAACTATGCTCATTTTATGCAACCCTCCGAATCCATCCTCAGAAAATCTCTTTACCCTCAAGGTATTTTTAATTGAGCAACCCAAGCATACATATTCTAGAATTACATCTTTTCGATACCACTATGGAGCTCTTTGAATTCTTCATTTTCTTGACATTTGATCTTTGATATCTTTGAATTCACCAACTTGTATCGACTTTTGGTATCTTCAACTTTTTGAATTTCTTGGAATTTTGATCTTTAGATCTTCACTTCATTTGCTCCAAAATTCCTATAACTTTTTCTAGTAATTCTTCTCTTTCTTTTTTCATGTATTTCTCAAAAAAAAAATTCACTCAAATCCCTACATGCTTAAGCAGGGGCGCTCAATCTCAACCTTTATTGGCTAATGATAAAAACTTTCCTGGATACATTTCAGGTTTAGGCTGCTAAACCTATTGCATCCCTCAGGCTGAGCAAGGTCGTGTTTTTGTCTCATGATTTCACTGAAATAAGGAAGCCACAAATGCACTAGAACGTATATAGGCTCAACTAAACATTTGGGTTTTCATGCAATTATTAACACAATTCTAATATGGAATCCTAATTGTTTTTTACCAAAGTTTTCTAATTTAAGACCTAAACATTTTTTGGTATGCAACAATTTTTAAAAATTAGCTTAAATTAAGATTCTAAGTGTTCTAAGATGTGACTAACCCCCTACCCCATACTTATTTTATGCAATGCCCTCATTGCATATTATACCAACTAAAAATGCAAATAGAGAGAAAGTTGGAACAAACTCCCCTGGGGTAGCAGTCGCTAGGTTGACACTCTCTCTTCAACTCCTTCTTCTAGTGACTTTAACCATGGGAACAGCTCATCCATGGCACGGGCGTCATACGTCTCGTGTGGTTGATATCTCGAAAAACTCCAAGGAAAAGGGTTGTTGAACAATCTTCAGTAGTAATTCATAAAGAGTATATGAATGGTGCAGAAAAATTAGCCAGAGCAATTCAGAAACTCCTCCTTCAGCAGGCTACTCGGCGAGTAGCCGTGAAGACTCGGCGAGTAGAACTCGATGGCAAAGCAGTTCGTGTAAAAGCAGATGTACTCGCCGAGTAGTGTTAGTGCACTCGGCGAGTAGGGCGTATATTTCCAGAATTCTTTGAACCGCTGTCTCTCTTTACTTCGGTGTTGACATGGAAATATAAATGTACTCTCATGTGAATTTCCTAAGCAGCAACACTCCATAAGACTCTTGACTCGTACGGACTCAATCCTAGGAACAAGACTCCATAATCACTCATAAAGACTCTCATTCCTCTCTTGACCCTTCCTAATTAGCATGCTTCCTAGCTTCAATACCTGAAAAGAAAACTAAAAGTAACACTAATATTTCAACCACATAGCCAAATCCAACATGTCCACAATTGTCTTAAAACAAACATCATAAATAAAACAAAACAAAACAAAACAAAATCTTCAATCTTCCTCTTCCATTTTGGCTCCTCCAGCTCCACTACCTCCTTCTCCACCCCTTCTTCGCATCCTCTCGTCCCAATCCATAATATAAGGGTAGCCGGGTCCAGGTCGCGGGGCAATGTGCATTTGTTGGAAAAGATACTCGAAGGATTGATTGGTGTAATTAACCCCTCGCCCAATATCATCCAAGTAGTGTCGGTACTCCACTTGGTTCCAACCCTCGTTATCCTCCACCGGAATAACCGGTGGGTCTTCCCGTACCCGCTCGCTCCTTGGCCTAACCCGCCTTCCCGGCTCCTCAGGGACCACCGGCTCATCTTCATTCGGGATTGTAAAGGAATCACCAAAATTTTCAACTATCTGAGCCCTCCTATAAAGTGCAGTGTTGAACGGAGGAGGGTGGATAATCGTTAGCGCTTGAGCTTGCAGCAAATCTAAGATCCCAAATGATTTCGCAAGCCGAGTAATGAACATGCCCCCATTTATCTTCGAGTTTATCTTCTCCTTGACCGCCCCCTCCGCAAGAAATTTAGCAATGCAGTACGGAAGGTTGCAGAAGACGTCGGGAGTGATGATACTCCACAAGTAAAAGATATCAAGGGTGGGAACTTTGTCCCCATCCTTCCGCATGTTGATCGTGCTTGCAACGAACCGGTGAATGAGTCGGTGGATCGGAGAACGGATATGTCCTTCTTGAGCAGTGGAAGGTATGTAGACTCGGTTAGCAATTGTACTCCACCATGTCGATGCCACCACCTCCTCGGGAAGTTCTTTGTAGGTATTCTCCAAGAAGGCTTCAAAGTAATCCGTCATCGCCATGTCTTGATCGTAGATGCCCAACCGCCAAGAGAACTCAACCATGCTGCATTGTCGCAGCTCCCCACCCAAAGAAAACGAGATCGTGTTAGGATTTTAAAACTCACTACCACCTCGGAATGAGATGGTAGCGAAGAATTCCCAGCACAACTCCGCGTATACAGGCTCTTGGATCTTGAACAATTGCAACCAACCATCACAAGTGATGTTGGCATAACCCAAGTTACAATCTTTCACCAAATATGGAGTGAGTTCCTCTTCCAAGCCAACATTGCCCATCCATCCCCAATCCACTGCATTCGGTAGGTGGATTTCTTTCTGTCGAAGTGCTTCCAGCCTATTTAGGGCTCGAGTTTTGGATGATTTGGAGGTGATTTGTTGAAAGGCTAACCATGGCATATCACCATGGCCTCCCCCACGTGAGGATTGACCTCTTCTTGCCATGCTATCTGCATACACATATCAAAAACACAGCAACAAACAACACCCAATAATTAAAACAGGAAAATTTATGATCTGATTGTGACCTACTCGCCGAGTACACGAACCTACTCGGCGAGTAGTATGAACTTCTTGACAGATCGAGATCGGATCTGTGTAATCTGTGCAATAGTCCAAATTGTTCATAGGGTTTTGTTGTAATTACTTTTCTAACCATAGATCTTGAAGAAATTACTCCTAACAACATCTAATTCATGACTAAATCAAAACCCTAGAAATTGGGAAAAACTCCCCAAATCCGAAATCACATCAAATATGGGTGAATCTGTGACAAAGATTGAACCTTTCATGAAATTAAAGGGTAAAGATGTTACCTTGTTGCTTGAATGAAGAGAAAAGAGTAGAAATTTGGAGAGTTCTTGAAAAATGCTTAGGGAGGCGGCTGAGAGGAAGTGCTCGGCGAGTGTTGGGATGAATTGGTGAATAATAACAATTTTTACAGGTTTTATTTTACTGGGTTTGAACCGGCTACTCGCCGAGTAGAATGGGTCTACTCGCCGAGTAGACACGCGTGTTATCAACTTTTGGCTGTAATTGGGCATTTACTCGCCGAGTATAGTCGATATACTCGCCGAGTAGATGTCACAGATTGAAAAAATTTGTAAATTTGCCAATTTTACTGTATCAATTCATTTGTTTAGCCCTTCCACCCCACACTCAAAGCATAGCTTGTCCTCAAGCACTTAGAGACATAGAATAAACAAAGAAGAATGAAAAAAAAACAATATGAAAAATAAAGAAACGGAAAGAAAATGCAAACTTGAAACTCGAGTTGCCTCCCGAGAAGCGCTTCTTTTGATGGAGTCATTAGCTGGACTCCGCCCCGTCTACGTGTTTGCAATTCCGCCCAGTAGCAGCTCCTCCAATCCTTCATTTCGGGGGACACTTTCTTCATATTTCTTCACTCTATGACCATTGACCTTGAATGGTGTGCCGTCTCTTGATATCAATTCTATAGCCCCGTGTGGAAACACCGTCTTGACCAAAAAGGGACTATCCCACCTTGATTTAAGTTTGCCCCAGAAAAGTTTTAATCGGGAATTGAAAAGCAATACTTTTTGGCCTTCATGGATGTCTTTGCTCTTGATTCTTTTATCATGCCATCTCTTGGTCTTTTCTTTATAGAGCCACAAACTAGAATAAGCATCATTTCGGAGTTCTTCAAGGGCATTCATTTGCATCAAACGGTTGGTCTTCAATTCTTCTATATCGAAGTTGCACCTCTTTAAAGCCCAATATGCCTTATGCTCGATCTCGACCGGTAGATGGCATTGCTTTCCATAAACCAAACTATATGGTGTAGTACCAATAGGTGTTTTGAAAGCGGTACGAAATGCCCATAGCGCGTCATCCAATTTATCCGACCATTCCTTGCGGTTGCTTCCCACCGACTTCTCTAAAATACGCTTCAAGGCTCGATTGGTCACTTCAGTTTGTCCACTCGTTTGTGGATGGTATGACGTGGAGAACTTATGGGTCACCCCATATTTCTTGAGCACCTTTTCCAATTGATCATTGGTAAAGTGTGTGCCTCGGTCACTAATTAGGGCCTTCGGAACACCAAACCGGGAGAATAGTTTCTTTAAGAATCGTACCACTACTCGTCCGTCATTTGTAGGTAAAGCCTGCGCCTCCGCCCATTTTGAGACATAATCTACCGCCACTAGTATGTACTTGTTTCCTTTGGATGTAGGAAAAGGTCCCATGAAGTCAATGCCCCATACGTCGAACACCTCGCACACTTGAATGCTATGTTGTGGCATTTCATTTCGAGATGAAATGTTTCCCACCCTTTGACAAGCATCACATTCTTTGACATATTGGGCTGCATCTTTGAAGATTGTAGGCCAATAGAACCCAATGTCAAAGATCTTCTTTGCGGTATAGTGTGCTCCATGATGTCCTCCCGTGGGCCCGCTATGGCAATGTTCTAGTATTCTTCGGCTTTCCTTCCCGAACACACATCTTCTTATAATTCCATCCGCACAACTTCGAAAGAGGTATGGATCGTCCCAACAGTAATATTTGATCTCCGCAAAGAATTTCTTCTTTTGTTGACTACTATAATCCTTCGGGACGTAATTTGTAGCTAAATAGTTAGCTATGTCTGCGAACCATGGCTCCTCTCGCACGGACACCATAATGTATTCATCCGGAAAGTCGTCTCCATCCTTATCTTCTTGCAATTGCGGGTTCTCGAGCCTAGATAAATGATCGGCCGCTACATTCTCCATTCCTTTCTTGTCTCGTATCTCTATATCGAATTCTTGAAGAAGCAGCACCCATCGTATTAGTCTTGGCTTGGCATCCTGTTTGGAAAACAAATACTTGATAGCCGAGTGGTCAGTAAAAACAGTGGTTTTAGATAAAACCAAGTAAGGGCGAAACTTGTCAAAAGCATAAACCACGGCTAACAATTCTTTTTCAGCAGTAGTATAATTCTCTTGGGCAGGGTTTAAGGTCTTGCTTGCATAATAGATGGGTTGAAAGTGCTTATCAACCCTTTGACCAAGGACCGCTCCTAGTGCATAGTCACTAGCATCACACATGATCTCAAAGGGTAAGTTCCAATTTGGTGCTATAATGATCGGGGCATTAGTTAATTTTTCCTTTAGAAATTCAAATGCCTCTACACACTCTTTAGTAAAATTAAAGGGTGCATCTTTTAGTAATAATTGTGTTAGAGGTTTCGTGATTTTGGAAAAATCCTTTATAAAACGCCGGTAAAAACCTACGTGTCCCAAAAAACTCCTAATGCCCTTCACATTAGTTGGTGGGGGTAATTTGGCAATGGTGTCTATCTTTGCCCGATCCACCTCAATTCCCTTTTTAGAGACTTTGTGTCCCAAAACTATACCCTCCTTGACCATGAAGTGACATTTTTCCCAATTTAGGACCAAGTCGATTTTCTCACACCTAGCAAGCATTGAGTCAAGATTTGTGAGGCAGTCATGGAAAGAAGATCCGAATACAGAAAAGTCATCCATAAAGACCTCCATGAACTTTTCCACCATATCATGGAATATGGCGGTCATGCACCTTTGAAATGTCGCAGGTGCATTGCATAGTCCAAAAGGCATGCGTCTATAGGCGAAAGTCCCACTTGGGCATGTGAAGGTGGTCTTTTCTTGGTCCATTGGGTCTATGGGTATTTGAAAATACCCTAAAAACCCATCTAGAAAGCAATAATAGCTATGGCCCGATAGTCTCTCTAACATTTGATCTATGAAAGGAAGGGGGAAATGGTCTTTGCGAGTGGCATCGTTTAGCTTTCGATAATCGATGCACACTCGCCAACCGGTTACCGTTCGCGTTGGAATTAACTCGTTCTTTTCGTTGGTGATGACCATCATTCCTCCTTTCTTGGGCACCACTTGGACCGGACTCACCCATGGACTATCGGAAATGGAGTAGATGATTCCTGCATCTAAGAGCTTGACCACCTCCTTCTTGACGACTTCTTGCATGTTCGGGTTCAATCGTCTTTGATGTTGCACCACCGGCCTTGCTCCTTCTTCTAAATTGATTTTGTGAGAGCAATAAGATGTGCTTATTCCCTTGATGTCGGAGATGCTCCATGCGATGGCTCTTTTCCTTTTCTTCAACACGTGTACAAGTTCTTCCTTTTCCGTCTTGGATAGATCCGAGGCTATGATCACAGGTTTCTGATTTCCTTCTTCCAGAAAGGCATACTCCAGATGGTCAGGTAGTGTTTTAAGCTCCAATAGGTTGTTTTTAGTGATGGACTCGCCGAGTGCAGGTATGGTACTCGACGAGTTTGCAGCTGCATTCACGACTTCTGGCTTTTCTTCAGATGTACTCGGCGAGTAGATTGGGTCTACTCGGCGAGTAGGGCTCTCAGATTGCTTCTTTATTTCTTCATACTCCGCTTCTTCCAACAGTCTTTCAATCTCTAGTAAGTCCTTTTCTGGGTCAAATGCTTCATCCAAAGCTGCAAATTTGCTGGAATCTTCAGGTATGTCTTCCTCTAATAGTTCGTTGAGAATGTCGATTGAGAAAGCCCTGTCGTCACTACTCCTTGAGTACTTCATGGCTTGGTCTACCCCGAATGTCATTGAATCGTCCCCAACTCGCAATGTGAGCTTAGAATCTCTCATATCTACGATAGCGCTAGCTGTGTTGAGGAAGGGCCTTCCAAGGATAATTGGCACTTGCGGATCCGCCTCCATGTCTAGAATGATGAAATCAGCCGGGAAGACAAATTTGTCCACTTTCACTAGCAAATCTTCACAAATGCCTCTTGGGAAGGTGACAGTCTTGTTTGCCAAATGAATTGCCATTCGAATTGGCCTTGGCTCTAGGAGGTCTAGCTTCTTAAAGAACGAGTATGGCATAAGGTTCACACTTGCTCCAGAATCAGCTAAGGCATGAATTGCAGCCAAGTTGCCAAATTGGCAAGGTAAAGTTAAGCTCCCCGGATCACCCTTCTTCTTTGGTAACTTGTTTAGCATTGCGGCGGAGCAGTTCTCATTAAGCACTACCTTCTGCACTTCCTCCATCTTTCTTCTATTGGTGAGGAGTTCCTTAAGGAACTTAGCATACTTGGGCATTTGCATGACGGCTTCAATGAAAGGAATGTTGATTTGAAGAGTTTTAATGTGGTCTAGAAACTTCTTATATTCCTCTTCCTGCTTCTCTTTCTTGGCTCGGGCTGGGTATGGCATTGGAGGCTGGTATGGATTCAAGGGAGGCTGTTCATTTGTTTTAGCTGGGGTACTCGCCGAGTCCATCGGCCCTACTCGGCGAGTAGAACTCTCAGATTGTGAATCTTGGTTTTCTGCTTGTTCTTCCGTTCCTTCCTTCTGCGAGTCCCTGGTTGCTTCAGTTCGAATGGGGGCCAAGGGAGTGATGATCTTCCCACTTCTTGTTGTGACAATGTTTACTTGTGCGCCTCGTGGGTTGTTCTCGGTTTTGCTAGGAAGCTCACCCGGTGTCACAACTAGAAATTTTGTGTCTTGTAATCACTATACTCAAGTAAATGTTGAAATCAAAAACTCAAGAGCATGTATGATGCTTACTCAATGGAAAACTAAACCCTAATTCACTAAATCAAGCAATTGGAAACCCTAGAAGTTCTTGATTAGGTCCATTTTGGACTAGGACTTCCTTATTGGACCTAAATGGACCACTAAGCTTCCAATTTGACTATCATGTGCTTAGAACCCTTAAATGGGCTCTAATTGGACCCACATTTACTTATTTCAATATTTTGGGCCATATTGGGCCTAGAATGAAATGAATTAAAAGCTTTGATCCATGATTAACTTAAACTAGCCCAACCAAGTGTGAAGATCATATTATGTTTCTTTTAGATCAAAACTCATCCAACTTAACTTCTATATGGGCTTGAGGGATTTAAATCCCAAATCTTTCCTTTTTCCATCCAAACTCTCGGCCCAAGGCCCAAATCCAAGAAGAGGAGAGGAAGGGTTGACTAATGCATGCCACCTCTTTATTATATGGTGGTTATCCATGCATTACCCTCCAAACCTCCATGCCATCTCATTTCTCCATGCAACTCTATCTCTCTTTTTCCCTCTTCTTGTTCATCCGAGAGTAGCACACACACACACACCTCACAAATTCTCTCTAGATTACTCAAGAAATCCTCCTTCCTCTCCACACAAAAATCTCGAAAATTAGGAGGCTTTCAAGAGGAAAATTCTCCACTAAAATCATCATCTAAGGTAAGGCTATACTTGGATCCATGCTTTGGACTCTTTCTTATTTTCAAAAATCTCTTCTTAACTCTCATGAAATCATAAACTTGTGTCTTAGAACTCCATAAACTCGAAATCTTCATCAAAGGGTGCTAGGGTCAAAAATCACCAAGTTTTCTTCCATCCTTTCTTCAAAAACCAAATCAACATCCAAAGGTGAGCTTCATACCCCCTTATTTTCGGTTTTTATAAGTTTTTGTGGGGGAGAATACAAGCAAAGGTGTAGATCTATCATTATGTGTATGCTTTGTATGATTTCTATGCTTACATGTGTGTTTTGTATGATTATGATGTTACATCTAGTCATGAATCACTAAAAACCGAGATATATTTTATGTTAAATGATACTAGCATAAGATATACTATTACATACAAAGTATACCAAGAAAAATAGCTAGGTGGCTTAACAATACATACTTTGGGCTAAAATCTCATTTTTTTTTTTTACATAAAATGTTAAAAATACAAAGTTGAAGGGCCTAAAATGAAATATTTCGAAAGCTGATGGGTGAGATGAGTCAAAACAGTTTCCATAAAGTATTTTCTGAAAATATACTCTTTTGGAGGATTAAAAATATAGATTTCAAGCTTAATGGGCTAAATATGACAATTTCGGCCCAATAGGGCCCGTTATGCGAAATTTTCTGTTTTGGAGAGCCAAAATTGTATTTTTCTGTAAAACAGTGGACTATTAGTGTTACAAGTACTTTTCAAAGGTTTAAAATGCTTTTCAAATTTAAAAAGGACCAAAGTTGCAAAAAATTTCCAATTGGGGCCAAAATTGTAAAAATTGCGAAAAAAGAGGGGTTATAACCGAGAAAACTGCAATTTCAGGGACTTAAGCTATTTTCAATGAAAAATATGCTGAAAAATATTAATTTCAAAAATTTTTGGTGTTATAATGTCAAGAAAAATGATTTAAGGACCAAACCGGAAAGTTTTTTTAATTAGAGGGTTGAAAAGGTAAATTTTACAAACAATGAGGGGCTGAAAACAGAAAACTTTCAAGGCTAATTCAATACACGCAACTTGATCAAATATTGACACCGCGACTACCGACACAATACACAACGATACCAAAAATCGTTGTTAAACGAATTGATTCGGTCTCAAATCAATAAAAAAAAAATCCAAAACTACTAACACTACAACGCGCAATACACATATGGAACTCTCGGAACTCTATACTCTCGTGGAAATTACTCAATATGTCGACGTACACTCCTTAGGCCCAAAAGTTGCAAATCATGCTTGTTGAGCCTAGCTAGCCCAATGACATGATCTTTAGGCCCAAAGGATACTTGCTTACATGTAGTTAGGTCTAATACGACTTAACCACGTGTAAAAGGACTTTCAATGGCAAACGTGCTGTTGGTCCCCAAGGGTCCTTCGGTGCTGCTAGTAAAGTCGGGAACTCACGATTGCGGGATGGGCTTCGGGCCCTTCGCAATTGCAATGGTCTTGAACGACGTAGGGAAATACCGAGGGTTTCGTACCTTCACCTTTTCTCCTCGGTCGTGGGACTACACAAGTCTGGGAGGATTGAGTTGTGTGAATAAGTGCGAGTGATGCCTAAGGGATCGCTAGTACGGTTGTCAACTGGACGTTTTCATTAACGTACGTTACAACAATTCACCACCCACTGTATACTCAATGCCTCCGGAGCTCCACGAATACCTTAAACATAACGGAAAAACAACACATAAACTAATTCAAGCAAAGTGATAGGAAAACGTCGGGTTTTCCTAGGGTTTTCAACTAGTACACTTATGAACTACATGTCGAATTTCACAACTCGTACGCTTACATGTATAAAAAAAAACAAGCATACTCACGGATCTTCACATATTTTTACGCTATACTATTTTCAAAAAATATCGGATTTTCTGGTGGTTTTCAAAACAATACAAACATTGGATTTTAAACATTTCTTATGAACTCACCAACATTTCATATGTTGACGTTTTTCCAAAATACTTGTATTCTCAGGTAACAGATAAAGTGACGAGAGGATTGTACTCTATGATGTTTTGCGGTTGTTTAAGTAACAATGAACAATTTATTTTTGGGCATGTAATATTTTAAGACAATGTAACGGATGTAAACGCTACCAGTTGTATTATTCCAATGCTTGGTGATGTATGATGTTATGTTTCATGTATATTCATTGTGATGGTATTCAATTGAGTCACAACAGCCCCCGGACGTTTCCGCCGTCTGGTTCGGGGGTGTGACACCCGGTGACCTTTGGTTTAGTTGTTGGGCAAGTTGACCAAGCTGCGTTTCTATGTTGTGGATGGATGCTTGCTGGTTCCTGAGCATTGTTCTTGTTTCTTGGATAGCAGCATCATGGTCACTATGTCTTTTCTCGGAAGCGGCCACAAATTTAGTAAGCATATCTTCCAAGCTTGGCTTCCTCTCTTGCACCGGCTCCTCCTTTTGATAAAAGCCTCTCCCTTTTTGTCTATACTTCTCCTCCTTGGCCTTCTTGTACTCTTCGTAAGGCAACCACTCTTTCTTTTGTTTGTGCCAGTCCTCATCATACCGGTCACCGCTCGAATAACATGCTTGTGCCTTTTTGTTGCCATTCTCATCCAAATCACAATCTCTAGTGAGGTGAGGACCATTGCATTTTTCACAACCCACCCGTATAGCATGGATAGTTTGATCCATTTGGTCCATTCTCCTATCCATGGTTTTTAACATGGCCATGACCGCGGATAAATCTTCAGTAGCAGCATACGCGGCTCCCCTCGTGACATCATTCCTAGGGTTGTGGTATTCTGTAGAGTGTTTAGAGAATTCTTCAATCAATTCTTTAATCACCAGGGGTGGCTTCTTTGTAAGTGGGCCTTGCGAGTCTAGCAATTGCCGAGTTGTGACATTGACTCCATCATAGAAGATGGAAACTTCTTGCTGGCTGTTTAGATCATGGTGTGGGCAGTTTCTTAGCAGACCTTTGTACCTCTCCCATGCTTCATATAAATACTCTCCAGCTTGTTGTTCAAAGTTTGCAATGGCCTTCTTTAGTTTGGCTATCTTGGATGGTGGGCAAAAGTGATCAATAAATTCTTCCTTCATTCTGGCCCAAGTAGTGACTGATCCGGGGGGAAGTGACTTGAGCCAGTCTTTAGCAGCACCCTTGAAGGTTACCGGAAGCATACGAAGTAGTTGAGTTTCGCGGGTTACATTTGGAATATTGAAGTAATCAGCAACATCATTTACTTCATCCAAATGTTTGTAGGCATCTTCATGATCTTTCCCATAGAAAGGTATTTCCTTGAGTGAAGCTAGGATATGACCTTTTAGCTCGAAGGTAGCAGTCGCGGGAATTACGGGTTGCACAAGTCCCGGGCCATGGTCGTCGCGCATCCTCTTCTTCCATTCTCCCATGGGGATTTCATCAATGTTAGCCATCGTGAACGCTAACTCTTCCTCCGACTCGGTTTCTTGCTCGTACGTTGCCTCCTCTTCTTCCTCGGTCTCGTATCCAATATCTTCTTGAATTGGCTCCTCACTTATCAAAGAAGCGCTAGAAGCTCCTGATTTATTGCTCTTCTTTTTCCCAAACACAGTCTTCAAGTTGGACAATGGTGATTTCTTTGGTGTGCTTGAACTCTCCACGTCCTTCCCTTTGTTTCTTTTCAATGCGAATTCGGGGTCTTCAAACGGGGGTACCAGTGGTGTGTTTGCTCCTCTGATCATGAAAATCCTGAAATCAATTAAATAAAAAGCGTAAAAAGAACAAAAAGATTGTAAAAATAAAGAGAATCTACTGCTGACTAAACTGCTACTCGCCGAGTAGGTGCGATTGCACTCGGCGAGTATCAGTGATATTTCAAAAAAAATTCTAAGTTTTAAACTAACTAAAACAGATACTAAAACCTAATTACTAATTACTAAATTGCAATAAATGAACTTTATGCAAGTAAACTCACACAAAGGATCGAAAAAATTAGGAATTAGCTTAATTATTTAGAACCGTTCCCCGGCAACGCCGCCAAAAACTTGATGTGTGTAAAACGAACTAGTTTTATCCCTACTTTTTATTAATAAATTAAGCACACAAAGGCAGTGAACCTGTCTTTAAGTGGTATAGATTGATAAGTAAGGTATCGAACTCAGGGAACGGAAAATTAAACTAATAACTAATTTTAACTAAAACAAATAATAAAAGTAAAGGGTTTTTCTCTAGTTTTGCAAGACTAGAAACTTAGACAAACTAAATTAACTAATTAACTAAAGCAACAACTATTCACCAAATTTGATAAAGATGTTTCTATTTAGGTTCAACCAATTCACTCCTATGGTTATTTAAGTTTAAGGTAGATTAATTGCTATTGGTTACCAATTATAATGGTTAGGTTCATATTCATTACTCCTAACCCTTAGACAATTAACTAATTTAAGCGTTGATCAAGTGTTTAAACTAATTAATTCCCTAGATTAATTATTTGGATTAAATAAGATTTGTAATGGTCAATTAAGTTATTAATTCAATTAACCTCTTGTTGATGGTTTCTCAAACAAGCTCAAACATTAATCTTCCTATTTTCTTATTAATCTTAGTTTCATAATCATTACTTCTAAGCATATGGTTTAGCATTCACATAGACATATGAGGTTAACAATTAAGTGATGTTCATGCAACCTAATTGCCTTCCAATTAACAGAAAATAGTAGTGATTAATACATAAGGTTCTTTAACAAACTTAATTTAATAATTCACCAAAAGACAATTAAGCAATAATCAATAATCAAACCATAGGAGTTCTTTGGTATTCCCCAAACAGAAACAAAAACGAATTTTGCTCATAATTGCAGTAAAAACACACATAAAAACAAAGTTTACTAAAGCAACCATGTTCAATTCCTAAGTCTAAGTGGTAGAATTAACCTAATTGCTTGAATTCTTCCAAATAGTGAAGCCTAGGGTTCCTTAGCGCCTTCTGAATCTCTTAGTCGCAGCTAAACCTCCAAAAATCACAAGGAGTCTCCTCCCATGAGATAAGGATTCGTCTTTTATAGATATCCCAAAACAGGGTGTACTCGGCGAGTAGCAGAATCAACTCGCCGAGTAGATCCATACTTATCCGTCTTGAATCAGCAGTCGTATTTATCTTCTTGAATATCCTCGTGTACTCGCCGAGTAGGGTCGATCTACTCGCCGAGTATATCACCTTCTTTCACTCTTTAATCTTCAATTGCTTTCCTTTTCTCCTTTTTGCTTCCAAGCATATCTTTTGGACTGAAAACACAATTCACAACATTTTAAGTACCTTTTGTCCACATTATTCACATAATTAATCAAAAATAACTAAGAATATATGCTAAATAATTAACTAATTATGCACATATCAGCGCTTTCGACCCATAGTATAGTGAGGAGACTCACATCAAATGCTGAAGCTCACTGAAAGAAATCCCTAGTTGTTGCCCTGACGACTCCTCGAGCTATCAACACAAAATACCACCTAATTAACACTTGGGTTCCAATCTATGCTCCAAAATCCATTCTTGGGGTAAAATGACCATTTCACCCCTCGACTAACTTGAACCAAATATGAGGCCCAAATCCATAAACCAAAGGGCCCAAACTAAAAGATCCACAAAGGCCCACTTATGGCCTAATTTTCCAAATTGGGCCCAACCCCCCATACGGGCCTTATCCTAAAGCATAATATTTTCCATAGTCCAAAAATTTGATCTCAGATGGCCCAAAAGGCCTAAAGCAACAAAGTCCAAAGGCGTGGCCCAAAGATGCGAAGGCCAAAAACATAACAATTCCAAAACCCAACTGAGTGTTGTACGTGGGGCGTACGCTCAGTTACGCGGGGCGTACGCGTACGCTTAGTTATGCTGGGCGTACTCGAAGAATCCATATCGTGACTGATGGCTTTTGAGCATAACTACAAATCCTATGTGTTCATGTAACCCTATAATTAAGGATATAGGTTTTCCCTAGTTAGACATACAAGCTTTAATACAAAGGAGAAACCCTAGGAAGCTAGTATATAATTAAATTAAGTATACAAAAATAGGGTTTAGATGTGTACCTTACTTGTTATGTAGTAACAACAAGAAAACCTTGTAGATCTTTTTCTCATGACAGAAAGTGCCTAAAATGTGACACCTCTAATGGCTTACAAACACTCTTTGCAAGAGGATACTAAAGTACTCTCCTTTCCTTTAAGATTGGAGAAACCTTTATCTTTCTGCCTAATAGATTCTTTATATTCATTTTGCCGTTCTTTGAAACTTTTCAAAGAATTAGAATTACACTTAATCTTATAAGTATAACCATAATTATTGAACCATCAGTAAATCATGACAAATAGACTTTTGTCCTTTGTGGTGGATCTAAATAGTCCGCATCAATGTGTACTAGATCCATTAGTCCTTCACTTTGACTCACATAAACATATGATCAACGAATTAGTCTTAATCTTCCAATGATCAAGATTTTCATATATCACACAATCAAATTGTATGACTTTAAGTTTCTATCCAACTGAAACTTGGGTTATGAGAATTCCCTTTCATTTGGTTGATTATGACATTACCACAAATGATATAACAAAGAATCAAATCCACATTTAACATTGCTAATAATAGAAATATCATCACCAATTTTCATAAATGCCATTGCAAGGAAATATGAAGTATCAAAAATTCGCTTTATTGATAAAATGCAGAAAAATCTATTATAACTATGTTTCTAGACATTTTCTAAGCAATCTATTAATCTATCATAACTCCTACGCAACAGCTCAAAAATCTAATCCTCGAACCATGTGATTGAAATCCATCTCTCACGATCAGATTCAAGCTGCTCTTCTTAAGCTTCCTTCTTTCTCTTAGATTCTGCAAAACATCAAAATGTGACTATCACATCATGTAATAAGAATCTATGAATAGGAACTTAATGGAGTTAGATAGTGGATGTACCTGAAGTACAGTCACACAACTTGACTTTACTATCTATGTGTTGGATTAGGTGTCTAAGCCTATAACTATATTTGTTATGTACTTGATTTTATTATGAGCATGGTCCTTTTGGGTTGCCTTCATTCATGCAACTTGACGAGATGACTAGTGGAGAAAGAGTTGAATTTATTATATGAATAATAAATTGGCGCTCAAAATGATTTTATTAATATATTATAAGATTAATACATTATTTGGAAATCATATTATTAATTAGTAATTAATCAGAAATTAATTTGATATTAATTTTAGGATTAAAGGAATTGATTAATAATTGAGGGGTTGTTGTGCAAATCGTTGATAATTGCATAACTGGGTTAATGGACGTGATAGAGTGGAGCGGACAAAATCCTAAGGGGGAAGCCGTATAAATTTTGTCCAAGGGCTCTATGGAGGGAGTCCATGGGATGCTTGGTGCCTAGCTAAGGTATTAGGGTTTAGACCTAAAAACCCTAGCAATCACAACTATTTAAAGACCCTCTAGTGTAACACTCTAAATTTTCAAATAAAATTTTTATTTTTTTTAAAACCACAGAAATTATAGTTTCACATTTCTTCTCAACTCAAGTTATAATTTATTCAAAACACAAGTCAATAAAAATGTTTGACAATATCCCAGAATCCTCAAAAACATAATCTCTAGTTGGTGTGTACAATCAAGCTGGCGTCTTCCAGCGATCCTGAGAGGTACCTGAAACACATTTCACACAACACTATAAGCACGAAGCTTAGTGAGTTCCCCAAAATACCATGCACAAATAATTAGCCTCTCATGGATATATCTCGATAAGGACCCTCCGGTCATGTGTCTCAGTGAAGAGCCTTCAGTCTCACAGCTCGGGTCGGACCATCCAGTCTGGTATCTCAATGAAGACCCTTCGGTCTCATAACTCGGTTTGGACCCTCTGGTCCTAACTCAATAAGGCACAAATATAATATACACCATAAATCACAAAGACATAATGCATGATATCACATAACTCAGTATAAACACATAAGACCCTCCGGTCATACAGTATTACCACTCAGGTAAGTATAGTGAGAAGACTCACCTCGCCTAGTAAAGAAATATATCCCACACTTGAACTAATGGTCTAGAGTCCACCTCTCCCTGGCCTCCAAAATCCACAGCTTGACCAAAACCCTAAAGTCAACAGAAGTCAAAGCTGACCCAACTCGTCGAGTTCCTCGGTGCTCAATAAATCACAAAAACCCAAGTCAACTCGTCGAGTTTCTAGCATACTTGTCGAGTCCATATAGAGTCCAGAAGATTGGGGAAAACCCTAGCCACTTGTCGAGTTGTTCCACCAAATCATCAAGTTTACTCTGAATCCAAAACGGTAAAATCCGACTCAACTCGTCGAGTTGGATGGACAACTCATCGAGTTCGTCAGCCATTACACATTAAACTCATTCCAGTCGATTCCAATGCTATAAACTCTAGATCCAACCTCCTAGGATGAAGTTACCAAGTAAAGTTGCTAACTTTACAATCATGAAAGGCCTCACAAGGTTAAAACACCCAATACTAAGCACAAGAAAGGGTTTAGGACATGAAGACGGGTCAAAGCTTCATAAAGCTTGAGGCTTTAGGCCTAAAGGGCCTAGTAGTGTCCATAAATGAGGTCTCAGCTTCATAGCATGCTTACAACCATTAATGACTCAAGAAGAAGATATAAAGGGCCATAAACTCTCTAATGGAGATATCTAACAAACAAGTGATCAAAGTAATGAATTTTTACCTTCAAATGACTGCTACCACTGAGATGGTGCTGGATCCAAAGGCTCTTTCTTGTTCTAAGCCTTTTACTCTTCAAGGAATGCACCAAAACACACCCACCATTAGCTCTAACTACTATCAAATGGAAGGTACCCAATTATGGTTTGTCTTAGGGTGGTAAAGTGATGAGGAAGGAGGGGTAAACGAGTTAAAGTCCTTTAAATATGGTGCAAGCCCGAATAATTAGGGTTTCATCAAACATACTCAACTCGTCGAGTCCAGTCCTCCGACTCGTTGGGTAGACTTCATATTATGCGTGTTCTGATCAACTCCTACACGACGAGTTGGAACCAACCAACTCGTCAAGTAGGTCCTATAATGTGAATGAAATTCTCAAGTTCCACATCTAGGAAATTGGGGTGTTACAATTCTCTCCCACTTAAATTAGATTTCTCCCTCGAAATCGCTCTTTATCGAGACATAGGTTGAAACAAACAATCTGAGAAGCACAATAGGAAAATCTCATAACATACAATGATGCCCCTCCCAAGACATCCGAAACCAAACAGTAACTCCCAACCCAAAAAGGATGGACCCCTTTGTCGTTGTTGTGTCAACTCTAGCTCTCCAAAACTTGGAAACTATAGTGGTCTGTCTCCCTGACAGACCGCCCATGCAAAATACCACCATGTTATTCGCTCACCGAATAACAGACACGATAAAACACTCCCAACTTTGATTATCTCATTGTGACTGATGGGGACATGTCGTTGACCGCAATTGGCTGCTGATCACTCATGTTAGACATACTAGCTGATTCAGATTGTAACTCAAAAGGAACGGAGGGTTCATGTTTCACCAGGTATCAACCACCAGTACTGCCATCAGGACCAATCTGAATAATGAATCTCTATAATCTTCCCTCATACACTAGAAGAATGACCATACCTGGTCAGAAATATCCTCAAATATCCATACCCATAAGCCCCAACTTCCCTTCAAATGTTCCTTCCAACACTGAGTACCAGGTCAACTCCCGACCTAAAAGTTGAACCTCCAAGGCTACCCTAGCACATCTGGAAATATGACTTCACAATCGTTCTATCCAGCCAAGTTTTCTCAACCAGTCACACTGAACTCCAAAATCACAAAGTTCGCTTTACCCCAAGTAATTACTATAATTGATTCCAAGTCGCATCTCGTCTCTGACCCCTGTCGTCTACTATTGGCTAATTCATGTGTTTCGTGGTCCTTCGCAAAAGACCAAACCGATTCACCCAGGTCTAAAACATCAGATGGGAAACATCCCCAACCAGAATGAAATACATTTGAAAATTCCAAAATCCCAACATGTCCGTCCTCCACATAGATAGAGCCAAACTCAAACACAATAGTCTGGTTCGAAACAGAATTGGAACCACTCATATCCAATCTGATACTCAACTCATGACCTGAGATCCGCGAATCTGCGCATATATTGCTCTTCCCATCCTTTCGATTTTCAACAACCCCTCCCTCAATCGAGATAATATGGTTTCTGACCATCACGGATACCTCAGTCTCGCCCCTGGTCCAGCCACTTAGTTCCTAAGGACTCAATAGGCAAGGCCACCCAGACCTAAGAACCTTTATGTGTTACACCCTTTCTGTGAATGCTACGGCTGCTCACCATCTTACAATGCTCTCTTGCTGACTCGTTGATGCTACGGCTCCCCACAGTCTTCCGATACTCTCCCTCACTGTCTCGTGAATGCTACGGCTCCCTACAATCTTACGATACTCTCTCACTGACTCGTGAATGTTATGAATCCCCATAGTATTACGATACTCTCTCATTGACTCATGAATGCTACGGCTCCCTGCAGTATTACGATACTATCTTACCGACCCGTGAATGCTACAACTCCTTGCAGTATTACGATACTCTCTATTACTGAATCGAGAATGATACAACTCTTCATAGTCTCACATAACTCTCTCACTAACTAGTGGATGCTACAGCTCCCTACAGTATGACGATACTATCTTGCCGACCCGTGAATGCTATGACTCCTCGTAGTCTTACGATACTCTCTCTCACTGACTCGCGAATGCTACGGCTCTCTGTAGTCTTACAACACTCTCTCACCGACTAGTGAAGGCTATGGCTCCCCGTATTCTTACAATACTCTCTCACTCGCCATGGGCTCACCCCACGATTTTCCATGATAGTACTAAGTGATTACTCCCACCTAGATCTACTCACTCTCTTATCACCCCACAATCTCATCATCAAGCCATTACCATACTGAGTTCACTAACTCATGCTCTGTTGTCCAACATAGATAGGTGCACACACCTACCCATATTATGCCTCACTACTCTTGATAAAAATTCTCGTAGACAAGGAACTTTCCCTCAATATAGTTTACACCCTTGGAAAATCCCTATCTGGCGTCAATTCACTGATGATCTCACAACTTGAAATATAGTCACTTGATGTTCCACATGTTTTCTGATGAACTCAAATCTCATAGTAATCCAAAAAATTTAGGGAATCATACTCGGATACCTCGATACACCATCACAGAATCTCATGATGTCTTGTCATGACCACTGATCTTCTACTCACACAAGTCGAACCCTTGAAGTACTCTAAATCGCAATTTCAAGCTCGATGGAATCGTCCATGACTGAGAACACATTGGCAATAATCCAAATCCCCATCCTATACTGATCACGCCCACACGAAACTACTCATAACGACTCTGAAGTTGATTGACAAATTAACTGCTGCCCTTCTCGGAGTACAGATAACAATCTATACGTCGAACTATCAATCTCTCAACAATCGAATCTTGACCTCAGCAAACCAACTATCTCAAAACTCAAACATTGGAACATCTGAAGAAACACAGAGCCTAATCGGATTCTTGTCCAATGACCACCTACCGTGAAGACACTCATTCTATCCTAAGCATGTGCAACATGCACCATCTCGCTTTGTACGTTGCCTTGACTACCACATGACCCTAGTCTCATATACTCAGGACGCAGATCCCCATGACTCAAACTTCCGTACTACATCAGATTGAGGATCCTCCCCACATAATAACTAGTTCTCCCCCACTTAGGGTTCGAACCATCGTCCATTGACATACCAACATACCATACCACAGACTGGATCAACATATATACTATTCCCGCCTCATGGAACGTATACGCAACACTCGATGACCTTTTAGATAATGACCAAATAACTACAAGTATCCCGAATCTCAAATGACAACCTTGGAACCCTCCCAATGTGACTGCCTCTATTCACCCCCAAAATATCATACCGACACAGCATCGGACATCTTGATTGTCCCGAATTAGTACAAGTCTCATCCTGAGAATAATGAACTATCACAAACACCTCATCTTCGATTCCTCATTCAATCATTCCATCGTGTGCATTATCATATAAGCAAGAGACCTCACTCACACAGTCGATATACAACGTAAACAACAAGGACCGCCACGCCGATATACTCCTCTTGATTACCTGGAACTGTTTCTAAAATATGCCTAACTATACTCAATTAAGGAATATCCTAGTACTCATCCATCTCAGTACCCTCTGATGAATTTCTCGCGGTATAAGAAATACCTCACAACAGACATACCATAACATACTCTGGTGAAAATATCGCAACTATATGCCAACCCACGGGGTTTACCTCCAAACTCTAAAACCGGAAGTTCGTTATCCCTTTCACTCCACACGGGAAATAGAAATAATGTAGTTCTCATCATAGAATGTGACATCTCAGCCATCGGCCGATCGCTTAATCCACATTGCAATCCTCCAAAAAGCATTATCTCCATTTTTCCTTGAGTCCCGCGACTCCAATTGGCACCTCACCAGTGAAACCCCTCGGGATCTAAACTCAAATTTTCTCGCAAGGTACACTCCATTGAAGCTCGACTGACATGGCCCTCTAGCCCCACAATCTACCATATCCACTCTTAGTCTGAACAACCACAGCGGGATAGCTTGTAAAGACGGAAGCACACTCTGCTACAAATCATGGTACCCGAATGTAACACCGGAAAATTTCAAACAAATTTTCACATTTTTAAAACCATTTAATTCACAATATTATAAGACACATTGTCTCGTATATTAAAACATATGTAAAAAAATCCCAAGATCATATCATATAAATAAAACTTCGTGTGTGTGTGTACTTATCATGCCGACGCCTTCCCGCGATCCTCGCTAGTACCTGAAACACATAACACAAAATACTGTAAGCACGAAGCTTAGTGAGTTCCCCAAAATACCACACATAGCGTATACTAGCCACTCGAGGCTATAGCTCTGTGGGCCCTTGGGCCCTAACTCTGTGGACCTTCTGGTCCTAACTCTGTGAACCTTCCGGTTCTAACTTTGATATACTCTGACATACACCCGACATAAATCATATAGAAATAATGCAGTGCAACACATTACATATAAAGCATGCAATAACTCTGTTACATAGCTCTAATTACCACTCAAGGTAAAATACAGTTAGAAGACTCACCTCAGATGTCTCGGTAATATCTCGCTCTGGCAACACTGATCTAGCCTCTGCCTAAACACATAAACAATCATCTCAATTAATAACGGCTCTCCAGGCTAGACTAAATCCTCACACGTCCTATAAGAAGGCTAAAAGGCCATTTTAACCTTCAAACAGTGCACAAGTCCAATTTTCAACCAAACCCTAATAGCCAACAAAAGTCAACAGTCAACCCTTTGACCAGACTCGCCGAGTGCACAATTGTGAATCGGAGAGTTCATACATGAACTCAAGTCCTCAAAATCCCCAATGACTCACCAAGTCACTTCCCCAACTCAGCGAGTCACCAACTGTGCGATTCATGGGGAAAAACTACCCTACTCACCGAGTCTGTTCTTGGACTCGTTGATTTCATGCCATGCTCAAACTCAAATGACCCCCTGAGGCCAGATCTGTTCCTTTAACCCGTAGATATGGCCTCCTTAAGCAATATAAACAGGTAAAGTTTGGATCTTGATGCCCATGCAAGGACCTAATGGCTCTATTTGAAGAAATGGCCTCAATATGCCACCCTAAGCTCATAACTCCCAATAACACCCAAAAAGATCAAGGTATTAAGGTCTCTGGACCTCTTTGGATCCAGATCCAAAGTCTAAACACAAGAAGGGACCAATTGCTCCTCAGTTCATACTCTAAAGGGGCTAGAAACTCTAACTCTCAAAGATTAACACCAAAGATGAAGAAGGATCGAATATGTACCTCAATACGAAGTCCCTAGGCTCTGAAATCCATAGAATAACACCCTCTTCAGTTCCCTCTTGTCTTGGTCACCTTCTTTTTGCAAAAACACCCACACAAATATCAAAAATGGCCTCTTCTTCCTCACAAATGCTGTAGATCTCTTAGGGTTTCACTCAGGGGTCTGGTAGCCGCAAATGGTGGCTATAAGCCCATTTAAATAGGTCCCAAACCTTGGGAATTAGGGCTTCATTAAACAGCGTGGACTCGTAGTGTCCACTAGTCGACTTTCCGATTCCGGTCATTAACCCGGATAGAAATTCGCGATCCTACTCGGCGAGTCTAAGTGTCAACTCGCCGAGTCCCTCCAAAATCTCCAAAATAAATGAATAATAATGTACCTGGAAATCCGGATGTTACAATTCTCCCCCACTAGAATCAGACTTCATCCTCGAAGTCTTACTCCGCAAACAACTCTGGATACTACTCACGCATCTCTCGCTCCGACTCCCAAGTCAGCTCGGACCCCTTCCGATGTTCCACTGGACCTGCACCAGGGGTACTTCCTTGTTTCTCAGAACTTTGATCTTCCGATCCATAATTGCAACCGGTCTCTCAACATAGTTCAGGCTCGCATCTACCTGAATATTCTCTAATGGTACCACTGCCGACTCGTTGGCTATACACTTCCTCAGCTGCGATATGTGAAAGGTATTATGAATCTGGCCCAACTCTGCAGGTAGCTCCAACCGGTAGGCTACCCTGCCTAACCTTGCATTCACTTGGAATGGACCAATATATCGGGGTCCCAGCTTGCCTCTCTTCCTGAACCGGATCAATCCTTTCCAAAGAGATACCTTCAGGAGTACGAAGTCACCGACCTGGAACTCGAGCTCTGACCGTCGTCTATCCGCATAACTCTTCTAGCGGCTCTTGGCTGTCAGTAACCTCTGTCTAACCTGTTGAATCTTCTTGGTCGTCTGAAGCACAATATTTGTACTACATATCACGCATTGCCCTACCTCTCCCCAACAAATGGGAGTTCGACACCTCCTCCCATACAACAGCTCAAAGGGTGGCATACCAATGCTTGAATGATGGTTGTTGTTATAGGAAAACTCAGCCAAGGGTAAGTACGTGTCCCAACTCCCTCCGAAGTCCAACACACATGCCCGAAGCATGTCCTCGAGCATCTGAATCGTCCGCTCGCTCTGTCTGTCATTTTGTGGGTGGTAGGTGATACTAAAATGAAACCTCATGCCCAACTCCTCATGGAATTTCTTCCAGAATCTGGAAGTGAAATGTACATCTCGATCTGAGACAATCAAGATTGGTACTCCGTGCCGCGATACCACCTCCCTCACGTACAACTCTGCCAGCCTCTCCGCAGAAGAGCTCTCACTAATGGAAAGGAAATGAGCGCTCTTCTTCAACCTGTCCATAATCACCCAAATTGCATCGACACCCCTAGCAGTCCTCGGTAATTTGGTGATAAAATCCATGGTAATCTGTTCCCACTTCCACTCGGGAATCTCTAACGGCTACAACTTACCATGCGGACATTGGAGCTCGACCTTAAACTTGCGACATGTCAAGCACCTCTCTACGAACCATGTGATATATCTCTTCATACAGGGCCACCAATACTCCTTTTTCAAGTCCAAATACATCTTAGTGGCCCGGGGATGGATCGAGAACCTCAATCGATGCGCCTCCTCCATCAAAATGGTACGTGTGCATCCCACAAACGGTACCTAAATCCGACCCTGAAATGTCATAAGACCTCGGATGTCGGCAACAAACTCCAATACTTGCCCGATAACCCGCTCTCTCTTATAGTTTTCTGGTCTCATGGCCTCAGCTTGGGCCCCATGAATGGTGTCCAACACCGTTGTCATCACTGTCAGTATCAGGTAAACGTCTCGCATCGGGGCGCCCTCCGCCCTACGGCTCACGGTATCGGCTACAACATTAACTTTGCTCGGGTGGTACAGGATCTCGCAGTCGTAATCCTTTACCACATCCAACCATTTCCTCTGACGCATATTCAGGTTGGGCTGATACATTAGGTACCTCAAGCTCTTGTGGTTCGTGTATATGGTACACTGAACCCCGTACATATAGTGACGCCAAATCTTGAGGGCGAACACCACCGCCCCCAACTCCAGATCGTGGGTGGGATACCTCGACTCATGAGGTTTCAGCTGCCTCGATGCATATGCTATCACATGCCCCCTCTGCATAATCACTGCTCCCAACCCTGATATCGATATGTCACAATACACTACGAAGTCCTCCATCCCCTCCGGAAGGGCTAACACCGGGGCTTCGCATAGACTTTGGCGAAGTGTCTCGAAGGAGGCCTGTTGCTCTGGGCCCCAAGAAAAAGCAACACCCTTCCGGGTCAACTTGGTGAGTGGCATGGCGATCTTGGAGAAATCCCTGATAAATCTTCGATAATAACCAGCCAACCCTAGGAAACTCCTGATCTCGGTAGGTGACCTCGGGACCTCCCAACTCATCACTGCCTCAATATTGGCCGGATCGACCAAGATCCTTTTCTGGTTAACGAGGTGCCCTAGGAACTGGACCTCTCGTAACCAGAAAGCACACTTGGAGAATTTGTCATAAAGCCTCTCTGATCTCAAAACTACGAGAATCTATCTCAAATGCTCCTCATGCTGCTCTCTAGATTTCGAATATACCAATATGTCGTCGATGAACACGATCACCGAGCGATCCAACATCGGCCTGCACACCTTGTTCATGAGATCCATGAACACTGCCGGAGCATTGGTGAGCCCGAAAGGCATCACCATGAACTCGTAATGCCCGTAATGAGTCCTGAACACTGTTTTCTGGATATCCTCATCTCGCACCCTCAGCTGATGATTTCCAAACCTCAAATCAATCTTGGAGAACCAAGATGCTCCCTGTAACTGATCGAACAAATCGTCGATCCTCGGCAACGGGTAACAGTTCTTGACCGTCAACTTGTTCAACTCCCAGTAATAAATGCATATTCGGTGTGAACCATCCTTTTTCTTGACAAAAAGGATAGGCGCTACCCACGACGAGCTGCTCGGCTGAATAAACCCTTTCCCTAGCAGCTACTGAAGCTGCGAGGATAACTCCTGCATCTCTGGAGGCACAAGGCGATAGGCGCAACCCCCGGAGTCAAATCGATACGGAACTCTACTTGCCTCTCGGGAGGCACACCTAGCAACTCCTCGCGGAAAACATCTGGGAACTCGCGTAATATCGGTACCTCACCGGTTGACCTCGGTCTCTCTGAATCAACTCTCATATCCATCACATAAGCCACAAACCCACTACAACCCTGTTGTATACTTTTCCTCGCCATACACTGTAAGAACTCCCCCACTAGGGTCTCGTATAGTCACCAACTGTCGCTCGTAGTCAATAACCGCTCTGAATCTGCTCAACCAATCCATGCCTACGATAACACAGACGTCCCTCATCGCAATCGGGACCAAATCGATAAGGAACGCAATACCGAAGATCTCGAGTACACATCCTTGAATCACCTCAGTGGCATACACTACTCTCTCGTCCACTGTGGAAACTCTCAGAGGTCAACTCAACCACTCTCGACTAGTACTGATGTGCTGACTAAAGGCTAAAGATACAAAAGACCGACTCGCACCCGAGTCAAATAACACCAAGGTAGGTACAGAATTCACAAGAAAAGTACCTACACATATAATAATATAGGCACAATATCTCAACATAAAATGAGATACATGAAAGTATACTTACCATCCGCAACATCGGGTGCTGCGCGAACTTCCTCCGCGATCAACTGGAAGGCTCTCCCTCGTGCCTTTGGTGGCTCGGCCTTCACCGGCCGGCTCTCTGTAGTTCTGATAGTAGCAGGGGTAGATCCCTGAGATGCTCCCTGCCCTAACCCTCGTAACTATGGACACTCTGCCTTCTGGTGTCCGGTCTGGTTGCAGTGGAAACATACTGCAAACCCCTTGGGGTAACCCTTGGCTATATGCCCCTCCTTGCCACATTTGTAGCAAGACCCTACTCTGCATACCCCGTCATGACTCTTGTCGCACTTTCCATAAGTGCGACCCTTATGGTTCCATGTCCTCAAATCGGCAGGCTTGGCCCGCTTGGCTGCCGACTGAGACTATACCGGTCGCCTGTCCCTCCCCTGAGACTCCGCCTCCTCCTTAGCTTAAGTCTCCAACTCTATCTCCTTCTTCCGAACATTTTCCTAAAGCTTGGAAAATGTCTGGTATGATGAGTTCGCTGTGAACTCTCGTATATCCCTCCTCAAAATGCTCAGATATCGGCTCATGCATGCCTGCTCAGAAGACATGTGCCCTGGCCAGAATATCACCCTCTCCTAGAACATCCTGGTAATCATTGTAACAGACTCAGTACCCTGCTTGAGGGTCAAAAACTCCTGGGCCAAATGTTCCCTCTCCACCTGGGGAACTTACTCCTCTTAGAACATAGCGGTGAACCTCTCCTAGGTCACTGCAGCAAGCTCACCAGATGAATAGTGCGCTGTCACAAACTTCCACCAGTCCTTCGCACCCAAGCGAAGCTGGTTCAGCGCGAACTGAACCTTCAAATGCTTTGGACATGAGCATGTGAAGAAACACCCCTCAATGTCTGAAATCCACCTCATCGCCGCATTCGGATCCCGCATCCCATCAAACTCTGGTGGTTTTGTGTTGCTGAACTCCCGGAATAGCAACGCATCACCTCCCTGCGGTCTAGTCGCAACTACAGCTGTAGTGGCCACAGCAACAACAACATCAGAAAGAGCAACATATCTCTCATAAAAAGTCTCTATCAGTGTGGTCTTGATAGACCCAAACATCTTTGGTATCTCTGCCCTGGTGGCCGCATTCACCTCCTCATGAATGATCCTACGAATCTCCTCATCACTAGAACCGCTGCTCTCTGGTGTAAGGTGTGTCCTGACCATGATGTCTCTGAAATACAACATAAGAAAATATCAGGCACTCGATCGAGTATACTCGCACTCGATAACTCTACCCTACTTTATCTATGATACTCCAAGGATTCTTACTTGGACTGTCCACCGCTCCGGTGTCTTCAGTAGTACGGACCTAATACTACTATCCACACCGCATCAATATACACCCCAATTCCTCCTCCTAGGATCGCAATTACCAAGTACTCTACTCTCACTAAGCATAGACTACTCTCCAGTAGATCTCTTATAAGCCTCTCTCTGCTATCTACCTCCTCTCAAGCATTAGGCTAAGGCATCACAAATCAGGTTACCCTAGTCCTAATAGAATGCCTATCCTGCTCTAGCATGGAAAACATATCATATCGTCTCATAAACATATAACATAAGGGTATTTTGGGAAATCACTGTTTGGGCACTGGCTGATCGTACACACGGCTCTGCTCTGCTCTTTTCCATTTCTTTTACTCTTTTAGAAAACTTTGTTTCACTTTTTTTTTGAAAAATATCTTTCAAATCCTCAGTTTGAGTTCAGATACGCCCGAAGGTGTACCCGAATCCCTCAAACCAAGGCTCTGATACCAACTTGTAACACCGTAAAATTTCAAACAAATTTTCACATTTTTAAAACCATTTAATTCACAATATTATAAGACACATTGTTTCATATATTCAAACATAAGTCAAAAATACCAAGATCATATCATATAAATAAAACTCCGCGTGTGTGTACTGATCATGCTGACGCCTTCCCGTGATCCTCACTAGTACCTGAAACACATAACACAAAATACTGTAAGCACGAAGCTTAGTGAGTTCCCCAAAATACCACACATAGCGCATACTAGCCACTCGAGGCTATAACTCTGTGGGCCCTTGGGCCCTAACTCTGTGGACCTTCTAGTCCTAACTCTGTGAACCTTCCGGTTCTAACTTTGATATACTCTAACATACACCCGGCATAAATCACATAGAAATAATGCAGTGCAACACATCACATATAAAGCATGCAATAACTCTGTTACATAACTCTAATTACCACTCAAGGTAAAATACAGTTAGAAGACTCACCTCAGATGTCTCGGTAATATCTCGCTCGCGCAACACTGATCTAGCCTCTGCCTAAACACATAAACAATCATCTCAATTAATAACGGCTCTCCAGGCTAGACTAAATCCTCACACGTCCTATAAGAAGGCTAAAAGTCCATTTTAACCTTCAAACAGTGCACAAGTCCAATTGTCAACCAAACCCTAATAGCCAACAAAAGTCAACGGTCAACCCTTTGACCAGACTCGCCGAGTGCATAATTGTGACTCGACGAGTTCATTCTTGAACTCAAGTCCTCAAAATCCCAAATGACTCACCGAGTCACTTCCCCAACTCAGCGAGTCACCAACTGTGCGATTCATGGGGAAAAACTACCCTACTCGTCGAGTCTGTTCTTGGACTCGGCGAGTTCAAGCCATGCTCAAACTCAAATGACCCCCTGGGGTCAGATCTGTTCCTCTAACCCATAGATCCGGCCTCCTTAAGCAATATAAACACGTAAAGTTTGGATCTTGATGCCCATGCAAGGACCTAATGGCTCTATTTGAAGAAATGGCCTCAATATGCCACCCTAAGCTCGTAACTCCCAATGAAACCCAAAAAGATTAAGGAGTTAAGGTCTCTGGACCTCTTTGGATCCAGATCCATAGTCTAAACACAAGAAGGGACCAATTGCTCCTCAATTCATACTCTAAAGGGGCTAGAAACTCTAACTCTCAAAGATTAACACCAAAGCTGAAGAAGGATCGAATATGTACCTTAATATGAAGTCCCTATGCTCTGAAATCCATAGAATATCACCCTCTTCAGTTCCCTCTTGTCTTGGTCGCCTTCTTCTTGCAAAAACAACCACACAAATATCAAAAATGGCCTCTTCTTCCTCACAAATGTTGTAGATCTCTTAGGGTTTCACTCAGGGGTCTGGTAGCCGCAAATGGTGGCTATAAGCCCCTTTAAATAAGTCCCAAACCCTGGGAATTAGTGCTTCATTAAATAGCACGGACTCGCCGAGTCCACTAGTCGACTCGCCGATTTCGGTCATTAACCTAGATAGAAATTCACGATCCTACTCGGCGAGTCTAAGCGTCAACTCGCCGAGTCTCTCCAAAATAAATGAATAATAATGTATCTGGAAATCCGGATGTTACACCGAACCATGTTATCTCCCATCAATCTGCTATTTATAACCTCTGGAATTCTCCTTGTTTTGAGTATGGGTCCTCTGATTTCAGTATTCTAAGAAGAACCCTGGCCGATTTTCCTAAAACCCTTGCAGTTACAACTATTTTAAGATCATTTAGTTAGGATTTTCAGCTCTAAGCATTCTAAGAAGAGCCCTGGCCGATTTTCCTTACCTCTCCAAGTCATTCTCTACATTGAGTGTTTGTGACTCCATTAGAGGTGTAACTCTTGGGGCACTAGGATTCCAGAAGTCAAGATCAAGTAAGGATTGTTATTGTTATTACAATATAACAAGTGAGGTAATGTTCTAACCCTAATATAT
Organism: Lactuca saligna; assembly: GCF_052625555.1. Taxonomy (NCBI): domain Eukaryota; kingdom Viridiplantae; phylum Streptophyta; class Magnoliopsida; order Asterales; family Asteraceae; genus Lactuca; species Lactuca saligna. The sequence goes on along the minus strand of NC_136419.1, from coordinate 191,774,948 downwards.
ATATATATATATATATATATATATATATATATATATATATATATATATATATATATATATATGAATTTCGAATTGCATGTGCTAGATCTTGGGATATTGCTTTGGAGTTTGTATTTTCATGCTCAATAGAGAAAAACTTAGATCCAAAGCAATTAGTGTTGCATGTACACCATAGGATTGTTGTAATGCTCATAATCCATCAGTGGTATCAGAGCATAGGATGTTTTTTAATTAAATATGATGCATAGTGAATTTTTCAAAGCTGAAAAAATTGTTTTTTGCTATCTGACAGATGAACTCGACGAGTTCAGATTTGGAACTTGACGAGTTAGCCCAACTCAACGAGTGCAGTGCCAAAAACTCGATGAGCTGGCCCTACTCGACGAGTGCACTGCCCGAACTCGACAAGTAGGCCTGTCAGATCCCTGTTTTTTTGAATTTCTGATTAGATTTTGATTTGGATAATTACCATAACTCATTTTATTGCCTAAAATCAGTTTTTCTGATTGGTAACTTGATATCCTTATCAAAATTAAAGATATGGTTAAAATTTGGATAATATATGATTATTTTGATTCATAGATTTAACATGGTATTTTTGAATAGTTTCAAATTGCATCCTTTTGGTTTTATAGTTTAAATTTGAAATTAAAAGTTCTGATTTTAGAAAGTTAAATAGTTAAACCCTCGCATTTTGAATAGTTTAAAATACACCCTCATGGATTATATTAATCAATTAATTAAGTTTTTAATTAAAAGATAATTAACAAATCCATAGATAGGTTTAAATTTAATTAAATTAAAAGGTTTAATATATTAAAGGATTAAACCACCTAGTATTTTAAAAAGTTTAAAATGCACCCTTATACTATTATATAATTAAAAGTTTAACTTATACACACAAACACACACTCACACACACACACACACATATATATATATATATATATATATGTATATATATATGTGTGTGTGTGTGTGTATGTATAAGAACAATCAGTCTTACAGTTAGTAGGCCTCATTCATGAAGTTGGTCTATAAGGGATGTGTAAGGAAGCGACCTGTAAAATGACCGCCATTGGGTATCCACTCTTACCCACCGCACCCTTGACTGGTGGAAGGTCGTAAGCCGAATGGGTAGGATATGACTCTAAACTCTCATTAAAAGTATAATGAATTATAAAGTAACGAAACGCTTTTATAAATTTCCAATCCTAGTTACTTTAGGAAAATGTGGATTTGATGCTAACACATGAAATTGCACATTGCACAACATTGGTCAGTTAGTGGAGCATGTGTGGTTAACTGGCACACTACTATGGGACTAATGAAGGATGACAATGGGTAACTCATAAATTATCTTTGATCAATGGAGCGTTTGTGGTTTACCGGCACATTGATTAAGTGATAAATAACATCAAGAGTACCAAACTAATTTGCATGGTTATCCATACCTTGTTTGTGATCCTTGGTATCCTAGTCACAAACTTAAAGAGCATAATCGAGATTAAACATGTCATTGAAGAGTTTAACGAGTCTCAAATGATTTAGGAATTTCAGTTAAAACTTAATTCATTTAAAATTTCAGTTTAATGGTGGAATTGGTAAATCATCATTTACATACCTTCAAATAATTTACAATTAGATTACGGCATCCCTCTTCCAAATTATAAATTATTGTGTTGGGTCCTAGCCTTAGTGTTTCATTTAGGTTTTATATTAAGGACCTTAAATCAACTAACTTGAATTTTCTCCCCTTGTAGATATCTAGTTCTGAAAACTATGGTCTTCCCGATCCTTTTGGAAAAGGATTTCCTTCTGGAGATGATGTTCCAAGTGTTGATCATCGTGAAAGATCATTCCCTTCTTCAAGCATTGGTGGAACTGGAAATCATACTTCTCTTCCTACACCTCCTCCAATGATTCTCCCTGACCCACGGTTTCGTCAAATTGAAAAGTTCAAGGTTACTCAAGCCCTATTGGAATGCAAGCACGAAGATGGAAACTTTGTATGTGCACATGTTCTAAACATGAAGTCATACCTTGACAGGCTAGGAATGTTGGGTGTTGTTTTCCCAAAGGAGCTGGAAGTTGACTTGGTTCTTCAATCACTTCCTGAGTCATATGGTCAGTTTGTTAAAGACTACTATATGACAGATCACAACATGACCCTTATTGATCTGACGTATTTGCAAATTTTGCTGAAGCATCAATGCTTTGGCACACCTATCAAGCAGATTTTTTGGAAGATCTACCTTCCAAATTTCCATGAACATTGGTGATGGCAAAGGCGATAGTCTGGAAATGGTTTCTCCTCTTAAAGAAGAGAAATCATCCATGGTCGAAAAGTTTGATCATAAGAGGAAGGAAAATTCCGATATAGCCCCACGTGTCATTCCTAAAGAGTCCATATCTTTCTATTTCCAAGACAAAGGACATTGGATGCGAAGCTTTCATATCTACCTGAAAGATTGCATCGTTAGTAAAGTCAAACTTTATAACTCTACTTTAGGTATATCCACTATCAAACTCAATTAATTTCCTATTTATAAAATGTTAATACATGATGTGATAGGATTGCATTTTGATGTTTTTTAGGATCGAAGAAAAGGAATGAAGCTTAAAGAAGAAGCAAGCTGAATTTGATCGTGAGAGATGGATTTCAGTCACGTGGTTTAATGATCAGATTTTTGAGCTGCTACTTCGGAGTTATGATAGATTTCTTAGGAGTATTTTGAAACATAGTTTTCATATGTATTTGCATTGTAAGGCCAAGTTTTCCGCATTTTATCAATAAAATAATTTTTGATTTTATCTTATTTTACGCATCCTTGCAATGACATTTGTGAAAATTGGTGTTTATATTTATATTGATGGCGATGTTGAAAATGTATTTGATTCTTGATTATATCGTTTGTGGTAGTGTCTTAATTTGACAAGTGAGGAAGGATTCTCATCACCCAAGTTTCAATTGGACAGGAACTTGGAATCATTCAATTTGAATTGTGTGATGTATGAGAATCTTGATCCTTGGGAAATTGGGACTGATTCCTTGTTAACATATGTATACGAGTCAAGTGAAATGCTTAAGGATATAGTACACATTGTTGTGGACTATTCAGATCCACCACAAAGGATAATAAGTTTATTCGTCATGATTTACTGATAGTTCAGTAAATATGGTTATGCTTACAAGTTTAAGTGTGATTCGAATACATTGAAAAGTTTCAAAGTATATCAGAACGAATAAGAAGAATCAATAAGGCAGAAAGATAAAAGTTTCTCCAATATGAAAAGAAAGGAGAGTACTTTAGTATCGTGTTTTATGATCATCTTAAAGATTTTGAAACCATGTCATAATTGATCCTCTAAGGACACCTTAGTGCATTTACATGAATAAGAAGAGGAATCGAGAATTGTTGCAATGGTTAAATCAAAATGATGAATCATACTTCATTTCAAAACCAAGTTTTAGAGTCATACTCTAGAAACTACCTTCAGTAACATGTTTACAACACCTCATGATATGTGGAGTAGAAATTTTTCTTACTATTGCACATTTGAAATTAGTAGTTGTGATGTTTTGGCTAAAACAAAGACCAACTAAGATCAGTTACATTAAGTGTTATCTTGATAAGAATCTACACTAACACTTGAATATTTGTTTGTCAATGAATGTTTCTTGACAGAGAATCTTATATGTCAAGAGGTCTGTGAGAGTCTTAATAGGCTTGAATAATTTCAAGAACTAATCAAGAATAAACCTTTTGGTAATCACTAGCACATGACATGAGGTTAACAATCGATCGTGTTGACATATTCTCATTTATGTGCCTATTCCAGTTAAGTTGACTATGTATGTGAATTCTATGAGTTCTCATTTGATTATATAAGGCAAAGCACCTTGATCAGTGAAAGTACATTGATTAGTGTAGGTGAGTTTCTCAATAACCTGGAAGCAATGGTAAGCCTTATGCTGTTGGATGGCAAGAAATTAAGAATAAGGAGATTTAGTCCATATAAGTTTGAATTTGTCATAAACCTTGTCTTATGATAGTGGTTGGAAATGACAAATTCACATGGATAGAAGCACATACACCATAAAATATAAGTGTAAGTGGTTTATCTCTATTTCATGAAAATGATTGTGAGGAAACACTTTCACTAGTAGATTTTAAAGGACTTAGCAGTTGTGATAATTGCGTTCTCAAATTCGAGTATGATTATGACATCCCTTTTCATAGTTCGAATTATGAGAAATGGCAAATAGTTTGAACATTCAGGACTTATTGCCATAAGTTATGAAATGGTTTAGACACACACATAAGTTATCTAATGAATGGTGTATGAGCTTGAGAAGCTTAGATAAATAATTATCGAAGAACCATGTATCAGAAAGATGAACTTTGGTAAGAAAGTCAATAGATTTTGATTTTTAGACATCCAGCTGATTTCTAGGTACATGTCAAAGCTAGTGTGAGCATAATTGTTATGCTAGTAAGAATAATTATTATGCTAGTGGGAGCATAATCATTATAATGAGTGTTGCAAGGTAGCAATGCAATTTATAGGAAACAAGTTTTCAGTTTGCAAAGTTGCAAAATTTGGAATTTTTTTCGCTATAGAAGGTTTTAAGGGAGAGGATACATATACTTCATTTCGAATCTAAAAATTTAGATTGAAATTTTAATGGAACTTAGTCATGGATATATATGAATGTCTTGTTGAAATGTTTCAATATAGGAAATTCTATATATTGAAATATTATAACAAGAGATTGTCAAGTATCATGTCTTTATGTAAGACATTATGAATCGTATCCCATATGCTTCGAGTATAGGATCGATTGCATATGATATAACATTTACTTGTTCTAATTTACCCAAATGCCTAGCGCATTAAAAGGGAAAAAGGACTAGTACCAGATATGACTAAAGTTGTTAAGCAGCTGTCAAGGACAATCTAAGGTTTACCGAAGATTGGTTGCTTATGTACAGTTGGAAGTATAGTAATTAATGGATAATATTTATATAATTCTGAATAAATGGGATTCTATTAAGAATGGATTGTCATATGGAAAATATGGAAATGTTTCTATATAAGGGAGTTAGATATTAAGAATCTCTATGTAAGTTAGAAACTTTTATGCAAGAATGATGTTCAAGGAATCTACCTTAAATATGAGACTTCATTTCTGGGGAATTGTTTTTTAACAATCTCCATTGGAATATTTTGTAATATCATTGGCCAAGTCTTTGTGACTTTTTTGCCTAGACATTACAAAAGGATCATTGCATGTAAGTTTAGACTCTAACAGATTTTAGTAGTGGCAAGAATTTTGCATTCTTACACTTGTGATAAGGATTTGGAATTGTGAAATGAGCATCATTGGAAATGTGTTCATTTGATCTATTTCACAAGGAAAAGACCATAGATAAACATAGTGTACATGCTTGGAGCATGTGATGACTATTGTTTTAATTCAAGTATCAAGTTGATTGTTCGAAACATTATACAATGAATAAGGTCCAACTGACATCCTCGGTAGACCGAAGAAGCAGAAACTCCATGTTCGTTGGCGATGGAAACTCGCAACGGACACTCTAGCTCGTCAACTGGTACACCGACCCCCTACCAAACATATGAGAAATGAAAGACCGACTCGCCCCTGGGTCAAATAAAACCAAAGCATGCAAGGAGTTTACTAAAAATGTACCTAAGCGCAGGTACCACATATAAGCATAACATAGATATAATAAACGAGGTAAAGGAAAAAGACATACCAGCAACCACCTCTAGTGCTGCTCTGGCCTCCTCTGTCGTAAGATGGAAAGCATGCCCCTGAGCCTTTAGAGGCTCGGCCTTAATAGGCCTCCCATCAGCGATCCTTAAAGTAGTTGGCGCTGAAAGCTGCGCCGGCTTGGCGGCTATCAATGGGCAGTTGGCCTTCACATGGCCAACCTGATCGCAGTGGTAGCATAATCTCATACTCGAAATGGGGGCGCCTTGGTAGAAATCCTTTGCATAATGCCCCTCCTTGCCACACCTGTGGCACCCGCTACCCGCTCGACACACTCCAGAGTGACTCCTACCGCACTTCCCACATGTGCGACTCTGCTGACCCCCAACCCTAGAATCAATGGTCTTAGACCGCTTCGGTGCCGGCTGAGATTGTGTCGGGGTCGTGTTCTGCTCCTACAACTGCAGCTCAATCTCCAACTCACACCGCCTAGCAGCCTCCTACAACTCCAACAGAGTATCACATCACTGGGTGGACACAACTGACGGATGTCAGTCTTGAGCATGCTAAGATAACGAGTTATCTGAACCAGAGACTCTGGGCAGAACATCGCGCTGTCTGTGAACATACGGGTGATCTCCATCAAAGACTCCCCATCCTATCTCAAACTCAAAAACTAATGTGCCAACCGCTCCCTCTCCACCCGTGGAACATAGCGGGCACGAAACATCTCCATGAATTGCTCCCAAATAACAACAGCTCTCTAATCATCAATGTAGAATCCAGTCGTCAGTCTCCACCAATCCTTGGCCCCTAGCCTCAGCAGGTTCAGGGCACATCTGACCGTCTGGTTAGTAGGGCATGAACACGTGAAGAAACAGCCTTACACGTCAGACAACCACCTCATAACTCTAATCGCATCCTGTATAGCATCAAACGACGGGGGCTTCATGTTGTCGAAGTCCCGACACTAGAAACCCCGTCCAACTCCACCTCCTCCTACCGCTATTACAACTGATGCAGCTGCGGCGATAGCCGTCTCTACAAGGGTTTCATAATGCTCGCCAAAGTACTCAATCATAGCGGTCTTAATAGACCCAAACATATATGGTATCTGCGCCTGGAACAAAGCGACAACCTCATCATGCAAGACCTCTCGAATCTCAGCATCTAGCTCACCCGTCCCCATCTATACCATAAGCTCAAGTGCTATCTGTGACAACACAAAATTTTCTATCTTGTACAGTCAAGCACTTCATTAAGAGTCAAACTTGATCCTGCTAACTTTTAGCACAGTTTAAAGTCCGTTTGAGCATTCTGAGCTTAAGTCCATCAAGAGAATAAGTGAATGAGAGTGTTAGTTGAACATATAACCAATCAAACAAGCCTTAAGCCCTCAAGGGAGGAGTTAACGGCTAAGACCTTGGAGTTTACGGTTGTACACTCAAGGTGGCCGAAAACCCCTTGATATATATATATATATATATATATATATATATATATATATATATATATATATATATATATATATATAGCCCTTAGTCATTTTCCTCATTCCTACCATTCCAAGCCCAAGAAATCGGATTTAAGTAAATCACTTCATATAAGTGTTATACCTCACTTCTTCTTGATTCACTCATGATTTCATCCATGAAATCCTTTCATTTCTATAGATCTTCAAGTGTTCTTCATCTCACCAAGAACACTAAGAACACACACTAGTGTTCTTGGACTTTAAACACTCTTACAAGGTCCTATATTGTAAGTACTCTTACCCTAGCTTGTTATGTGTCTAAAGCACTTAGTTTAAACCTTGAAAACACCAAGAAAACTCAAGAACACATGGGTTTACGGCCAAGGCAATCTCCTTGGGGCGTAAACACCATAAAGTGGTGCATATGTGCCACCATTCCTTCCTAATGCTTGGATCTTGACCTAGAACACATTCCGCTTGAGCTAAGGACCTTAAACATCAAATTGGTAGAAGTTACCATGGGTTTACGGCCATAAATCCATAAGGGCCGCAAACCCTAGGTCGTAAACTCCATGGGGTTTGGTCCTTGGCCCGTAAACTCAAATGCAAGACCTTACACCCCTTTGATGCAACCCAATGGCCTTCTAACGCTTAAACCAAAGTGTTTTCCATGCTTTAGGGTGTTTATACTTACTTAATTAGTGTTATAATCACTAATTAGATGCATACATATGTCTTTATATGTTAATGGGATCATTCTGTGTGTTCAAGTCTCCACTTGACACCTAGCACCTTGTCCAACACTTTCATCCAATCCACTCACTACAGGTGAGTTCATACCCCTTAATGTACCTTTTATATGATTTTAAATACTTTTATGGCGTGGGGGAATACAAGTTGAAACATCATAGTTATTATATCAATCACATGTGATTAATAACTATCAAACTAATAGATTTACTATACTTTCAGTTGTTTTATCAAACAAACTACTTCAAATTGTTTACCAAACTTGTTTCTATATGTCAAACTACTTTTAAATCGTTTTATAAAGTGACATCAAGTCATAAATATTTGTTTTTAAACTCATCAAAAGGTTTTACAAAAGCTTCTTCTTTTTAAACTTATTTATATATTGTCAAAATCATGTCTAATACATATATAGTTATATAGTAAGGTTTGAAGGACTTAGGACTGATAACTCACTTTATTTCCTGTTCCTTGTTTGGTTCTGGACTTGGAGTACCCGGTTGTTTTTCCGGGTGTCATTTGATCCTTAGTTATATATTATGTATATATGTATAAGACATAAGAGCTTTTATCTCAGTTCAATACATTCGATCATACAAACAATTCTTCTAGTAAACTATAATAGGCATAGTTTAGGATGATACTATTCATTACTTCTAGTTCAACGAAGCATACAAAGAGTCAGTTCATTCATGAGTCAATACATACTATTATGAGAAACTATACAACTATACAATGATGAGAAACTAAGAAAACATACTATTATGAGAAACTATACAACTATACTATGATGAGAAACTAAGAGAACTCACTATTACGAGAAACATTACATATACATTTGCAAATAAACAGAAGGAACATATACCAGTATAACCTTTAGAATATGAGATTCACCCCCACATGATGCAGATTTCACCATTGTCATGTTAGTAACCAGAGTCTCCTGGAGGGAGAACGGGCATTGTGTGTATAGATCTATATGGGACAGACTATCCCGCACCTCGACTGTTAGCTACAGTCACCGGCCGACCAAGCCAAAGGGTGACAAATGTCATTTTCTTCGACGTCTTGCATCGTCGTGTATTACAACCGTCAATCAGTATGGTTACAAATCTCACATTATCTTATGATTCAACGACTTTAAGATAAGATGTTTAAGGTATTTTTTACATACAAACCGTAGTACTAAATTATTTTCCCATTTCATTCACTTTGTGATCATTTCACATAAACGGTAATATATAAACTATATTTTGTTAATGATAGTCATACTTGGGAAAATCACACACTTTTACAACAAACAAACATGCAGAACTTTGATGCCCTGGTAGAAGGCTACTTTTAGTAGAAAATATATAATTTTCTAGGAGATACAATTCCTTATACAAACATTTACATTGTACATTTACAAACATTTACAAATTTATACATCAAACACTTACAAACATTTTCATACAAACAATGACACTAAAATGCTTATGAACTCACCAGCTTTTATGCTGATAAACTCTTTCAAAATAACTTGTATTCTCAGGTCGTCAATAGAGCGGTGCAGGCAACGGGTTTTAAGAAGACGGAGCGTGTTCAAGGCACGTCTTTTATTTTGATTCATATTATGGTGTCTTATAAAACTTCACAGAACACCCTTGTATACAATTATATTATTAATGAAATGGATGATGTTGTTGCTTGTTTACTACTATGCTTTGTTGTGATACTGTACATGACGTCCTCCACCCCAGAACGTTTCCGTCGTTCCAATTTTGGGGTGTGACACTATCAGAACCTCCTGGCCTCCGTCCCCCGATCCTGATCCCGACCCGGATGCAGTCACAAATCGTCGCGTCATCACCATACTGAAAACACACCAACATATATAAGATAATCACATAACAATAGGGGACCAACTCCCGACTAAACCATAAGGGTTGTGACTTCCTTGCTACGCATATGGGTTTTATGCTTTCAGTAGTACAGGCCCATACTGCCTTCCACACCTACCCATATTTGTCTCAAGTATCACCACAACACCCTAACAATATACATAACATAGCTAGTGCCCAACCCTCATTCTTAGAGGAATGTTAAACCATCTCATGATTGTCCTCATGGCTTCTCACGATCCACCCATCCATTAAACTTCCATCAACCCAGCAGTACTAGCGTAGGCTAGCCGTACCTAACACTGGACCCTATAGACTTTCGAATATCCAGTCCTACCCTAAGGTCGAATTAAACATTCTCGGGCTATAAGATCTTGATTACATACATCCGTGATGCATATACAAGTAACTACACTAATGATGTCAATCTCATATAAGGAAAACCCTAGGCTAGCATGTATCATGTAATCAAACAATTCTATCATGCAACTCCTGAAGATCCTTAGCCTAGTACTAGCATGTTGTTCTAACATATCACATAATCAAATAGCTGTATGGTATTTTGGGATCTACTTACTGGCTCCGGCTGATCGTACACCTTGCATCCTCCTTCACTTAGTTTGAAAACCATTTTAAAAATCTTTTGAAAACCTTTCCCTGATTTGAGACTGGATCCTCACGAATGTTCCTCCAATTCACTCAAACCAAGGCTCTGATACCAACTTGTAACACCCATAAAAATTCGAGCCAATTTAAACTTTTTAAAACATTTCGAATCCATTAAACATTACAAACTTGTTTTCAAAAGTATCGTATCAGAGTATCCCATAAACAAATTCATAAAAAGTGAGGAGTTGTATGATCACGCCTTAGCCTTGCCCCGATCTCCTGAAGTACCTGAAACAATAAACTGAAACTATAAGCCTGAAAGCTTAGTGAGTTCCCCCAAAATACCGATACACATACAATTCACATAATCATGTCAGCAACTTCATAACATAACAAACTAAAACAACATAAAATGGGTCCACAGCTTTATAGATTGAATTACCCCCTGGGCCCACAGTGTGAGTCTGGATTGCTTCAGACGTACAGCCCACATTTGGCTTGCCATCGAGCCCACAATACGAGTCTCCCTTAGCCTGTTACTGGAATGCTCCCGGGTTTGTTAGATTACCGCACGAAGCAGTCTCACCTCAACCCATCCCACATAACATATCAACATGTATCATAAATAATGCACATACAGATAATCATACAATATCACAGGTAGTCCTATAGATCTACCCAACTAGCATATCAACGAGCATACATCACTAACTCAACTCAGCATATCAATAATTGCTAGGATATCAAATCCAGTGGGCCGGCCTTAGTGCCTTAGACCCCTTAGTATAGTGAGGATAACTCACCTTGCAAATGTCGGCTCGATAACTAAACTCTAACTCTCAGATCACGACCACAACTCCACCACCTATTATCATAATAGACCTATACTCGTTAGTCCTCAATCTTCCAAGGTACCCCATAAGTCAACTAGTCAACCCACTATTCAAAGTTAAAGTCACAGTCAAGGTCAATAGTCCATGTTGACCCTTACTCGTCGAGTACCCTCGGCTACTCGCCGAGTTCCTCGGAATACTCATCCACTCGCCGAGTCCCCAGAGTGACTCGTCGAGTTCCTATGGTTCGCGATTGAAGCCCTAAGGCCACTCGTCGGGTTTTCCTTCTTTCAACTCGACAGGTTCTCACACACTCATCAATTTGGGGAAACGTTAACCGACTCGCCGAGTTGTTCATCCAACTCATCGAGTTCTATGTCTATCTTCATGTGACTCGTCGAGTCGACTATGCGACTCGCTGAGTCCCTTCAGTCCTTTAACCATGCAGACACCTTTTGATCCATGCCAAGGCCCCAAATTGCAAATCCAACTTCCCTAGGCTTGCTTATCACGTAAAGTTGCAAACTTTACGTGCATGCATGGCTAAAAAGGCTCTAAATGACAAATCCAAGATTATAAAGGGGCTTTACACTCAAGGGAGGGTTCATTCATGACCAAAGCTCGAACTTTTTGAATCTAAATCCCAAGAAGGGTCCATATATGAAGTTACAACTTTAGATCTAGCTCATACACCACATTATCATCATAACCAAGCCAAAATAACCCTAAATCTCACCCAAAAGAGGTCTAGAAGGAAAGAAGGTAAAAGTGGCGACTTGATACCTTTAAAGGATGCTAACAGAGCTATATTTCTTATTTACCACATTTTCCTTGCTTCTAGCCTCTTGCCCTCCAAGCTCTTCTTTACAAGGATTCTCTTTCCAAGCTTAAAACACACTAGAATGAATCACCACACGGATTAGGGTTCTCTGCACTCTCAAGGGGCTGTAAAGAGGCCAAAGGGACATATGATTGTTTAAATAGGGTTCAAAACCATGGGATTTAGGGTTTCATCTACCAGCTCCTACTTGTCGAGTCCCTTCTTGAACTCGGCGAGTAGGCCACTAAATTCGCGAACCAACCCGTTGCTACTCGACGAGTAGGGCAACCAACTCATCGAGTAGACCTTGGAAACAAAAGAATTCTTATTTAAATCAATACCTGAGAATCAGGGCATTACAATATGGCTGAACTTGGTGCCACATGTCACCATCTGGTGGCAAAACTTGGGGAGAAAGCAATGGCCAAGATTGTGCCACGTCACCCATTTTCGCATTGCACACTTCCGACTTCTAAAATCCGTAACTTTCGCATACGAGCTCCATTTTTGATGTTCTTTATATCCACACGTAGGTGAAAATAAGATCTACAACTTTAATTTTGACTTTGTTGACTAATTCTCTACCGATCTTAAATTTAACAGTATGAGGAGATTATACTATTAAATGACCGCGAAAAAAATTAGTAACTCTTTCATACGGACTCCGTTTTTGTCTATATTTTTATCATTGACTTCCTATTAATGAGATATTCAACTCTGATTTAGGTCGCGTAGGCCAAAAACCGCTCGATCTAAAATTCGAGTTTCGGGTTGTGCACTGCTATGTCAAATCTTAGAAAATTCATCACTTCCTCATACGAAGTCAGATTTGGGCGTTCTTTTTATGCACGCTCTCAGTTTAACGTATACTACAACTTTTGTTTATATCAATAAGGCTAAAAATTCCTCTATCATAAATTCACTATTTACGTCTTCTGGTGCCGTATCGATTTTGCCGTAAAACTTCGGCGGGCCATAACTTCTTCGTTATAACTCGAATTTCGGCGTTCTTTATACATATGGAACCGTTGTAACATATACTACCACTTGGTTAAGATTAATCCTTCTAAATAATATTCCAACAATAACTCATTTTTTATGCTTATTGTCTCTAAATTGACTAGCCCGAATCTGCGGGCGTTACATATTTTTATTCTTAGCTTATTAAATCATAATAATTAAGTAAACAAGCATAAATTTCACATAATATTAACATAATTCTTCTTTATTACTTCAAAACGAGTTACTATTACATTATCTTTAGTGTTTAGCCCAGAAACACGGGCGTTACAGTTGTAACCCACGAAATAGTGGAATAACTAGAATGTACCCCCTTTTTTTTTTAGAAATACTATATTTTGGTAAAAAGTTTCCAAAAACTTTATAGTTTTTCAAATCATAAATTTTTCTCATGATTTTTTATAACATAGATCATGTTTTGTTCTTATTAGTTTTGCACATGAGGACTAATACATCACAAATATTTGCACAAAAGCTAGTGATAGCCACATCTTATGCAAATAATGACTTATACTTTAATATAAAGATGAAACTTGCAAATACTTGTATGATAAACAAATTTTGACTTGTATTCCCCCCCCCCCCTTACCCACCCTCTCAAACATGGAAAAACTTGAAAATATGGAGGGGGGGTATGAACTCACGTTGAGTGGATTTGTGGGTTGTTTGATGTGAAGATTCCAAGCCTAAACACTTGAATGAGGTTGATGAACTTCTTGGAAAATGATGTTACCCTAAGAGGTTTAACACATAATAATATGTGTAAATAATATGAAACTAACATGAAAGTATAATAAAACACTAGATTAGTGGGATAAACTCACCAAAATTCTAAGGATCAACTAGGAGATTTTTTTTTTTAAAAACTTGGAAGATCTTGGCTTTCTTTTTTATAGAGTTTGGAGTGATAACAAAGAGAAATGAAAATAGGGTTCTTGGATTGCTTATTGCCATGAATAAAAGGGAAGGGGGAGTGATATGATGTTTACTTGGTTATATGGAGGATAATAACATGGTTATATGTTAGGCATTTTGTGGGTTACTATTGGGTAAAAGTTGCATAGGAAACGAGGATAAGCATCTAAATCACAATGTCAACTATCCTTTTCTACTTATCTAGCCGAAATCCCTTTGGGAACTCCTTAATATGGCCGGAATCCTAAGTGATTTCGGCCTAGACTTGGTTTGATTTCATCCTAGGTGTGTCCTAGGCTTGTGATTTCGGTCCTAGACCCATTATAGCTTATGTTTTCGATTTGGAATCTTTCCTAGCTTGTGATTTCGGTCCTAGACCCATTTTAGCTTGTGATTTCGGTCCTAGACCCATTCTAGCTTGTGTTTTTGGTTTTAAATCCTTCCTAGCTTGCGATTTCGATTTGTAGTACCCACTAAGAGGTGATTCCGGCCTTAAGCAAACTGAATCACTAAGGTGGTAAACTATAAGGCAAGGTATTAATTCATGATTTATGTTCCAACTATTTGATTTGTCTTGACTTGTTATAGTTTGTTTACTTTCAAGAGCTTGTTACAAATATGATTTCCAAGGTGTGTGTGTGTATATATATATATATATATATATATATATATATATATACTTATAAAACTAATGCCCTTTTGACTTTCAAGAGTTTATTGCAACAAGGTTACATTGTGAATTCATTTATACACACTTACAATTTAGACCTTGCTTGACACAAAATTTTCCAGTTGTCACATGTTCATCCTTTTTCCATCAACACCAAGGTTTCTTTGTTTTACACTTGGTATCAGAGCGGTTTCGTTGAAGGGGGTATGATTCGAGGTTGATTACAAGCAACCCCGATTTCTTTTAATTGGGCTTGTGAGAGACTAACCGGAGGTGCAGAATAAACGGATGAGAAGACGTCAAAATGGGTGGCTTTGATTTGGTTCGTTTTGTGGGTCACGAAAGACGGTAAAGGTGGTTGTAACCTTGTCTTGTTGTCAGGTGGAAGACTGCTCTCGGACAAGCTTGATTAAAGAAGTCGAGGTTAAGGAGAAAAGGATGTCGTTGTTAAAGAAGGAGGTTTGATGACATATCAAGTTCTGGTTTTGACTCCAACGAATTATCCGGTGTGGCCAGTCAAAGTCAAGTCGATTATGGATGCACACGACATATGGGAGACGGTCAAACCAAAGGCGTTAGGTAAATCATCAAATCAAAAGAAGTCAAAACAAGCTCTTGCCTTTTTGTTTCAAGCGATACACGAGGACATGGTGTTGCAAATGGCGAGTTACACCAACCCAAAGCAAGTGTGGGATGGGCTAAAAACACAGTATTTGGGAGTGGATTGGGTGAGAACGGCTCGACTTGCAACCTTAAAAATGGAGCTTGAAAGTTTACGCATGAAGGAGGGTGAAACGGTTGATGGTTTTGTGATGAAATTATCCGGTTTAGCGTCAAAAGTAAGGAGTCTTGGTTACGAGCTTGAAGAAGTTGATTTGGTGAAAAGGTTACTTGAGTCAATGCCTAAGTTGTTTCTTCAAATTGTGGCTTCAATAGAGCAATGTTTCGAGTTGGATTAGATGTTATTCAATGAAGCGATTGGTAGACTGAATGCATAAGAGGAGCGTATAAGAGGAACCGAGAAAGTGGAGGACACTCAATGTGGGTTGTCGTTGGCTAGTGAGGAAAAGTCACATGTTTGTAAGCATTGTGGCAATGGGCGTTCAACTCGGGATGTCTTTGGACATGGCCGGGGAAGAGGTCGGGGGTCCGGGAGAAGTCAAGATGATAATGAACATGTCCGGGATAAAAGCCACGTTAGATGTTACAAATGTGGTGAGATTAATCACTATAAAAACGAGTGTCCTAAATGAGAAAATGAAGAAGCGGATCTAATCGAAAAGGAACCGATAATGTTTTGAATGAGTGGTATTATCAAACCAATTAAGGGGGTGATTGTTGATTAATTGGTTTTGATCTATACTATTTATTAGGAAAGTTTCATCTTTTTAGGAAACTTCTTTTTATTAGTTTTAAGTTTATTTGAGTGGATGTTTTTGAGTTTGATTAGGTATCTAATTATTTTATTATAAATATGGGAGATGCGTTTTTTTTTCTTTATTGTATGCAGTAATTTCCTTTGCTTATTAATAAAGGTCTTTTGGAACGGTTATGGATTATGGATAAACTTTTTAGTTGAAAACCGGTTCTTGGTGTAAAACAAAGAAACCTTGGTTCTTATGGAAAAAATGTTGAACAAAAGGAGAAAAAATTGAACAGGAGAGAACAAATATATGCAGAGGGAAAGTTACGTCCACAACTCACCTTCAAAGTGACTTCCATCATCTAGTTCTCTAGTCATTACTATATATTTACAAGATTTAAACCCCCAAAAAAAAAAAAAATTTGTACGACACATGATAATTAAACGGATCGAATTAAAGTCAAATTATTTCAACCCGTTAAGTTTCAACCAACCCACATGGAGACAACACATTTGTCACCTCAACACGACTACTAATATTACCCATATATCGCATTATCTACCTAACAAGTGAGAAGATATGATCATTCATAGGTCATATGCAAGTGCTCTCACAATGAGTTTCTACAAAAAGGATAATGAAAATATGAAATATTATCATCTTCATCTCTGACCATTTGGCATTTGCAAACAAAAAAAAGGATTAAAACGTGGTATACTTAAATAAATTTTATTAGAAGATTATACAGTTACATCCCTTCAAGTATCCACCAACAACAGAAACAACCTTACAAAAATAAAAATAACAATTCCACCCCTTCTATTTCCTTCCCCAAACTTAAAGCCGAGCTTTTACAAGATCCCGGCTAACCAAGCCGAGCACGCCACACAGCTCCGGGTACAAAGACTTCCGTATCTCGGCGTAAACCTCGCCGTCCCACTTCCTCTTGTTCAGCTCCTCCGCCATACGCACACCAGCCTCCACCGTCTTCTCCCCGTTATCATACGCCGAATCAATTAAACCCTTTGCCACCGCTTCCTCCGCCTTGACCCTCACACCACGCAACAATACATCCCGCCGGACATCCGGCCTCGCAACCTTCGATTTCATCAACGCCGTGAAATACCCAGGTAACGTCATCCCTATATCGACCTCACTCATGTACAAAATCCCCCGATCGCGACGCATCAAGACGTAGTCGTGGCTCATCGCGAGCATCAGTCCTGCGGCGGCGGCGTGGCCAGTGACGACGGCGATTGTTGGCATAGGGAGGGAGATGAAGTCGGCGACTACACCCTTGAAGAGTTCCACCATGTGACGGAGGAGGTTAACTGCTTCCGAAGGAGATCCTCCTGAGGCGGATTTGGCCCAGGCGAGATCGAAACCGTTGGAGAAGAATTTACCTTCGGCGACGGTGATAAGGGCGGTGCCGCGAGTGGATTGAGACTTGGCTTCGGAAAGAGCGGATCGGATGGAGGCGATGAGAGTAGGGTTTAGACGATGTTCATCGCCGCCGTCGCCGGTTAAAGTGAGGAAGAAGATGTTGCCTCGCTTATCTAGAGTGCACATATCGCCGGCCGGAATTTAGATCTCTTATTATTATTTTTTTGGCACCCCGTTCGATGGTGATAGCGTATATAGAGAACCAAATTTGAGAATATATTGTTTCTTTCTAATTTATTAATTAAAATTTAAATGAGGTGAAAATCATGTAAGTGCAATATATTTGATAAAGCAAAATGTCTGCTATATGTAGAACTCTGCATCATTGGCTGCAGTCTTAAAAAAAAAACAATCGTTTGTTTTTTTAATATATGCGGGTTATTAAAATAAGTTAAAATTTAAATAAATTAATTGTTGATTTTTTAATATTTTTATTACTTTATTATAAATCTTCTCTAATAAATCAAGGTTTTTTTACACTTGTCACACTCTCATTCATTTTGCCACATACCATTTTGTGGTTATTTTGAATTAATTTTTATTTCATATGTAATTTTGTGGTTTTCCTATTTTATTAAATTGCATATGGTATTTAAATTTAATAATAAATGCATATCAATTTCATTAATGGATTTTCTTTATAATTTCAAAACTTTAAAATAAAATGTGATTAATTTGCTTTGATTATTTTATCTAAATGATTTGTTTAAATTTAGAAAAAAAAAACACTTTAATTTTAGTAATTCAATATTTTTCTTATTAATTCAAATTTCTCAAATATTTATACATATTTAATTAATTTAAATACATCCATGTAATACATGGGACTTACACCTAGTACATATTAATTAATTAGCTAGCTCCTGTAAAACGATCCCTTCAAGCATTGTTTATATATGGAAGTGCAAAAATAAAGAAAAATGAAAAAATCACTTTGACATTTACGTAAATAGAGTTTCTAAAAGCATTAAAGAAAAGGTTTTTGTTATTATAATAAATGAAGACTTGCGAGATTTTATTGCGATATTTTTGAAATATGTAATATCTACATGTTAATTTTTTTTTTTTTTCAATTTTAAAATTAAAAATCTTCCTTAATAAATGAAGGTTTATTTTACCACATGTCAATCTCTTATGAGTTTTAACACTTGTCATTTTGTGGTATTTTTGAAATAAATATTATCCACTTGTTAATTTTTAATTTGTTTCAGTTTTTAAAATTAAAATCATATATTTATATATGTAAAGTATTAAATATAATCTATATATAATTAAATTGCAATGAATACATTTTTCCTTTCTTATTTTAAAGTTTTACATTAAAAAAATATTTACTGTTTACATTTTAATGTTTAATTTTTTTTAAATTAACCCGTATAATATACGGGTCTCATATCTAGTCTTCTCTAATAAATGAATGTTTTTTTACACTTGTCACACTCTCATTCATTTTGACACATGTCATTTTGTGGTTATTTTGAATTAATTTTTATTCCATATGTAATTTTATGGTTTTCCTATTTTATTAAATTGCATATGGTATTTAAATTTAATAATAAATGCATATCAATTTTATTAATGGATTTTCTTTATAATTTCAAAACTTTAAAATAAAATGTGATTAATTTGCTTTGATTATTTTATCTAAATGATTTGTTTAAATTTAGAAAAAAAAACACTTTAATTTTAGTAATTTAATATTTTTCTTATTTTTCTTATAAATTCAAATTTCTCAAATATTTATACATATTTAATTAATTTAAATATACCCATGTAATACATGGGGCTCACACCTAGTACTCCTTAATAAATGAAGGTTTTTTTTTTGCCACTTGTCAATCTCTCATGAGTTTTGATACGTGTCATTTTGTTGTAATTTTGAAATAAATATTATCCACTTATCAATTTTTGGTTTGTTTTAATTTTTAATTAAAGTCATATATTTATATATGTAAAGTATTAAATATCATATATATGGTATTAAATTATAATAAATACGTTTCCTTCCTTCTTATTTTAAAGTTGTAAATTAAAAAATATTTCATTTTTATATTTTAAATTTAATCATTTTTTAAATTAACTCGTATAATATACGGGTCTCACACCTAGTAGTTAACAAATCTATATCAACTTTTATGTATTGGTGTATAAAAAGTAAAAATAAAAATGGTGTAAATTAACGTATATATTTGATAAAACTCAACAATTTTGGTCGCAAAGTTATATCTAAACATTGTAATTGTGAATCAAAAAATCATAAATGTATGGAAATAAACTTCAATTTTTTCAATTAAATCAATTAAAATCGTACCATAAATATTTTTCTAAGAAATTGACGATATTGTATTACATAATGCTTTATAAAATTTGGCACAAAAAATCTTCCTTAATAAATGAAGGGTTTTTTTGCCACATGTCAATCTCTTATGAGTTTTGATACTTGTCATTTTGTGGTATTTTTGAAATAAATATTATCCACTTGTCAATTTTTGATTTGTTTCAGTTTTTAAAATTAAAGTCATATATTTATATATGTAAAGTATTAAATATAATCTATATATAATTAAATTGCAATGAATACATTTTTCCTTTTTTATTTTAAAGTTTTACATTAAAAAAATATTTACTGTTTACATTTTAATGTTTAACTTTTTTTAAATTAACTCATATAATATACGGGTCTCATACCTAGTATTCTCTAATAAATGAAGGGTTTTTTTTACACTTGTCACACTCTCATTCATTTTGCCACATGCCATTTTGTGGTTATTTTGAATTAATTTTTATTCCATATGTAATTTTGTGGTTTTCCTATTTTATTAAATTGCATATGGTATTTAAATTTAATAATAAATACATATCAATTTTATTAATGGATTTTCTTTATAGTTTCAAAACTTTAAAATAAAATGTGATTAATTTGCTTTGATTATTTTATCTAAATGATTTGTTTAAATTTAGAAAAAAAAAACACTTTAATTCTAGTAATGCAATATTTTTCTTATTTTTCTTATAAATTCAAATTTCTCAAATATTTATACATATTTAATTAATTTAAATACACTCATGTAATACATGGGGCTCACACCTAGTACTCCTTAATAAATGAAGGTTTTTTTTACCACTTGTCAATCTCTCATGAGTTTTGACACTTGTCATTTTGTTGTAATTTTGAAATAAATATTATCCACTTATCAATTTTTGGTTTGTTTTAATTTTTAATTAAAGTCATATATTTATATATGTAAAGTATTAAATATCATATATATGATATTAAATTATAATAAATATGTTTCTTTCTTTCTTATTTTAAAGTTGTAAATTAAAAAATATTTCATTTTTATATTTTAAATTTAATCATTTTTTAAATTAACCCGTATAATATACGGGTCTCACACCTAGTAGTTAACAAATCTATATCAACTTTTATGTATTGGTGTATAAAAAGTAAAAATAAAAATGGTGCAAATTAACGTATATATTTGATAAAACTCAACAATTTTGGTCGCAAAGTTATATCTAAACATTGTAATTGTGAATCAAAGAATCATAAATGTATGGAAATAAACTTCATTTTTTTCAATTAAATCAATTAAAATCGTACCATAAATATTTTTCTAAGAAATTGACGATACTGTATTACATAATGCTTTATAAAATTTGGTACAAAAAATATAAGAATATATTATGATTTTTTTTCATATTTATATATACAACTTCCATGACCATTATTGTAATAAATTTTTATTTATAAATTTGTTAAAAATAACATGTTTATGTGTAACATACACGTTTTAAAATCGTGTTTTAAGTAAATAATATTATGAAATATTAAGTGAATTTGAATGTCGAGTTCTAACGGATAGTTTTTACTAGAAATGAAGTAAAACTATGCTTAGAATCATTCAGAAAGTATTTGAAGTCTTGTGAGATTCCAATCAAATGTCAAATAGTGAAATATATCGAAAATATAAAATTTGGAATAAGTAAAATTTTATTATTGAAAGTTGTAGATAATCTCGTTAGAAACATTTAGGCGAAAACCTCATCGAAATCCGAGTTATAACGAAAGTCATATTTAGAGCCGAAGTACTGCCCAAATTAATATTTAGCCCCCGGTTATTTCACGGTGAGTTTAATATATAGAAATAATTGTATTTTATGTGTTATATGTGCTACGTGCTTTTCAGTGTTATTTTCCCGGGTTATTTTTATTTGCTATTTTTAATAGCAAAGAAATACCTTTGACCATGTGATCAGTGAAAGGACTTAGATTCACGTTGGTATTGGTATGTAGCCTCTGGCCATGTGGAACATGTCTCCGTAAGAGAATGAATTCTATTCTATGGTAGTGGCAGAAGGTTAGACGGGGCTATAAGCCTGAAATCTACCGAAATGTTAATCCGAAGTAGTATATCTTCTGTGCCGTTTGGGCCAAAGCTTTATTGATGTATATCAATCATGGAAATTGTTATGTCTCATTTATTGTATATCTTTAAATCAAATCAATGATTGATATGGAATGTTTGTCACATGATTCACATATGCCCTTGTTGTTCCTTGTTCCTCTTTGCTTCTGCCTTATTAAAGTATATATATGGCATAACGTTATATTGTATCTATTATTGAACTCACTAAGCGTCACCGCTTACCCTCTCGATGTTTAACAAATTGCAGGAGATAAACATCCAGTATAGTTATATACTGGTACAAGATTTTTGAATAGTTTGAAACTATTGTATCGATAGAAGCTTATGAATAGTTTGAAACTATTGTATTTTGCACTCCCATATGTATAAAACTATAGAATCCTAGGAAGTTATGTAATATATAACACTTTAAAATAGTCGGTTTGTATCAAGTAGTTTGTAATCTCTTTATCAATCTAAAATATTGGTTTTATGAATATGCAAGTAGCATGTTTTAGAGTAACTATACTGTCGAGTATGAAAGTTTGGGTCTTTCATAAATACGAAAGTTAGGGTCTTTCAATCATGGTATCAGAGCAGTAGTTTGAGTGAACTAAATTCCACGGATTGGTATTTAGACTTAAACTATTGGAAGTTCAATATATGAACTTAATCATTGTAAGTATAGGGATACAAACCATAGGAAATATATAAGTAAAAGTATTAGGTAATAATAAACCCTAATATTCTAAAATACAATGTCACTCCGTATTGCAGAGCAATGGCTGAACAGGTTAGTAGCCATACCCCTGAGGTTGGTGGAGGTCCTCAACCCGAGGAAGTGAATACTCCAGTATCTACTCGTGAGGAGCGACTCTTGGGTAAACTTACCGGTGTTATTCGACAGACTCTCGAAGAACACAAAAAGAATGGTGATAAGGGAAAAGAGAAAGCCACTGGAGAATCTTCAAAAGGAGAGGTGAAGCGTCCCTCGTTCAAAGATTTCAAGAGTAGTGGTGCTACAGAGTTTTCCGGTGTTCTCAATCCCATTATTGTTCTTACTTGGATCCAGAACACAGAGAAAGTGTTTCGTATTTCTCATGTGGATAATGAAGACAAGGCTAACTATGCTTCCGCAATGCTCATTGGAGAAGCATTGGTCTGGTGGGAAGCAACATATGAAGCTCTCAACGGGTTTGACCAGGAGAATTTAGCGTAGGAAATGTTTAAAACTCGTTTGCTAGAGAAGTATTGTCCTCTAGACATGAGGAGGAGATTGGAGAAGGAATTCCTCGAGCTTAAACAAGGAGGAATGACTGTAAATGAGTATGAAACACAGTTTAATCAAAGAGCAAGGTTTGCTACAAAGTATATTCCAACTGAAGATGAGAAAATTCAGTTATTCATGGAGGGACTACGACATGAGATCCACGATTTCGTTGCCAATCGAGAAGTTCTGTCATTTGATAAAGTCGTTGAATATGCTCGAATACGTGAGCATGACTTAGAAATACGTGGTGCCACTGTTACTGCTCCGAAGCATCCACGTCCTGAAAGAACTATTCATGTTCCTTCTTTTCTACCAGCTCAATCCGGCCGGACTGAACCTGGTAATCAAGTTCAAACTCAAAGTGTCTCTCGTGGACGCGGTAGATCACAATCTTTTTCTATGCAATCGCCTTCATGTCGTATTTGTGGAAGGAATCATCCGGGTCAATGCAAAATAGACAAGGAATCCATTGTTTGTTATGGATGCGGAGAAAATGGTCATATAAAGCCAGCTTGCCCAAGAAAGGATATTACTTGCTATGCATGTGGTATTACTGGCCACAAGAAGCGTTTTTGCCCTAATCTTACTAGTCAGATAACGGGAAGTTAAGCTTCTGTTCAACAACCGGCGAGAAGCCAAGTGCCTGTTCAATAATCAAAGGGTACTCCAACTAAAAAGGAGGAGGTGCCAAAAGCTAGGGGTCGTGCATTCCAGATTACCTCAGAGGAGGCACGCGAGGACCCGAATGTTGTGACGGGTACATTTCTTGTCAACTCTAGACCTGCTCACATCTTATTTGATTCTGGTGCCTCAGATTCTTTTGTGTCTTACGAATTTGCGCATTCCTTTCAAATTGCTTGCTTTGTACTCGCACAACCATTTCACGTAGATACCGCAGGAAGTATATCATTACTTGCTGATAAAGTCTATAGGGATTGTGTTATAGAAATTGAAGGCTATACTTTTCTCACTAACCTGATCCCTATCTCCTTGCCCAACTTTGATATTATTCTCGGCATGGATTGGTTATCAAAGAACCACGCAAAACTCTTGTGCTATGAAAAGATAGTATATATTCCTATTGAAGGGGAGAATCCTATCTATGTCTACGGTGAACAAAGACTCTTAAAAATAATCTCTTTCCTTAAAGCTTGTAAATTCATATCGAAAGGGTGTTCTATCTATCTGGCCTACACAGTTGATGTCTCAAAATAGGAGAATAAAACTGTAAATGATGTTCTCGTTGTTAACGAATATCATGACGTTTTCCCCGACGACTTGCCTGGCCTTCCTCCGGATAGGCAAGTAGAATTCCGAATTGACCTTGTGCCTGGTGCTGCTCCAATTGCAAAGACTCCTTATCGTCTTGCGCCAGCTGAGATGAAAGAAATGATGATCCAACTACAAGAACTACTTGACAAGGGTTTCATTCGACCGAGTACCTCTCCCTGGGGTGCTCCGGTACTGTTCGTCAAGAAGAAAGATGGATCGATGCGGATGTGCATTGATTATCATGAGCTGAATAAGGTGACTATCAAGAACAAGTACCCACTACCTCGCATCGACGATTTATTCGATCAACTTCAGGGTGTTAGCTATTTCTCAAAAATTGATTTAAGATCTGGCTATCATCAGTTGAAAGTTCATGAGCAGGATGTACCGAAGGCTGCTTTCGTACTCGATATGGGCATTATGAATTCCTTGTTATGCCGTTTGGTTTAACAAACGCTCTGGCTGTATTCATGGATATGATGAATCGGTATGACGCCCAATGCTCGATAAATCAGTCATCGTATTCATTGATGATATTCTAATCTATTCCAAGTCTAAAGCTGATCATGCCATTCATATTCGTGCAGTATTGGAGCTTCTTCGAAAGGAGAAACTATATGCTAAATTCTCGAAATGTGAATTTTGGCTTCGCCAAGTTCAATTTCTCTGCCATGTTATTTCTAGTGATGGTGTATCCGTAGATCCTATCAAAATCGAAGCCATTCAAAATTGGGAAGTGCCCCATAATGCTTTCGAAATTCGTAGTTTCTTAGGTCTCGCGGGATATTACCGGAGATTCATTAAAGACTTTTCTCGTATAGTCGTACCTCTCACGAGTCTTACACGGAAAGAAGTGAAGTTCGAATGGGGTGAAACCCAAGAAAGAGCTTTCTCAACTCTAAAAGATCTTTTGACTCATGCTCCAATCTTATCACTCCCAGAAGGTGATGATGACTTCTCCGTATATAGCGATGCTTCAAGATTGGGACTCGGTTGTGTGTTGATGCAACGTGGCAAAGTGATAGCCTATGCCTCAAGACAACTAAAAGATTATGAAAAGAATTATCCCACTCATTATCTCGAACTCGCTGCAGTGGTATTTGCCCTAAAACTTTGGAGGCATTATCTTTTTGGTACAAAGTGCCAATTATTTACCGACCACAAAAGTCTCAAGTACATATTCAGTTAGCAAACTTTGAATATGAGACAACAACGATCCATGGAGCTGATCAAAGATTATGATTGTGAAATCGTATATCATCCTGGAAAAGCTAACGTGGTGGCTGATGCACTTAGCAGAAAAGTTTATCGCAATAGTATGTGTTATGCCATTACTCATACTACAGTAAAATTCACTATTTTAGATGAATTAGAGAAATGGAAAGAAGAGGCCCTAAAGCCAGAAAATGTGAAGAAAGAAGGGATGATACATTATAACAATGCTCTACTTGATGATCCGCGAGGATTAAAAGTATTCAAGAATCGGTTGTGGATTCCAAAGATTGGTGGATTGAGACAAAAGATTTTAGATGAAGCCCATAAATCTAAACTGTCAATCCATCCTGGTACAAGTAAAATGTACTATGATGTAAGAGTGATTATTGGTGGCCTGGATTAAAGAAAGATATTGGAAGATATGTACATGAATGCTTAGTATGCTTACAAGTCAAAGCAGAGCACCAAAAGCCTTATGGAACCCCATAAAGTCTTAGTGTTCCTGTATGGAAATGGGAAGAACTGTCCATGGATTTTATTACCAAATTACCAAAGACTGCTAGACAGCATGATAGCATTTGGGTAATTACCGACCGCCTTACTAAAATCGCTCATTTTCTTGCCATGCGTGAAACGGCTGCAATGGAGAAATACGCATAAGTATACTTGGATGAAATTGTGGCAAGACATGGTGTGCCACTAAATATCATCTCCGATCGTGATACTCGCTTCACTTCTCACTTTTGGGCGAGTATGCAACGTGAATTAGGATCTCGAGTGGCTCTCAGCACAACTTATCATCCCCAGACAGATGGTCAAACAGATAGAACAATCCAAACAGTAGAAGATATGCTTCGTGCATGTGTCTTGGAGTTCGGTGGTAACTGGGATAAATACTTACCTCTTGTCGAATTCTTGTATAATAATAGTTACCAAGCTTCAATCAAAATGCTGCCATATGAAGCATTATATGGTCGCAAGTGTCGTACTCCATTATGTTGGCGAGACATAGGACAGAAGATCCTTGGAGGCCCTGAAATGATTCAAGACACCACCGAAAAAATTCAAATCGTACGAGAAAGAATGAAAGCGGCCCAGGATCGATAGAAGTCCTATACATAAAAGAGAAGACGACCCATAGAATTCCAAGTGGGTGATTTCGTGATGCTGAAGGTATCTCCATGGAAAGGCCTTATGAGATTTGGGAAGAAAGGAAAGTTGAGTCCCAGATTTGTTGGTCCTTTCAAAATCATCCAAAGAGTTGGAAAGCAAGCATACCGCTTAGAATTGCCTGAAGATTTGGCAGGTATTCATGACGTATTTCATGTGAGCTATCTGCGCAAATGCTTGAGCATCATTGATGAGACAGTTCCATTATCCGAAGTGAAATTGGATAATAAGTTAAGATATGTAGAAGAGCCAGAAGAGATCGTGAATGAAAGAACAACTAATCTACGTAATAAAGAAGTGGAGTTGGTGCTTGTCAAGTGGAAACACCATCGAGGCCCAAATTATACTTGGGAAAATAAGAATGAGATAAGAGCAAAATATCCCCATTTATTTTAATCAATGTAATTTCGGGGATGAAATCCTTAAAAGGAGGAGGTATTTGTAACATACACGTTTTGAAATCGTGTTTTAAGTAAATAATATTATGAAATATTAAGTGAATTTGAATGTTGAGTTCTAACAGATAGTTTTTACTAGAAACGAAGTAAAACTATGCTTAGAATCATTCAGAAAGTATTGGAAGTCTTGTGAGATTCCAATCTAATGTCAAATAGTGAATAACTCGGAAGTTATGACCAAACAAAGATCCGTGATAAATCTGGAAAATACTTCGTCGCGTAAAAATTTAGTTTTCGATAAACTAATTTTTAGCCTTATAAATGTAAATGAAAGTTGTAGAACGTAATTTTAGCTATGCGTGCATATAAAGAACGTCAAAAACGGAGCTCGTTTGAATCTGATTTCGTATGAGAAAGTTATGATTTTTAGAAGTTTCAGCTTAGCAGTAGACAGCTAAAAACTCGAATTTTAGATCGAGTGATTATTAGCCGACACATAAACAAGAATTGAAGGTCTCGTCATTAGTAGTGCAACGGTAAAAAGTCTGACAAAAACGAACGTCGGATAAAGAAGTTATGAATTTTTAACGGATTTTCTTATCCGGGTCTGTTAAAAATAATAATATTAAAATTAAAGTCAAAATTAGCCGACGAAGTCTAAACGAAAGTTGTAGAGCGTAATTTTAGCTACGCGTGCATATAAAGAACGTCAAAAACGGAGCTCGTATGCGAAAGTTATGGAGTTTTGAAGTTTTGGTGCGAAAACCGAGAAATTTCGCATAGGTGGCTTCAGCCACATCACCCTCGCTTAAAAGATGCCACGTGTCCGAAATTGGTGAGTCATGCGATCCACGTGTTGGATTCTGATTTGACCGAAGGGAGGTCCAGTCCGAGGCTCGCATGTGGACCAAACCTCTCACCCTAGCTTCGAGCCTCGCACATGGTTATTACTCCGCGGTCCAATCAACGAGTGCCATCGAGACTCTCGCATGTGCTGACCACCTGCGCACCGGAGCCGACGTCGGACACACGCCTCGGTCCAATAAGAAGCTGCCAGCAAACCTTCGCAAGCGCAGCCCACGTGTGAGCCCTCCCCTGCGAGCCTCGGATCTTCGCCACCTGGAGGCTTCTCAGTCGTCCGATCAGAAGCCTCGCCCCTATATATAGAAGGGTGCGAGACCTCCCGGGTAACTTTGAAGAATTGTCAATTTTAACCCCCTAAACCCATATTTCTTTCATCTTAACATCCTGCAAAGCCCCGGTATCGATTGTAAAGCCCGGAATACTCCACGAAGTGCCCGAGAAGCCCAGAAAATTTATCTTTTCGGTTTCGAAGCTCTACCTTCGCAGAGCCCGGTTTTCAACGACGAAAGTCATATTTAGAGCCGAAGTACTGCCCAAATTAATATTTAGCCCCCGGTTATTTCACGGTGAGTTTAATATATAGAAATAATTGTATTTTATGTGTTATATGTGCTACGTGCTTTTCAGTGTTATTTTCCCGGGTTATTTTTATTTGCTATTTTTAATAGCAAAGAAATACCTTTGACCATGTGATCAGTGAAAGGACTTAGATTCACGTTGGTATTGGTATGTAGCATCTGGCCATGTGGAACATGTCTCCGTAAGAGAATGAATTCTATTCTATGGTAGTGGCAGAAGGTTAGACGGGGCTATAAGCCTGAAATCTACCGAAATGTTAATCCGAAGTAGTATATCTTCTGTGCCGTTTGGGCCAAAGCTTTATTGATGTATATCAATCATGGAAATTGTTATGTCTCATTTATTGTATATCTTTAAATCAAATCAATGATTGATATGGAATGTTTGTCACATGATTCACATATGCCCTTGTTGTTCCTTGTTCCTCTTTGCTTCTGCCTTATTAAAGTATATATATGGCATAACGTTATATTGTATCTATTATTGAACTCACTAAGCGTCACCGCTTACCCTCTCGATGTTTAACAAATTACAGGAGATAAACATCCAGTATAGTTATATACTGGTACAAGATTTTTGAATAGTTTAAAACTATTGTATCGATAGAAGCTTATGAATAGTTTGAAACTATTGTATTTTGCACTCTCATATGTATAAAACTATAGAATCCTGGGAAGTTATGTAATATATAACACTTTAAAATAGTCGGTTTGTATCAAGTAGTTTGTAATCTCTTTATCAATCTAAAATATTGGTTTTATGAATATGCAAGTAGCATGTTTTGGAGTAACTATACTGTCGAGTATGAAAGTTTGGGTCTTTCATAAATACGAAAGTTAGAGTCTTTCATTATGTCGTCAATCTTTTTTTTTTACGTATTGAATTTTTTTTTTCAAATTGTTTATCACTAATTAAAGATGGAATAAATATAAATTCAAGAAAAACTAAAAAAATAAAGATATATGTGTTTTTTGAACTAGAAGATGTTAGAAAACTCTGGTCCACATCTACGCCAAGAAGATGGCGCACAGACATTTTTAGGTCTGCAATCTTCAAAAAAACAAACAGTTTGCGAAGACTAATGTCTACGTATGATCTGCATCGAGTATACAGAAGAGGTAAGAAGATATACAAGTATACATGTCTCTAAAGGCTGTCCTCAAAAATCAGAACTAATTAAACGTAGTTAAATTCAATTTCTTCATTTTAGTTAAACCCAGTTTTGTCAATTAGATTTTATTAAATTTATATTCATACCAAAAAGTCATTTGATTTGATCAAACGGACCGATTTGATCTACTTGGAGTTTCACATTTGTTTTAATAAAACTATTATTGTTATATAGAATTTTTGCAATCAAGTTCCACAAGTAATTATAGATAGCCCAATAAAATTACACAGAAACAATTTGCGAAGACTAATGTCTACGTATGATCTGCATCAAGTATACAGAAAAGGTAAGAAGATATACAAGTATATATGTCTCTAAAGGCTGTCCTCAAAAATCAGAACTAATTAAACGTAGTTAAATTCAATTTCTTCATTTTAGTTAAACCCATATGAATTGGTTTTGTCAATTAGATTTTATTAAATTTATATTCATACCAAAAAGTCATTTGATTTGATCAAAGGAACGGATTCGATCTACTTGGAGTTTCACATTTGTTTTAATAAAACTATTATTGTTATATAGAATTTTTGCAATCAAGTTCCACAAGTAATTATAGATAGCCCAATAAAATTACACAGAAAAGCACAACTATTTTATAAAACAATATCTTGCAAAATGTTACAAGATCAAGGAAAATAACTCAGTAACCAATTGTTTTCATATTTGATAACTTTTTTTTGTACACAATATATCATCAAATTTATTATTTATGTTCATCATAACCCTTAGGCTATCACAGAAGATAACCAACCATTGATTTTGTTTATATTTGATCAGTTATTTTGTTTATATTTGATCAGTTTCTTCTTTTGTATGCAATATATCATTGAACTTGTTGTTTGTGTTCGCTGTAATCTCCAAAGAAACTTTAAAAAAAAAAATTCCATCTAAAGAATACCTTCCCACATTAAGAAAAATATCCAACTAAGCGTTTGGCAATAAATAAAATCAAAATTACATCGAACAAAAGAGAATTACAACGAAAATAATCGAACCAAAAACGTTCTAGAAAGGCTTACACAACATGAGCTTCAAAAAATCCGAACCTTGGAAGCACATTCTAGAAAAAAATAATAATAATAAGTACCAAATCTTTTTTGTTCATGAATCTAAATTGTCTTTGTTTTAATAGGCTTCTTCTTTATTAACTTCCTTGGAAGCACTGTTTTCATTCCAACAAAAAACAAAAGTGCCCCGAGTAACGCAAGACTCTGCCAAAAAAAATAAAAAGCCATAAAAAATAAGCAAAAACAATATAGTTTTATTGTTATTTATTACACAAGACACAATAACACTAACAGTGTTTGATGTGTATTGGACTGAGACCAAAGTACTATTTTTTGTCTCACCCAAAAGGGAGATGATATTTCCACTTATGTTTTTGATTCATCTACTAAAAAAAATGTTTTTACTTTTATACCCCTTATCATGTTTATCTCTCTCTTCGATTAAACTAGAAGGTATAAAAGTCAAAAACCCTTTTTATAAAGTCAATGAATCGAAATTCAAAAACATAACCGGAAATATCACAATTCACATCCCCACCCAAAAAAGGTAAGAGAGTGATTTGCTCTTGATTCCTTTTTTATTACAAAAGACGAAAATACCCTTCTCATCATAGAAAAAATATTAAAGAAACCTGAACGAATTCTGGAAGAAGAACATGGAATTTTGGATCATCGGTTTCATAGTCGTAGAAGTCATGTAGCAATGGAGTCATAAATAGGATGTAATACATCTACAAAATGCAAATGAAAGAAAAATATTAAACAATAACAAATTAAAAATAATTATTTATTTTTGGCAAACACAGCGTCTGCTTAGTAACATCATGTGAGATGTAAATCAAGTACACAGTCTAGTAATACGTTTGTCAAACTAACAAATGACCGGAGAACATCTCTAGATTTTTTAATTAATACTAAATTATTAAATAAAAATATAAAATAACTAAATAAAAAACAATAACTACAAGGATAAAGTTATTACCAATAAATAGGCACCAGTCCTGCTCCCAAATACAAATAGAATCCCACCAACTCCTTTAAGAGCCATTGAAGCCAAAACCACATGCTTAACCTATATCAATATATCTTGAAATTTTTAATCAACTTATTTAATTTTTCACACTTACAATTTTTGGTTTTTTGTTGCAAACAAATGATCTTTCTTGAAAACCCATTAAAAAAAGGACAAATTTTTGCAATATAAAGCAATATTCATATTGATGAAAGTAGGTTGCTATTTCTTGTATTGAACCAAAAGATAGTTAATAGAAATTAGAAATTTTTTTAAAGATTGAGACTTAATGGGGAAAGTCCCTGATTATTTGTATTAAGGTTATGTTATTGACTTATTTCTACAACAAGTAAGAAAGAAACACTTATATATAACATATACTAGATTAAGTCACATATCCACATTTAGTAAAAAAATCAAACATCACTTAAAAGTGGGGTGTTCATTTATCATTTCTTTTTAATTTGGTTGAAGTTAAATCGATGAAAAGCAATAAGAGTCTCACATCAATTTTTGGTACTCCATCTCCAATTTTGGAGGTTAGAAATCTCTGAATAGAAGCAACTTTTGGAGCTAGTTCATCTGCAGCAGGTCCACCATTGTCGCCAAAATCATTAAACCTGTTCAAAAACAGGTACACAAATTAAAGAGATTTGAATCCTTCAAAAGCAGTTAAGGAACGGAACTATCTTAAACAATTTCAGTTTCGCAAATCATCTATATCCCTTCAGAAGCGTTTTATATGAAAAGTTAGAAAGGGTATTGAAGAATTTGAAGGCATTAGTGTTCGTAACGAGGTAATCGAAGAGCTATTGAACAGTTTATGCACCTGGATCGCCCCCTTTCATGGCGCTTAAACACGCAATCAAACGTCGGAAATCATACATTCATATATTAAAACAAGAGCTAGAGGAGACAAGCAATGTCTTTTACGAAAAGGGGTAACGAATCCTAAATAACAGGAAATGATACCATTCACAAAAACCAATTAGATTTGTGTTTGTATTTGAGAAATTAACATGAAATTCGCAAAAATTCTTCGGTAATCATGGTGATGGGGGATCGAACAACGCATAGTTTGGTACATTATGATAGTAGTAAGCGATTGGATCAGATTGAGAATGAAAAATGTTGATGTAGATCTAAAGAGAGATTTCGTACATTTGCCAAGCGGAGAGGATGAATAGAGAGGCAAAGAGGAGCCTTCCGAGGAAGGAAAAGAAACCCATTATCGTGTTTGAGTTTTTGAATCTGTAGTTGTGTTTGTGTATGGGTGCCTCAGGGAAAATCTGGGAGGCTGCTGCTGCTTGCTCGGAACCCGATGAAAGAGAAGAAATCAAAGTGGTTGGGTTCTTTCAGAGTTGCGAGGAGCCTATTTATGACACTGGTTTGATCTAATTGGAATTTGGAACTCTAAAAATCATTTTTTTTTTACAAAAATACCCCTCCCTCCACCATTTTTCATATGATTTCTTTAGCAAAAATAATAATAATAATAATAAAATAAAATAAATAAATATTGTAGTCGACTTAAAATTGTTCGACATTCAATAGATGAATGCTGCATAATTCGTTAAATAATGAACCATTATAAATTAAAATTGTGTTAGAAATGATGGTAGAGTTTGATGTAAAGAAAACTAACATTATTTATTCAAAGTATTCATCGATAGTCACTCAAATTTTATCTTCTTTTATACTTCACAAGCAACAAATAACTGTAGAAATCAAGTCATCGTTGAACGAACAACGTTATCTTGATCAATAATAGACCTAAATATGAAATAAAATATGGTTTTGTTGTTTATAGGGTTTTAAACTTGTTCTTTATATCCATCATGAAAATGTATTACATATTATTTGTCAATAACAACTATAATTTTCGACTAAATGTGATCTTCACATCAGTTATGAAAAAATAGTAGATATTATTTTCGAAAATAAATGATGACTATAATTTATGAGCATGTTTTTCAATAATGTTGTAACATTCAAAAATCACAATAAGTTTAAAATTTTCAAAATCATCCATTAATCAACATTGTTTACAAAAATAGTCATTGTTTACAAAAATAGTAATTGTTTCAAAAGCATTAGTTTAAATACGAGTTTTTTCAAAACCCAATGACATAAAAAATGAAGTAGTGTACGATCACACCTTTGCCTCTCCACGATCCTCTGAAGTACCTAAAACGATAAACTAAAAATTGTAAGCCATGGTTTAGTGTGTTTTCCCAAAGTACCAGCACACACACACACACAACATGATATACTAGGTCTACAGGTAGAAAGACAGGATTACCTCCGAGCCCACAATATGAGTCTAGCATGCCAATCGGGCCCTTAACTCATATCTAGAATGCTATTGAGCCTTCAATATGAGTTTGGCATGCCAATCGGGCCCTTAGCTCATATATGGAATGCTCTCGGGTTTGTTGGCTACAGCACAAAGCAGTACAACCTCAACCCAACACAATATGTCGACATATGTAATAGATAAACAGAAACACAAAACCAGCAACACACAGATAATCATGCAGATCTACTAATCGGCCGCAAACTAGCATAACGTTATCCTAACCAGGATAGATAATAGAGTGGGTTGGAATTAGTGCCTTCGACCCACAGTATAGTGAGAATAAACTCACCTTGCAGTCTAACGAATAGATGAATAATACACTACTCTGAATATTGGCTCTACAAGACACCTATTCAACACATAAAGACCAAGGCTTAACTATAGCTCAAAATACCCAAAATACCCTTAAGTCAAACTTGGTTAACCCTTGTTAAAATCAAAGTCAACGATCAATGTCAAAAAGTCAATATCCATTCTCAACGGAGTACGCCCTATGTACCAATAGAGTACGCCCAACATACTTTGATGTTGACTAAAAGCGAGGCGTTGACCGCGTACTTCCAGGTATGCCCAGCGTACGCTACCCAGTTCCAAAACCTCATTAAGAGCTTATTACATTAATCCCTTCCGTCCAAAACTCATATCTAAGCCCCAAATGATGTCATAAATCATAAAGTTTCCAACTTTATGACTTTGCATGGCTATAAAGTGTTCAATACCAAAAACCCTAACTCCTTGACCCATTAAGACTTCCTAGATCATGCATGAAAGGATAATAACAACAAAGAACCTATTTTTATGATTTAAGCTATTTGAAAGGACAACTCATGAAATCTAAAGTAGATCATACTCAAGAATACCGAGCAAAAGGGACCAAAATGCATGGAATTTAACCATAACAAGAACTAAGAGAAATATTCATCAAGGTCAAAACTTTTTTACCTTAAAATGGTGCCAAATGGTGATGAGATTCTGGATCTAAGGTGCTTCACTCTTCCAAGGTGGCCTTTTCTTCTTCTCCTTCCTTCTTACTCACCAAAAGTACCCACAAAAGTTCAAGAACACTCTCTGTAACACCCCGTTTATTAAGTAAATAAATTAATGATTGTATAGTAGCCCTAAAATCAATAATCATATAGCATGGTGTTGGATTCAAGGAGTAATTGTCACAGTTTTAGTAGTCAAGGGTTAAAAATGTAAGTTTCAGATTCACTTTGTAAATATTTATGAAGATAGGGGCTCCATAGTCATTATTGGGACCTAAATTGATAAAGGAATTTGATATGAGGGACTGAAAGTGAATTATGGCCAAAGTTCCCATGTGACCGGGTATAAACCCGTCACTTCCTCCTAACCCTAAACCTAAGGTGCATCGGTCGTCACTTGTGTTCTCTAGTCGCCATCATCCCGACTCCCTTCTTGCCTTCCCGATCAGTCGAAGCTCCAAGACTCCGAATGACCACCAGTGACTCACGTTGACGGCAAGCTGAAGACTACCGGATTGCAGGGACGTCGCAACAAGTGAAGGGATGCGGACTAGTTATCGTTGTGTGCACGTCATCGTTGATGGAACAGGAACGACCATTCAAGTGACGTTGGTTGCTGCCGACGAAATCAAGGATTGCTAGGCCGACGTTCGTCCGATGGGTGGTAAGAAATCGAGACAGTTTCCACTCGCAGTTGTTTCCGGTGGCGAATGAAACCCCCTAGCTCCATCTGCCGCCGCTGCTGGGATCGTTCCAACAGCCGCTGAGCCGCTTCTCCGTGTTTCTTTCTTCTTATTCTTCTATTACTCAGTCAGCCATGTCAGCGGTATCGATGGGATGGGACACTACCATGGTCGTGGTGGTGTACTGTCGGCGATGTTGTAAGCGTCAAGAACCACCGGGAGCTGCTGCCCGCCTCCCTATGTCCGCCGCCGCCTTTGCGGTTCTTCTAAGTTGCTCCGGTTGTGCTCCGCCATCCTTTCCCATCGTCACAAGCTCACTGTCGTCGGAAGATCTCGCGAATAGTGTAGACTAGCCACTGCCACCAACGTGAGGTGGTGGCTGCCATCGCAGAGTGCCATCAGTTCGGGAATTTGTCATCCAGCAGCTGGGGTTGAGTCTGCAGGACTTCAACAGTGTGGGATTGTGTCTATAGGACTTCAGCAGTGTGAAGTGAGTTTCCTTCCAGTAGGAACGGGTCTACGGCCACAATGCCGGCCCGTTTAATTAGCAGTAGTTCCGGACTCCAGTCCGATGTAGTAGTTCATTATACTTGGTGTCTTTGTGATACAGATGAGTTATGTGTTCCGGACTATGGTCCGATGCAGTATGCAGTATATGTGTTTATATTATCTGCTATGATTATGTTATGCTATGCTCAGTTAGTTCCGGACTTCGGTCCAATGCAGTAGTTCGGGTGTTTGATGTCTTTGTGATTCAAGCATGTTTTGTGTTATGTGTTCTGGACTCTGTTCTGATGCAGTATGCACTATATGTATTCATGCTAGTTGATATGTTTATGATATGCTATGTTCAGTCAGTTTCGGACTTCGGTCCGATGCAGGGGACGGGGTCCCAGTCAGTTCCGGACTTCGGTCCGATGCAGTTAGTTCCGGACTTCGGTCCGATGCAGGGGATGGGGTCCCAGTTAGTTCCGAACTTCGGTCCGATGCAGTTAGTTCCGGACTTCGGTCCGATGCAGGGGACGAGGTCCCAGTCAGTTCTGGACTTCGGTCCGATGCAGTTTCCGTACTTCGGTCCGATGCAGTGGGCAAGGCCCAATATGTGTTTATATGTTATTGTATGGTATGTGGTAGTTTGGGGGAGCTCACTAAGCTTCGTGCTTACCGTTTCAGTTTTGGTTTCAGGTACTCAGTTTTCAAAAGAGGAGCTCGGGAAGATTGCAGTGCACAGACTTTTTGTTCAGCCTGGGATGTTTATACTCTGATATGTTTGACAACTGTTATGATATTTTGATATACATTGTTTATGATTCTTATATGACATTGATGAATATGGTTTTATTACTGATTTAAAACGAAATTTTCAGACTGTATTTTTGGGATGTTTCAAGTTGGTATCAAAGTCTTGGTTTGAGGGATTCGGACACATTTTCAGGTGTGTCTGAACTCAAACTAAGGAATTGGTATAGAAATTTTCAATAGTAAATTAGTTTTTATAAAAAGGGAGTTTTGAGAAAAGAAAAGAGTTTTAGAAAAAAGCGAAAAGAATTTTTAGAAAGAGAAGAACTTTGAAAAGAGAAAAAGGGTGTGGTGTATGCAATCGGCCGAGCTAAAGTAAGTACTCCCAAATTACCCATACAAGTTTATGTTATGATTATCCGTTTCAGTTTCAGTAGAACAGCATGCTATAATAGGACTAAGGATCTAGGAGGATGCCTTATGTGCTTGCTTTATATGTTCCAGCTTTATGAGAATTGCATGCTAGTATTGAGTAGAGAGTAGTAGGATAGCCTGTTTAGGTTATGCCTGATAGTATGAACTTAGCATTGTATGCTAGTATAGTTTCTTGTCATGAGAATAGAATTGCTTTAGTGGTTCCTGTGCCTGAATGTTGCTTGCTTTGTGCTTTGTGGGACTCTGAGTGATGGGAATTAGCCATTGGGTGAATACTTCACGTCACATGTGATTAGGGTTGAATAATCTCAGAGTTCTGGATTTGGCTCTATTGCGTAGCTCTTGTCTGAGTCTAACCGTTGTAGGGACGAGTCTTTTACTCGAAGGATTATCTGAGCCTCGTCACATGTGATGGTATTCAGGTAATGGCTAATTGGCATTACAAGGAGGCCTTCAGCAGTACGAGGAGCACCTGAGGGAGGTGGTAGAGACTTTGAGGAGGGAGATAATTTTCGCAAGGTTTTCCAATTGTGATTTCTAGTTGTCCGGGGCCTAATTTCTTGGGCACCTTGTCAATCAGAAGGATGTTTTAGTCGATTTAGTCAAGATAGAGACCGTGATGCAGTAGGAGATTCCGAGGTCTCCAACTGAGATTCGGAGCTTCATGGGCTTAGCGGATTATTACCGGAGATGTATTCGGATTTTTATAAGTTGTGTGATCTTTTGGATTAGCTGGTGTTGAAACCCTAGCACGAATAAGCGTGAGTTCTAGCAGATGGTCATGGGTGGTGAGAAGGATTGGGAATTCTTCCAGTTTGGTATGTTGTAAGGCATTAGCTGAATCAAAGTGGGGGAGAATCGCCCAAGGATTTAGAAACGGGAGCAATTTTTAGACTAGGATAAGTCTTGCATCCTTGTCTGAAAGGAAGACAACCCATGTGGTTGTATGGTTCGAGGAGAGTGTGATATGGAAGTTTGGAAAAACTTGCCAATAAGGAGATTGCGTTCCCATAATGTTTACTAGTAAGCCTTAGGGAATCAGGTTAGGGATTCCATACAGGACATGAGTTGAGCTAAGTGTGGGTCAAGCGCGTATTAGATCCAGCATAGATAGTGATAGAGTGTTGTAAGTCTGCGGGTGTAGTTGTAGCATTCACTAGTAGCCAGATAGTGTTAGAGTGTTGTAAGTCTGCGGGTGTAGCCGTAGCATTCACTAGCAGAAGACAGTGATAGAGTGTTATAAGTCTGCGGGTGTAGCCGTAGCATTCAATAGGTTGGTAGATTGCGTGAGTGCGTTGTTAGGACGCAGAAAGAACAGTAGTACCCACCAGTTCGGGTGTAGCGGTGAGGAAATGGAAATCCACGGATTGGATTTCGGAATTTCCCAGACGGATTAGACCTAGTTAAGCCAGTGATAAGATTGTAGAAATGCCACTACAGAGATGAGAGCAAGGAAGCAGTCAATTGTTTAAGGTCATTTATGACATGAGGCTACCGATGGTCATGTAGCCATCACTTTTAGCCTTAGGTTTGGTGACATCAAGATTTGACGTATGGACTCGATCAGTTAGATCAGGAAGTTATTAGAGCCTCAGTGGCATGATAACTAGTGGCAGAGAAGGATTTCATTCAGTGGTCGGGTGTGGAGACTAAATAGGGAGTCCTTTGGCTCCGCAGCCGGACTGGAACCTGGTATTTCAGATGATTGGTGAACGAATTAAGACCAGGGAGTTCTTGGTAGGCTTGGCAAGAAGCCATGTGGCAGCATACAGCTTCAGGCAGTTTAATGTTCGGACAGTTTCAGCGATTGGCAGTATTAGTATTTATGATTTAGGTTGCAGGTTCGGATGGAATAATAGATTGCTTGGGTTATGCTAAATGACCTCCAAGGATGATTGGGTCTGTGAATTCAGTTTTCTGGTGGGAGCCTCAGGTTACCTGAAGTTGAGTAGTCAGTTGAGGGATAAGCAGACTAGTTTCAACGATAATGATTCAGTATGAGTGGTTTGTCAGGGATTCAGACCATCTTGAGACAGCAGATTTCCGATAGGGTAGAGGTGATCTTGTCGAAAGGAATTCGTTCACCCGTGGATTTTAGGGCTTTGCGAAGGTTGGTCACGGTTGCGTTGGGAAGGCTAGGGTGTGCCAAGGATTGTGACCATGTTACTAGAGTATTTGGGTGTGTAAGGAATGATTTCGAGGACGAAATCTAATTTAAGAGGGGGAGAGTTGTAACACCCCGTTTATTAAATAAATAAATTAATGATTGTATAATAGCCCTAAAATCAATAATCATATAGCATGGTGTTGGATTCAAGGAGTAATTGTCACATTTTTAGTAGTTAAGGGTTAAAAATGTAAGTTTCGGATTCACTTTGTAAATATTAATGAAGACGGGGGCTCCATAGTCATCATTGGGACCTAAATTGATAAAGGAATTTGATATGAGGGACTGGAAGTGAATTATGGCCAAAGTTCCCATGTGACCGGGTATAAACCCGTCACTTCCTCCTAACCCTAAACCTAAGGTGCATCAGCCGTCACTTGTGTTCTCTAGCCGCCATCATTCCGACTCCCTTCTTGCCTTCCCGGTCAGTCGAAGCTCCAAGACTCCGAATGACCACCAGTGACTCACGTTGACGGCAAGCTGAAGACTACCGGATTGCAGGGACGTCGCAACAAGTGAAGGGAGGCGGACTAGTTATCGTTGTGTCATCACCGTTGATGGAACAGGAACAACCATTCAAGTGATGCTGGTTGCTACCGACGAAATCAAGGATTGCTAGGCCGACGTTCGTCCGATGGGTGGTGAGAAATCGAGACAGTTTCCACTCGCAGTTGTTTCCGGTGGCGAATGAAACCCCCCCAACTCCATCTGCCGCCACTGCTGGGATCGTTCCAACAGCCGCTGAGCCGCCTCTCCGTGTTTCTTTCTTCTTATTCTTCTATTACTCAGTCAGCCATGTCGTCGGTATCGATGGGATGGGACACTACCATGGTCGTGGTGGTGTAATGCCAGCGATGTTGTGAGCATCAAGAACCACCGGGAGCTGCTGCCCGCATCCCTATGTCCGCCGTCGCCTTTGCGGTTCTTCTAAGTTGCTCCGGTTGTGCTCCGCCATCCTTTCCCATCATCACAAGCTCACTGTCGCCGGAAGATCTCGCGAATAGTGTAGACTAGACACTGCCACCACCGTGAGGTGGTGGCTGCCATCGCAAAGTGCCATCAGTTCGGGAATCTGTCATCCAACAGTTGGGGTTGAGTCTGCAGGACTTCAACAGTGTGGGATTGTGTCTACAGGACTTCAAAAGTGTGAGGTGAGTTTCCTTCCAGTAGGAACGAGTCTAAGGCCACAATGTCAGCCCGTTTAATTAGCAGTAGTTCCGAACTCTAGTCCGATGCAGTAGTTCATTATGCTTGGTGTCTTTGTGATACAGATGAGTTATGTGTTCCGGACTATGGTCCGATGCAGTATGCAGTATATGTGTTTATATTATCTGCTATGATTATGTTATGCTATGTTCAGTTAGTTCTAGACTTCGGTCCGATGCAGTAGTTAGGGTGCTTGATGTCTTTGTGATTCAGGCATGTTTTGTGTTATGTGTTCCGGACTGTGTTCTGATGCAGTATGCACTATATGTATTCATGCTAGTTGATATGTTTATGATATGCTATGTTCGGTCAGTTTCGGACTTCGGTCCGATGCAGGGGACGGGGTCCCAATCAGTTCCGGACTTCGGTCCGATGCAGTTAGTTCCGGACTTCGGTCCGATGCAGGGGACGGGGTCTCATTCAGTTCCGGACTTCGGTCCGATGCAGTTAGTTCCGGACTTTGGTCCGATGCAGGGGACGGGGTCCCAGTCAGTTCTGGACTTCGGTCCGATGCAGTGGGCAAGGCCCAATATGTTTTTATATGTTATTGTATGGTATGTGGTAGTTTGGGGGAGCTCACTAAGCTTCGTGCTTACAGTTTCAGTTTTGGTTTTAGGTACTCAGTTTTCAAAAGAGGAGCTTGGGAAGATTGCAGTGCACAAACTATTTGTTCAGCCTGGGATGTTTATACTCTGATATGTTTGACAGTTGTTATGATATTTTGATATACATTGTTTATGATTCTTATATGATGTTGATGAATATGGTTTTATTACTGATTTAAAACGAAATTTTCAGACTGTATTTTTGGGATGTTTCACTCTCAAGCTGGATTAAGGTTCTAGATGGACGAAATGGCAAGTGGAGGTTGAAGAGGAAATGAGAAATAAAGAGTTCATGATGTTTATATATGGACCAAACCCTAAAAATTAGGGTTTAAGGATCCTTCACGTACGCCCAACGTACTAATGCTCGTATATGTACACCCAACGTACACAACGTACGCCTAGTGTACTAAGCCTTTCCCTGAATTTACAAAAATGCCACTATAGGCCCTATTTGCAATCTTTCTCATTGACAAGGGCTAAAAATCATAAACCTTCATACTTAAGAGTAGATTTTAGAAATACCTTTTTGTCGAGATGTTCCAATTCTCCCCCACTTGAACTAGACTTCATCCTTGAGGTCAGATGTCGCTAATAAATTAGGATAATGCTTCTGCATCTCCACCTTTGGCTCCCACGTCTACTCGGAACCTCTTCGATGTTGCCACTGAACATTTACCAAAGGTATCCCCTTATTACGAATGAGCTTCATCTTTCTCTCCACCACCGCTACCGGCCTCTTAATATAATTTAGGGGCTCATCAACCTGAATATCATCCAAAAGGACCACTGCCTCGTAGTCCAACACGCACTTCCATAATTGCGAAACATGGAAAGTGTTGTGGATGATGACTGAGCTCATCCGACAAGTCTAACCGGTAGGCCACCCCGCCTACCTTGACACTCACATGGAATGGTCAAATATATCAGGGACCCAACTTCCCCCACTTCCTGAAGCGTATCACACCCTTCTAGGGTGAGACCTTCAATAGCACCATATCGTCGACTTGGAACTCCAACTCTGATCGACGTCGGTCGACATAGCTCTTCTACCGACTCTGAGTTGTCTACAATCTCTGTCTGATCTACTGGATAAGCTTTGTAGTCTAGAGGACTACCTCAATCCTTCACATGACTCTCTGACAAACCTCCCCCCCCCCAACAAATTGGGGTATGACATCTCCGACTATATAAAAGCTCGAAGGGCGGTGCACCAAAGCTGGAGTGATAGTTATTGTTGTAGGAAAACTCCACAAGAGGTAGGTAGGAATACCAACTCCCACCAAAATTTAAGACATAAGCCTGCAACATATCCTCAAGTATCTGGATGCTCCGCTCAACCTAGTCATCGGTCTGCGAATGATAAATAGTGTTAAAAAGTAGCATCATGCCAAGTTCCTCGTGGAACTTCTAACAGAATTAGGAAGTGAACCAAACATCCCGATCTGATATAATAGATACCGGAACCCCATGACGAGCAACAATCTAATGAACATACACATCAACCAACTTCTCGGTCGAGGAACTTTCTCATATGGCCAAAAAGTGGGCATTTTTGGTCAATCGATCCCCAATAGCCCATATAGCATCAAAAACCTTGGAAGTCTTCGGTAGCTTGGTGATGAAACCCATGGTGATCTATTCTCACTTTCACATGGAACTTCCAAAAGAGTAGCTTTCCATGCGGCCTCTGATGCTCGACTGTGACCATCTTACAGGTCAAGCACCTCTCAACGTACCAAGCTATTTTCCTCTTCATACACGGCCACCAGTAACTTAGTCTCAAATCCTGATACATCTTGGTGGCTCTCGGGTGTATCAAAAAGCGAGAATTATATCTGCCTGAACCCTCCAGAAACCAGAACCCAAACCCGACCACGTCGGGTCAACAATCCATGACTATCGGTGACAAATTTGTCGATATCGCCACTGATCATCTTCTGTTTCTAGTTCTCCCTCTTAACTCTTTCTTCTTGTGTCCCTCTGATCAAATCGAAAAGTTGAGAATCAATGGATATGCTCATACATATATCTGAAAGATCGAGTATGTTCAAGAATCATAAAAGTGATATTGCTAATTACCATATGATACTAAAGGGTCACACTAACAACAACTTGATATAATTGATTATTTACTAGAAATCAATTTTAATAAATATTTAACAAACTCTTATAATTAAATTGGAAATTATTTTTTTTATGAAATAATAATTTTCATTAGCAAGTAACATTATATATACTTAATATGACGTGAATTAATAATTCATTCACAACATTTTGGACTAGATAAATTATTTTGTCTTTTACCAAAAAGTAAAGTTTATATTTTATAAACTTGGTTTATAAAATATAGAAGGATTTTGTCTTTTTTTACCCTTTATAATAATCAAATTTTGGCTAGACAAAAGAGAGTATTGGTTCTTCATTTGTTTAATGAAAAATAAACTTTCCTCTAAAAAAGACAAGCATGGACAATATGATTAAAATAAGTAGTGATGGTTTTTTGATTAATTTGTTCAAAAGAAAGGCATGACTTGAAGCATGGGGAACACATAGGCTTTAGGGGCATGGGTTGTAACTGTTGGGTTATGAGCATTCTAACACTCCTAAGTGTACATGCAACCCTAAATACCTTGGATCTATGTTTTCTCTATTATACATGCAAATATGAACATCCAAGGTATTATCCTAATCTAGCATACAAAACTATCAATATAAGAAGATAGAATACATACCTCTTTGATGGTGCTTGTCTTCATGAAGCTTGAGTGCCTAGTGCCCCAAGTGTGACACCTCAAATGGTTCACACAACACCAAATACACTTGGAATAACTTGAGAGAATTCTACACTTCATAAAATCGGCTAGCCCTCTCTAGAATAATACTAGTGGCCGCTTTTCCTCAAGAATAAGATGCTTATATAGTTATACAATTAGGGTAAACCCTAATTGTCATAACTTTCCATTTCCTTGGATCCATGGGTTCAAATACACCATGGAGCATCCATGGAGCATCATATGGGTTTTGGCCCAACTAGATAATCCATGGAGCATTAGCCCACTATACAAGTATGGATGATTTACACAATCAACCCACATATTTAATTAGTCTTCTTTTGATCACTCAATTAATGCTAGATTAATTCTTGATCAATACTAATTAAATAATCTCATTATTCTTATTATTAATATACTAGAACTTATAATATATTAATAACCATAAGTGTCTTATTTCTCTCATTTAGTCTATCCAAGTGCATGATGCCATGCAACCCAAATGGACCATGCCGGG
Organism: Lactuca saligna; assembly: GCF_052625555.1. NCBI lineage: Eukaryota > Viridiplantae > Streptophyta > Magnoliopsida > Asterales > Asteraceae > Lactuca > Lactuca saligna. The sequence continues at coordinate 191,730,089 of NC_136419.1, read as the reverse complement.
TCGGGTCAAGTCTTACCAATTATAGTTATGGACTTAGACATTAATCCAACAGTCTCCCACTTGGATAAGTCTAAAACTATTATTGCATATGACTTCAGGAACCAACTGGCAATAGTAGCTCTCAAAAGCTTCTGTCGAACTCTGACCTTGTAGATGAATTCTGACCTTTGTCAATGACTTGTCCATTAGATAAGGGATCATATATTCCTCCATTCTAGATATCATATGGACTGAGACATGGATTATAATCATTCTCTTTGTCCATTTGTTGTTTCCCGATTTCCGATTTATGACGACTGACTAATTGAACAAATCAAATCAGTCCTGGCCCGACCGAGCACTTCCATTTGTCATCATCAAATTATCGAGGGGCCCACAGATATCGCTTTTATCCCGAAGGTAAAAGGAATGGATAAACTTCGACTCATATGGCTTGTTCTACTACTTGTTGAATCATACACAAAGACACGTTTTATAGCACCGAGTTACCAAATGCGGTTTCGTGCAATCAATGTACAACCAACTCATAGTAACAACTCATATCTCTAGGTTTGAAGAATATAAGATATTATCGTCTCATGATCACTCGTGATAAAATCCATGAAGTGATTCCAATGAGCGCGGGTTGAATCCAATACTCAGAACTTATGAGTACTCATGAGTGTTGTAGCTATTTGTCCAACACCTTAGACCTTTACAAGCCAACCCATGACAGTCTTAATTCATATCTACTTCCAACATATGACTGACTGTGGATGGTTTGAATAACTTAGTCATTCCGGAAGAATAACCTAGTTTATTCTGGAAGTCAAAACATGCAAAATGAAACACAAGAATAATTGAATCCAATATGGTATCAAAACCTATGAACATAAATAAAACACCTTTTATTTATCACCATATGATTACACATTATTCATTGTATACTGTTTCAGCTATCAACTTTATTGTTGAATTTAAAACAATAGTTGTCCCATGCTCCAAGCATGTACACTATGTTTTTCTAAACACTAGTCATGCCATACACCAAGTATGCACACTATGTTTGTCTATGATCTTTACTTTGTGAACTAGATCCATTGAACATAACTTCACACTCCCAAATCCTTACTGTAAATACAAGAATTCCAAATTCATGTCATTTACTAAAATCTGTTAGATTCTAAACTTATATGCATTGATCCTCTTGTAATGATTATGCACAAATTCATAAAGACTTGACAACAATCATTACAGAGCATTCCAAAGGAGATCAGCTCCTTAGAAACATCCTTCTTGCATTAAGTTTCCTAATCTTAAACAGATTGAAAATTCTAACTTTGAAACATTTCCAGATTCCATTTTGACTATCACTTCTGAACAAGAGTTGCCTCCTTACAGATTATGTCAATATGGTCCTTCCAGAATTATCACTATACTTCCAACTGTCCTTGAGCAACCAATCTTTGGTAACCCTTAGATTGTCCTCGACAATTGTTTAATCCTTTTAGTCATATCCAGTTCTATACCTTTTCCCTTCTTAATGCCCTAGGCATTTGGAAAATTTTAGAAAGGATGAATATAGCACATGTAATCGATCCTATATCCGAAGCATATGGGACACGATTCATGATGTCTCACATAAAGACTAAACCAGTCTTTTGCTATAACATTTCCATTTCTATTTGCCAAGTTCTCATAATTCAGATTATAAAAAGGGATGCCGTAATCATAATCAAATTTTAGAACGCAAATAATGGACCCATATATAGAATTTCCTTATGTTGAGCCATTCCAACATGAATTCATATATATCCTTGACTAAATGATTAAAACCTCACGATCTAAGCTTATAGATTTGAGATGAAGTATAATTTCCTCTCCCTTAATTATAGCAAAACAACTTTTTCCCAATTGAAACCTTTTGTTTTCTATAATTAACATTGCTAGCTTGCAATACTTATCATAATTATCATGCTCCCACTAACATGATGATTATTAGCATAACACTTATGCTCCCACTAGCTTTGACATGTACTCAGAAATCAGCTGGACTTCTAGAAATCAATACTTTATTAACTTTCTTACCAAAGTTCAGATTTATGATACTGGATTGTTTTGATAGAACTTTATCAAAATCATACACCTTTCCTTAGATAGCACACTTGTGTGTCTAAACAATTATGAAGAGGGATGCCGTAATCATAATGGTTAGACCTTTTTGCCACTTCTCACAAGTCCAGGTTAGTGTGCCGGTAAACCACACACGCTCCACTAATGACTTTGAGAATGCAAATATCACAATTGCTATCTAGCTAAAATCTACTTAGTGAAAGTGTTTCCTCACCATCATTTTCATGAATCGGAGAGAAACCTTATGACACTTAGATTTATTGGTGTATGTGTTCTTATCCATGTGAATTGTCAAAACCATAGTCACAAGACAAGGATAATGACAAATCCAAACTCATATGGACTGAACTCAATCTTAATTTCTTGCCACCTGGCAGCTCAAGGGCCTGCCATTGCTTCCAAGTTGTTGTGCAACCAATTGAGAACTCTAAGAACTCAACTTTAACTGGAATGGGCACAGACTATGTCAACACGATAGGTTATAAACCTCAAGTCGTGTGCTAGTGAAGAACTTTAGGTTCTATTCTTGATTAGTTCTTGAGACTTTCAAGACCTTTAAGACTCCCACTGTCCTCTTGACCTATAAGACTCCCTTGTCAAACATCCAAGAGATAGTGTGGATTCTAACCAAGACAAACACTTCACACAGTTGGCCTAAGTTGGTCTTTGTTTTATCCAAAACATCACAACTTACCAACTTAAAATGAACAAGAGTAGGACACTTTTACTCTTACATTTGACATGTGTTTTAAACCTTCTTAAAGACATGTCACTCAAGTTACAATCTTGGAGTATGACTCTAAGACTTGTATTGGAACGAAGTATGACTCATCTTCTTGATTTAACCATTTCAACAATTTCAAGATCCCTTCTTCTTAGTCATAAGAATGCACTAAGACTTCCTTAGAGAACAAATTTTGATATGGTTTCTTAATCATTAAGATGATCACAAAGCTGATACTAAAGTACTCTCCCATCTTTTCAGATTTGAGAAACTTTTATCCTTTTGCCTAATTTAATTCTTCTTATCCGCTCTGCTATGCATTGAAACCTTTTCCAATGTCTCAGAGTTACACTTAAGCTTGTAAGTATAATCATATTTACTGAGCTTTAGTAAACTATGACGAATAGCCTTACATCTTTTGTGGTGGACTTAATCAGTGCACATGACTATGTACTCGATCCCTTAGTCCATTACTTGACTCACACATCCATGTGAACAAGTAATTAGTCTTAATTTTTCCAATACTTGAAAGTTCGCATTCATCATGCTATACAACTTGCATGATTCCAAGTCCCGGTCCAATTGAGACTTGGGTGATGAGAATTTTTCCTTTATTTGATAAATTTAGACATTACCACAAATGAAAGAATCAATTTCATATTTCCACTCTTGCTCTTAATGGAATCATATAAGCAACAATTTTTCCTCAAATGCCATTGTAAGGATATTTTAAAATAAATAAAATCAAAAATTTTCTTTTATTTTAAAACTTTGCAGAAAAACTTATCCTTACAATCCAAATGAAAACTTGTTGTTATCTATTCCTAAGCAATACCTCATAACTCCTAAGAAGTAGCTCAAGAATCCGATCTTCAAACTACGCGATAGAAATCCATCTATGCGATCAGATTCAACATATTCTTTCTTTAAGTTCCTTCACTTTTTTCTTTAATTCTTAAAACATCAACATGTGACCCAGTCACATCATGTAATAAGAATCTCAGAATAGAAACTTAACAAAGTTAGATAGTGGACTTTACCTGAAGTAGAGTCAACCTTATTGACTTTAACATCCTTAGGTAAATTTGGCAGCTTCACAACTAATGACCCTTCCTTTGGCAATATAAACATATGGACCCTTTGAAAATGGTACACGGGACTATCACAAACTTAGTCTTTACCATTTGGTCAACCTAGTTGACTATGGTCAATCCCTTTCCTTGGGAAGAGAATGTTTTTTTTTCTGTATTTCCAGTGTCACCATTGTCAATGTCCATAAAGTTTCAGGAAGTTGATCTTAGCAAATAGATAAGATCATTAAGGGTCTTGTCATAGTCTGTTTCATAGGTGTTCCAAAAGAACTCACTATGTGACTTAGAAAGTGATTGAACCACCAACTTTCTCAAGACTTTGACACCCTTCTCTCCCGGCTTGTCAATATGTGACTACATCTCCAAGATGTGATCACACCTAGACCTTGCCTTGCCAATGGGGCTTGAGTGATCTTAAACTTTTCAAGAACTTGTGGGTTAGGGAGAATAATTGGAGGAGGAGAAAGAAGTATGATATCCATGGGACATCATCTTCATTAGGAATGCTTGTTTCAAGAGATTTGGGAAGATCATAAATGTCTAAAACAGACATGTTTTGGGAGATATTCAAGATAGTTGATCTTAAAGTCCTTAATATGACACCCAATATGAAATATTAAGGCTAGGACCCAACAAACTATTTTATAACTTAGAAGAGGTATGCCGTAATCTAAGCTATAAAACAATTTGAAGGTAGGTGAATGACGATTCACCAATTTCCACCAAGATAAACGAAATGTATTATTAGGTTTTAATTGGATTTGAAATTCCTAGATCTTTTGAGATTCATTGAACTGTTCAATGGCATGTTTCAATCTCAAGTGTGCCCTTCAGGTTTTGTGACTGGGATGCCGAGGATCACAAAACAAGGTGTGAAGTAACCATGCAAATTACTTGGTACCCTTAAGTGTTTATCCCTCAATCGATGTGCCGGTTAACCACACACGCTCCATCGATACTATGATAAACATTAAGTTACCCTTTGCCTACCTTGTTAAATACGAGTTAGTGTGCCGGTTAACCACACACGCTCCACTAACCGACTTAAACAAAGTGCAAAGTGTAATTTCATGGATTAGCACCTTCTTCACATTTTCCTAAGTAACTAAGATTGGGTATTTATAAGAGTTTAGTTACTTAGTATTTATCATTAATACTTTTAATGAAGGGAGAATTATAGTCCTGTCAAACCCGTTCGGCTAACGACCCTACACCAGTCAAGCAAGCGGTGGGTGAGAGTGGACACCCATTAAGTTGCCATTTTATAGGCAACAACCTTATACCCACCTTATAGACCGGCTTCGTGAATGAGGCGTACTAGCGGTAAGACCGACTTTACTCTTATACATATATATATTATTAACTTATAATATTATAAAGTATAAGGGTTGAATTTTAACTTTTAAAATTCTAAGGGCTAACTTGGAATTAAAGTATTCATATGAGAAAACTTTACGAATTCCTAAACTTGAGGGCAAGTTTTGAAACTATTCAAAACTAATTAATTCCATAACTTATGTATTTAAAGTAGTTTTAATCCAAAAACTCTTCAAGTTCCATAACTTGTGGACAAAATATGGAAGACTTTAAACTAATAAAGAATTAACTTTTCTTTATTTTATAACTTATGGATTTAATTATGGTTACATATTTTATTTATTTATTTATTAATGAAGTGACTTTTGAACCTCCATAACTTAAGGACAAGACTCTTCATCTTTTGTAACCATTGCCAACTTTTATGAGTTTTATGAAACTTAAATGTGACTTTTCATATAACTTGAGGACAAGTTACAAAAACACATTTTAGAATCAACTCTTAGATTAATTTGGATTGAAAACAACTATTTCATTCAACTTTTCTATTAATCTAAGCAACTCATAAGAACAAGATAATTCAAATCAAACTTTTTCATGTAATTAGTCTAACCTTTAAACTAATACAAAACATGAATCTATTGACAATTATCTTTGAAAATGGATTAGCATGAACATTACCACATTAAAAAACAAGTTTATAAGTTCAAAAACAACTTAGGGTAATGTTCCTAGTCCATTTCTAGCCAAAAACCTCGAAAATATGCTGTCTGGGGTCCAACTCGTCGAGTGCATGAACATAACTCGGCGAGTTGGATGCATTTTGCCTTGGACTCGTCGAGTCCCTTCATGGACTCGGCGAGTCTGCTGGGCTGACAGCACCAATTTCGATTTTTCAGCTTCTATTGCAAGTATAACAAGAAAACAAGCCTAGGCTCTGATACTACTGTTGGGTTATGAGCATTCTAACACTCCTAAGTGTACATACAACCCTAAATACCTTGGATCTATGTTTTCTCTATTATACATGCAAATATGAACATCCAAGGTATTATCCTAATCTAGCATACAAAACTATCAATATAAGAAGATAGAATACATACCTCTTTGATGGTGCTTGTCTTCATGAAGCTTGAGTGCCTAGTGCCCCAAGTGTGACACCTCAAATGGTTCACACAACACCAAATACACTTGGAATAACTTGAGAGAATTCTACACTTCATAAAATCAGCTAGCCCTCTCTAGAATAATACTAGTGGCTGCTTTTCCTCAAGAATAAGATGCTTATATAGTTATACAATTAGGGTAAACCCTAATTGTCATGACTTTCCATTTCCTTGGATCCATGGGTTCAAATACACCATGGAGCATCATATGGGTTTTGGCCCAACTAGATATTTCATGGAGCATTAGCCCACTATACAAGTATGGATGATTTACACAATCAACCCACATATTTAATTAGTCTTCTTTTGATCACTCAATTAATGCTAGATTAATTCTTGATCAATACTAATTAAATAATCTCATTATTCTTATTATTAATATACTAGAACTTATAATATATTAATAACCATAAGTGTCTTATTTCTCTCATTTAGTCTATCCAAGTGCATGATGCCATGCAACCCAAATGGACCATGCCGGGTCGGGTCCAGTCTTACCAATTATAGTTATGGATTTAGACATTAATCCAACAGTAACGACCAAAAATTTCAACTTTTCAAAAACAACCCATTTTAATAATGTTATTACAAAAAGGTTTTCAATACATTTATTATCAGAGTATTCCCAGAACCATATCATAAACATAAACACGAGGAGCGGTACGATCACGCCTTCGCCTTGCCACAGTCTCGTGAAGAACCTGAAAAACATTAAACCACAACTGTAAGCCCGAAAGCTTAGTGAGATACCTCCAAAATACCAACCACATATACGCCCTTCCAGGCTACTACCTTCCGGTCCAAATCGTAATGCCTTCCGACCCATAACATAGTGCCTTCCGGCCCATAACATAAATACCATACAAAAACTCAAAGTGATCATCACCATCTGTTTTAATATGTGTGACAGTACCCGAATTATGTTTGGTCAAGTTGTGGAAATAAGCTGGAAGTTTGGTAAAAGAATCCTCTTTTGTACCCCTTAACGACAACAATGCATATTGCTTCGCACGCAATACTTGATGGTATGAGATATTGATATTCAATTGAGCATTCATATCATTAACACTATATTTCCCCCGATAAACTCTACTATAATCTTCAGGAAAAACATCACCAAGATATTCACCCAAAACATATTTGCTTGCTTGTCGATGATTAGGTTGCAAAATTGTTGAAGAACAAGTATGTACATCAACAAATTTATTCACTTGGAAAAGTCCATCAGAATTTTTAATTGCTGTTGCTCTTAGTAACCACGAACAATTTTTCGAAACACACACAACCTCATACTTTGATTTGTTGGATCTACTTGTCATCGTCTGAAAACCTTCTCAAAGACATTATTACCAATACACCGCTTTAAAAGTTTTTTGTTCTTAAATATACTCCCACATTCAATCTTTTGAAGATTCTTGTCTACCATCTGTGTTGGGATATCTTCATTAATATCAACAGGGCATTCTGGTACAGGGGGCATACCGTAAAAAAGGTTATCGGGAAACTTAGCTTTAACTTTATCACCCAAGTCATCTCTATCTGAATTGGTTTGTAGGTCGGTTATATCTAAACATACATTAGCAACATTAACATAATCCCCGTAAACATGCTTTTTTTCATTTTTTTGATTCTTATTTTTTTCTTTTTACTTTTATCTACCACACGCCTATTCATAACTTTAACTTCTTGTTCGGCAACATCATCACAACGACCACCCACATCATTAATATATGTACCAACATCATCATCACCAACATACTTGTAATTCTCAGGATCCACATAGGTGAATAACTAACATTAACATTTTCAGCAACATTGTGGAACTGAGGTACACTAGGAGTATTGAAAGTACCTATCGAATCGTTGCTCCCTTTATAACTGCATACATTACCAACCGACTGATTTCCACTGTGACCACCCTCATTAACCTCATTTACTTCATCAACCACCACAAACACTTTCACAGCCTTTCCTCCACTACATTTGATTACATTTATCAACATTCTAACATCCATGCCTTCAACTATAGCTATATAATAATTTAATTCAGGATGATGGAAATGAAGACTAATTCTATATTTGTCTAACAAACCAATTTTGCTTCTCACCAAAGATAGAAAATCACTATAACTAATATACTCAGAAAATATCAAAGCAAATTCAGAAATACCTCCCTGTGGACATACATATTCCAGATTTGTTCCAATAACTTGTCGTCTCCCATCGGTTACAAGACAAACCAAATATTCAATCATTTTTTAGAGAGAATTTTAAAGAGATTTCCTAAACAAATAACAGCTAAACTGATAATTTTCTACAAAACTTTTTATATAGTAACATTATTTCGTAGTCAAACCAATTGATTTCATAGTCAAACTAAAAAAAAAAAATAAAAAAAAAAATATGCAATTTCGCAGATGGAATACAGAGTAAATCGCGGATGGACACAGTCCATCTGCGATTTTAATCGTCCAATGCCCTATATATAGAGAAAAAAAATTAAAAAAAACAAATCCACCTGCGAATATACAAGTTGCTAAAGCACACTTGTGCTTTAGCCACTTGTACATTCGCAGATGGAATGTGCAAATCGCAGATGGGGCTATTCAATCTGCGAAACCCATGATTATTTTTGCAAATTCGATTTTTTTGGCTATTTTTGTAATGTAATTAGTGTAAATGACTATTTTTTGTTATTTTCTCTAAAATTTATATTGATTTAATAAACTTTTGATATATAAATAAAAAAAACCATTTAGTTATATATAAATATATATATATATATATATATATATATATATATATATTTCATATGTTTATAATTTTAAGGTTTTTTTTTGTAAAAAGAATTGTAAATTTAAAGGTTTTTTCACAAATAATTCACGGTAATTTGGAAATATGATATTACAAATAAAAATGACAAAACCAACAAAAAAATTACAAATTTGGGGCATAAACAAACAAAAAAATTGTTAAAGGGTAAAACCGATATTTTCGACTAAACTTAAAACTTTTTATAAAATTATTCTAAATCTATATTTTCAAACTCATGACCATTCATGTTTTCCAAACATTTTTTTTGTCATACATATATCAGTATTTTGATGAATATCTTTAAAAATATTCTTTTATAAAATTTACAAAAATATATTCCTTAGTGTAAAATTACAGGCCCAAACACTTTGGGCTCCAGGGTACCGGCCCAAAAACTGGGATACGACCAGGGCAGGCAGGCAGGGCCGCTCTACTCGGTTATGTTAGCGATCTCAGGGCATCCGGCCACTGTAACTCTGTAAACTGCAACCTCAAAACCATCAAGGTTCGAAGAGCTTCATCAGCTTCTCTTTTGCAACCATGGAAGAAGAATCAAAAGAGCAGAAGCTTGTGAAAACGAAAGTAGCAGCGTTGCCATGGATGCGAAGTCCAGTTGATGTTAGTTCGTTTGAAAACTGCCCCCTCACCCAGCTTCCATTTCTCAATCCAAGGTAACAATCATCTCTCTCATTCGATTACTTTACGCTTTTATTTATTCCGTATTAAAGACTTTTCAATCGACGAAACATGTCCAAAATTGTTTCTTCATTCCTGTTTCTCTGAATATTGAATTAGTCTGGAGGCGGCTTTGTGTAATAGCGGAATCGATTCGCTTTTTCCTGTTCAAGTAGCGGTTTGGCAAGAAACCATGGGCCCTGGTTCCTTTGAGAGAGACCTCTGTGTGAATTCACCTACAGGAAGCGGGAAGACATTAGCCTACGCATTGCCAATTGTACAAATGCTTTCATCTCGTTCTGTTAAATGTCTTCGAGCTTTAGTGGTTTTACCCACTCGTGATTTAGCGTTGCAGGTTAGAGATATCCTTCCTTCAGATTTACGTAAAATGCTTTCATGAGTGAATCAATGTAAAGAAGATCAAATTTATTTGTTAGGTGAGGGATGTTTTTGCCACAATTGCCCCTGCAGTGGGGTTATCTGTTGGTTTGGCTGTAGGGCAATCTTCGATATCAGAAGAAATTTCAATGCTTATTGAGAGACCAAAACTTGAAGCAGGTATATGTTATGATCCACATCATCATCATCCCATTGAGTTACAGAGTGCTGTTGATATATTAGTGGCAACACCTGGAAGACTAATGGATCATATTAACAACACCAAAGGTTTTACACTCGAGCATCTTCGTTTTTTGGTAAGTTTTGAGGGGTAAATTTGTCATTTAGGCCCCATATCTTAATACTATCACATGACTTGACAGAACAGATTGTACTGTGTTTGGTGTGCACTGGATTGATACTGATGTTAGTGGGACAAATTATCCTTTTCCTACCTAAAAAGTGGAACAAGGTGGGACATGGACTTGCTCTTGAGCTCTTGTATGTGCAAAAGACGTTAATGCCCTCCTTATTCTCATCATTGAAAATAGCCCCTAGAAAACTTGTCCAGACTTCAATGAACATTTTTTTGCATATACTTATTTTTCCGCTTGAGTTTTGTTTAAAAACTTAACAATTCATGTTGTGTTGGTAATTATACTATCCTTGAGGGGTAAATATGTAATTTAGGCCCTGTTTGTTACATGACAAAATAGAACAAGTTGTAGTGCGTTTAATATGCATTGGAGTATTGGATTGACATTGATGTCAATGAGATAAAAATTGCAATTTTTGACATGGACTGGCTCTGTATCTCTCGTGTGTGTAAAAGACGTAAATGCCCTCATTATATTTCAGGTAGTTGATGAAACGGATAGATTGCTTAGAGAATCATATCAGTCATGGCTTCCAATGGTTCTTCAATGCACCAATTCTACCATTGATAGCTATTTTTCCAATCCTTCTACATTTGGTTCCTTGAAGACTATAAGGAGAATGTAAGTGGCAATTCTTATACTTTTCAATTAACCAGGGACCATTTCCGTAGTTTTCTAAACTACATGGAGTATTTCTAGTAACTTTGTGAAACGTAATGACAATTTCCGTAAATTTTGTATTAGGCAAGGATCACACGGACCATTTCTGTATTATTTTCTAATTCAGAAGGGTCCATAACTCCATTTCAGTAATAATTTGATAACACAAGAAGCAGGGACCATTTCTACAAATATTTAATAATATAAGGACGAAACTTGTAATTTCAGTGGTGTAGAAAGGGGATTCAAAAACAAAGCTTACCCAAGGCTTATGAAGATGGTTTTATCCGCAACATTAACTCAAGATCCAACCAAACTTTCTCAACTTCAACTGCATCATCCTTTGTTCTTGACAACCGGACACATACGCTATAAGCTTCCAGAACATCTCCACTCTTTCAAATTGGTATATAATAATAATATTTTATGGGTTAAAATTAAATAATAATTTTACAAATTTAAATTTGGTTTTTTTGTTCTATTGTGAAGATATGCGAACAACAGATGAAGCCTCTTTACCTTGTTTCCCTTTTGAAAAATTTACAAGGGGAAAAGTGTATTGTTTTCACATCGTCAGTTGAGTCGACTCACCGACTCTGTACTTTGCTTAAGTTTTTTGGAGATTTGGGAATTAAAATCAAGGAATATTCGGGTCATCAACATCAAACCTTGAGAAGGTAAGTTTTAGAGTAAATTACACGAATGGTCCCTATGGTTTAGGGTAATTTGCGCATTTGATCCCTAATTTATATTTTTAATTCGGAATGTCCCTATTGTTTGTTTTTGTTACGCGTTTGGTCCCTGTCATACATAAAAAGACTATTTTACCCTTGATTTTTTAATCTATTTAAATAAACACACCCCAACCCCACCCCTCTCACCTTACCTTACCTTCCCCATCATTTTTTCCTATTTAAATAATAGTCGTTTTGGGTAAGACAGGGACCAAGTGTGTAACAAAAACAAAAAGTAGGGATCATTCGTGTAATTTACTCTAAGTTTTATTCATTTCTCAATTATTAATTCATCTTATTAAAATATTGTTTTTTTATATAGCAAGACATTGAGGGCATTTAGGGAAGGGGGAGTACAAGTGGTGGTGTCTTCTGATGCGATGACACGTGGCATGGATGTGGAAGGGGTTAGAAATGTAATTAATTATGATAAGCCGCCATACATCAAGACATATATTCATCGTGCTGGGAGAACTGCAAGGGCTGGGAATTCAGGGCGTTGCTTCACCTTGTTACACCAAGACGAAGTACTTTTTTTTTTATTTTTTTTTATTTTATTTTAATTATTTAATCAAAAAGACCAAAATACCCTCGGTTCAATTCATTTGAGAGATTAATTCCGTTATTGTACTTATTGTTTCAGGTGAAGCAATTCAAGAAGCTTTTGAAGAAAGCCGACATTGATTCTTGTCCTGTTTATACACTTCCATCTGATTCGATAGAATCCCTCAGATCCACCTATGATGATGGTAATTTTACAAATTTGCCCTCGGTTGTTTGATCCTATACTATGTTTCTTTAGCTTTAACTTTGGTGTTGTGTTTTTGTGTGTGAAGCTTTGGAGAAACTAAAAGAGAACGTTGAAATGGAAGCTTCTAAGAAACGTAAGCTTGGATTCAAGTCTTCAAGCAAGATGAAAAAACGCTGATTTATGCTTTAAAATATATATTGTTGTATTGTTATTATGTTTTATGTTTTTTTTTTTAAAGGAAATTTTGATTTTTGTAGCAACAGTTTTTTCATTATCTTTAATTGATTTTTGGAAGAATTTCATATATGCCCTTCTTAAACATCAAAATATTATATTTACCCAACTTCTCAACGACATTTGCATATTACTTTCACCCCTCATTGGGTTCTCCTTGTTCTTTTAGACGAATATGTTAATTCATTTATTTAAATAATTTATTATTATTATAAAACAATTTATTTAAGAAAAAGTTGTATGGATTAACCATATGCGGTACCAAAACAAATTAAATAAACTTGTAATTTGTTTTCAAAGAAGTTATATGGTGCAATCTGGATACTCAAAGTATTTATCAACTGTAATAAACTCCAATAAAGTAACATATTAAGATGAAACAACTAATTCAATACAAAGAATTAAAATATCGAACCACAAGAAGCCCAAACTATTTTTTGCAACAAAAGGTTAGCTTATTCGTGTTAATAATATACTAATAAAATTTTAAAATAAGCATTCTCAAATGGAGGACGCAAAACATTTGAATAGTGGTGAAACTAAAAAAAATAATAGTGACACTTATATTTTAAAGATATTGCATATAAAAGAATATTTTTTTTACACTACGGGGCTGAATGTTATGAGACAGACCGGTCACCATATAGATCCGCCAATGCTCAAACACCTATGATGACCAATAAGTGAGTGAGTCGTCTAGGGATAATATTTTATTTGAAATGAATATCGATATAAAAACCTTTAAGTTTTTCAAAGAAAAAAAGTAAAAACTAGACAAAAATTCAAAAATGGTCCCTGTGGTTTTCGAAAATATTAAGTTTAGTCCCTAAGTTTAAAAAAACCTCACAGATGGTCCCTGTGGTTTCAAAACTTTTAACATTTGGTCATTCCAGCTAACTCTGTTACCATTTAGCCGTTAAGTTAGGAGCATTTTTAGTATTTCACTACACAGGGATCATTTATGAGGTTTTCAGTTATTTTTTTTTAAATAAATAAATAAATACAATTTAATATGCAGCACCTCTTTCTCTCTCTCTCTCTCTCTCTCTCTCTCTCTCCTGCACACCCTCACACTTAAAAATCAAAACCATGGCTTCCACCATACCTACACTTCTACTTCCCCATTTCCTCATCTATTTTATTCTTTCCTTTTCATCAATCGAAGCTAGCATCTATGGTAACAAGCATTAATGATAGGGAAGTGAATTCGAAGAAGCATACGACCAACAATTTCTTCTGTGAATTTATATATTGTCTCTTCTTTCTTCTAGTTGGGTTATCGATAAAGAACAAACCCAACTTCGTAATGATCTTCATGATTTTCAGACTCTTGATGGGCTTTTGATTTCTAGTTTTGAAGTGAAATGATCAACAGTTCTGCATTTTATCTTCTTCATGAGATTCTTCATCAAATCACATTTTTAGCCCACCATCCCACAACACCCAAATCTTTGCCTCTCATCCCCTTCACCCTTCTTTGTCACTTTCACGTCTCTTTCTCCCTATGAAACTTTGAGGTTCCAACGAAGACCATATCAAGCACAGTGGAAATAGAAGTAACAATGTTGTGGGTGGGTTTATGGACGAATCTAAGCAAATTTAGGTTTAGGTTTCAAATGTCTGCTTGTTTATGATTGGTACTTGATAAACTTCCGAAAAGAATTTTCAGATCAAAAATTGTTTCAGATTAAGTTTAGGTTTAGGTTTTAAATTAGAACTCGATTCAGATTAGGATTAGGTTTCAAAAATCAATATTCAAGTAATTGTTGTGAAGGAGGATGAAGGGACGATCAAATGAAATTTGATTCAGGTTTAGGTTTCATATCCGAAATCGCACCTGGTTTTTGATGTGTGAGTCATATGTTATGTTCTTACCAGATTGAGGTTTTCACAGAAAAGATGCACCATATTTTCCGGTGAGAGGGTGGTATATATTGTTTTTTGATTCTCTTGCAATGGGCAGAACTCCCTTTCTGGCTTGAAAATTTTGTTCGCATAGGTGTAATGGTAGAAAAAGTCAGCTTGGAATCGATTGTAGTAACAATGATAAATGGATTGCAGAGATCGATTGCAAAAAATCTGGCTAGGATTCGGTTGTAAAAATCGATAATGAGTGTGTGTGGAGAGAGAGAGAGAGAGAGGTGGGACCCTTGCATATTAAATTTTATTTATTTATTTATTTAAAAAAAAGTAACTGAAAACCTCATAAATGGTCCCTATGTAGTGAAATACCAAAAATGCTCCTGACTTAACGGCTAAATGGTAACGGAGTTAGCCGGAAGGACCAAATGTTAAAAGTTTTAAAACCACAGGGACCATTTGTGAGATTTTTTGAACTTAGGGATTAAACTTGATATTTTCAAAAACCACAGGAACCATTTTTGAAGTTTTGTCATAAAACTATCTTACCCCACCGTCATTTTTTGATACCTTAAAGTTAGAGCTTTACAAGATTTTTTTTAACTACCTTTGCCCTTGCTAACTGCTATATTTGTAGGTTACTATGACATAAATTTCGCAACAAAAACCCTTAATATTATAAATCTTTTACATTTTTATCCTATATATATATATATATATATATATATATATATATATATATATATATATATATATATTTGTTTTTCTCATATTATAAATATTCGTGCAGAAAAAATATAATTGTACATGAAAAAATATTTAACTACAAATTGTATTTATATTTTTTTAAATGCCATTTCTTTTATATAAGAGTTTTTCCTATTTATACAGTTTAAAATATAAAAATCAATGTTCCAAAACTCGTTAAACATTTCTAAAGCCGCTGACTAGTGCCTAACGAGTATTGAGTCTAGGTGGAGTGTACATTGGAACCGATTTCCAAAGCCATCGACAAGTTTATTAAAAGTTATAATAAAATAGATGAATATCAATAACAATTATATATTTTTTTTCTAAAAAAAAGTCAAAATTTTCAAGTTTTTCCGATTTTGACCGATTTTGAATTTTTTTCGATTTTAACCGAATTGGAGCTGATTTTGACTGCTTTTGACTGATATGGATCAATTTTTGTTGATTTTGACTGATTTTGATAGAGCTTGATTGGTTCCGAGTTTTTTTTTTTGTTTTTTTTATTGATTCTTAATTAAGTGCATCGGCCCCAACCCGATTCCGATTAATCGGCTGCCTAGGCCGAATTTTGTAACACTGATAAAAATACGTACTTTTATGTTTTCAAAAAGTATAAATATAGTTGTAGAGTATAACTATATTTTTTTAGAAATATTAATATTTTTTTAGAAGTATAAATATGTATTTTTTTATTATTTAACATATAAATACATACTTTTATGTTTTGTAAATGTAAATTTTTTTGTTCATATAAACATGTTTTTTTATTGATATACCTCTATATACATAAAAATACATATTTATACTTTTAAAACCCATATTAATATTTCTAAAAATGTAAAAAAATAAAAATATACGTATTTATACTTCTAAAATATATATTCATATTATTAAAAACATATTTTTATATTTTAACCTTATAAATAAGATTAAAAAACCCATATATAAAGACCATCGTTATCTTGTGTTTGTTTATTATTAAAATCAATTTTTGTTGATTTTGACTGATTTTTATATTTTAACATCTAACAAATTGTGAATATGATGTTTAAGTAAACATTTTCGTATATAAATACATTTTCTCCTAAATAAATATTCATTTTATTAATTGTTAGCCGTACGCGTTATAGACTATATAAATCTTTTATCACCGCACGATAAAATTTTGTTTTTGATAAAAAGTTATTTATGATAAAGAATCTTTATAAGAGTTGTAAAAGTCATTATGAAAATTCTGTGGGTATATACAAAGGGGTAGGCTTTAAACAAGTTACACATAGAATACGTTAGTTTTTTTTTTATCTTATTCTTGATTATTCATTCCTGCTCATACATTTATCATCGAAGTATATTCTTAGATTTCGATTTAAAATTACGGTATAATCAATACCAAGATCGAAGGTATTTTCCAGCCTCTGACTTTCTCGATGATCCAGATATCCATCGTTATCTTGTGTTTGTTTATTATGACATACGCTTTGTCCTTTTAAAAATCGCCTCACTCCGAAGTTCAATATTGGCGTGCAGTTCAATTCTCAGCCAAGTCTTATTTCTAAGTAATATAATAGGAAATAATATATATGATATTAAAAATGCTTTCTGAATTTATTTTATACGTAAGTGTCCCGAAGGTGCTAGTTTAATAGTTTTTAACTCCTTTAATCTTAAAAAATAGTTTCACCAATAATTATATATTTAAATATATTTCCAAATTTACTAATATAATAAACTATTATCGATATTATAAATATGTTCAAATTGTTAATCGTTAATAAATAATATTTATAAGCCCGAACTATTTTCACCAAAAATGATACATTACTTAAAGATAAAAAAAATATTATAATATTATTAATATATCAAGAAAAATTAGTTATTAGTATATACTTTTGGTTGACAGTCAAATTAGTATATAATACAAATAGTTTACCAAGACTATTATCAACAAACGAGAATTTCTAACATGACCTAAAATGATATATATATATATATATATATATATATATATATATATATATATATATATATATATATATATATATATATATATATATATATAGACTATTATCAACAAATGAGAATTTCTAACATGACCTAAAATGATATATATATATATATATATATATATATATATATATATATATATATATATATATATATATATATAAAAGAGTACGATCAAATGAAAACACCTAAAAGGTTGAGAACGCGAGAACAGATTTGGACCATTTAAATACTTAAATCTAAGGTCATTATTGAAAGGGGGATTTATGAAAAATTCTTAAATTGTTGGCATTAAAATGTAACTTTTAAATGGTCAGAAGGACATAACAAGAATTTCAACTTTACCTATCTCCTAAAATTTCTCACCCACTCACATATTTCCTTTAATCTTCTCGTGTATATATTTCCACCTCTCTCTTTTTAGGGTTTCATAAAACTCACGTCATCATCGATTTGGGCATCACCTACAACCCACCACGAAGATCTGTTCCCCATCATCATCTTACACCGCAACCATCATCGTCGCACATAGCTCCAATCAAGAGTGACGACCGAAGATGACTGTGATAATTGGCAATGGCGAAGATGACTGTGACAATTAGTAATGACGAAGATGACTGTGACAATTGGAGATGGTGAAGCAACGACATTTGAGGCATATTGCGGTGGTACCCGGGTGGCCCAACGACCAGACCAAAAGCAGTAAACCACAGTGTTGGTGTTCATGCCATTCTACAGGTATGCTACAATGGATTCGTAGGTTGATTCTTTCTCACCAGAAGTCGAGTGGATTTAGTGGATGGAAAGAGGCGCATTGTTCACAGGTACGCTTTTGAAATTTTATTATCCAAATACAAATATCTTAACACATGGCTACCCAGATTTGGTATTTAATCGAAAATCATGGATCACTCTCAACAATGGTACATTTTTGTTTAGAAATTGGCAATGGTCTTTAGTTTGCTGAATGAATGGGAACCAATAGGGCCAAGAGGGTTTGTTCGTGAAGAAGAATGGAAGATTTTGACAGCCAATTTGAAAGGGCGCCCTGCATTTGAAGCTGATGATCAATCTGCTTTGCTATACTTGTTGATTACAAAAACGAAATGGATGAAATAGGTTTTTTCACGGGTATTAGGCTGGATTGGTTGATAAATCTTTTAATTTTGCAGATAATCAAGTGCATGGTCAAAATGTAAATCAGAAGTCAAGGTTTCGAAGGTAAGTCACGTAGATTGTTACAATTGTATATGAATCAGTATTAAGGATTGATTAACTGTTAATGATTAGAACTGTTAAATCATAGTAGGTAAACCATCCTTGTGATTTTTGTCTTATTCATTGATGTATTTTGTGAATCGATATTAAGGATTGATTAATTGTTAATGATTAGAACTATGTTTTTTAGATAAAAAAATCAGTTGTAATCTTAAATGAATACAATATCAAATGTCTCATTTGTAGTTAAACATCAATGAATAGAAGTATATTATAAATGCATGATTTCATACCTTAATGATTTATGTTTTGAACAAGTGTAATTTAGAGCTTGATGTTTCTAATAAGGATAACCGTAAAGCATGGAAATTGATAGTGTAACGACCCAAAATACGACCCAAAATTTTTTGTTTTAATAATACTAAAAATCACATCATATATAATAAAACCACGAAATAAGCAACTCAAATGTCATAGTACTGTGTCAAACAAATATGTATCAATCATAGTAACATCCAAAATAAACTCCCAGGATAAACTGAAGTTGTGGTATGTGCGATGCCATCAACCCGAGCCCTTCCCTTTGCTTGCAGAACTACCTGAAACCAAAACTGAAACTGTAAGCACGAAGCTTAGTGAGCTCCCTCAAACTACCACACACCATACAATAACACATAAACACATATTGGGCCTTGCTCACTGCATTAGAACGAAGTCCGGAAACTGCATCAGATCGAAGTCCGGAACTAACCAGGACCTTGCCCTCTGCATCGGACCGAAGTCCAGAAACTGCATCGGATCGAAATCCAGAACTGACTGGGACCTTGTTCCCTGCATCGGACCGAAGTCTGGAACTAACTGTATCGGACCGAAATCCGGAACTGACTGGGACCTTGTCCCCTGCATCGGACCGAAGTCCGGAACTGACTGCATCATAACATAGCATAAACATATCAAATAGCATGAACACATATATTGCATACTGCATCGGACCAGGGTCCGAAACACATAACACAAGACATGCTTGAATCACAAAGACATCAAGAAATCTAACTACTGCATCGGACCGAGGTCCGAAACTACTGTTAACTAAACGGACTGGCATTGTGGCCGTAGACCCGTTCCTACTGGAAGGAAAACTCACCTCGTAATGCTTGTTGCTGAGGTGCTAACTCTAAAAGTGGTTGACTGCTGCTTCGGAACTATCCGGCTACAAATCCCAAAAACACTAGATCAGGTACTTATAAATGTCCTCAGGGCAAAATGACTGTTTTACCCCTGGTCAAAGTCAACTTCCAGTTGACCGGACTCGCCGAGTCAGGGCGCAGACTCGCCGAGTCCCTCCATTACTAACTATGACTTTAACTCACCAAGCCCCTTCCCCACTCACTGATTCACCCTGAACTCACAACTCGAAGAAAGACGGGGGACTCGCGACTTGACTCGTCGAGTCCGAAGAACAACTCGCCGAGTCCTAGCGTGCAAATTTCATACAATCGATTCTAATCCATTCCAGAGCATCCAACTCGTAGATCTAAGCTCCTGGGATCATTTGAACACGTGAAGATGCTAACTTCCCGTGTAACTAAAAAGGAATGAGGCTATTTCACTCAAACTCTACTTTAATCGGAAAAACTCATCCGACTCGCCGAGTTGTATGAGCAACTCGTCGAGTCTAAGGCAATCTTCATCGGACTTGCCGAGTCGCTCATCCAACTCGCCGAGTCCACGACTATCTTCATATGACTCGCCGAGTCAACCTTGCGACTCGCGGAGTCCATTTAGTCGTTTTTCCATACATACTTGATTTAAGCCATGCAACGGCTCCAAATCATAGATCCAAGCTTTTAGAGCATGCTTATCACGTAAAGTTGCAAACTTTACGTGTATGCATGGCTTTAAAGGCTTCAAATGCCAAATCTTGGCTCTTAATCGGGTTCTAAGCTCAAGAGGGACCTCAATCACGACCACAACTGAAACTTTACACTTCTATAATACAATGAGGGTCCAGATCTGAAGTATAACCCGATCATAGGCTTTATCACAAAGGTTTTGGGGTTTTTGGGCTTAAAAGCAACAATTTTTGGGACAAACAAGATCTACTAGATCAATAAGCAAGATGGAGACTATTACCAGAAAAGATGACCACAAATGAGTGTGTTCTGGATCTACTTCCTCTTCCTTGAACTCTTCAACCTTCTCCTTCTTCTACTTGCTCCAAAAGTTCCTTCACAAAGTAACAATCACTCACACACTCTTTAAGGGGGCTAAGGTTCGGTAAAGGATGCTCTGAGGGTGATGGAGGCGAGGTTGGGGCGCATTAATGCGTTTAAATAAGGTGCAAGCCCTTAAAATTAGGGCTTCCTCCAGACAGGCAGACTCGCCGAGTCCCAGGGTATGGACTCGTCAAGTAGCCAACTCAATTTGCGTGATCATCCCGTCTCTACTCGACGAGTCAGGCTACAGACTCGTCTAGTACCCCTTAAGAAATGAAAATACTTTATTTAAATCACATACTAGAAATGAAGCGTTACAGATAACATGATCAAGGGTGTCCCTCTTCGTTTCTATATGTATGATAGCAACAAGAAAATATGAAGGAAAAAAAAAAACAATGTTATAGTAATTCATCTATGATTCACATTATATTCTTATATGAATATAACTACTGAAAATATAAGAATTTAGATGTTTTTTGTATTCTTGTAAATGTATTCATGTATGATTATAGTTGTATTCATTTATGATTGTAATAAAGCGCATATTTATTTGCAACGAAATGGTGAATTCTGAAATATTTTTTGATATCAATTCATGAACAAAAAAATAAAAAATAAATCCAGTCATGACATTTTTAGTTATGAATATGACACTATTTGATAAAATTAAATTTTAAAATTAGTTAACTGTTATATATTTTTAATCGATTGTATACTAAATAAATTAGTTTGATATTTATTCATTTATGGACAATAATTACGTAAAGTAATATAAAATCATTTTAAATTTATAACTTTTTTTCTCTTTCATTAATGATATAAAGAAAATGGAAAAAAAATCTTTTTTTTTTAACAGTCAATTAGGATCCCCAAAATTTAGGAAAATATCATTTTATTTTATTTTTGATAATTTAATTAAAAGATAAGTTTACCTATATGCCCTTATCTATTGATTGGTTCAAAACTATTTTTGCGTTCTTAACCTTTTAGGTGTTCTCATTTGATCTTTATATATATATATATATATATATATATATATATATATATATATATATATATATATATATATATATATATATATATATATATATATAGAGAGAGAGAGAGAGTAAAAGAAAAAATTAATCTCACATTTTATAGTATAAAATTTACGAGGTGCACTTGCGCCAACCTTTATTGAAAGGTGACATAGAAAGTGTGGTGGAGTTGTGGTACGTTGTATAAAATTGGAATGAGTTGTATGTTCTTTTTACTTCAAGATTCACTTTATTCATTTATTTACTTTTATTTTCTAATTTATAAAGAAGGATTACAAGGTGTTTTTATTTTAAGATTATTTCTACAATATTTTTAAGATAAATTTTTGCAACTAGACTTATGGGCGGAGTTTTATTAGGACTAGGCCACCCACCTCCCTCCCTCCCTTGTTTTTTTATTACAAATAGTCTCATATGTTTTTATTTTATACATATTAGACTAAAAGATATAAACAATGTTGGTGTTGTGGGACCCCCCTCCCTCCTTGGTTTTTTTATTACAAATAGTCTCATATATTTTTATTTTATACATATTAGACTAAAAAATATAAACAATGTTGGTGTTGTGGTACTGACTTCATTAGATGACTGCTACTTTGATGAGAGTCGATTGTAGTGACTACAAGATGATATATCTTATACAAAAGATTGGTTTTTACAAGTTGTTTGGGGTTGCTACTCGTAGCTTCTGTTATCATTTTCTATTTCAATGTCGAGTGAAGAGAAGAATTTGGGCATTCAACAAACTAACAAACTTTACAAGGAACTTGTATAAATCTTTATTTATTATTTTTCCTATTTTATTAATACTTGTAACTGTAATTAGTAAAAGATAAATATTTTTTTTTCCAGGAATTGTTGACACGTGAAGGCCAAAATAACAATGTTGGTGGTATCCCTTTGATATATGTTGTGATCATTCGTTTTATTGGGTTGATTTTGGGATATTTAATCAATTAAAAGAAAGCTTAACTCTCATGTAAAATTTTCCATTGGGGAAAAGTATGCTCAAAATGGGTAACTTAATTTGTGGTAATCTAAGGAGATGAATTTTTAGATTTTTTTCCTAACTATGTTTGCTGATTTTGTTTTAGCTATGGGATTTACTTATGAATTGTAATAACTTTTGAAGTTCTATTTATTCGGGCTACTTTTTCAAAGTACGTTGCTAATATGTTTATCTTACTTACTTTTCATTCCAACCCCGCAACGAGGGGATAATATTTTCTAGTTATTATTAAATTAAGATTGTATCTCATTCAAAAGTATTTGATCACCTTTTATTATTAGTTTAGGATTTGTCTTCATGTCAAAACGAATATTAGATCTAGTTAAGTAACATTATATTATTTATGAGATGCTAATGAATCATTATTTGATATGCTACAAATCTGAGTGTTAGAATATAAGGTCGTAATAATTTATAGTTTAAATTCTATTGTAATGACCAGAACAAATATTTTAGAATTAGATAACATTTTTTTATAACAAAGCTGAATTTTTTATAATTAAACTTCACACATTAACCATAAGACCTTAAAGTTGTCTTTATCTTAACTCTTAAGCACTTTGTAACTTTGTATGAAAAGAATCCTTTAGTTAAACCTCCATTGTCCCCACTTATACATCACTTTACATCCTCAGAGTATTGTCTAACTTGCATTTCTAACCCCTTGCCACTAACTTCTGTAAATACGGGTCAAGTGGGATAAAAAATGTTAAGAATATTTTTATTCAAAAGAAACAAACAAAGTATTAAAATTTTAATGACTAAAAGTGAACGATTTTACATAATAGAGGGATTAGTTTTGTAACTATTAAAAACTTATATAAACTCACGCGCGTACCTAAGAAATGACGTCGCACTTGTTAAGTAATAGCCACGTGCATGACGCGTGCGCAGCCGGCTGCTTGCTATTGGTCCAACTACGTGTATGACCTCTAGACGCCACGTGGTACGTTGTTAAAGGAGGTGTACACGACGTAGCTTGAGCCCGCGCGTATGATAAAAGGGTAATGTGATTTTCAAAATCCATTGTTTACTAGTCAAGTATGAGCAAAGGGTCACCTTCTTGCCTTGAAGATATTTTGTCAGTCAAAATACTACTCTCACAAATAAAAATGACATTCTACCCCTTCTTTTGCACTTGAGATAGCAAACCAATAATAATATATTTATGTTAAAACTAACAGGAATAGTAATATGAGCAGACTTTTCTTTAAAAGAAAATCAAAATTAGTTGTTTTAAACTAAATATTCAAAATTTTAACCATTTAAATTCACTATAAATATTAACATTAACCTCCATTTGTTATTACATTAAATGACATGGTGAGGATGGTGTGTGACAAAACTTATTTGATAATGATATTACAGACAAAAAGTCGAGGTTGCAGTGCATCAAACGTGATATCTCTTCTTCCAATCCAATAATGATGTGTGAGTATACACACATGTCAATAGGAATGAGCAAGCAAAACCAAACCTAAATTGTTGGTTTTGGGTTTGAATTTTTTTAACCGAAAAATTGATATCAATTGTAATAAAAATGATTATAATTAAGAAGGCAAAAACAACAATATAAGTCCATATATAAAACACAATTGAATAAAAATAATCGAAATATATATAAGATTTCAAATATTTTCACATACAATTAAAGAATTAGAAGTGATGTGTATCTTATATATCATATTTTTAAACGAACATTTATCCTAAAAATTTATAAATAAATTTTATTTAAAATGTAAATAATATATATATATATATATATATATATATATATATATATATTTTGAATTTAAATATGATATAAAGATAAACATGCATATATATAATTATTTATGTTTTTATTTTTATCTTTATATTTATGTATAATTTATTAAATTTACTTAATAAAATAATAATATAATATAATATAACGTTATTGTTATTAGGGATAATGACTTGAAAGGGTAACGAACTTTCGATTTTTGTCACATTTAGTCACTAAACTTTTTTTCGTTATCTATTTGCCATTGAACTATTGAAACTGTTCACATTTTACCCTTATGACCGGCTGTTACCGGTCATAAGGGTAAAATGTGAACAGTTTCAATAGTTTAGTGGCAAATAGATAATGAAAAAAAGTTTAGTGACTAAATGTGAACAAAATCGAAAGTTCGTTTCCCTCTAAAAAGTTCAATAACTAAATGTGAACAAACTTCCTATTGTATTATGTTTTAGCAAAATTATTTATTTTTGTTTAATTGTAGCAACATTTGTTGATGAAGAAATCTATGAAATAAAAATACAAAATGTAACATCCGGATTTCCATGTATCATCATTTAAGTACTTTTCTTTTGAGTTAAGAAGAGAGACTCGACGAGTTGACGCCTCAACTCGTCGAGTAAGGTCGCGACTGGTGATTCAGATTAATGAATGGACTCAACGAGTCGGTGAGGAGACTCGACGAGTCCGCACTGTTGGCAGAAACCCTAAATCTTTGGGCTCGAGCTATATTTAAAGGCACTTATGGCCTTCAATTGCGACTAACTTTCCCATAAGTGCGAACCCTAGCGAACTTGAGTGTGTAGAGTGAGAGGAAGAGCTATCTTGAGCTTTTTGGTGTGATAGATCTGGACCCTTCTAGGTTTAGAGACCGAGAATATGAAGCTTTAGTAGAGTAGACCTTGGGGTTCAAAGTTAGGAAGCATTTATGGTATATATATAGTTACTTTCATCTTACACATAGATATGAAGTATTTTATATAAATTACGTACTATGTGTGCATATTATTTGAATACTTGTTGTCTATGCTGGATGAACGATTTTATACATGTTTTAAAAGATTTAAATGGTATATTTATTTTATATCTACAAATATGTTGCGGATGAAACATGGGTAGATGAAATAGTTGGTGTGTGATGAAATAAAATGATGAGAGATAGGTAATGATAGAAAGGTGGTGATAATTAGGTAAATAGATGATGATGAATATGTGATGTAGGATGAAAGGAGATACCATAACCTTAACCAACAATGTGGCGATGTAGTCATCTACCAGAGTATAGATGGCGACCACGGACTATTCTAGACAACCCAGTGGAAACACCAGCAAGCCCATAACCTGTAGGTGATGAATTACGAGTTCAGGCGATGTTGTAACTACGTATTCATGTGATGATACTCTAACTCCTTACTATGAATTACGAGTTCTGACGATGTTGTAACTACATATTCATGGGATGTCACAAATTTCGCATGCCAAACCAATGGTTATAATTCACATCAGTGAGAATGGTTCATTTTTTTATAAAACCAAAATCAGATTGGAGATTTTGATTTTTTATTTTGGGAAATGTCAAACCATTGGTTTTTTATTTCGGTTTCGGTTTTTTGTTTTTTTTTTTTTAAATATATTTTCAGGGTTTTTTTTTTTTTTTTTTTTTTTTATTTCATAGATTTCTTCATCAACAAATGTTGCTACAATTTAACAAAAATAAATAACTTGCTAAAACATAATACAAGAGAAGGTTTGTTCACATTTAGTCATTGAACTTTTTAGAGGGAAACGAACTTTCGATTTTGTTCATATTTAGTCACTAAACTTGTTTTCGTTATCCATTTGCCATTGAACTATTGAAATTGTTCAATGACAAATAGATAACGAAAAAAAATTTAGTGACTAAATGTAACAAAAGTCGAAAGTTCGTTACCCTTTCAAGTCATTATCCCTTGTTATTATCTTGTTCATCTGAATATGTTGTTTGTTTGAATATCATACTACATATCCACAATTTTTTGTTGCCCTCAAATTTTGACTTTTTAAATGAGAATAGTGAATAGGGGAGCAAACCGTTCATTTTAAAACTAAGGGTCCTCATTTTGATCAATACACCTAACTTTGAGGGGTAATAACGTAAGCTGTCTTTTAAAGCGGTAGATTTGCCCAAAATTTAAATAGGATCCCAGTGCCCATCTCTTCTCCTCGACAGTCGCCTCAGTCTCTCTTTCTTTGTCTTTGCCTCTTTCAGTCTTCGTAAAATTCTAGAGAGAGAGAGAAAGAGAGCTTGCAGCTGCATCAATGGCGTTCTTATCTTTCGTCGGCCGTGTTCTTTTCGTCTCCGTCTTCGTTCTATCCGCGTGGCAAGAGTAAGCTCCATTTCTTCAACTTCAGATCTGTCTCCTTTGAAAAATTCAGTGTGTTTCGTACGTCATCGCAATCTTCAGTCCTGTATTATCTGATTCTTTCTAAATTTCACCTTTGTGGTTCCGGATCTGAAAATTTGAATTCCGTTGAGTTATTTTTCTCTGTATGTCTTCGAATTAGATGTAGTTCTAAGATTGTTGATCTGTGGAACTATAATTGTGATTCACTATTTGATACGAAATTTCATGGAGATTTATGGTCTGGTATGGTTATTAGGTGTTTTGTTTCCAAATAGAACCAAATCCGTTTAAGAAAGTTTCGCTTTTACAAAATATTTCGTAGTTATGGCGTAAGTTTGCTTGATTGATGAAATTGAACTCTTCGATTTAATCTTACACCTTGAATTTTAATATACTCGAAGCTAAATCTAGCTCCTCCCATGGAAATAGCTCAAATAGATCTTGTCATGCAAGTTATTAACCTTTTGTACTATTTCATATGATAGCTTCGACATCATTTCAGAAATCTTAACTCTTCAATCATTGCAATTAGTAGTAGATGCCCTTTTCATAGTTGATAATCATAATGCTCATTTGCAATGATTCATGGTGTACTTTTGTTTCTTACAGGTTTAATGACTTTGGAGTTGATGGTGGATCTGCAACAAAAGCCATTACACCAAAATTCAATCTCCTTTCCAAGCATTTCACAACACATACAGGCTTACAAGTGCCTGATTTTGAGGTAATAATTTCACAATTTACTAATTTACTTTCAAACATCTTTAATTTACATCATCATGGATGATTCCAATTTACATATACAGATCAAAATCTTGGTTGCTGGAGCCATAGCTTTTAAAGCCGTTGGAAGCATTCTTTTCATCTTTGGAAGTACCATTGGTGCTACTCTACTGGTTAGCAATTATTTCCAAAAAAAAATCAATTTTTCTCTTTTTTTAAAAAAAATTCAATCGGGTAATCTTTAATTGTTTTATCACATGTTTACAGATTGTTCATCAGTTGATTGTTACACCCATGTTATATGACTTCTACAACTATGACATTGAGAAGAAGGAATTCCTCCAACTTTTCATCAAATTTACACAGGTTAGAAAAGAAAAAAAAAAGGGACATACTTTTCTTTGTTTACTTTTGTAATTTAATCTTTTATTTGAAAAATAAGTTTGATTGTTGGTTGGGTTTTTTTTGTAGAGTTTGGCATTGTTGGGGGGGCTTTTGTTCTTCGTTGGAATGAAGAACAAGAACTCTATTCCGAAGAAAACTTCTGCAACAAAGAAGAGTCACAAAACAAAGACTGTTTAAGAGAGAGATGATGATGATGTAAGGTTGTATTGAGATTTTTCTAGATTTTTGTGCCATTTTATGCACTTCTTTTGTATGGATTATGTTTAGTTTTGTTGTTGTTACGGAATTATGAAAACATTTTTTGAGTTGGTTTTTTTAATTTAAGATTTCTATTATTAATTTATTTTGCTCTCTTATCTTATCCTTACTTTTGATTATTGTTTTTTTTTTTTTTTTCTCATTTAAAATAATGTGTTTTTATGTTGAATGATGTTTGAGTATGAATTAGTTGTTAACGCCCAATATGTATATAAAAAGAAAAGTGAAGATGTATCGTTTAAAACGAGGTTAGTAGGTTAATCAAAATATTGCTTTCATGTATTGTGTAAATGCTTAAAATTAAGAGCAAGGGTTAATTTTTTTTTATTTTTTTTTTAATTAGTTGGAGGAGGGTGTTTGGGATTACTTATTAAAATGATTTATTAATTTATTGGTATTTTTTTAAATAAATAAGTTAAAAAGGTGGTTGGTTTTATAATAAATGCTTTTTTATTTGGTTTTTGGAAAATAAGTTAAAAAGGTATTTGATTTTGTGATAAGTGTTTTTTCTTTTATTTGGCTTTTTGGCAAGACATAAAAAAGAGATTTTGAGAAGTAACAAATAGTTGGCTTTTGAAAATTACTTTTTGACCCCTTTTTACTATCCTGATTTTAGTTTGGTTATGATTAATTTATATAACTTATTGATTTATTGATTTTTATCTTTATAAAAAAACTAATGCAAATATTTTTTAAATTAAAAAATTTCATTTTCCTATCACCATCACAAACACACTCTAAACGTCACAAAAGAGGTCAAACCATGAAATTTCAAGTGCATGTGAAATGGGTTTGGATATGGTGGAGATCCCCCATATTTAGAGGTGCAAAGACATGGTTTTTTTTTTTTTTTTTTTTTTTTTTTTTTTTTTTTTTTTTTTTTAAATAATAATTCAAAACCGGATAAACCTATTTCCATGCAAAAACATATATATCTATAGAAATCGGTTAGGATCAGTTTGAAAAAAAAAATATTTTCACAAAATTTTAGAGCACGTTTGGTTGTAGAAGATATTATAGGTTTTCTTGAAAATGAAAATGAAAATTTAAAAACTACGTTTAGTTGATTCAATTTTCAAAATTTTTCTAAGAAAAAAAAAATTCTATGTTTTTCAAATTATATATAAATTAGAAAGTGGTTTTTAAAGTTTTCCAAAGCTTTGTAAATTTCTAAAATAGAAAATTAAAACTTCACCGATTACAACTAAACGTGTTTTCTAAAATTTTCATTGAAAAATAAAAATGAAAACTCAACTCAACTTTATGAAAATGTTTTCTAGAAAAATGAAAATAATTTTCCACAACCAAACACATCGTTATTATTGTGCCAAACTTGCTTTCGATGTTGGAATTTAACGAAACTTCAACAGTTGATTAGAAGCGAGACCGTTTAGAAGGTCCAAAAAAAAACATTTTCAACTTTTAATTTGTAAAAAAGTATTTCATGGATGTGGCTTATTGCAAGAAATCCTTTAGAATTCATAAACTCTAAGGAAATAAGAGAATCAAGTTGTGAAACTTTGGATATGGGATTTATTAGATGATTAACTACTTAATTAGATCATATTCATCGTAAAGTATGTTCATAATCATGAATTCATACTTGGGATGTGCTTCGAAAATGTTTCTCTTAAAACGTATTAATGTTTCAAGTTTTGAATTTCTAGTGGCCAAGCGTGGTGAATGAGTCCCACAACATGGTCATGTCAAGTGATTTTGTGGAGGCTAAGTAAGTGTCATGGTGTGACAATCTATTTGCCACGGTATAGCCGTTATTTAATGACAAACCCTAATTTCGGGATTTGTGCCCTTATTTAAGGTACGTGATGGAAAATGTTGTATACCCCCAACCTCCAACACTCTCCCCCAGTCTCCATAAGCAAACCCTAACATCCATTGCTAACTCTTTGAGCTTTTTTGGTGTTTGGTGGTATTTTGAAAAAGAAAAAGGTACCCTTGAGCTTTGTTTCAACAAGTAACTCTCCCCATCATCCTTGTACATGTTTTCTGGACCTTGTAAGTCCTCAAGATCTAATTTTTATGCTACCAACTTCTAGATCTAGCCCTTTTGTCCCTTGATCTTCATGGTGTGAGAGTTTGAAAAGGTTGGATTCTATAAAGTTGACAACTTTATGGATCCTTGTGGTCATCTTAGTGTTATATGTTTCAGTTCTAAGGATCCTTGGAGTTTTGGTCCCATGCTCAAGCTTTGAGTTAATAATTGTTATGTTTTTTTACCTAAAATGGAAGGGACATGCATCGGACACGTATATCCATAAAGCTATGATTTTTATGGTCCATTAGGTGTAGGAAACCCTTCTAGAAACTTTAAATGAGTAACTTTAATTGATTAAGTGCTTAATGGGTGTTTGCATGCCTTAAGTTGCCTCTAAAGACTTAGAGTTTTGACTTGTTGGGATGTATTAATGGATAAAGTTGGAAACTTTATCCATCAAGACCTTGGGATGAACTAGATTTGATCCTTGGAACTCTTAGAATCATTGGAAAACAACTTAATATGTTAAGTTGTTCAGACCAGTCCCCAAGGCATGACCTTAGGTTGCCACGACGTGGCGACTGGGTAAGGACCTATCTTTTTTGTCTCTACGCTGCCACAACGTGGCCAATGGATGGATACGACTTGGAGATTTATTGATTTGGAGTTTTGACTTTTTGACTGTTGACCGTTGACTTTGATCAAGTTTGACTTTAGATCAAATGGAGCATTTTGAGCTATAGATTAAGACTTGGTCCATATTTGTTGTATATGTGACATGTAGAGCCGATATTTGGATCTATGATCAGTTCAGATATCTTCTAGACTTCGAGGTGAGTTATCTTCGCTGTATTCGTAGATCGTAGGCACCAATGTCAACCCACTAAATTGTGTCATGTATCCTTGGGTATAAGATATTTCTATGCCATAGTGATATGTTAGACTTGTGAATTTGTATGATTACTTGTACTTGTTGGTTATTATTTATCTGTTGCATATGTCGCCATAGTGCGGTTGGGTTGAGGCGATACTATTTTGTGTTGTAAGCCAACAAACCCAGGGCAATCTAGTCGGGAGATTGTGGGCCAGGGCAATCCATTCGGGAGACTGTGGCCAAGGTTAATACAATTGAGAGACTGTATGTCCAAGGGCAATCTAGTATTATAATGTGGGCCTTTTAGAAAAACCTGATCGGAACGGTTTGAACTTTCAGAAAAATTGTTGCCTTTTCTTTTAAAACCTTTGAACCTTTATTTTTCAGAAATACGAACATACTCAACTGAATTTTTAGAAATCAGATTTTTCTCTGGTTCAGGTTCACTTTATAAAAATTCAGAGCAATCAATCTCATCCTCCACATAAATTTCACCCATGTCACTTTCATCATCAAATTCAGATACATTTTCAACATCAAAGAGTATTTTCTGAAATCAATTTAGTGCAAAACGAGTTAAATTTTTGTACAGTATCAGGTTTAATTTTCTCTTTATCTTTTTTCACTCAAAATTTCTTTCAGCATATCCTTATGTTCTTTGGATTGTATGTAAGCTTCAATTTTGTCTAGTCTAATTTTGTAAGAATCAAAGACATCACTAGAGGAAACAATGAATTTGCTTTTGTAGCAATATGCATCGATTTCGTCCTTTTGCAGTTCGAGAAAGGTCAAAATCATTTTGTGTATATTCTTTCCTATTTCACAATGAAGATGCAGCTTAGTAATATGTCACACCCCGAACCAGACGGCGTAAACGTTCGGGGGCTTGTGTGCGACTTCATCTAGTAATATCATCACAATGTATATAATTGAAACAAGACAACACGATCATCATACATATCAAAATACAACTAACATTGTTTACATCAAGTACATTATCATAAATTACATGCCAAAACAATCAATGTATGATGATAACAAAATTCAACAAGTTCCACATGTTCTTGTAGACCTTTCCGCTTAACGATTCCCTGAGAATACAAGTTATTTTGAAAATTTCAACATATATAATGTTGGTGAGTTCATAATGAAAAGTTTTGTATTGTTAGTAAAACACCAGAAAATCCAATATTTTCTGAAAAATAGTTTGAACGTGATGTGTCAAAACCAAGTATTAATGCATGTGTGTTTTCTGTTTTTGGAATGTATATAAAGATGTAATCCGGTTAAAAATCCTGTATTTTCTGTTGTAAGTAAATGTATTGTTTAACTGTGTATTTCCGCAGAAAATCCTATATTTTCTGTTTATAAGAGTGTTGTGGTGTCAACCCTAAGACCGAATATAATGTATGTATGTTTTCATATCAACAAGATTTTATAGGTGTTCCATAAAATTATGTTGGAGAGAATCTCTAGGTGAGTCGTTTTAACCATACTTGATTATGACGAATTCGCCTGTCGTGGCGTTTTCAGGCACCGGCTTGATTAAGGTAAGGTTTGTCACCCTAGATCGGCCTAGTCTAACTTTAGCGAACAGCTCGGGTGTGGGATGTCACCCCGTATAGATCTATACACAAACTCTCGCTCTCCCTCTTAGAGACTCTGGTTATAACTACATGCTACGATCGTACACTCCAGAGGTATCAACCGACATGTCTCACTAGATCCTTAACTGTGTTTACGCGAATATGGTGTCATGTTATGTATAATGTTTTTTCCGAGTACGTTTTATGTTTGAAAAGTCCAACGAGTATATATGTGAATGTACAAGGCCCAACGGACATGTAGGAGGACCACTAAGACCCAATAAACATGTAATGCATAGTATAGGCTCAACAAGCATGTAATGGGCCATAAAGGCCCAATAAGCATATGGTGTACATTCTGAACTTGTCACAACTGAAAATTTTGTGTCATGTAATCTATACACTCAAGTTAATGTGAGTCAAAAACTTAAGAACATGTGTAACACCTATGATTATAACTTCAAAAACTTCAATCAAATACATCATACAAGTACTACAAATAGTCATCAAACAATTGGAGACCCTAGAAGTCCTTGTTTAATTCCATTTTGGACTAGGACTCCCTTATTGGATCCAAATGGACCAATAAGCTTCCAATTAGACTATCATGGGCTTAGAACCCTAATTGGGTTCTAATTGGACCCACACTAATTTATTTCAACATTTTGGGCCATGTTGGGCCTAGAATGAAATGAATTAAAAGCCTTGATACATGAATAACCTAAACTAGTCCAATAAAAATATAAAAATCCTACCACATTCCTTTAGACTTAAAACATACCCAAGATTAACTCTAATATTGGGCTTAGAGGCAAAGGCCCAAATTTTTCCTTTTCCCTTCCAAATTCTCGGCCCAATGCCCAAGCCCAAGAGGAAATGGAAGAGTTGACTTAATGCATGCCACCTCATTATTAACCAAAGGGTATCTATGCATGGAACTCATACTTCCAAGCACATATCACTTCAAAGATCACTTCTCTTCTCTCCTCTCTCTCACTCTCGACCACATTCAAACACACACACACAAAAAATTTACTCATTCTTCTCTCAAAGAAACTCTCTCCTTTCCTCTCCATAATTTCGAGATTCTAAGAAGCTTTCAAGAGGATCTTTCAAGCTAATCATCATCTTAGGTAAGTATTTACTTATATACATGATCTAGCTATTTCATTCCATCAAAAATCTCTCCTAAATCTATTCCAACTTGTGATCATGCATCTTAGAAGTCACCAAACTCGAGACCTACTAAGGAAAGGTGCTAAGGCCGAAAATCACTTCATTTTTCCTTCCATTTTCTCTTCAAAACCGAAACCACACTAAGGTGAGCTTCATACCCCCTATTTTCTGTTTTTATGAGTTTTGTAGGGGGGGGGATACAAGTGAAAGTGTAGATCTATATGTGTTTTGTATACCTTGTATGATTTCCATGCTTATATGTGTGCTTTTGTGTGTTATAATGTTGGATCTAGCCATAAAACCCCTCAAAACCGAGATATACCTTATGTTAAATGATTTTAGCATCAAACATATTTCTACATACAAAGTGTTTCTAGAAAAATAGCTAAATGGCTTAGTAACAATTTCTTTGGGCCAAAAACACAATTTTTGGACCTAAAATGTGAAAAATACAAAAATTAAGGGCCCAAATTGACATATCACGAATTCTGATGGATGAGGTGTGTCAAAACAGTTTCAATAAAACAATTTCTGGAAATATACTCATTTAGAGGATTAAAAAACATAAATTTCAAGCTTAATGGGCTAAAAATGACATTTTCGGCCCAATGAGGCCCATTATGCGAGATTTTCTGTTTTGGAGGGCCAAAACTGTGTTTTTCTGTAAAACAATGGACTATAAGTGTTCCAAGTCCTTTTCAAAGGTTTAAAATGCTTTTTTCTAAATTTAAAAAGGACCAAAGTTGCAAAAATTTTACAATTTGGGCCAAAATTGTCAAAATTGCGAAAAAGAAGGGTTATAACCGAGAAAACTGAAATTTCAGGGACTTAAACTGTTTTCATTGAAAAATATGCTGAAAAATATGCTGAAAAATATCAATTTCAATAATTTTTGGTGTTAAAATGTCAAGAAAAATGATTTAAGGACCAAACCGGAAAATTATTTAATTAAGGGGTTGAAAAAGTAAATTTTACAAACAATGAGGGGCTGAAAACAGAAAACTTCCAAGGCTTATTCAATACATGCAATTTGATCAAATAATGGCACCGCGACTATCGACGAAATACAATACACTACAATACCAAAAGTCGTTGTTAAACGAATTGGTTCGGTCTCGAACAAATAAAATCCGAAACTACTAACACGACGACACTACGATGCATACAAGTAACGTTTGGGAATTCAATATACATGCGAGTGTGCACAGACGTCTACGCACCATCTTTGGGCCCCAAAAGTGTAAAATCTTGTTTGTTGGGCCTAGCTAGCCCAATGACCTGATCTTAAGGCCCAAAGACCTCTATCTTACGAAGTGTTGGGTTTTACCGACCTGACACAACGTAAAAGGACTTTCAATGGCTTGTATACTACTGGTCCCTAAGGGTCCTTTGGTATTGCTAGTAAAGTCTACATTTCATGCGAGGCGGGTCTGGGACCCCTCGTACATTTTTATCCCCAACCGGTTAATGGAGTCATCGAGGTCTTCGTGTCCTCTTTCTCTTCGGATGTGGGACTACACATAGTCAGGGCTATTGGATAACGTGATTAATACGGATGACGCCTACGGGAACGTTAGTATAGCTATAAAGTGGTCGTTTGTGTAATGCGTGTTTGTAGCAAATAATCATGCTAAAAAATAATCCAACGTCGCCTGGGACTGACACTACGCGCTATGCAATGGTTTCAATGTGACTTCATGGGATTCAAGGAATTAGGAAAACATCAGGTTTTCCTAGGGTTTTCAATACATACAGATTTGAAATGCATACAACTTCAATGAACAATTTTTACAAGTATAGAAACAAACAAGCATACCTATGGATCTTCACAAACGTTTTCAAAAGCTTTTCTTTTCAGAAAATATCGGATTTTCTGGTGATTTTCAAACGATACGAAACATTGTTTTTCTTCAAATACCGCTTATGAACTCACCAACATTTCATATGTTGACGTTTTTCAAAATACTTGTATTTTCAGGTAACCAGTGAATTCAAGGAAATCGTACTCAGTGATGGCTTGCAGTTTATTTATTAACGAACTGAACAATTTATTTTTTGGGAATGAAATGTTTAAACAATGTACTTCATGTAAACTTCATTGGTTGTACTATATTAATGCATGGTGACGAATGTTGTTACGTTTCATATATATTCAATGTTATGGTATTCAATTGAGTCACGACAGCCTCCGAACGTTTCCGCCGCCCGGTTCGGGGGTGTGACAGAACCCAATAAGCATGTAAATGAACCCTTAAGGCCCAATAAACATGTAAGTATTAGGTCCAATAAGCATGTAAATGGACCCTTAAGGCCCAATAAACATATAATCAGTGTATTTAGTCAGTTTGTTATTACGTCGTTTGTTTTTGTTCGATTGTTTACCAAAATAACATAAATACCTAATTTTTGTGATAGTGATATTTTTGGCCCGATATCATGAAAATTGACATCTTCGGCCCAATTGTCTATAAGTTGACATTTTTGGCCCAAGTAAATATAAATTGAAGTTTTCGGCCCATTATTTTAAAAATATACATTTTCAGCCTATATATATATATATATATATATATATATATATATATAATTTATATTTTCAGCCATTTTTAGATAAAAATGATATTTTCGGCCTATTTATAGATAAATTACATTTTCAGCCCCTTTTAGATAAAAATTACATGTTTGGCATATATATATATATATATATATATATATATATATATATATATATATAAATTACATTTTCAGACCCTTTTAGATAAAAATGACATTTCTGGCCCAAGTTTGGTAAAAATAACATGGTAGGCCCAAATCCAAAAAAAGTGACATTTTTAGCCCATAAAACCGTAAATTTACATTTTTGGCTCAAATTTATGTTAAATGACAATTTAATCCATAAAAATATAAATTTACAATTTAAGCCCAAAGAAACCGTAAAGGCCTACATTAAGGCCCATTAGACGAAATTTTAACACTTTTGGCCTTTTTAAAACTATGATTATCATAAAGAACCATTTTTATGTTTATATGACTCTTTTAGTCCATGTAAAACTGTAAGTTTCATAAAATTCCATTCTTTTTCTTTATTTGTCAAAAATGGTCCCTTTACAAGATTTTGTTTAGTTTTTCAACATCCTTAAAATGTTTAACACTTTCATCTTTATGGTAA
This sequence comes from Lactuca saligna, assembly GCF_052625555.1. Lineage (NCBI taxonomy): Eukaryota > Viridiplantae > Streptophyta > Magnoliopsida > Asterales > Asteraceae > Lactuca > Lactuca saligna. The sequence continues at coordinate 191,692,629 of NC_136419.1, read as the reverse complement.
GTTGCATAAAGTGTCTTAGTTTACATATATTGTCGAGATATATTAAGTTCTTCACTAATCACAACATATAACTTAGAAACCACACATAAACATGCACAAATGCATAGATCTAACACATAAGCAACTTGTATCCTCCCCCAAAACATAGTAAAACCGAAAAACAAGGGGTATGAACTCACATTGCTTTGATGTTTTCGGTTTTGGAAGGAGATTTGGAAGAGTTTTCAGCCTTGGATGCTTCTTTGAAGAGGTTGTTGGAACCAAGCTAGTTCTAGGAAGCCATATACGAAAATGGAGTGTAAGAAGGAGGACTTTTAATGTAATATAGGAAGGAAACAATAGAGTTTAACAAAACTTACCAAGTTAGTGAAAATTTTGCAAGAATCTCCTTGATACACACATGAAATACTCGAAAATTTGAAAGGAAAGTGAGAGGATTTATTTAAGTGTTTTTAGAGAGGAATGCTTGCGTGAGTTTGAAAATAAAATAGAGGTGATGGTGGTTTTTGTCTCTATGGGCGTGAATAAGAAGAGAGAGAGAGAGAGAGAGAGAGAGAGAGAGGAGAGGTTGAGATGTGATAGATGCCTTGAGACATGAGATTAGTTGATTACTTGAAGGATAATTAGGGTGGAAAACCACAAGGTAATTATGAGGTGGCACTTCAAATATCCTCCCATTTGTTTTTTTTTGTTTTTTGTTTTGTTTTTTTTTTTTTTTTTTTTTTTTTTTTTTTTTTTTTTTTTTTTTGCTGTTGTTGGGCCGAGAGATAGGAAGGAGGAAAGTAAAAAAAAGTTTGGGCCCTTCTTGACTTATTTCGACATCATGAGGCCCAAAATAACTATTTTTCGGCCTATTGGGCCTTTGTGAGGGTTCACGGTCCAAAGAAGCCCAATAATGTGGTTTACGGCTCATTAGGGCTATTGAAACTAATTATGGCCCATCATGGCCCATTAGAAATAAGATTAATTATTATAGGCCCATATGAACCAAAATACCCTAATTTCATGGAGGTGGGTCTAATTAGAGCCCAAACATGGTTCCCAGGCCCAAAGTAGTCAAATTGAAAGTTTATTGGTCCATTAGGCCCAATAAAAGATTCCTAGTCCATATTAACTTGAACCAGGATTTCTAGGGTTTTCAATCTATAGTTGAACATATGAGATGTATTGTATTAGGTTTTGAATTTAAATCAAGAGTTTGGATTCAAATGGATAGTTTCATGTTAGCATATAACATGATATTCACTTAGAGTACAAGTCTTACAATAGTTGATGTTTACATGGAAACATAATTTCCTAGCTAAAATTCTAATTGTGACATAATATTAAAATAAAGACGTTTAACAAACAAACTAGAATATATTTCGTTGTTTCAAAGTCCTAAATTGTCTCGTTGCAAATAAATCATATCATCCCTAAACCTAGAAAACTCTAACTCCAACTTTTCAATTCACATTCATCTCTTTTCACTCTTGTTTGTAACCTTGCTGATTTGATTAGTTAAGTTAGAATTACTTAAACGCGTTCTTTTTAAGCTATCATTAAAATTGGAAACAATAAATTTTAAATCATTTAATTCAGTTTCGTACCGAGAGACATGACTATTAAGAGACTTAAGAATAGAGTGTACCTTGCTGATCACTTTCTCTCATTCACTGATCTGCTAAGAGACAGGTCTTACAGCAAAACAATTGTCAGAAGCATTATCGTTGGCAGTTGTGTATCCTCTTTGCTCCGATACATCATTGCGAACCATCAAGCATTTTCCCTCGTACTCAGGGACTTCAGAGTTTGCTACGAAACACTCTCCATGTGTAGGCTTGCGAACTTCTTCATCCTCTGAATCGGTTGACCAAACTTCAACTCTTCCGAACTCATCAACATCTTCCTGCACAATTAAAGCAGGCTTAATATTACCAACGTTTTTTCTTCTTTCTATGTTCCTCTATCTTTTTGAGATAGTAAGCTTCATCATCTTCTTCATCTTTCTTCTCACTCATTCTTCTCAACATGCACTTTTTAGCCAAATGATTTTTGCCAATAACTCACCAGACGAAACGTGTCTAGAGGTAGGGCGAACCTGATAATTCTCATTGCCTTGATGTTTCTTAGAAATTTATCTTTTTCATCCTGAGTGATCTCTTTAATGTCAATAAGAAGAGCATTATATTATGATTGAGTTTTGATGACTCTCCTAGTTCCCATTTGCATGAAAGTTCCCTCTGTCATGGCTTTCTAGATTATTGTTCCCATGGTTTTCGATACTTAAAATGTAGTTTTCAAAGTGTAAAGCCCAAACTTCATAGTCTTGTGGGAAGAGGATAGGGATTCTGGTTGTAGATCCGATGCTGCTAGAAAGATTGAAAGATAGAGTGTGTGGATCTTCGTGCTGCATGTTGTTGATTCACTAAAGCCCGTAAAGAATCAGATGTGTAAAACTAAAATCGAGTTTAGGGCAAAATAAGGATCAAGCGATCCAATAAAAACGGATAACCCTAATAACACCCGATAGAAGAATTGTGTATGGTTTACACAAGCTCATGCTATGATACCACTTGTTAAAACAAATAATAACTGATTGATAGATTCTCAACAACAATGTAAATCAAACAACAAAAGCAATTGTCGAAGTTGTGCTGAATGATTAAAATCAATGCCTTAGAAGAGCTCGATGAAGAACTTCTCTGTAAAGGCATGGTAGGGAATCACAAAACGATTAACCCTAATACAATACATGCATGTAATATTTATAGTCTAACCCTAGCTCATAATGATGTATGGACAGGCCCAATCCACTAATAATAAAGACTAATTACAAGCATAACAAAATTGACACAACAAAATAAATATCCCAGCAGTAGCCCGTTGCTAGACGTCAACTAATGTCTATGTCAGTCTATAATGAATCTTGTGCAAATGGGAGATTGTTGAATCTATACCCAATAATCATTATGGAGTGATATTGCTAATTATATATGATCCTATAGGGTCACACCTTTATCAAGTTGGTACATTTTGTATATTTATTATTAATGTGATTATTAATAAATAATATTGATTCTTGTATTTTAATTAGGGAATAATTATTATTTTATGAAAATATTAATCATAAGAGAGTATAACTAGTTATTATTTCATATGATATGAATTAATGAGTAATGCACAATATTTTGGACTGGATAGATTCTTTTTTCTTTTACCTAAAGACAAAGTTTATATTTTATAAACTTCGAGTTTATAAAAAATAAAGAATCCATCCTCTTATGAGAGGCATGGCCTATATATATATATATATATATATATATATATATATATATATATATATATATATATATATATAATATTATGGAGGTTGCTTGTCAACCTCCATGCCTTACCCATGCTTCTTGAAAATAGGAGAGTTACTTTATATTATTTTAATGTAAAGCCCTTACCTTCCATGTTCTATATAAGCGATGCATGAGGCCTGAATTTGGAACAAGAAAAACACTCTCTTCTTCTTCCTTTCTTCTCACCAAAATCGTAAGTAGCATGGAGCTACTTCTCTTGTTTTTCTTTTGAAGATCATTCAACTCTTTGGTGGTTCAAAGAGCTTCTCCTTTAGTGCTTATTTGAGTTAAGCATTTAAAGGCTTAAAAAGTACTTTATACAAGAATAAACTAGCATTCCAAGTGCCTTAATCTTGATGGTAGATACTTGTAGAGAAGATCATGTTCTTTGATCTTTACATCTTCATCAACACCGAAAAACCAAGTGGGTTCAAAGGCTTCAAAGGTTATCTCTAAAACATCCTATGGTTGTTTTTATTTCATTCTAACCTCTATAAATGAATCCATGATGGTCTGGTTTGTTATGAACTAAAAATAAACTTGTTATTTTTAAAGTCTCCGTTGCTGGTTTTTGTGAAAAACAAACTTATATTTCATATCAAAACCCAACACGTTGGGTGTACCTGGTAGTACCTTGAGCGTACCAGGTTGGAGCCTCGTAATCAGGAAGGGATTTACTACGTTCAACATAGTGCCTGAGTACGCTAGGCGTACTCATTCTGTGTTGACATCCTTTGACTTTTTGAATTTGACCTAAGGGCATATTGGGTAATTTAAATAGTAGTTGAGATTTAGGTTCCTGTTAATTTTACTGGTAACAAGTAAAGATGGCTTTTGGAGCAGTGATTGGTGTAAATTTTCTTTTAAACTGTGAGGTGAGTCTCCCCATTGTACTTGTGGATCGAAGGCACCAATACCGACCCATTGGATTATGTTGTAGGATAGTAGTGGTGTTCGTAACACTTACTGATATGCTTGTATGTTCTTGATGTCTTTGTAACTCTTACTAGTATGATCATATGCTTAGCTATAAAGGTGAAATAGACTCGTAACATTTGAAAGATACTGAAGGAGTTGGAAGGGACTCAACAAGTCGGAAGGGACTCAGCGAATCGGAAGGGACTCAGAGAGTAGGAAGGGACTCAGGGGTGAAATAGAGTCGTTACATGTTTTAGTATGATACGTATCTATGGTATGTGGTACTTTGGGGAACTCACTAAGTTTTGTGATTGCAGTTTATGTTTATGGTTTTAGGCATTTCCATTTCCAAAAGGAAGGGCTCGACTTAATCGCACTGCATCCTCTGGAGTTTTATTCCGTGCTGAATGTTTACAAATTACTCTGATGTTTTGATAATACTTTGACTCTAATCGTCTTTTGAAACAATGAATTAATGACTTTAACTTATATCAAATGAATTTTTTACTCGATATTTTTGGGACGTTACATTTATACTAAGACCTCCTGCTAGTCCGTACGTGGGACAAGGTCGTCAGGTCCGACAGGATCCGATGCCCTGATTGGTTAATCGTGCTTCTCGTTGTGCCATAACCAATGATTGGTTCAGGTGGTAATTCTCTAAGCATACTCCTTGTCGCTTGGAGTCGTTAGGTTTGTCGTGGGGTGGAAGGTGCCCGCTGCAAGGTTGGGTATTTTGTACGGACGCCCGACTTTGAGGGGATGCCCGCGAGCGCGAGACTTCGTCAAGGCAGCTACGTTGGGAGTAGCTTGGTCTAGCAGTTTGCCTTGAAGAACCTTTAGCGCGGCTGAGCACAACTCCTGGCCCATGCTAAAGGGCATGTTATCAGGGTGCAAAACGAGATTTCAAATATAAATTTAAGACGAGTCTTATTGAACTTGTAAACGATTAATGCAAATTTTCTTGTGCATTACGGTAAGGCACAAGTCAGGACACATACAATATTTTGATGATGACATAGGAGTTGTGTTATGTAACAAATTTAGTTGTGAGTTCTAATTTCCGATGATGAATTTTCAACGAAGATCCAAACAGTTTTCCAGTTAGGTGTTTCGACGAAGTTGTAAGAATGGAACAAAATCATTGATCATTGGTTTTTTGAAGAATGTCTAAACAGATTTCAGAACAGTCAAATGTCGATTTTAAATTATTAAAAGGACAATCTTTCATTATACGTATCAAACTCAACTCATAAAAATAATCGATCATATCCTACTCATCAATGAAAGAAAGACTTTATGATATATATATGTAACAAACTTCTATTTTAGTTTTTAAAAGACCATTTTAACAAATAAAAATCTACTATTTTAGATTACAATGGGAAGTTAAAAAGAAAAGGAAAAAAAAAAAACTTCACCATAATATTTATTTAGTTTAAATATTTTATATAGTTTGTCACCATGTTAACTATGTCGGACCTTTTATGTGTTAACCAGACGGAGGTTCAACGATTCGGAAGAACTTCATATAACATTCCTTTTACTAACCGAGATCACTACTGATAACAACAACCGGCACTGGTATACTCTAATTGCAGTCCTCCATGGTAAAAGGAAGAACACGCCCTTTTCTATCATCTTTTTCTTCTTCTTCTTCTTCTTCTTCTTCTTCTTCTTCTTCTTTACTCATTATCTGTTCCAATTCTTAATTTTTCAATTTCAATTCCTATGCAGGATTACTCCAAATCAGTAATCCCTTCTCACCTCCTCGCCGACCGTGGCTCTAATCTAGTTGTCATCAATCCAGGTAATTACCTTTCTAAACCCTAATCTATACGTATTTCTGTAATATTTTTATGAATTTTTCTGTAATCATCAACACTGATACTTTCTATCAATCTATTCACTCCTGGCACTTGTCCAAAGTGGTTCAACTTTCTCGCCCAAACTAAAATTTGAGTTCAATCCCGCTATCGATTTATGCCCAATTCATCAATGGAGGGGATTTTCTTTCGTTTTTGAAAAAACTTCGTTATTACACTTTAGTTTCTCATCTTCTACCCAAAATATACGAAAATTTTGCTTTTTATTCTAGGGTCTGGAAATGTACGAATTGGATTAGCTCAACAGGATGCCCCATTCAGTATTCCTCATTGCATCGCTCGTCGTACTACAGAATCTAATCAATCACCCAGAAGAAACGTGCAAGATCAGGTAGATTTTATACTCCTAGGGTTCTTAAACTTAATAACTATATTCTATTATCCATCATTGTCTTTCCAGTTAATTTCTTGTGATGTGATGAACTTACCAGATGCTTAATTCTCAAGTTACAACATCCCAACATGCAGATAGGGAGAAAGCCTATGACATTGTAAGTAATCTATAGTTTTTTTTTTATTTTTTTTATTCATTTATAAATCTATGTTCATGTTTTTTGAAGATGTTTCTCTTGTTGTAGATAGCATCCTTGTTAAAGATACCATTTCTTGATGAAGAAGTAGTAAACAACTCTTACTCACGAAAGGTAACACTTCTTTACTATTTGATTCTATCATTCTACACATTATTATCAATATAATCAATGTACTTTATTATAATTTTTTTATATATTTTTATTATCTCTAGACGGGTCGAGTTGATGTATTATCTCAACAAAACAGTAAGAAAGAGAGTGCCTTGACATGGACTGATGTATCCCAGCAAATTACCGATTTGCCCTTGCCAGAAAGTTCATTAGAGAAGAATGAGCTTCTAGAAGGTGAGAAGCAGCAGCCACAATCAAGTGAGTGCAGGTACAGGGAGTTTGTGTGTGGTGAAGAAGCTATGAGAATATCTCCTACTGAGCCTTATTGCTTAAGGCGTCCTATACGTAGAGGACATTTTAATATTTCTCAACATTACTCCATGCAACAGGTACTCAGAAGGGTATTTTCGTCATTTAGTAAAAAAAAAAGATTTGGAATTTTTAGTTTTTGTTTATTTCCATTTGTTTTTTTTATTTTTATTTTTGTTTTATAGGTAGTTGAAGACATAGAAGCTATTTGGGATTGGATGTTGATTGAAAAACTACATATTCCTCAAAGTGAAAGAAACATGTATTGTGCTCTTATTGTAGTACCTGAAACATTTGACAATCGAGGTAATCATGTTTTTAATCTTTTATATTTTCTTTTTATTGATTTATGATTATGATTTAAAGTTTTAAACTACAAAAACTACAATTGAACTCTTATTTTGGTTTATACTTTTTCAGAAATCAAGGAAATATTATCTATTGTATTACGAGACTTGCGATTCAGCTCAGCTGTAGTCCACCAGGTAATTTTTTATTTTTTTTATTTTTTAATTTTTGTTAAAAACTTAAAAAGTAATACCATTTTTTTTTTTTTTTTTAAATTCAGGAAGGTCTTGCTGCAGTGTTTGGAAACGGATTATCAACAGCATGTGTTGTGAATATTGGTGCTCAGGTCACATCAGTTATTTGTGTTGAGGTGCAAAAAATTTTAATTTTAATTTTTTTTTTGTTAATTAAATTGTAGAATTTAATAATTTGCATAATTTGGAACTCAAAAGAAATTTAATTATTTGACTTTCAATTTTTATTTATTGTTGTTGTCAGGATGGAGTTGCTCTCCCTCATACACAGATCACATTACGTTTTGGTGGAGAGGTTTGAATTCTATTTTCAGATATAATTAATATATTACAAAAACAGTCCCTGTAGTTTTATGATATTAACCATGTTTAGTCCAAAAATAAAACTTTTTCAGATTAGGTCCTTATTTCAATGTTTCATGTATTGTTAAATCTAACTGATCAAATGTTTTTTTTTGCCCTTGGACCAAATCTGAAAAAAAAAATGTATACCACAGGGACCAAATCTGTAATTTATTCAAATGTGAGTGGCTTAAGTGTAAATATAACATTTTCAGGATGTATCAAGATGTCTTTTGTGGACTCAGAGGCACCATCAAACATGGCCACCAGTTCGCACAGATCCTCTTACAAAGCCAATAGATTTATTGATGCTGAACAGACTCAAAGAATCTTATTGCCAAATATATGTGAGAGATGATTTAAAATAAATAATTATTTAAAAAAAATTAATAATAGTTCAGTTTCTAATTTTATAAAACGGTGAAAATTACAAAGGAGGGTGAGGTTGAAGCTGTTGGGGTGGTTCATTCATATGAAGACGGCTTGCCACCTGGATCTCATAAAACAAGGCTCACCGCTCTTAATGTACGGAACCTCTTTTTTTTATCTGTTTGTTGTACTGCGTTTGACATGCATTGGACTCTGACCGATACTGATGTCAACGAGACAAAATTACAATTTTTTTTTTTGTCTCGTCCAGAAAGGTGGGATATGAACTCGCTCTCGATCTTTCGTCTGTGCAAAAGACGTAATCGCCCTTCTCATCCTCGCCGTCGAGAATAGCCCTAGAAAGCCTTCTAGGGCTAGTTTTAACGAGGACGAGGAGGGCATTCACGTCTTTTGTACTAATGAGAGATCGAGAACGCATCCATTTCCCACCTTTCTGGACGAGACAAAAAATTGTAATTTTGTCCGATTGTCATCAGTATCAGCCACAGTTCAATGCATGTCAAACACAATACAAGTCTTTGTATTACTGATTTACTGTAAACAATAATTTTTTTTTTAATTATATATAATAATATAATAATAATAATAGGTGGCACCAATGGGACTTTTCTATCCAACACTTTTGGTTCCAGATGTTTATCCACCTCCACCTCGTTCATGGTGAGTGTTAACTTTGTATCCATTTTGTGGTAAAAAAATGATTTGATTTAATATATATTTTTTTGTTGCTGTGTAGGTTTAAAGATTATGAGGATATGTTAGAGGACACGTGGCATATCTCAGATGGATCATATCCAGGTGTGAATAATCCGTTACAGATGTGGGATAATTATCCGTATTCATCAAACCAACAGAAAAAAGAAGATAATATTGGGCTTGCAGAAGCAATTTCAAAGAGTATTCTTTCAACAGGGCGTATAGATCTTCAAAGAAAGTTGTTTTGTAGCATGCAATTAGTGAGTTCTACTTCTATATCCCCAATTGTAATTTTTGAGCAATTTTGTATGTTAATTTAATGAGCTTAGAATTTTTTTTTTTTTTTTTGTATTTTTAAATTTTAACCAATGAGATGTTTTTTAATATTGTAGATTGGTGGAGTGGCTTTGACAACTGGTCTTATTTCTGCTGTAGAGGAGAGGTTTGAAATTATTACTTTCTATTTTCAAAACTTCAATTACTTTACTAGATTAAAAAGATAAGAGATGTATTTACTTTGCAGAGTTTTACATGCGATTCCCTCAAATGAAGCAATTGATACTGTTGAGGTTATTTTTTTTTTTATTCTAATAGAGATAATTAGCCAAAAGGTTTTACTTTTAATTTTTCTTATGCAAAATTTGTCGTTTCTTGAATAGGTCCTACAATCAAGAACCAATCCGTCCTTTGTTGCATGGCGAGGCGGAGCTGTAAGTCAAAACTCTACCTTTTTATTTTCGGTGATGAGGGTATTTCTGTCTTTTTCACGGACAAGAGATCAAATGGGACAAAATGTTGCTAGTTTTGTCGTATTGCTATCAGTCTGTGTCGTGGTCCAGTGCATATCAAACACAATACAAAACGTCATCATGTTGTGTATAAATGCTTACACTTATTTTATGTAGATATTGGGCGTGATTGATTTTGTTCGAGATGCTTGGATACATCGAGAAGATTGGATTCAAAATGGGATTCATATTGGAGGAGTTAGAAAATACAAAGATTCTTATTATCTACAAGCGCAACCAATGTGTTACATTAATTCCTAGAATTTGAAACGTGTTTGTGTTTGTGTTAGGTTTATGTTATTACTTATTAACCTCTTCATTTTATTATATACTAATTTCATATTACAATGAGGATTTTGTTATTCAAGTTTCATATTCCTAAATCCTAACTAGTAAAATCCTAAAATCACTATCAAACTTCGTATATAAAAAGGAGTTAGGCTAAAAAAAACACGTCATTTTTTTATTTAGACATCCTATCAAAATGTTTTTTTTGGTTGTTTGTTCAACATGGACTAGAAGGTTATAATTTTCCATGTTTGATAGTTTGTATTTTTGGGGTGAATGTCCCACATCGAGTGGAAGATGAAAGATTGGTAGGTGGAGGAGAGTATAAGAAGGGGGGAAGGTGTAACTTTTAAAAACTAAAAGGGTCGGTTGGCTAAATATGCCACGCTTACCTATTAATGGTGAGTGCCGTATGGATATCAAGACATATGGCCGACATAATTTGTGGAAACTCATAGGGTTGGCTCCCTTTGGCCGACCCTCCATGTTTTATGTGAAATCATTTTTTGTTATTTTGTAAAATATATAATAAAATCATAATATTAATTTCGTTCGTAAGGTACACAATTGTGAGTTTGTGACTACAATATGTGAAGCCACGTTAACTTTTTTTTTTTTTTTTTTTAGTTATTTTTATTTCTTACGTTGATTTAAGATTTAGATATAATGCAAAGAAAATCAACAAAATAAGCTACTCGTAACATAAAAAGAAGCATTTTATCCTCTCTCTCTATAAGTAATATACAAATAAACATTCTTGTTATTCTAAAACTATAACAAGACCATTATTTTTGAAGGCCATCAAGGGGACCCACGTTCTTAGAAGGGTCAGGTTCACCTTTTAGGTGTTGTTTGTTTTTTTGAAACCAAAATGTCTGTAGTCTGCGAACCACATCTGCATGCAGTCTGCGGACCACATCTGCAAGCCTCTGCAGCAGAAGAAGTGGACCAAATGTCTGCAGTCTGCAATAAGAAGACTGTTTGTTTTTAACGTCTGCAGCTGTTGAAATAAATTAATTTTTCAAACTTAATTTCATGTCATAAAGATTAAAATTGCATTTTCAGCAAAAAGAGGAAAAAAAAAAAACGGGTGGTTTTTTTTTTTTTTTTTGGTTAAAATGAGGTCTGAAGACCTTTGAAGACAGTGACCCATGTCTGCACCAGGAAGATCTCGCGCAGACGTTGCGCACTTCCAAAAAACAAACACTCTGCGAGGGCATATGTTTGCGCGTTGTCTGCGCAGCGCAGACAAAAGTGGTTGCACAACTCTTCACAAAAAAAAAAAAAAAAAACAACCCCTTAGTCTACTAGGTGCATCCATAAAGAAGTCTCAGGTGCATCCCACTTTAGTCTACTAGGTGATGTGGATACTTTTGGATAGATATAGTTATACACGATTTAATAGTCATTTTCAAAAAACCAAACATACGTGTTAACTTCATATAATCATAAGCCAACCTCCTCCCGCCAATCTCGAGCTCGCTCCCTTAGACATCCCGTAGCAAACCTCACCTTCAACCCCTCGGGACAGAAGCTCGTCATCTGGACACACTCAATGTTAGCTACCCAATGCCTGGCTGCAATGAGGTGCTTCACCCCAAAGGAATATGGTGCCCCACATCCCTTCAAATCCTTGAAGGAGAGAGTGCAGGCCCCAGACTGGCTAGCGGCTAGATCAGCCCTAAAGATTCGAAGGCGATCCTCCATTAGCTCGATGATACCCTTGTTGATCGACCCAAACATCATCGAGGTCGCATCAAGGATGACTTTAGTAACCTCAGTTGTAATGAACTCGCATAGCCTCTCATTAATCGGTTCGGTGCTCATGCCCGAACCAAATCCCGATCCTGAACCCTTTACCCCATGACGTGTCACCATCATACTGAAACATAACCACATAAACAATTAGCAAATACACGAGAAATTTCACACTCTCGAGTTCCCTAGATTCATTATGGTCTTCCTAGTCTTCAGGTATAAATCTTGCGCTTTTAGTAGTACGGACCTAATACTACCTTCTACACTTATTTATACCCTCCTCAAGGACTACCCCGACTCCTCCAAGCCACTCTTCGTAACTAGTACATTCCTCATACTATAAGGCATCCTACACACCAATGCATATCTTAAGGTTTTCCTAGGACTCCCTTCCCTACCCCTCTCTGCTATCAGCTGCAGAATGAACTTCCATTGATACCACCTAACTACTACATAAACACAGTTACATACTACCGGTACTAGATAATTTTTTGAATGACAGTCCCCAAACTACAACGATTGGACTCAAACAAGAGTTGCACAATATAGTTACACCTATCCTTCTAAAATTATCCAATCACAATAATATGTAACCTAACGCATTCATCCACTAGTTAGTTAGTACCAATAGTATTACCTGAAGCTCAAAGCATGAAACATTCGAGCATCAGGCAATTCAACTCAAAACATAACCTATACAGGCCATCCTATCAAGTAATTGATCTGATACCAACATACGAATCTATAAGCTTATACAAATAGGCACATAAAGGCATCTCATCTATCATTTTATCATGCAATTCTGAGCAGATCCTTAGCCTCTAATCTAGCATGCAATTCTCATATTTTAGCATAAAACATATAACATGTATGAGTATTTTGGAAAGACTTACTTGAGCTGTCTGATTGCACGGATCACACCCATTTTTTCTTTTATTAAAATCCTTTGATTAAAAATGTTTCTTTTTATGGAAAAATATACCAAACCCTTTATTTGACTCCAGGTACACCTGAGAGTATGCCCAAATCCCTCAAACCAAGGCTCTGATACCAAATTGTTGTTGGATTAGTGTCTAAGTCCATAACTATTTTGGTATGTACTTGACCCGATTATGAGCATGGTCCTTTTGGGTTGCCTTCACCATAGCAATATGTAGGATGATTTAAGGAGAGAAAGGTTTAAATATGATTTATTAATATATTATGAGAATAATATATTAAAGGAGAAATCATATTGTTTAATTAATATTAGTCAAGAATTAATTGATAATTAATTTTTGTGGCTAAAAGAGATTAATTAAATTCAGGGGACTGGACTGCAATTATTGGATAATTGAGTTATTGGGCTAAGGAATACTAAAGGAATAAGGGGTGAACGAAATTATGATGGAAGCCCATCATATTTTCGTCCATAGCCTTATCCAGAAGGTTCCATGGGCTGCTTAGAGTTTAAGCTGTCCATTAGGGTTTTGACTGAAACCCTAGCAGCTCACACAAGTATATAAATGACCCCTTAGGCTCCAAAAACGTGGAAAACTAATTCTCTAGGGTTTCTAGTCGTTTTTGGGCAGCCTCTCTTTTTCTCCTCTTCATCCAAGTTGCATATGGTGTTTGTGACTCCATTAGAGGTGCAACACTTGAGGCACTAAGCTTTTGAAGCCAATCTAAGCAAGGAATTGATTGTTATTTCTATATAACAATCAAAGGTAATTATATAAACCCTAATTCAGTTCATAATATGTTAGATCTAAGTTTATTAGTCTTGGATTCAAAGCATGTACAATAGAGAAACCTAGATCCAAGCATTAGGGTTTGTATGAGCACATAGGATTGTTCTTATGCATAAAACCCATCAGTGGTATCAGAGCCTTGATTGGTTTCAGTTGTATGTGATGCTATGTTGAATTATTTACTGAAAAATGAGTTTTTTTTTACCTCTGCCTGACTCAACTCGGCGAGTCAGTATCTGGACTCGGTGAGTTGGCCCTACTCGGCGAGTCAGTGCGTCAGGCAGAGGGTATTTCGGGATTTAGCTGTTGTTTTGACTTGGATTTGATGCTTAAATTGTTTTATGAAGTTAAAATCCGAATTTTATCTTAATTATATGTTTATCCTTGCCAAAACAATAGATCATTTCAAATCTTTTAAATATTTGTTGTTTATGTGATAAATATGGATTATTTAAAGTTATTTGGTAATTATCTAATGACTAAAATAAGAGTAGGTCAAATATAGATAATTATGAAATTAATTGTTTAATTTGAATTATTTGTTGTTTGATCCCTAATGTTTTGAAATGTTTCAAAACTTGCCCTCAAGTTTTGGAATTTAAAATTTTGATTAAAAGTTTAATTTTGAAATGTTAAATTCTAAAACCCTAGTAATTTGAAAAGTTCAAATCACACCCTTATGGTTTTATTAATTAATTAAAGTGTATAATTAAAAGTGATTTAATAAACCCATAAAGTTTTGGTTTACATTTAATTAAATTAAAGGTATAATTTACTAAGATAAACCACCTAGTATTTTAAAAGTTTAAAATACACCCTATACTTTATATAACATTAAAGGTCTAATATTATATATATGTATGAGTAAACAGTCAGTCTTACCGTTAGTAGGCCTCATTCACGAAGTTGGTCTATAAGGGGTGTTTAAGGAAATTGCCTATAAAATGGCGATTGAATGGGTATCCACTCTTACCCACCGCACTCTTGACTAGTGGAGGGTCGTTAGCCGAACGGGTAGGATAGGACAGAAACCTTCCATTATAAGTATAATGAAGTACAAAGTAACTAAATGCTTATACAAATTCCCAAATCATAGTTACTTTAGGGAAAATGTGAAATTGTATGCTAATCCATAGAATTACACTTCGTACCCTTGTCAAACGTTAGTGGAGCGTGTGTGGTTAACCGGCACACTAATTTGGGGATGACATTGGTGGAGAAGGGTGGCTCGATGCTTATCATAGATCAATGGAGCGTGTGTGGCTAACCGGCACATTGATTAGGTGATAGTAGCATTGGGTGCACCACGTGATTCGTATGGTTATTCACACCTTGTTTGTGATCCTCGGCATCCCAGTCACAAATAGTAGGGCATAATCGAGATTAAACATGCCATTGAAAAGTTCAATGAATCTCAAAAGATCTAGGAGTTTCAATTCATTTAAAACTTAAACTTCTTTTTCGTTTTTTCATGGTGGAAATTGGTAAATCATCATTTACCTACCTTCAAATATTCTGCAACTAGATTACGGCATCCCTCTTCTAGGTTGTAGAGTATTGTGTTGGATCCTAGCTTGATGTTTCATTTGGGTGTTACATCAAGAATTCTAATCAACATAACTTGAATGTTCTCCCGTTTTGTAGATGTCTGAATCTTACAATGGTCTTCCCAAATCCTTTGGAACAAGCTTTCCAAATGAAGATGACATTCCGAGATACGATCAAGGAAATGAGAGTCACGCTTCACTTCCTCCACCTCCTCCAATTATTCTCCCTGACCCACAAGTTCAAAGGCTTGAAAAGTTCAAGCTCACTCAATCCCTTTTGGCGAGTAAACACGAAGATGGGAAACCTGTGTGTACACACGTCTTAGAGATGAAGTCACACATTGATAGGTTAAGCATGTTGGGTGTCGAGATTTCAAGCGAGTTGGCTGTTGACTGGGTTCTTCAGTCACTTCCTGAATCATATAGTGAGTTCGTTAGAAAGTACTATATGATGGACCACGACGTGACCCTAATTGATCTCACCTATTTGCTTATAGCTGCTGAGTCAGCAATGATTTGGCGTGCTGGTCAAGCAAATTTGTCTAGTGAATCAAACTCCCAAACTTCAATGGACACTGGCAACATTGGAAGTCCAGAAAGAACTAAGTCTGTGATTGTCCGATGAGCTGTGCCAAAGGAGTCCATTTGCTTTTATTGCCAAGAGAAGGGGCATTGGAGATGAAGCTGCCCTAACTACCTGAAAGATCTAAGAGATGGGAGAGTCAGGACGTATGGCTCTACTTCAGGTAAAATCCATTATCTAACTCTTTTGAGTTCCTATTCTAGATTCTTAATACATGATGTGATAAGATAACATTTTGATGTTTTGTAGGATCGAAGAAAAGAGAGGAAGCTTGAGAAAAGAAGTGAGCTGAATCTAATCATGAAGAAATGGATTTCGATCGCATTACTTGAAGAATGGATTCTTGAGCTACTACTTGGAGTTAGAATAGACTGTTAAGAAATATGTAATAACATAGTTTTTCAATTGAATTACATTGTAAGGATAAATTTTTCCCGCAATAAAATGAATTTTGATTTTATCTTATTTATTTATCCTTGCGATGGCATGTATGAAAAATTGATGTTTGAATGTTTCTATTATTAGCAATAATGAATTTGATTCTTAATTATGTTATTTGTGCAAATGTCAAAAGTTTACCAAATAGGGAGAGTTTCTCATCGCCCAAGTTTCAATTGGACAGAAACTTGGAATCATGCAATGTGTATTGTATGATGAATGAAAAACCTTCACATTTGGGAAACTTAGACTAATTCTTTGGCAAAGTGTCAATTGAAGGACAAGGAGATCAAGTACACAAGGTTGTGTGTTGATCAAGTCCACCACAAGAGTGACAAAGATATTCGTCATGATTTACTAAAGCTTAGTAAATATGATTATACTTATAAGATTAAGTATAATTCTAAGTTGATTGAAAAAGTTTCAATGAATAGTAGAACGAATAAAGAAGAATCAAGTAGGCAGAAAGATAAAAGTTTCTCTATTCTAAGAAGAAGGGAGAGTACCGTTTTTTATGATGAAGTCTTAATGATTAAGAACCATATCTCAATTGATCCTCTAAGTGAGTCTTAGTGCATTTGCATGTCTAAGAAGAGGTATCAAGTATTGTAGAAATGGATATATCAATAAGTCAATCATACTTCGTTCCAATATCAAGTCTTAGAGTCAAGATTGTGACATTGAGTGAAAAGTCTTAAGTAGGTTTATAACACTCATCAAATGTGGAATTTGGAAAAGTTTTCTTATTCTTGCACATTTGAAATTGGTAAGTTGTGCTGTCTTGGATAAGACAAAGACCAACTAGGACCAATTGTGTGAAGTGTTTTGTCTTGATAAATGCTTCACTAACTCTTGAATATTTGTTTGTCAAGAAATGTTTCTTGACAAGAGAATCTTATATGTCAAGAAGTCAGTGGGAGTCTTAATGGTCTTGAAAAGTTTCAAGAACAAATCAAGAACAAACCTTATCGATCATCACTAGCACACGACTTGAGGTTTACAACCTATCGTGCTGACATTGTTTTGTTTCTGTGCCATTCCAATTGAGTTTATTGTGTATATGAGTTCTCATTTGAATACACACTAAAGCCTTAGTCGATGGAAAGTAAATTGATATGTAAGGACAAGTTACTAAACTACTTGGAAGACATGGTGGGCACTCGTGTTACCATAGGGCAAGAAATCAAGATTAAGAAAGTTCAGTCCATATGAGTTTGGATTTGTCGCAAACCTTGGTTTTGGCAAATTCACATGGATAGGAACTCATACACCATAAAATATAAGTGTCATAAGATTCCCTCCTTCATGAAAATGACTGTGAGGAAATGCTTTCACTAAGAGAGATTTTAAGAAGATAGCAATTGTGAAAATTGTATTCTCAAATTCGATTATCGTTACAGCATCCCTTTCCATAGTTCGAATTGTGAGATTTGGCAATTAGTTTCAACATTTGGAACTTAGTAACATAAGTTATGAATTGTTTAAACACACATATGAGCTATCTAAGGCAAAGGTGTATAAGGTTAAGAAGCTTAGATAAAGGCTTATCGAAGCATCTGGTATTAGAAATATGAATTTCAGAAATTCAATAGGCATTGTTTTCTGGAAGTTCATTTGTTTTCTGAATACATGTCAAAGATAGTGGGAGCATAAATGTTATGCTTATATGATAATCATCATGATAGTGGGAGCATAAGTGTTATGCTTGTATGATTGTTATGGAGAGTATTGCAAGTTAGCAATATTAATTATAGAAAAACAAAGATTCCATTTGCAAAGTTGCATGGGTTGAAAAGTTGTTTTGCTATAATTAAGGGAGAGAATATTATACTCCGTTTCAAAATCTAAAGATTAGATTAAGAAATTTTAATATTTTCAGTCAAAGGATACATTGTGTGTTCTTAAAATTCGATTATGATTACGGCATCCCTCTTGATAGTTCGAATTGTGAGAACATGACACATAAAATATTATGGCAAAAGATTGGTAACGTATCATATCTTTATGTAAGACATTATGCATCGTGTCCCATACGCTTCGGGTATAGGATCGATTGTAAATGCTATAGTATTTTACCATTCTAAATTTTCCAAATGTCTAGCGCATTAAGAGGGAAAAAGGACTAGAATTGGTTTTGACTGAAAGAATTTAACAACTATCAAAGGACGATCCAAAGTTCGCCGAGGATTGATCGCTTGTAAGTAGTTGGAAGTATGGTATTGGATGGACCATATCGACATTATTATGAATAGATAAGATTCTATTAAGAATGAGTTGTCATATGGAAAATGTGGAAATGTTTCCATATTGGGAGTTGGATATTGAGAGTCTATGCCTAGATTAGAAACTTTTATGCAAGAAGGATGTTCAAAGGAATGTACTTTGAATGTGAGACTTCACATCTATGGAATTGTCTTGTAACAATTTCTAAGAAAGTACTTTGTAATTTCATTAGCTACGTCTTGGTGACTTTTGTGCTATGATTTTGCAAAGGGATCGTTGCATAAAATGTTAGAATCTAGCATATTCTAGTAGTGGCAAGAACCTTGTGTTCTTACACTAATAATTAGGATTAAGGAATTGTGAAATGAGCATCATTGGAAAAGTTTTCAGGTGATCTATTTCACAAAGCATGGACCATAGGAAACAAAGTGTGCATGTTTAGAGCATGGGACAATTGTTGGTATAATTCAAGTAATGAGTTGATTATCCGAAACATTAAATGATAAATAATGAGTAATCAATATGGTGGATAAATAGAAGGGTTTTATTTACTCTCACAAGTTTGGGGCCATATAGGATTAAGTATTGTTGTTATGTTTCACTTTGCATGTTTTGACTTCCAGAATAACTAGGTTATTCAAACATCCACAATCGGTTATACGTTGGGAGTAGGTATGAAGAAAGACTGTCATGAATGTGTCTGTAGATTGTCTGAAGTGTTTAGACATGGCACAAGTTTGCTGCAGAGTTCATGAGTGCTTTGATAAGATTAGAGTATTGGATTAAACCCACGCTCACTTGGATCACTTCATGGTTTTATCACGAGTGATTAGTGAGACGATAATATTGTATATTCTTGAAACCGAGACATGTGAGTTGTTATTTGTTGGTCGGTTGCACATTGATAATAAGTAAACGCACCACTAATTTGGTGTTATAAAACTTATTGTTGTGTGTGATTCGATCAGTAAATGCAAGCGAGCATTTGAGTCAAAGTTTATCCATTCCTTTTACCCAAAGTGGGATAAAAGCGATATATGTGGGCCTCTCGATGATTTAGTGATGACACCTAAGCGCTTGGCCAAGCCGAGACTAAGTTGATGTGTTCAATTGTAGTCTGTTGTCAGTCGTCATAAATCGGAAGTCGGGAAACAGTATAGAGAGAATGATTGAAATTCATGTCTTATGTCTATACGATATCTTGAGAATGGAGGAATATATAATCCCTTATCTAGAGGACACGCTATCTGATAAGATCAGAGTTGACAGCGGCTTTTGAAAGCTACGATTGCTGATCAGGTTATGAAGTCATACGGAAAATAGTTATTAGACTTATCCAAGTGGGAGACTGTTGGATTAGTGTCTAAGTCCATAACTATTTTGGTATGTACTTGACCCGATTATGAGCATGGTCCTTTTGGGTTGCCTTCACCATAGCAATATGTAGGATGATTTAAGGAGAGAAAGGTTTAAATATGATTTATTAATATATTATGAGAATAATATATTAAAGGAGAAATCATATTGTTTAATTAATATTAGTCAAGAATTAATTGATAATTAATTTTTGTGGCTAAAAGAGATTAATTAAATTCAGGGGACTGGACTGCAATTATTGGATAATTAAGTTATTGGGCTAAGGAATACTAAAGGAATAAGGGGTGAACGAAATTATGATGGAAGCCCATCATATTTTCGTCCATAGCCTTATCCAGAAGGTTCCATGGGCTGCTTAGAGTTTAAGCTGTCCATTAGGGTTTTGACTGAAACCCCAGCAGCTCACACAAGTATATAAAGGACCCCTTAGGCTCCAAAAACGTGGACAACTAATTCTCTAGGGTTTCTAGTCGTTTTTGGGCAGCCTCTCTTCTTCTCCTCTTCATCCAAGTTGCATATGGTGTTTGTGACTCCATTAGAGGTGCAACACTTGAGGCACTAAGCTTTTGAAGCCAGTCCAAGCAAGGAATTGATTGTTATTTCTATATAACAATCAAAGGTAATTATATAAACCCTAATTCAGTTCATAATATGTCAGATCTAAGTTTATTAGTCTTGGATTCAAAGCATGTACAATAGAGAAACCTAGATCCAAGCATTAGGGTTTGTATGAGCACATAGGATTGTTCTTATGCATAAAACCCATCAATTGTAACATCCCAAAAATACAAATAATTTTTTTTTTAAAAATTCATTCAAACATAAGATACTCATATCGAAACAGTCAGAAGTGTATCTCATAACAACACATTATCAGAGTACAAATTCCCAAACCCTCAAAATGTGGAAAACATAGGGTGATGAAGTGCGATTGGTTCTGACTAACTTTGAGCATTAAGTTTTTAATCCTTTAAGACATTCCTCGGGACTTTCCAGAACACCTTCCTTGACCCTAAGGATCATAAAAATCGTAGCTTTTCAGTCATGCATGTCCAATCGATGACTTAGATACGAACTAGGTCAAAAGAAATGTATTAAGATCAAGACTCAAGCTTGGAGTCCAAAACCCGCACTAAAACTCATATCCAAGGACTCAGATATAGAAGATGTCTTGATAATCCATAAAGTTGCCAACTTTATGGATCTCATGCATGCTAAACAACCCAACCATGCAAAGAAAGGTTCCAAAGCTTAGATCTAGCATGCTTAAGGCAAAAAGATAAGAGCTTCATGACTTACAAATGTTCAAAAGCTCCGCAAATCCAAGTGGTATAAGCTAGATTGCCAAAATGAAACACCACAAGAGCCTTCTTCTACTTCAAAGAACCAAAAACCTCCAAGTAAGCTCTTCAATATCACTAATAATGGGCAAAGGTCTCAATGAGGTCGAATTTAAGGTTTTCAGGGGGCTAGAGAGTGAAAGGGGCTGATGATGGGTGGCCTAAGCCCTCTAATTCCTTTAAATACTTAAAAATTAGGGTTTTGGGTCATCAGGCCTGGCTCACATCAAGAGACCTTATGGCTCACGTTGTGAGGTTTGAAAATGTGGGTCAAATAGTCAATGGTCACTCTCACGCCGTGACCACTATGGCTCACATCGTGAGCCCCCTTAAAAAATGCAATTAATTGAGAATTTAAGTACCTTAAGGTTTCAAATGTTACATTCATATTCTTATTCTCTACAAATATCACGCTGAAAATTGAAAACGATGCATTGAAAACGAAATCAAACTCAAACGGATAAAAATCGGTAATCGATTCCTCAAATTTAGTCATTATCCTATATTAGTCAGGTAAATTTTTTCTCAAATTTTGATTATTTAGGGTTTGAAGGTTTGATTTTGACTTTGGATTGGACTGCCAAATGGAAAATGAGGTTATTATGGGGCATGGCATTGGGTGGAGAATTATTGTTTCCTCTCGTCTGATTTATGAACCCTAATCCTCTAGTAAGCACTAGGTTTCATGCTTTTCCTCACCACTAAAATTAATCAAAGGAGCAGACATCTTGTCATTTAAGTGGTAAAGAAAGAACAAAATTTATTAGCTATAATGCTAATTGCTTGAACTTAGACAATGACCGTTTGTACTATAATCTTGAGGTTTTTAACTATGAATGGATGCAAATCATAAAACCTCATTTGCTGTTTATAACTTCAATTTTTTTTGGAAAGGGAACTTCCCTAACGAGGGTTTCCGGGCCAGCTTTCGCGCACCGACTAATCCCCCGCTGCAAACATAAAGCTTTGCCTTATGTCCTGGAGTCACTGCAGGCGAACCTCCATGGCCACAAGGGCTGAGTGGTGTTTATAACTTCAATTGATTACAAGTTAAGAAGAAATCAACAAGAATGACTATAAATGGTTTCTTATTACTGTGTATGCAAACGGGAGATAACTTAGAGAAAACAAAAAAGCCTACAACTCAAAACTTTGAATGAAAACAATTGCTATATGTCTTAATCATCTAAAATAACCAAAAGTCAAGATACTTTATAGTATTTACTTAATATGAGTTCAAACTTATCCCTTATTTATACACTAACCTTCCGAAAATAACGTGTCGCTAAAAATACCTACATTTTGGATTACTCATACGAGTATTATGGATTTTTGGGAAATTTAAGCATCTAATAATTACTAGGCTTAATATATTTTCAGTGAATATGTGAATTAGCTAACGTCACCCACTCCAATACAAGAATTTTATATTATTTTTTACCCGTAATAGCATTGTATTTATATTTATTTACAGATAATAGCAATGTACTTACATTTGTGATATATAATGTCTATATATATATATATATATATATATATTGCTATTATGGGTATAAAGTATTGATTGCAAGTTTCTTTTATCTCGGTAATAATTTTTGTATACTTAATAAGGAAGTTGCTGACATGGTGCACATTTGATGAGCATTGTTATGCTCATAAATGTAGTCCATAATAAAAAAACAAGAGGAAACAAAAATAAAAAATTTAGAGAACGCGTTTAGTTAAACTTATTCATTTTTCATTTTCAGTTTTAGAAAATTAGAAAATGTGTTTAGATGTCTATTTTTCTATCGGTTTTCATTTTTAAAAAACGGTAGTGGTAGTAGGGTGTGGGTGGGGGCGGTGACGGTAGCGGGTCGGCGGCGGTGGTGGTGATGACAGGCGATGGTGGTGGCGGCATCAATTTTATCAGTGGTGGTGATGGTGGTGGTGCTAGTGACGGGTTAGTGGTGGTGGTGGTGATGGTAGGTCGGTGATTGTTGTGGTGGTGTTGGGTGGGTGGGGGTGCGAGTGTGTGTTTGTGTGTGTATGTGTGTTTGTGGGGGTAGGTGTAGGTTTGTGTGTGTGTGGGTGTGTGTCTGTGAGGGTGGGGGTAGGTGTGTGTGTGTGGGTATGTATGTGTGTGTGCGGGTGTGTGTATGGGTGGGTTTGTATGTGTGTGTGTGTGTTTGTGGGTTGGTGTGTGTGTGTGTGTTTGTGGGTGGGTGTGGGTGTGTATGTATGTGTATGTGTGTGTGTGTTTGTGGGTGGGTGTGTGGGTGGGTGGGTATGTATGTGTAAGTGTGTGTGTTTGTAGATGGGTGTGTGTGTGTAGGTTGGTGTGTGCGTGTGTATGTTGGTGTGTGTGTGTGGGTGGGTATGTATGTGTGTGTGTTTGTGGGTGTGTGTGTGGATGAGTATGTATGTGTGTGTGTGCGGGTGTGTGTGTGTGTGGGTGGGTGGGTATGTATGTGTGTGTGTGTGGGTTGGTGTGTGTGTGTATGTGTGAGTGGGTATGTATGTGTGTGTGTTTGTGGGTTGGTGTGTGTGTGTGCGGGTGTGTGTGTGGGGGTGGGTATGTATGTGTGTGTGGGTGAGGGGTGTTAAGGTGGGGGTAGGTAAAAGTGGATGAGGTGAAGTGAGTGTGTGTTTATAGAAAAATTTTGGAATTAGAAAAATATGGAAAACAATGATTATCAGTTTTCCAAAATTTTTCAACTTCTTTGTAATTTTAGAAAACGGTTTTCCGTGAAAAATTTAGAAAAATAGACAAACTAAACGTGTTTTCAAAATTCTCATTTTTCTTGGAAAAATTTTCCTGAAAACGACTCATTTTTCCGCAACTAAACGCACCCTAAGGTTGCGTTTAGTTACGGAAAAACAATTTTCATTTTCCGTTTTTTGTTTTCCCTTTTTGATTTTCATTTTCCGTTTTCATTTTTCATTGAAAATTTTTGAAAACGTGTTTAGTTAAACTTATTCATTTTTCATTTTCAGTTTTAGAAAATTAGAAAACGTGTTTAGATGTGTATTTTTCTATCGGTTTTCATTTTTAGAAAACGGTAGCGGTGGTAGGGTGTGGGTGGGGGCGGTGATGGTAGCGGATCGGCGGCGGCGGTGGTGATGACAGGCGATGGTGGTGGCGGCGGCAATTGTGTCAGTGGTGGTGATGGTGGCGGCAACGGTGGTGGTGGTGCTAGTGACGGGTTAGTAGTGGTGGTAGTGGTGATGGTAGGTCGGTGATTGTCGTGGTGGTGTTGGGTGGGTGGGGGTGCGAGTGTGTGTTTGTGGGGGTAGGTGTAGGTGTGTGTGTGTGTGTGTGGGGGGGGGGGGGGGGGTTGGGGGGTTGGTGGGTGTGTGTGTGTGTGGGTGGGTGGGTATGTATGTGTGTATGTTTGTGGGTGGGTTTGTGTGTGTATGTGTGTGGGTTGGTGTGTGTGTGTGGGTGGGTATGTATGTGTGTGTTTGTGGGTGTGTGTGTGTGTGTGCGGGTCGGTGTGTGTGTGGGTATGTATGTGTGTGTGTGTGTGGGGGGGGGGGGGGGGGGTATGTATGTGTATGTGTGTGGGTTGGTGTGTGTGTGTGTTTGTGTGTGGGTCGGTGTGTGTGTGGGTATGTATGGGTATGTATGTATGTATGTATGTGTGTGTGTGTGTTTGTGGGTGGGTAGGTATGTATGTGTGTATGGGTGGGTTGGTGTGTGTGTGTGTGTATGTGAGTGGGTATGTATGTGTGTGTGTGTGTGTTTGTGGGTTGGTGTGTGTGTGTACGGGTGTATGGGTGTGTGTGTGTGTGTGGGTGGGGGTAGGTAGAGGTGGATAGGGTGGAGTGGGTGTGTGTTTATAAAAAAAATTTGGAATTAGAAAAATGTGGAAAACAATGATTATCAGTTTTCCAAAATTTTACAACTTCTTTGTAATTTTAGAAAACGGAAAATTTTCATTTTCCGTGAAAAATTTAGAAAAATAGACGAACTAAACGCGTTTTCAAAATTCTCATTTTTTTTGGAAAATTTTTCCGGAAAACAGCCCATTTTTCCGCAACTAAACGCAACCTAAGCATCTCAAAAGAATTGCTAGTTCACCTTAGACAACTAAAATGTAAAGAGTAAAAAGATTCAGTTTGTGTACATGATGCAATGCATTAACATAGTGTCTTTGAAGTATGCACATTAGCTTTAGTTTACTGTTTTAACATATATCTTTGTTAATTAAAAAGTAAAAGTGTTAAACATGTAAAAGCTTATTAGATTATAGGTTTAAAACGGGAATAACTCGGGTTAACATATTAAATGTGATGATATAAGACCCCTCAAAAACGTGATATGATTGATATGAATTAGTTTGAACAATTTACTATGACGTGTATTAGTTACAAAAATATTAATTTTAGTTCCATATTATTATGATGTGCAACAGGTAATGCATTCGATAAATACATAAAAAAATAAATTAATTTTTGTTAAGAGTTTTTGCTGAAATGATAAATAGGAACCAAAAGATATTCCACTTTACATCTTTAATGAATCAAGATCTAGGTTTTTGTTTTTTGTGGAATTTTCAGTACTTTTGATTTGATGGTTTATTAAGCAAAAAGTAAAATGGGATATAAAAAAAATAAAATGATAGTTCGTTAATAAATAATAAGTAAAGTAATAACCCTTTTTCATTTTATAGAAAACGACAGTGAGTTTTGATAAATGTGTAAGCGTGATAAAACCTAAATCCTCCAATGAAGCAGCTGAGGAACACCATCAAGGGCCTTGGAGATGGAATGTTGCCCGTATTCATGGTAGGTGGTTTCTCTGTACCTCGGTGGGTTCTCATCGGAAACCAGCTCCGGCAATGGTCCCACCACCTTCTCCGACGGCGCTAAGGAGGTTCCGAAGAAACACGCCACCGACACTCTCGGCCCTTTCACATTTGCCACTACTCTATGCTCCACACTCCTCAATTTGTCATTCGATAAAATCTGGAGAAACCCTAGAAACGTTACACTCCGATTTTGGTTTTTCAGAGTAAAAAATTTAAACTTGCCTGTAATAGATCACCGATGTTGATCACAAGCGCACCAGGTGTTGGAGGAACATCAATCCATTGATTTTGATGGAGGATTTGGAGTCCTCCGATTTCATCTTGTAGAAGCACTGCTAGAAATCCATTATCCGTGTGTTTTGCTGTACCCATGGTTAGATCTGGTTGTGGACAAGCAGGATAATAATGGCCGGCGATTAAAATCCCTTTGTCAAAATCCAGATCTCCGAAGTGATTATCGTTCAACCCCAAGGCTTCTGAGATCAATCGGAATAGTAAGCTGCCTAATTTCAGCACATGATTCGAGTACTCGATTTGTATGTCCCTGCAAACCTCCGGCAATTCCTCAGGCGGCGGAGTTGACGGACCCATAAATGAAGAGAATGTGTCTCTCCAGTTCGCGGCGGGGGAACTGTAAAGATCGAAGTTGCTATTATACACGACGCTTCTCGAAAAATCTCTCGAGTATAACCGTTTTTTCACCTCCAGATCTTGCTCGTGAAATCTACCAACTCCTTGAAGCATCTCGTCCATAACAGTCACAGGGATCCCATGATTCACCACTTGAAAGAAACCTAGATTCTCCGATGCTGCAAGGATCACCTCCACCGTCGATGCTCTATCGGTTGATCCAAGGTCAACGACTGGAATCTCGAAAGTTGTGGAGGTTTTGGGGAAGGTTTCCGGTGGGTGGATGAAGATGCGAGGGATTTGGCGGATTCCGGCATCGACGAGGCCTTTAACACCAGTTTTTGTTTGGTCGAAAGCTTTGAGTTCCGTTAGTCGATCGTAGCCTGAGACGTCCGAGGCAGTGGCGGCAGCCATTTTTTGTGAAAATGATAGGCCTTGTGTGATACTTCAGTTTGAGAGCATGTGGTACATTATACGCCTTTCAATATCTTCTTAGCAAATATGGAAAGGCTTCCAACTCATTATTTATTAATATTATAATATAATATTTACTACACAACTAGATATTTTACATACGTAAATACTAATATTAAATGGAACAAAGTTACTATATAACTAGGAAAGAATCACCATTATGTGGGGTAAATTGACAAAACGGAAACATTTTATTGAGTTATATAGTATTTGAGTTTTGACTACTGTACTGCATCAAATTCAACCCAAATAGTTGACGCTTTTTCAGTTTTCTCCGTGGGATCGCAACTGCTTCATCTTCAGTTGGTTAGTTCACACACAAATTGCAATTCCGATAAAAGCAATGAAAGTACATTGTTATTTACTACATGTTTCCATAGTTTGTGATATTGGTCCTCTGATGTAACTTTGTAGTTAGGGACGGACGTAGAAATACACCGTAGGTGTTGCCGCGGTTGAAGAGGTGTTGCCGGTGCATGAAAAACAGGCAAAAAAAAAAAAAAAAAAAAAAAAAACGAAATTTTTTCCATTGCGTACGGGAAAATTAGGTGTTGCCGGTGTCACACCGGAGTACCAAGTAAAACCGTCACTGTTTGTAGTCTTCGTTGGGGGTTGGAGTCACAACATCATATTGTTGAAGTGCAATGACTTTGTTACTCTTACTTACAATCCACATGTCATCACCAATTGTATCGAGCATCGCCTGATATTAACATAAAAGATGTTATTGTAAACATTTGATGTTGTCATATATTCATGAATGATTAAATGGAAGTTAGCGTTTTTATGAGAAGTTCAACATTAGTTCATATGCTCAAGTCAAAACCCAATATAACAAAGATATTTTGGTAATTTTTGTGATAAATCCTTTAATTGTTACATATTGTAGGGAAATGAGAAAAGCATTAGAGGAGCATGAAACAGATTTTTGGCATACCGGGTGCAAAGCAAGTGCATGAAACTGTACAAGTGTTATAACCAATTTTAAATATAAGCTTTAGTCACTCGATCAAATATTTAATCATGTAGTAAGTAACAAAAAATGGTATATATTAATGTATATTACTATATTTAATATACTGATGTTCATGAACTACAAAGCTCTGCTCCATTGGCAGGTGAATGCACCAAAGCATCAACACTACCAAAATCATTTTTTAGTTACTCAGCAACTTTCTGAATTAAGAAAAAAAAAGCTATTAATAATTGCAAACAACAAAATAAAATGCAAAAAAATAACAATAGAGTTAGTATCCACATGTAGAATCCAATTAGTTGCACCCCACGAAAGGTTCATTTGCTTTTTTATATATATATATATATATATATATATATATATATATATATATATATATATATATATATATATATATATATATATATATATATATATATATATATTTTGTCATTTATACATTTCTCGAATGTTTATATTCTAAAAGCATGTTAGGAACAACATGATTTTTTCCTCGGGATCTCTTATCTCGAGTGAATTCCACCATGCTTTTCCGTCATAATTTTATAATAATCATATGGATAAAATAATAACTCATTAGAAAAATTCACAAATATATTATGACATGTATATTTTTTAATAAACTTATATTGTTTACTGAAATCAGTTTGCTTAATTTTGTTTTGCTTTATAGTAAATTATTAACAGATGAACAAAAGGGCATAATCGTCCACTCGTGTTCTGTAACATCTGGTCTAGGCTTCGTGATCCTTAAGGAATATATGCTTCATAGATTGGATTTGCAAATGCATTTCCTCATATTTATTATTATTATTATTATTATTATTATTATTATTATTATTATTATTATTATTTTTGGAGGGGGGTGAGGATGTACCCTGGAAATATAAACACCAAGACTTTGAGTGAACACCAAAACATTTTAAGCATATGAACAGTTCGATATTGGCTGACTTGAAATTCAAACCGAAAAGTTTTTATTTGAGCATCTCATTTTGATTTTTTTTTAATACAACACTGTATTCTTAAATGGATGACATCTAATCATTGATAAATTCATGTTATGACAACCTTTTGTGTTTTTGAGTTAAAGTAAAGGAAATGAATGTTTGAAGTTTTACCATTTTGCTTTTTACTGAGTAAATATTTGAAATTTTTTTTTTTTTTTTTAATTCAAGCTAATTTTCAAGGAATACCTTAATCATAATGAACTATAGAATAAAAACACCTTATTAAAAACACTGATTGGTAAAGCAATCAGGAATGAATACCTTAATTGGCTCAGACATTTAATCGAACATCTTATAGTATGTTTCTCATCTAAAAGTAGTAACCTTTTTGAGCTTTTCTAGTTCGCAAACCTGTAGTCAGCGTCTCCAAGTAACCCATTCAAATCCTCATGCCGACGTATTCCTAACAACCATAACTACATAAACTCTACAAAGTGCAAGAACCCGTGAAGTTTCAGTCCCCATGCCACTTGAGGCTCTTGAAATAGCGCCATGGAACAATCACAATAAAAAAAAATTCACTTACTACTTTCATGGAACATATGGAAGAAAAATTGTAATAGAACCTCAACTGATGGTGTTCGTTGAGCTATTTGAGATGTGGGAAGGAGAAATCAACAACGAACAAACATAAAATAAAAAAACATTACCTTACTCCACTTTGGAAGAAGCATATGGTAGTGTAACGGATGCCCCATTGAATGAAGGTCCATGAGTAACAGTCGTTGAAAATGTTCCGAAAGTGTAAAGCCTATTTGTAATCATCTAATCCAAAATCAAGCACAAATCGAAGAGAGTGATAAAGCGCATCAGATAGCAAAATCAAAGGGTAACGACCGTTCGTTCACCGGAGTGTCGTGCTTCGTTCACCATCAGTTATCATTGAAACCATGATTGGAAGAAGGTGTCAGAGTGGCGATTTGGTGGAGCAGTGATGATGGCGGATTAAATTAGGTGATATTTGTTTTTTGAAAAAAAACCTCTTCAAACCTCTTATTGCTGCGCGGTGCAGCACACGCGCACGCGCAACACTTTTTATCTCGCAGCTGTTTGTTTTTTAGAAGTCTTCTGAGTCAAAAACGTCTGCGCGTGCTCTGTTTGGCGCAGCACTTGTACTGCCTCTTCCAACCTCTTCTTCTTCTTTTTTTATTGCTGGAATTTTGATTATATGTTATTAAAGTTTTATTTCACATTTTTTTTTCGTTTTTTTTCGTTTATTCTTATTGAAGTTATTTTTCATTTTTTTATATTCAATAATGATAATTTCTTGATGAAATATCATTATTTTTTACTAAAATATCTTTATTTTTTTTGTTGAAATATCATTCTTTTTTACTAAATATCATTAATTTTTACCGAAATGTTATACATTATTAAAGTTTACGTATTAAAAAGCTATTTTTGGTTTATAAAATTAGTTTATTTTAATTTTGTAATATCTGCAGCAGTATGCAGATGTTAAAAAAACAAACACGCTTCTTATTATAGTCTGCAGCCGTTTGGTCCACCTCTTCTACTGCAGAGGGTTGCAGAGGTGGTCCGCAGACTTCTTGAATTTTTGCTTCAGAAAATCAAATAGCACCTTAATGTCGATGGTGCAGAAGAGAACAAGGAAAGCACGGAGAAAATGGAAAATTCGCTAAGAGAAAAATTAGGGTGTGTTTGGTTGTGGAAAATTTTCCAATTTTCTAGGAAAATTTTCCAATTTTCTAGGAAAATTTTCCAAGGAAAACGGAAATTTTGAAAACGCGTTTGGTTCGTTCAGTTTTCTAAGAAAATGAAAATTTTTAGTTTTCCAAATTGTATGTAATTAGAAAAGTTATTTTTACAGTTTTCCAAAGTTTTCCAAATTTCTAAGATGGAAAATGAAAACTCCACCCATTCCAACCAAATGCGTTTTCATTGAAAATTGAAGATGAAAACTCAACCCTATTTTCTGAAAACATTTTCATAGAAAATGAAAACAGTTTTCCACAACCAAACGCACCCTTAGTCTTTCATATGAGATAGATAGAGGAGAGATAGATGGTGCAGCGGTGGGAAGCATAGAGAAGAATCTGGAAAAGGGTTATAGAAGGAAGGGGAAGAGATGAGTATCGGGAAAGAAAACCCACCGATTGAAAAAGAAAAAAAGAAAAAGAAAATTGATGTTGGTCCAATCCAGTGAAGTAAAGTTCACAAAGCTATCTCAAAATTATATATATATATATATATATATATATATATATATATATATATATATATATATATATATATATATACACACAGCACACTATATCTAAATATAAATTACATTCAAGGTTTTAACTATTTTAAATGCTTAATATTTAGAGTCGATAATACACACAATGCCCGTGTTTCTGGGCTTACCATTTTTAGCAATGTAATAGTCTAGGTTAACTTTTGTAACCCAATTTGAAATAATAAGAATTTATTATTTGCGAATTATGTGTTTTATATTTATCTGTTTAATTATGTGATTTGATTTAATCAAGAATAAAAATAAGCGCAAAAATAAAATGTTATATAAATTCGATGCACGAAGATGTAGTGGTTGAAACAAGGTTTCCGAAAATATAAAGAATGCTGAAATCCGAGTTATAATGAAGAAGTTATGATATGTCGAAGTTTCGCAACAAAACCGGTGTGGCACAGCGTGATGTAAATAGTGAATTTACGAAGGAGTGATATTTAGCCTTAGTGATCAACACAAAAGACGTAGATAATGTTGAACCGAGAGCGTGCATAAAAAGAACGTCTAAATCTGACTTCGTATGAGGAAGTTATGATTTTTCGAAGTTTTAGCTTAGCAGTAGACAGCCAAAAAGTTCGAATTAGGTTTAGATTTAAATAATTGTTGCTATTCGCCCGATATGGCAAGAAACATCATTTCATTTCATGGTTTGTTTAGACAAGGATTTATATATTCGTTTAATAATGAGAATGGTTCTATTTATGCTTATCTAAATGGTGTTTTATACTTCGAAGCAATGCCTTGTAATGGAATTTATGAAACTGTTATGGTTGTAGATAACCTAGGAAATGATATGTTGTATATGGATTCTTCCAATAGTATAGATAAAGCATGTTTGTGGCATTGTCGTCTTGGAGATGTCAACAAGAAGCGCATAGCCCAACTCCAAAAGGATGGAGTGTTGGAGTCATTCGACCTTAGGGAAGATGACACGTGCGAATCTTGTTTACTTGGAAAGATGACCAAGTCACCCTTCACTGGAACTTGTGAGAGGGGTGAGGGTTTATTGGATCTCATACATACCGATGTATGAGGGCCCTTTAGATCCACCACAAAGGATGGGAACCGCTTCTACGTGACTTTCACCAATGATTATAGTAGATATGGGTATATTTACTTAATTAAGCACAAGTCAGAAACGTTTGAAAAATCCAAAGAGTTCAAGCATGAAGTGGAGAATCAATTGGGCAGGAAAATGAATATGCTTCAATCCGATCGAGGAGGAGAGTACCTAAGTCTTGTATTCCACGACTATCTCAAGGAATGCGGAATAGTTTCGCAATTGACACCACCTAGGACACCGCAGTTGAATGGTGTGGCAGAAAGGCGTAATCGAACCCTATTAGACATGGTCTGTTCTATGATGAGTCGTGCTTCACTACCTATCTCATTTTGAGGGTATGCCTTAGATACTGCTGCCCATATCCTTAACCGAGTCCCTACAAACAGTGGCGGAGCTAGAAATTTTGATACGGGGGTACAAAAATTATCAAATTCAAAATAGTAATTGTTAAGATTCAAATAATAATTTCAAAGAGTTTCTAAACATTTGAAGTCGTAAATCGGAAAAACATAAGTTAAACAAAAATTACAAATGAATCCGCCGATTCGTCATATCTTGAAATCGATCAATGATATCGCCATCTGGAACTTGTAGAAACACATCCTTCTCAATAAAGGTAACTAAACAATCATTTAAAAGTTGATCACCCATCCTATTCCGCAACTTATTTTTGACATATGTCATTCCAGAAAACACTCTCTCTACATTTGCAGTAGCAACCGGAAGAATCAACATTAACTTGATAAGCAAAAACACAAGTGGATAAGCCACATGTCTATTTGTATCAACAAGCTTCATGGAAAGGGAAGTAACGTCATTGATATTTTGGAACTTAACATCTTTTTTCACATCATTTATGAAGATATCAAGTTGACAATCAAGAGTCATCAAATCCGTGCTTGAAAATTCTGAAGGATAGAAAGTAGCAAGTTTGAGTAATTTATCTTTGTCAAAAGAAGAGAAGTTGTTTTTGGGACTTAAGCAAGTCATGCATGTAAGCAAATCCATATTCACTTCATCAAATCGGTCATCTAGTTCTTGACGTAATAAGTCAATTAATCCAATAAACACTTCAACTCGAAAATGATGAATATTTGTTGCTTGTTGGACAAAACGCTTTGACCTTCCTTGAGGGATATACTGATCTTCCATTTTCGGAACAACAATGTCATACTTATTACACAATGATGTGACTTTATTCATGTGGTTATCCCATCCGAGATCCCTCATATTTTGCAAAACTCCTTTAGTCACCGAAACAAGTCTCATAGCACTAACAATGTCTTGATCTTTTCTTTGTAAAGCAAGAGACAAATCATTAGTGTATCCAAGTATAGTAGACATTAGTTGCGCCATAAAGATAAAATCAAATGACTCTAGTGAGTACAAAATACCTTGGGCTTTTGCTTTATCATCTGAATTTGAACCATTCTTTCCGATCTTCACAAGTATTTCAACAATTGTAGGGAACAAGCTGATCACATTTAAAATAGTTTTGTAGTGAGATCCCCAACGGGTTTCGCCGGGTCTCTTCAAACCAAGTTCTTGATTTAACCCTGTTCCTGTTTTAATTTCACCCATTTCTAATGCTTGAGCTACGTTTTGAGCTTGAATTTCTCGAATCATCTCTCTCCTCTTACAAGAAACTCCAACAACATTTAACAATGTTGTAAGTATATCAAAAAGCCAAGCACAATCACTATTCTTTTTAGCCATTGCGACGAGTGTTAGTTGAAGCTGATGAGCAAAACAATGAACATAGTAAGCACTAGGAGTTTCAGCAAGAATTAAAGTCTTTAGGCCATTTATCTCACCCTTCATGTTGCTAGCCCCATCATATCCTTGTCCTCTAATCATAGATGGACTTAAAGAATGTTCAACAAGTAAACTAATAATTGCATTTTTCAGAGTCAATGCAGTGGTGTCTCTAACATGAACAAGTCCAAGAAAACTCTCAACTATTCTTCCTGTATTTCGTTCGACATAACGCAAACAAAGAGCTAGTTGTTCCTTTTGGGACACGTCACTTGACTCATCAGCCAAGATAGCAAAGTAGTCATCACCGACATTATGTATAATTCGCTTAGTAGTTTCTTTAGCACAATAATTAATAATTTCTTTTTGAATCATGGGAGATGTTAATTGGCAATTACCTGGAGCATTTTTCAAGTATGACATTTGACACGTCTTCATTATGTGTTTTTAGCCACTTCAAAAGTTCAAGAAAATTTCCTCTGTTAAGAGATTCCTCATTTTCTCTATGCCCACGAAATGCCAATCCTTGTCGTAAGAGATAAGATAAACAAGAAATTGAAGCTTTCAATCGAATTTTGTATGCACTTTGAATCGCTTCATTTGCATTACCAAAAGCAACATGTATTGATTTCTTTTTACCATCTCTTAAATTCACAAATTTCTCATAAGCAAGGTTGTGAGCACTTTTAAGTCCACCAACATGTTTTTGGAATCTATCTGGTTTATTCCATGACCGAAATCCGCTATTGACAAATGCATCTCCACCTACATTAGCTTCAACTTCATTCTTAAACAAGTAACAAACAAAACAAAAGGCTGCATCTTTGTAATTACTATATTCAAGCCAATCCCGTTTTTTATACCAAGAAATGCTAAACCGACGTGGACCTCCAATGTCTCTTGTAGGAAAGGCATAAGTTTTTGGTTGATAAGGTTTTTTTAAGAATGTATGCTCTCCTAACAACATTTCGTTGATTTGGAGGATAATCCATAATGTTTTTTCTTTTTCCTGGATCATGAGGAAGAAGTTCAACATCATAAACTAATTCATCATCCTCTAATGATGCAATACTAGCATTTGAACCACCCAAATCTGAATCAATTGGTGAAGAACATTGAGTGTCTTGAAATTTCATCTTTTTTAACATAAATTGTCGAAGATCGGGTTGTTTTCCCTTCAATTTTTTTGATATGGGTGGATTACTCATTATTTTAAACAAACCCTAACATATAAAATTAAGAAAATCAATATTCAATAAGCAATAATCAATAACAGAAACATTTATGATACAAATTAAATTATTAAAATCATATTCACAAATATAATTTTCTGAAAGCATAAAACAGAAAATAATTTTAAAAGACATGCGAAAACATACCTGATGTAAATGTCGATTTATCTTAGTTTGTTATGAACTTGCGATGAATGATTTCCACATGCCGGCAAGGTTATGAAACGTCAAATTAATAAAATTGCAACATCAAATTGGAATGCAAGTTATAAGGCAGATAAGGCCCACAATAAAGTAACTATTACTTTATGAAATTGAAGCGGACATCTTTTTGGGCTCAATTACGTGTGGATTTAAATATATAATCAATAGATATAGTTTTTATGAGTTTTGTAGTTATTTATTCCCTATCTAAAATCTAAATATGTTACAAACATTTTAGCTGGGGCATGGGGGTACAATAACAAAGCATGTTTATAAAATAATTTTTTTTTGGGGATGCTGCAGTACCCCCGACGCACTAGTTGGCTCCGCCACTGCCTACAAAGAAGGTAGCTAAAACACCTCACGAGATGTGGATAGGGAAAGCTCCCTCGTTGGCACATATCAAGGTTTTGGGCTGTGAGGTTTTTGTAAGACGAGAGACTCACGACAAGCTCGAACCTTGTATTGAGCGATGTATTTTCATTGGCTACCCACAAAGATCCTTTGGATATCTCTTTTATAGACCGATTGACAATGTTGTCTTCGTTGCGAGGAGAGGGGTTTTCTGATAGCGAGAACTCATAATCCAAGGAGACAGTGGTAGGCAAATCGATCTTGAAGAGATTCAAGAATCGAGCGATGAAGGAACCTCTAACGCTGACACTCAATCCGAGGAGGAAACTCCGGTTGAACCAATTGACAAGTCCTTACCTCTTAGACGTTCCAAAAGAGTTAGAGTTTAACCCTAGTTTTATGGTTTTCATATTACTACCGAAGGGGACGCATATATTAGTGATGGTACACTAATAAATCTAGATGAACCTAATAACTATAAGGAAGCCATGGCATGCCTAGAGTCTGCAAAATGGAAAGAGGTGATGGACAACGAGATTCTGTCCATGTATGACAACCAAGTTTGGAATTTGATTGACATTGTGCCCGGACGTAAGACGGTTGGGTGCAAATGGATCTTCAAGAAGAAGACAGATGTGGATGGGAATGTGCACACGTATAAGGGGCGATTGGTGGCGAAGGGCTTTACTCAAACTCCCAGAGTTGACTATGATGAGACCTTCTCACTAGTTGCCAAGATAAAATCTATTAGGGTGATGCTAGCCATTGCTGAATTTCATGATTATGAGATATGGCAGATGGATGTCAAGACCTCTTTCCTTAATGGGAAGTTGGCTGAGGATGTTTACATGGACCAGCCAGAAGGTTTTGTCAATCCGAAGCATCCCAATAGAGTGTGCAAGCTTGAGAAGTCCATTTATGGACTTAAGCAAGCATCTCACAGATGGAATCTTTGCTTCGATGAGAAAGTCAAAGAGTTTGGATTTGTACGAAGTGAAGATGAATCATGTGTATATGTCAAGGTCAGTGGGGGTATAGTTAGCTTCCTCGTTTTGTATGTTGATGACATACTACTCATAGGAAACGACATCCCGACTCTGCAGGAGGTTAAGTCCTGGCTCGGGAAGTGCTTCGCTATGAAGGACCTCAGAGAGGCTTCCTATATTTTGGGAATAAGGATAGTGAGAGAACGAAGTAAGAGACTAATATGACTTAGTCAGAATACTTACTTGGATAAGGTACTAAAACGTTTTAGTATGGAAAACTCGAAGAAGGGAGAACTACCGATACAAAGTAATGCCAAGTTGAGTAAGACTCAAAGTCCGAGTACCGAAGCCGAGATAACAGAGATCAGCCAAGTACCTTACGCTTCCGCAGTTGGCTCGATCATGTATGCTATGACTTGTACTCGCCCTGATGTGGACTTTGCTTTAAGCATGGTCAGTAGATATCAAGGGAACCCTGGTAGAACTCATTGGATTGAAGTTAAGAATATCCTTAAGTACCTTCGGAGGACCAAGGAATGGTTTTTAGTCCTCGGAGGGAGTGATGACCTAAAGGTGCGAGGGTATAGTGACGCCAACTTCCAGACCGATAGGGACAACTACCATTCGCAGTCAGGCTGGGTCTTTACCCTAAATGGAGGAGCAGTGACTTGGAAAAGTTCCACACAAGAAACCGTAGCTGATTCAACGTGCGAATCAGAGTACATTGCAACAAGCTAAGCGTCAAAGGAGGTGATATGGTTGAAGAACTTCATTGGTGACCTTGGAGTTGTGCCTGCCATAAAGGATCCTATGGAAATTTTCTGTGATAATGAAGGAGCGGTTTCCTTGACCAAGGAACCGAGGGATCATGGTAGATCTCGGCATATCGAGAGAAAGTATCATTTTATTAGACATCAAGTAGAAGAAGGACACCTCGTAGTAAAGAGGATATCATCAGAAGATAACCCAACAGATTCTCTTACGAAGGGACTGAGTAGGGTTAAGCACTTGCAGCACACTAGGAGCATTGGGCTGAAGGATGATATTAGTTTGGATTAGATAGTTTAGAAACATGTAATAGATAAATGTAATTGACATTTGATGATTAAATAAAGGAGTATTATTTAAGGGTTTTGTCTTATGTTAATTTTTTAACTGTTGTTTCACTTTGCATGTTTTGATTTCCAGAATAATTGAGTTTATTAAGAATAATCGAATTATTCAAACCGTCCACAATCATTCATATGTTGGAAGTAGGTATCAATGAAGATTGTCATGAATTGGTGTGTAGATTGTCTAAATGGTATTAGACATAGCAAAGGTTTGCTACAACGTTCATGAGTGCTTATGAACAATTTTTGAGCATTGGAATAAACCCATGGTTGCTGGAATCACTTTATGGAATGTATCGCAAGTGATCGCAAGGCGATAATATCATATGGTCTTAAAACCAAGATATATGGTTTATTGTTTACTAATTGGTTATGCATTGATAATGTAAAACCGCATCAGTAAATTGATGTTATAAAACACATTGTTGTGTATGATTGATTAGTAAATAATAAATGCATATAAGTCGAAGTTTATCTGTTACTTCTATCCTAAGAGGGTAAAAGCAATATCACGGCCGCTCGATGATTTGATTTTACTTATGTGTCGGGCCCAGTCAGGACTGAATTGATGTGTTCAATTAAGTTCTATGTCAAATAAATCTGAGATCGAGAAACTAATTGCTAAACAATAAGTATGACAATGCTTCATGAGATTGTCTACACGGTATCAAACAGAGGACTATACGATCCTTTATCTAAAGGACAGGTTACTGATGAGATCAGAGTTCGACAACGTCTTTGAGAGTTACGATTTCTAATTGAGTTGTACGTTGAATTTGTGGTTACTAGACTTATCCAAGTGGGAGACTGTTGGATTAGTGTCTAAGCCGTAAGCATATTTGGTAAGTACTTGACCCAGTTATGCATGGTCCTTTTAGGTTGCCTTCACCAAAGCAACTTGACTGGAGCAATAAATAGAGAGAGAGAGAGAGAGAGAGAGGTTATTATGATTTATTAATATATTATAAGAATAATATATTAAAGGAGAAATCATATTTGTTTAATTAATATTGGTCAATAATTAATTAGGAATTAATTTTGTGATAAAGTGTAATTAATTAAACTAGAGGGACTGAATTGTAATTATGTGATAGTTGCAAAATAGGGCAATGGTTATCCTAGTTGTAGGATAGAAGAATTCAAGGGATAAGATATCCTTGAAATCATCCAAAGGTCCAAGGGGATAAGGATTATCAAGGCTTATCTTTTGATTGCTTGGTGGGCAAGTAACTAGATAAAGATAAGGACTGAAACCCTAATCTCCACCCTATATAAAGACCCTAAGGCATTAAGAATCCATCCACTTGTTTCTAAGAGATCCCAAGGCCGATTTCTACCTCTCCCTTCTCTCTCTATAGCCTCTCCAATTGCTTGTGGTGTTTGTGAGCCATTAGAGGTACTACACCTGTGGTACTTGCTTTCAAGACTTAGGGTTTGAAGATTTAAGTTGTTATTGCAATATAACAACAAGAATTATGTGATCTAACCTTCTATGTGAATTTCAAAAATAGTAGGCCACATTAGGGTTTTATTCATGTGTTCATAATGTTGTGTATCTAATAGTAAAAACATAGATCCAAATCTAGGGTTGCATGCACACATAAGATTGTATGTATAAAACCCATCACCTTCCCATCCATGCCAGTCTTCTTCTTGAAGATCCACATGCACCTGACCGTCTTACGACTGGCACATTGTCAACCAAATTCCAGACTCGGTTGTCATACAGGGACTGAATCTCGATGTGTATAGCCTCTTTCCATTTTGAAGACTCCGAGCCTGCCATGGCTTTCTTTGTAGCTGTTAGGTTCATCCAAATTTACTAGTGTACTATCACTAATAAACGTATCCCCTTCAGTAGTAATATGAAAACCATAAAAAAGAGGTTGAACCCTAACTCTTTCAGAACGTCTAAGAGGTAAGGACTCGTCAATTGGTGCAATAGGATTTTACTCCTCATGTTGAATGCTAGTGTTAGAGGTTCCTTCATCACTCGACTCTTGAAGCTCTTCAAGATCGATTTGCCTTCCACTGTCACCTTGGCTTATGAGTTCTCACTCTTGGAAAATCCCTCTCCTCACAACGAAGACAACATTGTCACTCGGTCTATAGAAGACATATCCAAAGGACTTCTACAGGTAGCCGATGAAAATACACCGCTCACTATGAGGTTCGAGCTTGTCGTGAGTCTCT
Organism: Lactuca saligna; assembly: GCF_052625555.1. Lineage (NCBI taxonomy): Eukaryota > Viridiplantae > Streptophyta > Magnoliopsida > Asterales > Asteraceae > Lactuca > Lactuca saligna. The sequence continues at coordinate 191,652,465 of NC_136419.1, read as the reverse complement.
TGGCTTACGAAAGCTTCGCAACCCCAAACATTGATATGTGCCAATGAAGGAGATTTCCCTGTCCACATCTTGTGAGGTATTTTTGCAACCTTCTTTGTAGGGACTAAGTTAAGGATATGGGCGACAGTCTCTAAGGCATACCCCCAGAATGAGATAGGTAGAAAAGCACGAGTCATCATGGAATGAACCATGTCTAGCAAGGTTTGATTATGCCTCTCAGCCACACCATTCAACTGCGGTGTTCTAGGTGGCATCAATTGTGAAACGATTCCGCATTCCTTGAGGTAGTCGTAGAGTTCAAGACTTAGGTACTCTCTACCTCGATCGGATCAAAGTATCTTGATTTTCCTGCCTAGTTGATTCTCCACTTCCATCTTAAACTCTTTGAACTTTTCAAAGTTTTCTGACTCGTGCTTGGTTAAGTAGATATATCCATATCTGCTATAATCATTGGTGAAAGTCACATAGAAGCGGCTCACATCCCTTATGGCAGATCTAAAGGGCCCACCCACATCGGTGTGTATGAGATCCAATAAATCCTCACCCTTTTCACAAGTACCAGTGAAGGGTGACTCTGTCATCTTTCCAAGTAAACAAGACTCGCACACGTTATCGTCCCTTAGGTCGAATGACTCCAACACTCCATCCTTTTGGAGTTGGGCTATGTGTTTCTTGTTGACATGTCCAAGACGACAATGCCACAAGCATGCTTTTTCCAAACTATTGGAAGATTCGATATGCAACAAATCATTTCCTAAGTTGTCTACAACCATCACAGTTTCATATATTCCATTACAAGGCAGTACTTCAAAATAGAAAACACCATTAAGATAAGCATGAATAGAACCCTTTTCATTATCAAATGAATATCTAAATCCTTTTCTATACAAAGCATGAAAGGAAATGATGTTTGTTTCCATTTCTGACGAATATCAACAATTATTCAAATCTAATCCTAATCCATTACTAAGCACTAAAGAATAAACTCCAATCTTGGTGACATGCGACGATCTTCTATTTCCCATAATCAAGTTTATCTTCCCATGCTCCACATCCCTATTTCTTCTTAGGCCTTGCAAATTAGAACGAATGTGAAAACCACATCCTCTATCAAGTACCCAAGAAATAACATGTGATGAATCATTAGATTGAATAGTATAAATACCAGCGAAGGACGGCTTGATCTTTCCATCATTGATGTCTTGCATATATTTTGGGCAACTTTGTTTCCAATGCCCTATGTCGTGGCAGTGATAGCACTCTGCATCCTTGGGGCTCGAGGTGGGTGCAGCGGGACCATCCTTGGTTCCACTAAAAGAGGTGTCATCACGGGACTTTCCCTTATGGTGGCTCTTTGAGGGAGCCGTCCTCTTCTTACCCTTTCCTTTCCCAATCAACAAAACTAGGGCAACAATAGGAGTAGGAGTTTGTGCAATGGACTTGTCCTTGAGGTTGCTCTCAGCAGTCCTCAACAGGCCTTGAAGTTTTTTCAACGTGACCTCCTCTTTGTTCATGTGGTAGATCAAGCGAAATTGGTTGAACCAGGGTGGTAGTTAATAAAGAATGATGGGAATTGCTAGCTCTTCGTCGAAGATAACATTTAACTTCAGCAGGCGGTCAACATACCTCTACATCTTTTGCAGATGAGAAGTGATAGACTCTCCGTCTCTCATCTTGGTCATGATCATCAACGTGATGATCTCGTACCTCTCCTGCCTCTCACTTTGGTGATACCTTTCAACCAAGTCCTGATGCATTTCGTAGGGATAGAAGTCCTTGTAGGACTTTTGGAGTTCAACAGTCATGGTCGCTAGGATGATGCAATGGACTTTCGTGACATCACGCTCATGGGCCTCGAAGGCAACGATCTCTTTGGGAGTGGAAGTGTTCATGTCCACCTCTTTTAGCTCCATTTTGAGGACATACTCCTTGTCTTCGTAGCGGGTGACCATCCTTATGTTGTAAATCCAATCATTAAAATTGTTTCCCTAAAAGATCACCTTCCCACACAAATTCATGAGTGAGAATGAGCTGAAGGCATTTGAGCTTGAAGCGTTGTGGTTTGAGTTCGACATCTGAAAAAGAAAAGGGACAAAGTATGATTAGATAAGAATCCCCAATTAAACACCAAAATGAGAAATTAGGGCTAGGATCCAAAAACATTATTTGCAATTTAGAAGAGGGATGTCGTAATCTAAACAACAAATAATTTGAAGGTAACTGAATGACGATTCACTAATTTCCACCATGAAAAACAAAAGATAATTAGATTTTAAATGTATCTAAAACTCCTAGATCTTTTAAGATTCATTGAACTTTTCAATGTCATGTTTAAATCTCGATATGCCCCTCAAGTTTGTGATTGGTAACAAATATGGTGTGAATAGCCATGCAAATATACATGGTGCTCTCAATGTAACAGTCACCTAATTGATGTGCCGGTTAACCACACACGCTCCATCGATCTATGACAAACATTGAGTCACCCTTTGGTACCTTTTCTTAGAGCCAAATTAGTGTGTCGATTAACCACACATGCTCCACTAACGTCTTAGCAAGGGTACAAAGTGTAATTTCATGGAATAACATCAAATTCACATTTTGTCTAAAGTAACTAAGATTGAGAACTTTGTAAAAATATTTAGTTACTTTATAAATCATTATACTTTTAATGAGGAAAGAGTTGCCCTATCATACCCGTTCGGCTAACGACCCTCCACCAATCAAGGAAGCGGTGGGTGAGAGTGGACACCCATTAAATGACCATTTTTTAGGCCATAACCTTATACCCCCCTTACAGACCGGCTTCGTGAATGAGGCCTACTAACGGTAAGACTAGAAAAAATCCAAGCCCAAATTGATTTAAATAATCGATTCATTTTTTTTATGGACCTCGGTTATAGTTCTTTTTGTATTACTTTGCCCTCTTTTATATATATATATATATATATATATATATATATATATATATATATATATATTGATATTGCTAGTTTTCTACTTTCTAAATAGATTAGATTTTTGATTCGAATTAGAAATACGCATTTTTGTTATATAGATATAATAATTATTCTTATAATATTATAATAGTATAGGGAGAATTTTAAACTTGTAAAATTCTAGGGTTTGGAATTTAATTATTTGAAAATTAAACTTTTAATTCAAAATTTATATCCCAAAACTCGAGGGCAAGTTTGGAAACATTTCAAAACTATCTAGATCAAAATTCAAATAAATAATTAAACAATTAATTTTGGTGATTATCTAATTTTAACCTAATCCAATTTCATGCAAGATAATTGACCAAATAATTCAAATAATTAACATTTGTCATATAAGGAAATAATTATTCAATTAACTTGACATTATCTTTTAGTTTGGCAAGGATAATTTTACAATATCAATAAAATTCATATTTTATTAATCAAAAATGATTTGGTAATCATCCCACAACAAAATAGGCATGAAATCCCGAAATACCCTCTATCTGATAGCCCGACTCGCCGAGTCCCCTTATGGACTCGTCAAGTTCATCTGACTAGGCGAGCCCACTTTGGGAATCGATGAGTCTGTCAGGCAAAAGACCAAAAAACCGATTTTTCAAGCATGAATGACATTCAAAGCATCAAATACAATAGAAACCAATCTACGCTCTGATACCACTGATGGGTTTTATACAAATGAACAATCCTATGTGCTCATGCAAAACCCTAAATCTTGGATCTAGGTTTCTCTATTGTACATGCAATTCATCCAAGACTTGAAAACCCTATACTAGCATACATTTAAATTGAGATCAATAACAAAACAAGTTTAGATGATACCTTTCAATGGTTACAAGAATCTTTGATCTTTAAGAAGCTTAGTGTCACAAGTGTAACACCTCTAATGGTTCACAAACACCACAAGCAATATGATGATCTAGAAGAGAGAAGGAGAGAGGGTGAATTTTATCTATAGTAACCTTAGGGTTTATTGGTGTTGCCGGAACTGAAGCCCCGAGGTCCTTTATATAGCTGAGCAGCTAGGGTTTCAGTCAAACCCCTAATTAGATGACTTAGGTCCTAAGCAACTTGGGAATATTCTAGAATAAGGCCTCCTTTGATGAAATTTGAGTAGCCTTCCACTCCTAATTTCGTCCCCCTTATGTCCAAGAAGTTTCATAGCTCAAAACCAACTATCACACAATTAAGAGTTCTAGTCCCCTTTATTTAATTATTATCTTTTAGCCACAAAATTTATTCTTAATTAATTCTTGACTAATATTAATTAAACTATATTATTTATCCTTTAATATATTATTCATATAATATATTAATAAAACATAATAACCTCTCTCTATCTCTCTCCATAAATCATCCTATCCAGTTGCTTTGGTGAAGGCAACCCAAAAGGACTATGCACAACCGGGTCAAGTACATACCAAATATATTTACGAGGTTAGACACTAATCCAACAGAAATTCCAGTTGAACCAGTTAACACTTTGTTACCTCTTCGTTGTTCTAGTACAGTTAGCTTGCCACCTTAGTTTTATGGTTTCCATATAACTGTAGAAGTTGATACGCTTATTAGTGATCGTACACTAGTGAATTTGGAAGAAACAACTAACTACAAGGAACCAATGAAATGCCTTGAGGATGCTAAGTGGAAAGAGGTAATGGACAATGAGATCAAGTCCATGTATGACAACCAAGTTTGGAATTTGGTTGATCAAGAACCTGGTCGAAAGACAGTTAGTTACAAATGGATCTTCAAGGAGAAGACAAACATGGATGGGAATGTGCACATATTCAAGGAATGATTGGTTGCAAAGAAATTTACTCAAACCCTATGGATTTAATAAAATGAGACCTTATCACCAGTGGGTAAGATAAAATCTATTAGGATAATGCTTGCCATAGCTGCCATTCATGATTATGAAATTTGACAGATGGATGTCAAATCTGCTTTCCTTAATGGGAATTTGGCTGAGGATGTTTACATGAGTCAGCCAGAGGGTTTTGTTGACGCAAAGTTTTCCAATAAAGTTTGTAAGCTTGAGAAATCTATCTATGTATTGAAACAGGAATTCGCAGCTGGAATCTTTGCTTCCACGAAAAAGTCAAAGAGTTTGGTTTTTTTTTTATAAGTGAGGATGAGTCATGTGTGTATGTAAAAGCTAGTGGGAGTATAGTAACTTTTATAGTATTTTATGCAGATGACATACTACTTACAGGAAACGACGTTCCAACATTGCAAGAAGTTAAATCTTGGCTAGGAAGATGTTTCACTATGAAGGATCTAGGAGAGGCTGCCTATATTCTCGGGATAAGAATTTTGAGAGATAGAAAGAACAAACTTAGTATGGAAAAATGATTTAGAGCAATACCAAATTGAGTAAGACTCAAAGCCTAAGTACGAATGAAGAGATAACTGATATGATTCGACTCCCTTATGCTTTTGTTGTAGGATCGATCATGTATGCTCTAACATGTACTCGCCCTGATGTGTCATTTACTTTAAGCATGGTCAGTCGCTATCAGGGAAATCCTGCCAGAGCTCACTGGACAGTAGTAAAGAACATTATTAAGTATCTGCGAAGGACAAAGGATATGATTCTAGTTTTTGGAGGCAGTGATACATTGAGAGTGACTGGTATAGTGTCGCCAACTTTCAAACAGATCGAGATAACTTTCTTTCTTAATCTGGCTGGGTGTTTACATTAAATGGTGGAAAAATTACTTGGAAAAGTTCCAAGCAAGATACAGTGGTTGATTCTACTTGTGAATCAGGGTACATAGCAGCAAGTGAAGCATTAAAGGAAGCATCTTGGTTGAGGAACTTCATCGGAGATCTTGGAATAGTTCCAATCATTCAGGAACCAATGGAACTTTTCTGCAATAATGAGGTAGTAGTTGCTTTGACTAAAGAACTTAGAGACCATGGCAAGTCAATACATATCAACATAAAGTATCATTATATCAGACATATAGTTGAAGAAGGTCATCTCATAGTGAAGAGGGTTTTGTTAGAATATAATCTTGTAGATCCTCTCACAAAGGCTCTGAGTAGGATTAGACATAATCAGCATGCTAGGAACATTTAATTGAGAGATGATATTAGTTTTAGTAGTTAGATGATTAATTTTAAAATTGTAGAAAAATAAATGTAATTGATTATTGGTGTTTAAATAATGAAGATTATTTATGTGTTTGTTTACTGTTTTTATCAATTATTTATTCTTGTGTTTTAGTTTTCATGTTTTTATTCCCGAATAGTTTAATTATTCAAATTCCACAGTCACTCTTACTTTAGGAAGTAAGTAGTGAATTAAGACTATCATGAATTGGATTGTAGATTACGTAAGGGAGTTAGACATAGCAATTGTATTGCTACAACATTCATGAGTACTTAGAAATGGAGATTTAAGTATTGGAGAAACTTATGCTCAGAGAATTACTTTATGGATTATATCGCGAGTAATTGTGAGATGGTAATATTCTATATTCTTGAAATGTAAATATATGAGTTGTAATTTACAAATCGGTTGTGCATTGGTGTTGTGAAAATGCATCAGTAACATGTTGTTATAAAACGCAGTATCATGTATGATTTGGTGTGTTATAGATATAAGAATATACGTAAAAGTTTATTCGTTCATTTTGCCATAACAGGAAAAGCATTATTTTTTGACCCATCGATGATTTAGTGTTGACTTATAGTGCTAGGCCTAGCCAAGACTCACTTGGTGTGTTCAATTTGAAGTCTTATGTCATCATCACAAATCAGGAAATCGGGAAACAAAACTTGGACAATGAGATTGATTATAATCCATGTCTCATGTTTGTATAATATCTAGTAGAACAGAGGAATATTTGATCACTTATCTTAGGACCAATGTGTGTTTATTTTGGAGTTCGACACTTGCAATGGAAGCACTCTTTACTGACTAATTTAGAAGTTATACTAGAAATTGAAATTATAAACAATAACTAAAGTTATATTTATAGTAAGAGCAACATTCCTCCACAACTCTCTAGTTATTATTTTAAGTAGGATCTTGGAGATAAAACACCTATTTAACTTGTGTGGTTATGATGTATTGTTGATAATCATACCATGTTTTATTGACATACCATTCATGACTGGTATCGATAACAACCATAGTCTTTAAACATCCATTATGGAATGAAGCACTGAACCATTTACCATAAAAGAGTACAACTGAGTTGCCATATAAATAATGCAACTCTATAATCTTCTCTAATTGACCATAGAAAGGTGTATTGTCTTCTCCTAATGTAACAACACCACTATTTTGAGTAGTGCGTCGGAGATCACGACTACTCACGACAAATTGAAAACCATTTACTATACATGCAGTGTAAGAATATGCATTCAACGGACAATGTGCCAATGCCTTTAATTCGTCACTAGAGTCTGAAGGCATATCTTTTTGGAGACTATAAATCTGTATGGAAATATGCGATTGTATGTTTAATTAATAAATTAGTTTTACATTATAAATATATAGCATATTTATCTTTTCTTTGAACCATGAGGTAAATTCTGATGAGATTTAACAAACTTTTAATCTATGAAGATCGATTAGATCTTGAACAAGTAAGTAAACTAAGACGATAAAAACACAATAATAAAAACGAGACAAGATAGAATCAAACGTGTCGAATGATTAAACAAAATCCTCAGAAGAGCTCGATTAAGAACATCAACTGTAGAGGATTGGAAGGTTACAAGAACGATCAAAGAAACCTGTTGTTGTCTAGATGTATCGCTATTCTCAGATCTCTAAAACCTTAACCTAATATGCATGCAAGCATAAACTTATATACAAAACATAAAAGGCTCACGGTTGGACAGGCCCAAACCAGAATACAAAATAGCATAATCAGGTGAGCCCAAAAGACGCAATCTTCAAAGCCCAACAATCTCCCCCTTTGCGTCAATTTGGGGCGAGACCTTCACTCTCTTTTCAAAGTAGATGGCTTCTTTACCGTTTCAAAAATTTTCGGTATCAAAGCCAGAATATGATGCCTGAAGGTAATATACCAACGAAGCATATCTGTAAAGTTCTTCTTATCTGCTGTTGAGTTCTGTTTGCATCGGTGAATGATATTGATGATGTGCTCCAGACACTCTGTAGAGAACAGATGCTTGTCTACCAAAGCAAACAGAAACTTATGCTTGTCGCCCCTGGTGAACATAACTGTCAGATTGGAAGAATCAATTTGCCCCAACTTCATTTTATGAACATCTCCGGTCTTGGAAGTGGGCTTGACAGTGGGTTTCTTGTTCATCACTTTTGCTATTTCCTAATCCATAGTGGCGAGCTCATGGACGTAGGAAGCCAACATTCTTTTAAGATGAGAAAGAATTGGTTCATATTCTCTCTGGTTGGAGAGAAGAATGTTGTATAGCAAGATCCAATCGTGCGGGTTCAGACTGGGAAGATCTGCCAGAGAAATAAGATGTTCGGTGTTGGCCGTTCCTCTGTTGATTTTGAAATTGACGTTCACAAATTTCCCAGCCTGGGTTGGTTTGAGTACCTTGACTTTAACAATTTTCTGGGCACTCCATGTCAAGTACTGTGGTTGACCGAATTTCAGATAGAAATCGATGAGCTCCCTGTTAACCTTCGGGTTCGGATGAGGGACATTGGCAGTGACATCAAAGCAGTGAAATGTGAAGGCTTTGCGCGTAATGGGCATGTCGAACTGCGAGTCCCTTGAATTTTCACACTCAAAAGATGCAATCGGTTCCAACCAATAAATAGAAGGAAACTCAATCGCTTGAGTGATGAGTGTGTCTCTGTCCCAATCTGGGAACAGAGTCTTTTTAGCTTGAATAGCCTCCTCATCCTCCCTGATTTTCCTTTCTCTGGCCTCGGCCTCACGAGCTATCTTCAAAGTTTCATCAAGCTCTTTGTCCCTTTTCTTGCGTTGAAGAGCTTCAGTAATGGTTTCGTCTGATTCTGATTCGCTCTCAACTAGGACTTGTTTACCAGAACCCGAAGCTACATTACCCTTCGGTTCTGTTTTGGACACACCTTCCTCTCCCCCTTGTGTCGGAAGAACAAGCTTCTCCGAGACACCCTTCATTTCACTTAAGATTGTAATTGCAGGAAGGAGTTTTGCCTGGAGATGCTGACGAATAGTGAGGGTTAGGAAGGGATCATGGGAGTCAAGAACGCCTGTTAACATGTTTTTAACGTCACCAGCGCAACTTTGAAGAACTGCCCGCTGAGTTTGAAGCAAAGTTATTTCTTGTTGTGCCTGGGCCAGTTGGATCTTTTGTAAATCAATAGTCGCCTGGTGTTTGATAAGTTCTTCCTTCAGGGTGCTCTCGGCTGCCAGAGAGGCAAAATGTGAATCCAAAGATTTGAGGAATGAAGTGGATTCAGTTTTGAGGTCAGCACGCAGAGCCTCAAATTTGCTGGTTTCTCCCTGAAGGGTAGCTGAAAAAGAGTCTACTGATGCTTGAAATTTGGAAGTATTAGAGTCAGCATAAGCCTTGAGAGAATCAAGAAAGATCTGAGTTGTATGAACAACCTCAGAAACTTCCTTAGTGGCTTTGGAGCATGAGGCCGCTGAATTATCTACGGCGTCAGTAGAACGATCCAAGGCTTCGGTGTAAGTCTGGATCGCAGACTCTATAAAGGCTTTCAGCACAGCACCCCCATAGGCTTTACTGTCAGCCAGCAGACTGTCAAGTTTGGCGTGAATTTCTTGAAGCTGCTGACTTGACGCAGGGGTATCTGCATCGGTGTCGGTAGGTATCCGGTAGGGGCTGTAATAGATGGAATCGAAGTTTTCATCATCACCCCCTAAGGTAGCACCGGAGTTGGAAGATGGAGAAGGGGAGGAGGGAAGGTTGATGATCGGGGTTTCAACCACAGAAGCAGCCCCCGTATCAGATACGTTGACCGTTACTGGTGGTTGGGTAGTGGTGATGGTGACAGATTCGGTGATAATGGGCTTGGAGATAGAGGATGAAGGTTGAGAAACAGAGAAGGGAATATTAGGTTCTGTTGTGGTTTGGGGGATTGATGTTGGAACAGAACTTGTGACGTTCTGTTTGGGTGATTGGGTTGGGGTTGGAAATTTTGGGGAAGAAGGAGGAGAAGGTAATTTGGTTATTTGGGGAGATTTAGGTGGGGAGGGTGAGTTGGGAATACGAGGAGAGACTGGTGAGGATGGTAGTTGTGGAGACGAAACGGGTGTAGTTTCGGTTTGAGGATCAACAGCTTCTGTTTCGGATGGTGCATTCGGTTCTGATTCAGAAGAAGGAGATCCTTTGGCTCTTTTAGCCATCTTCTTTACCTTTTTCGATTTGGATTGAGAAGGTGCCTCTGCCTCGGATTTGCGTTTGGAGGACCTTCTCTTTTTCTCCTTTTGGGGTGCGGTTTCTTTCTTCTCCGCCTTCTCCCTTTTGCCCACTCTCTTGCCCCGGTTAGCAGGCTGATCCAGAGCCTCAAGAGCAGCACGTTGTTCCTCAGAAAGAACCCTAGGAGGCAGGGGGGTCCTTGAGCTGTAGTCTGCCATGATCTTGCTGTGGGGCGTGACGCATCTGTACATGGACTCAGGGATTAGTCCATAGTGAAGGAACTTACTTGGATCTGAGACTATGATTTTCTTGGTGTGGTAAGTGGCAATTGAAGCCGTAAGAACATCCTTCATTACTGGGATGTCAAGAGAATCAATAGCCCTTCTGGTGATAAGGGTCCAAAACCTGGCGCAAGAAATCTCGGAGTGCCTGGCTGTAGTGTTGAGACTATGAACCACTTGAGCCCAGATGATAGACCCATAGTCAAGATTAATGCCATTGTAAAGACCGTACAGGATTGTTAGAAACCCTTTGCTTGTGGTGTCGGAAGCACCACATCTCTCCGCTAAACCCTTAATCAAAAGGGTCAGCAATCCGTTCCACTGAGATGGAAGACAGGATTTCTTGACTTTGGCAATAGATATTAGAACATCTGTATACCCCATCTCATACATCATCGTAAATATCTGGGCGGTGTTGATGAAGTCCGGTGAGATGACAGAGGAGTCGACGGCAAGCCCTAGAAGAGAGCAAAACCGTGTTTTGGATACTGAAGTCTTCTTGTCGTGAATAGTAAAGAAGATGCGGTCTTTGTGCCTGTCGTAGCTGGCCGTGGTGTAGACTTGGGAGAGCAGGGACATAGGAACGGCCTCCACTTGCGTAAGTGCTAACACCAGTGGGGAATATTTGAGGCATTCCACCACGTATAGCATATATGAGTCATAGAGGAATGGAGACATCTCTATGATCATGTTCTGATTTGGTTTGATTGTGAGTAAAGAAGAAGATGCAGATTGATCGTGAGCGGAAGAAGAAGTCGCCATTGTTGAGTTTTGGAAGAAGATGAACAGTGGTAACTTTTTCAGAGAGATAATGCTTGAGAGGTAACTGCCAAAGAACACGATCACGTCTTATTTATACCGTTCTCAGGAGAGAGAAAATCGTGATGATGAAGAAACCAAAACGTCGCCTGAAAAAGCGCGATTAGAAGTTATGGTGTATCCCAGGAATACGTCAGCACACGTGGGTGTGAAATGAATCCTTTGCACGCGCCCAAATCTTTTTCGTACCGTTTGAAATTCCTTGTGCCCTTGTTTGGTTACAACTTAAACTTAGAACCATGTGCCAAACAACAATTAGAATGTTGGAAAAAAAATTCCGTGCATAAGAGTGTGAAAGACAAAGAAATAAATCAAATGTGTTTGGAAGTGGGTGTTGTCTAGATAGAAGACAGAAAGCAGAAGATTCCGGGCAAGAATTGCTTCCTTCAAAGCCAAGAGAGACCTGAAGTGTTTGTGTGGTTTCCCGAGAAATACGATCAGTTGTCTTTAGAGAAACAATGAAAGGCATCTTTTGTTGATGGCTAAAGGGTGGCTGAACTCAAACCAAACATTAAGTCTTGACATAAAACTGAGTGTTGGTAGAGTTACCTGTGAGACCGATGTGATCTGTTGAACAGGTAGGTGGGAAGTATTTCGTGATAAGAATGATATAGACAGAAATCTCAAAAAAAAAAAAAATTAAACTGGACCTCTTTGGGAAGAAATGTCTGAGGACGAGACAATTTCATAAAACATCACGCATAAAAAAAAATTTCCAAGTAAAAGCTTGAGTTAATTACTCACCGTCAATTCATTTTAGGTGTTGGATTTTGGGTTTCACTTAGAACGTGGTAAACGAATCTAAGATCATAAACACAGATGTTGTGCAACCATAAGCCTCAGTGGTAAAGACCGAGAGCATCAAGGGTTACTATGGGGAGCGAATGCAAATGAAGAAGTTGAAGAGATGGTTAAGAGACCAAACGTACCTTCTGCTACAGAAATGGGACAAAGCAGAGCAACTCATGCTTCAGATGAGTAAAAGAAGGTAGCTCTAGACCGAGTATGAGAGAATAGCCTGATTGGGAAGAAACGATAGGTGTTGATCGAATTATTAAGGCATGCTCGAGGTCATAGAGGCTTGAGACAACATACAGCAGCATGCTTCTAGGGACGTCTAACTAGTCTGATAAAAATAAAACATACCTGGATGAACATTACATAAGGAGATGCTTGTATTCACTCGTGCAAAAAGTACATATACTAGAAATATAAAATGTATTTGTAATTTTGAAATTTACTAAGAGATAAATAAATACTGAAAGACAAAATATTTTTGTAATTTTGGAATTTTCTGAAAAAGAAATAAAAACAGAAAGATAAAATATTTTTGTTAATTTGGAATTTTCTGAAAAAGAAATAAAAACAGAAAGATAAAATTTGTACAAAAGAAAGAAGCAGAGATAGACCGAACGATTTGAGTATTTCGGTGAGGGTTTTACAATCAGGAAGAACCGAGCGCTCTGTTTGAATGAGCGCCTTTATATTGCAGAGACAGAGAGGGACCGAGCAGTCTGGTTGTTTCGGTTCCGTTATTTTACCAGAGCAGAGAGTGACCGAGCGGTCTGGTTGGTTCGGTTCCTTTATTTTACTAGAGCAGAGAGTGACCGAGCGGTCTGGTTGGTTCGGTTCCTTTATTTTACCAGTGCAGAGAGTGACCGAGCGGTCTGGTTGGTTCGGTTCCTTTATTTTACCAGAGCAGAGAGTGACCGAGCGGTCTGGTTGGTTCGGTTCCTTTATTTTACCAGAGCAGAGAGTGACCGAGCGGTCTGGTTGCTTCGGTTCCTGATTCTTAAATAGAGACTTGAGGATTTGGGACCGATTCTGCAACCATCATACCTAAGCCTTGCAATATTTGATTGAATGACGCTTCAGGAAGAGCTTTTGTAAAGACATCAGCCAGTTGATCAGTGGTTCTTACGAAGTGAATTTAGACGTTTCCATCTTCCACGTGATCTTTGATGAAGTGATACCTCAGTGCTATGTGTTTGGTTTTGGAGTGTTGCACTGGGTTATGACAGATCCTAATTGCACTTTCAGAGTCACAATATAGTGGGATCTTCTTCATATTGAGTCCGTAGTCTCGAAGTTGACTTTGGATCCAAATCACTTGTGATGTGCATGATGCAGCTGCAATGTATTCCGCTTCAACAGTAGATTGCGACACGCACGTTTGTTTCTTGGATTGCCAGCTGACTAACTTCCCGTCAAGAAATTGACAGCCACCAGTTGTGCTTTTACGGTCGAGTCCACATCCTCCAAGGTCAGCATCAGAATAGGCTTGAACAAAGAAGCCTGAGTTGGATGGATACCATAGACCTAAGGAGGTGGTTCACTTGAGGTAGCGTAGGATGTTCTTCACTGCAAGCATGTGAGGTTCGCGTGGGTTTGCCTGAAATCGAGCACAGTAACAAACAGAGAACATGATATCAGGTCTGCTAGCGGTTAGATACATTAATGAGCCAATCATTTGACGATAGAGCGTGATGTCAACAGCCGGTTTGTCTAGGAATGGGGTAAGCTTGGTGCCGAATGCCATTGGGACTTTAACTTTTGAGTCTCCCATCATACCAAACTTTGCTAGGAGAGTCTTCGTGTAAGCTTCCTGATTAATAAAGATGCCTTCGGGTCCCTGTCTTATGTTTAAACCAAGGAAAAAGTTAATTGGACCCATTGAGCTCATTTCAAACTTAGTCTACATCAGCTTTCTGAATTCAGCTGTTAAGCTGGGATTCGTGGAGCCAAAGATGATGTCATCGACATAAATTTGAACTATCATAAGGTGGTTACCTTCCTTTTTGCGAAAGAAGGTTGGGTCAACCGAACCTTGTTTGAATTTAGACATCTTTAAAAATTTTGTAAGCGTTTCATACCAGGCTCTCGGAGCTTGTTTAAGGCCGTACACAGCTTTATCCAGAATATAGCAATGATTTGGATGCTTTTCGTTCACGAACCCAGGAGGTTGCTCCACGTACACCGTTTCTTCGAGTTCTCCATTGAGAAATGCACACTTGACGTCCATTTGGAAAACCTCAAAGTTCTTGTGAGCAGCATAAGCCAGAAATATTCTAACAGATTCTAGCCGCGCTACTTGAGCGAAAGTCTCTTCATAGTCTATCCCTTCCTCCTGACAGTATCCCTTTACCACCAGACGAGCCTTGTTCCGTATAACATTACCTTCCTTGTCCATTTTGCTCCTAAATACCCATTTGAGACCAACAACCGAAGCATCTAGAGGAGTTGGAATGAGGCGCCAGACTTTGTTCCTTTCAAATTCGTTCAGCTCGTCTTGCATTGCTTGAACTCAATCAGAGTGATCGAGGGCAGTATTAACTGTTTTTGGTTCAACTTTTGATACGAATGAGTTGAACATGCAAAACTCAACCTTTGAGAATAAGGAAGTCTGTTTTGCTTTCAGTTGTGATCGGGTCAAGACCTTTTCAGAGACATCTCCAACTATTTGAGAAACAGGATGATCTCTGGTCCATTTGATAAGAGGAGGGTAATTCGGATCAAAGGTTGGGTCTAGTTCAGCATTAATTATTTCTTCTGACTCAGATTTGCTATCGTAACCAAGCGTCATATCATTATGTTCCCCCTCAATTGATGAGCTTTGAAAAACATGAGGTTCAGGTGTTTCTTGTGGTACTGAGCTTCCTGGTGTTGAGGCCTCTTCGGTTGATGAAGGACCTACGGTTGAAGATGTAGAGTTTGGCTCCCCCTGGACTTGTGAGCTTGTCTCCCCCTCGACTTGTGAGCTTGGCTCTCCCTCGACTTGAGCGCTTAGCTCCCCCTCGACTTGAGCGTTGATGGATGGAGAGTCATCAGAGGTTGATTCTCCTTCATGCATTCTTCTTGCAGCATCTTCGACAATTTGCTTCATGTGATCAACTTTGTTGTCTGCTGCACCTGCTTCGGAGAGTGAAGCTTTCTCTGGTTCGTCAAAGAGCTCCAGAAGTTTCTCGTATATATGGGCTACCGAGACTGTGACTTGGCCAGTTAGAGGAAAGATTTCCCCTGTGGTGTCTTCTTTGGCCTGTAGCTTCTTGACATAGGTATCGTCAAAGGTCACATAATATGTCTCTTCAATCTTTCTCGAACGCTTGTTTAGGACCCTGTATGCCTTGGATGTGAGCGAGTAACCCAGAAATATTCCCTCGTCGGCTTTGACATCAAACTTGTTGCGTTGTTCTTTAGAATTAAAGATGAAACACCTTGAGCCGAACACATGGAAAAATTTCACATTTGGCTTTCTGTTGTTCAGTATCTCATATGGAGTTAGCGTGAACCTCTTGTTGAGATATGACCTGTTCTGTGTAAAACAAGCAGCTGAAATAGCGTCAGCCCAAAAATAAAGAGGTAAGGAAGCAAAACTTAGCATGGTTCGGGCAGCTTCACACAAAGATCGGTTTCGTCTTTCGACTATTCCGTTCTGTTGTGGTGTGTAGGGAGCTGAGAAATTGTGACTTATTCCCTTTTCTGCAAGAAACTCTTCAAACTCTCTGTTCTTGAATTCGAGACCATTGTCGCTTCTGATGTTGCGAACAACCTTCTTAAGCTGTACTTCAATTTGCTTGATAAACACTTTCAGCTTTTGAGTCGCTTCAGATTTGAGCTTTAGAAAGAACACCCATGTAAATCGTGAAAAGTCATCAACAATAACAAGAATATACTTGCTACCACCGATGCTTTCGATAGATGAAGGACCACACAAATCGATATGAAGTAATTCGAGTGGTTCAACAACTTTTGTGTTGATTATAGATGGATGACTTTGACGACTCTGCTTCCCCATTTCGCATGCAGCACACAGATGATCCCTGTCGAACTTGAGCAATGGAAGGCCCCTAACATGACCTCCAGTAACAAGATGGTTGATATCTTTAAAATTAAGATGAGATAATCTTCGGTGCCACAACCAACTTTCATCGGATTGAGCTTTTGACAACAAGCATATAGCTGGGTTTCCTTTGATGGGTTTAAGGTTTAAGGGAAACATTTCACCCTTTCGCTCTGACTTGAGAATCACTTTCTTTGACTTTTTCTCTATGATTTCAGAACCTTCATCATCGAACGAGACTTTGAGACCTGTACCTCCCACAAGCTGAGATACACTAATGAGATTGTGTTGGAGTCCTTCCACATAAGCCACCTTCCTTATAGTGAAATCCCCATTGGTTATCATCCCGTATCCCTTTATGGTGCCGAATGAATTGTTTCCAAACTTGACGTTGCCACCATTTGCAAGAGATCTGTATTCCCTAAGCTCCTCTTTCCTCCCTATCATGTGATGTGAGCAGCCACTATCGATGTACCATTCTTCGTCGAACTGCTTGTCACTTATAACCTGCAAAAATTAGACAGATTTAGGAACCCAAAATTTCTTGGGTCCACGTGAGCTTTGCATGGGAACGGGAACAATAAGAGAGACATCAACAAGATAAGTTCGTTTTACAAGAGTTGTTTTATCTTTCCTTTTAATGGTGTAAACCTTTATTTTGTTAGGATTGGGTGAATTAGGTTTGGATTCTGGTTGGGATTCATTGACCTTTTTCTTCCACTTTTGCTTAGTTGACGAATGAGATTTTTGAAACAAGAGAAATCGGCTTTAGAGTAAGATGGAGACGAATCGGTGAGAGTGGAAGAATTATGAGACTGAGAAGAGGAATTAGAAGAACGAGAATAATTTGAACAAGAGGGTTTGGATTGAGAGAAGTTCCGGGCTTGAGACTCTAGGTGACCCTTTTGCTTTTGATCATTGGAGGGAATGACCTTAGAGTTTTGTTCTCTTTTGACTTCAGAACCGAACCTTTGCGTTCGGTTGGAACTGTCCTTGGAACCGAACCTTTGGTTTCGGTTGAAGTCCTTTTCAGAACCGAACTTTTGCCTTCGATTGATATCTTCTTGTGAACCGAACCTTGGCTTTCGGTTTTTGTGACTTTCAAGCTTTCCTTCAGGATTGTTTTCAACCTTTAGATTCTTGTCTTGATGAGAGAAATATGCATTCTGGGAATGCCAGAATTGTTTCCTTTCAGAAAGATTCTTCCTGTATCTATTGTTCCTTTCTATCTTCCTATTCCTCATCTGAGAAGGTTGATGATGAACATTTGCTTTCGTTTTTGGTGACTCCTTGGCTGGTTCCTTTTGAATTGTAGGAGTTTTACTTTGAGCTGAAGGAGCCGAGGGAATGTCTTCTTTTGCCGAGTGATCATTCTTCTGAGGAATATCTTTTGTACCACTGGTGCTCGGCTCATCGAAATTGTTCGGCTTATTCAAGGGTTCAGGTATGTATCTTCCTTTGCTCTTCCAGGAAGTTCTTTCAGATAAACCAATGGTTTCGTTTGCATTATCAATTGGAGCTTCCCAGAAGTACTCATCACAACCATCAGCATTGTCTTCGTTTACAATGGCTACAAGTTCAGCTGTTTGATGTTCGGTTACTCCTGTTACCTTGTATACTTGATTTGGAGTGGTCCTGACCTTTTGATACACAACAACTTTCTCAACTAATTTTGGGGACTTTTGATGGGACAATCGAGCGAACTCCACTGAATTTTCAGAAATTAGATTCTTGTGATTTTCAGGCTCAGTTTTAATAAATTCTGAGCAGTCAACCGTGTCCTCTATAGAAATTTCGCTCATGTTATCGTCCTCGTTAAGCTCAGATGCATTTTCAACATCAATTTTGTTTTTTGAGCTTACGTTGGCATTTAAAGAGTCAAATTTTTGCATGGTTTCGGTTCTCAGTTTAAGTCTGTCATTTTCATCCAAAAGATTTTTAAGCATGTTCTTGTGGTCTTTGGATTTAATGAATGACTTAATTTTGTCCAGTCCATACATGTAGGTTGGATTGACATCATCAGACGATATCACACTCTCACAATTATAGGCTTCGGCATCGATTTCATCTTCCTTAAACTCTAGGAAGGGCAAGATTATGCGGTGAATCCTTTGGCCTATTTCACAATCCAAGTGAAGCTGAGTAATATTAGAATACAGACGTTTAGCAATTAAACAAAAAACATTTCGTTGTTTTAACAATTTCAAATTGTCTCTTTGCAAATAAATGTTTTCATCTTTAACTTTGACTAATTCCGACTCCTTTAACTCTATCCACATTCTCCGCTCCTCACTCTTCGACGCCGCCCTGCTCAATTGATCAGTTAGGTTAGAATTTGTGACCCGAGTTTGAGTTAAGCTACTATCTAGATGAGATATTCTTGTATCGATGTTTTTTAGTTCTTTCTCATAAGAGGATGTTGGTACTTTGCATGAAATAAAAACAGATTGTACCTTCTTTATCAGTTCATCGAGCTCATTGAACTGCTGGCTGAGTGGTTTGGCTGTAAAGCACATGTCCTCCTTTGCTTTCTGTCCATCAATGCCTCCATCGGTGTTGTATCCCCTCATTTGAGATACGTCAGAAACCATGAGGCATTTTCCACCACTGCTTTCTTCCTTAGACAAGTAGGCCTTTCCATGAGTAGGCTGCCTCACTTCCTCGTCTTCTGAGTCGGTAGACCAAACTTCCGTGCTACCGAACTCATCACCTAGACCAGAACCCTGCACAATAAGAGCATTAATAGGCGGGTTAGCAAAAGACTTCTTCTTTCTCAACTCATCCAATCTTTTCTGCAACACGGCTTCCTCGTTGTTCCCTTCATCTTTTTCAGCCATTTTCTTAAGGACACAGTCCTTAGCATAATGATTTTTCCCACCACAATAGAAACAACTCACTCCAGAGTCGCCATCCACCTTCGGTTCCTTCTTGTGCTCCTCAGCTTTTGGTTCATTAATCACCTTTTCGGAGCTGTAACTCCCTTGCTAGTTTTGGTTTTTGTTGCTGGGGAATCTCTTCTTTACGAACCTTTTGGGATTGGACACCATCAAGGCATAATCCTCTGATGTGAGATCATATTCTTCCAGGTTGAGGTCTTCATCCTCCATAACAGCTTTACTTTTTGACAGGAGGGACAACGAACCAAGACTGGAAACGACGTTCTTTTCTTGCACCACGATCTTCTCTTGAGACTTGAGAATTCCCACCAGTTTCGCCAAAGAGTATGATTTAAACTGCTCATGGGCTTTAACTGTGGAAACTACTGTTCTCCATTCAGACCTCAGACCATTCAGGAATGTAACCTTCTGTTCGATGAGCTTCCTTTCAATATCGTGTTTGATCATCTTGCTGAGAAGATGATTGAAGCGATCGAACGTCTGGGTCACAGATTCTTCATCCCTTTGCCTGAATTCTCCAAACTCAGATAGAAGCAAAGTTTGAATCGAATGTTCAAGATCTTCGTCTGTAGAATACAGTTCGCGAAGTCTATCCCAAACATCCTTTGCCGTCGTGCATGAGCTAACCAATCTGAAAGTATCGGACTGAAGGGCGAACCGGATCAATCTTAATGCCTTGATATTGCATTGGAACTTATCCTTTTCATCTTGTGCAATATCTTTCACGTCCTTTAGCAGATCATTGTATTCTTTTTGAGTCTTGATGATTCTGGACGTTGCAGAATGAGAAAACGGTCCATTGGTGATGGCTTCCCAAATCAGATACCCATTCTCCTCCGATCCAATAACATAGTCTTCGAAGTGATGTGCCCATACTTCATAGTCATGGGTGTATAAGATCGGAATCTTTGTCGTCGAACCAATGCTGTTGGAAATATTAATAAGGTTTGATTGTGTCGCGTCCATTATGATCGTAAAAACCTGTTCAAAGATCATACTTGTAATAAAGCAGATTAGGGCAAAGTAATAAATATCAAGATACGTCAATAAAGAGATGACGGCTCAATAAATATTAATGATTGCGGAAAAACCCTAATGGAAATCTTTTTCACAGAAAAGATGTGTATCAATTACACAGCCTCCTGCTCTGATACCAATTGATGAGATTTAACAAACTTTTAATCTATGAAGATCGATTAGATCTTGAACAAGTAAGTAAACTAAGACGATAAAAACACAATAATAAAAACGAGACAAGATAGAATCAAACATGTCGAATGATTAAACAAAATCCTCAGAAGAGCTCGATTAAGAACATCAACTGTAGAGGATTGGAAGGTTACAAGAACGATCAAAGAAACCTGTTGTTGTCTAGATGTATCGCTATTCTCAGATCTCTAAAACCTTAACCTAATATGCATGCAAGCATAAACTTATATACAAAACATAAAAGGCTCACGGTTGGACAGGCCCAAACCGGAATACAAAATAGCATAATCAGGTGAGCCCAAAAGACGCAATCTTCAAAGCCCAACAAATTCCATTTTGAAATAACTTTTAGGCAAGTATGATTTGAATTCACTGGATATGGGTCAAAACAATTAGAATAGTTAAAATATATTATAAAATTATCGAAAATGTAGTTAATAGATCATAAACTTAAGATTTGTAGCCTCTCATCTCATCCTCATTGCAACTGTTTAGTACAAACCAATGCAATGATTTTTTTGGCCTCTTTACAAAGTTCGGCGATTTTCTTAGCTGACATTGTCCGATTTGTGATGAGAGCACAGAAAATTGCCTTTTTGGAAGGTCGAGACATTATTTCTTTCAGCATGGTTGAATTTAGTTTACATACCCTCAAGATACATAGAGTAGAATGCCAAAGTGTCGTTTGTAACATAACCCTCGAAATTGTGTTTTAGGCCGAGGGAAGGCCAATACTCAAGCTCATAGAAGATACTTCATTTCGTTTCATCTGATTCAATTCTTTCTTTTTTCTTTCATCATCGCACTTTCTTTTTTGACCCCCGTGATTAGGATGTTTCCCTGTAATACAACCAGAGAGACGAGTTACTTTCTTTAATATAGTTGCATTACTGAATTGTATAGGACACGATCTTGTCTGAGGTTGACCATCAAACAATAGAATCTCCATCCAGCTATGGTTCATATTCAAGAATTATCTGTGACCAACTTAAGACATCTTGTTGGTCACATAAATGCAAGATGTGTCTTCGTTACAAGTAGGGCATGCTAAATAACCTTGACCACTCCATCTGGACAGACTGCCACATGTAGGGATGGCAACGGGGCGGGTTCGGTCCGGTTTCTAGTATCCCCATCCCCAAAACCAATAAGCTTTTTACTCCCCAAAACTGTCCCGATCCCCATCGGGGACCTTAACGGTGATCCCCATCGGGTATTACGTTTTACCCAATCACCATTGGGGAATCCGATAAGGGTAGATAATCCTGTTAGGTTGTTAAATATTTTTCTTTGATGATATTCAACATATTAGACCCATATTAAAATAAAACTAAATTTTTTAAAATGATTGTTTAAGCCAAACTATAGCATAAAAATCTCAAACATTATAAAAAATAACAACAAACTGGATAAATATTATATGTTTCAAACACCATCAAAGCCAAAAAAAAAGTTACGATTACATGATCAAACCACAATACCAATGTCTCAAAAAGCATCACCCTTACATAATAAATACTAAATGACTCAAACAACAAGTTGAGGACACAAATTACCAACTCAATTTCTCAAATCAAAAGTTCCAAAGTGGTCAATTCTAAATCTTACTTTCTTTGTTTTCCTGCAAAATATCAAAATGTCTATTAGTAGAGTAAACAATTTAGTAATAAGTAGAGACCTTAATCAAGAAAATCACAATAAGTCGGTAATGTTATTATTAAGTTTATTTACCTCTTCCACATCATAATCATACTCAACAGTGCGACAATAAGCTTCTGACTCACCCGAACAAGTTTCTATGAATAAAAAATACAAAAATATATCAATAAAATTTAAATCCATAAGCTAACAAGGAATTTTTAATACCTAAAATTAAATATGGCGTACCTCGTATTTCATTCAAGAGCCAACTTTGAGCACACATCAATGCCTCCAACGTCTTTGCGTGTAGTCGACTACGATGAGGGCTTACCAATCTTCCACCGGTGCTGAATGCAGATTCTGATGCAACAGTAGAAGTAGGAATTGCTAAAATATCTTTTTCTATTCTTTGTAGTGTTGGGTACTTAAACCCGTTTGTCTTCCACCAAGCTAACAAATCAAGGTCCACATCTTTTGGCAAAAGTTTCTCTTTCAAATAATTATCCAACTCTGTTGTAATGCCAGTATCATCATGTTGGCTAGCAATCGAAGCAATACTCGAGAAAAGTTTCTTAAATTCAACTCGATGACCAACCGAAGGCCCTGAAGTGAAAGATGAACACCCAACACCCTCATAACTAGTTCTAGTACTAGGAGAACTAGATTCATACTCTTGAAACAAACTATAGACGAGTTCTTTAAGTTTTTCAATTTCACTCTCTGACTTCTCTTTTCCATAAAGCACCGGAAAAAGCAACTCAACAAATTTTAGTTTATACCGAGGATCTAAAACCGCTGCCATCCCCATAATCCCATGTATAACAGACCAATACTTATCAAAATTTTGAAGCATCTTAGTAGCCATCTGCTTAATAACTTCGTTAGAAGAACACGCCCAATCAACCAAAGAATATCTAATTTCACATATATATGGAAAAAAGACATTTGTTGTAGGATATTTTGTACCCGAAAACATTACAGTTACCTAAGAATTACCGAATAAATAAAAGTTAGTGAGTTATCTAAGGATAGTTTAAAATATGATACATTACATTGCAAAAATTATCATATAAGAATAGATTTTACCTCGTAAAATAATTGCAATCTATCACAAATTTCTTTGGCCAACTCCCAATCACGCTCACTTAGCAAACACTTATATTGTGATTCTCGTTGTTTTAACTTCTTGAAGACTTCCTTGTAAGCTATAGCAACACTGAGCATTAAAAAAGTAGAGTTCCACCTAGTCTTACAATCAAGTGATAATTTTTTTGCAAATGGTATTTCCAAGTTGTGAGTTGTTTCCTCAAATCTTTGCTGCCTTTTTGGTGTTGCGGTCCAAAATGCCACACTATCTCTAATCCTTTCAATCTCATCTCTAATGATATCTAAACCGTCTTGAACAATTAAGTTCAAAATATGCGCACAACATCGCATACGAAACAACCTACCCCTTTGAATAAGTGAACTCAAAGGAAGTTTCTCCAACAATATGTTAATAATTAAATCATTTGTGGTGCAGTTATCAACAGTTATTGTGGACAACTTTCTATCAAGTTTCCAATCACACAAACTGTCATATAGCACATCAGCAAGAACATCGGATGTATGCGGACAAGGCACATAAATAAACCTAGTTCAATAATCTATAGGTTAATAAAAATAATAATAACTAAATTAAATCCAGTTTTAGTTGAACAAACAAAAATAATAAACATGTACATCATAATTCGACTTTGCATATTCCAGTTATGATCAATAAAGTGAGCAATTATCACCATAAATGCTTTTTTTTGGTTGCTCGCCGTCCACATATCGGTTGTAACTGCTACCCTACTAGTGTTCTTGTCTAACAACTTCAATGTCTTTTGCTTTTCAAAATCATAAATACTTATTATATCGCCTTTAATGGTATTCCTACAAGGAACTTTAAACAAAGGTTGGAGATTTCCTACGAACTTCCGAAAGCCGTGATGCTCTACTATTGAAAGTGGATATTCATGAATAATGATCATCTCTGCAAGATCTCTCCTTGAATTATCCGCATTAAATGTGTAGTTGGAGAGATATGATGAACTACCATCGACCTTTTTTCGTTCTCCCACAAGAATATGTTGGCGTATATCTTGAAAGGGTCGTCTTATACAAACTTTATAATGATCATGTAAATGCCTTGTACCATTTTTACTAGACCCTCCCAACTTCTTCTTGCAATACTTGCACTCCGCTTTTTCTATTCCATTCACTTTCATCTTCTTAAAGTGATTCCAGACAACTGACCTTTGTCTCCTCTTCCTACCTACTGACTCAAGTTCATGTACATCATCATTAGGAGTTTCATTCTGTGTCACAGAATCATTTGCAGCAGGTGTTGATAGATTAGACTTATTAACTCCATGGTTGTTATCTTTGGGATTATTTGTCTTAGAGCTATCAGCTTGTTGTTCCATACCTAAAATAATAATAGACAAAAAAGCTCTATCAATAAATAAAATAAAACTTCACTTTACTGTAAAGTTGAAAACATAAGCAAAGTTGAAAATATGAATCATAACATGTATTCATCTTTGCCAATATAAAATAAAGATAGTCATGAAGATATAATTTAGGATACATATGTTTAATAAATCTTACATAATGACCAGGTAAGCATAAAGGCTATATTTCTTTCCATATTTTCATAACACGTTTCAACTAAAAACCCCATAAAAATCTGTAACTATAAGGTATGATGTATATCTATTCCTAGTTTCCATTCTCAATCATAATAAGCTAAAAAAATTCCCACATCGTTTCAAATTTATTAAAGATTTTTTATGATAAGCAAATAATATGTCAAGAGAATCGATAAGTGATCAGAAAGCAGGAAGAAATCGAGAAAATATTTACCTTGTAATTAGAATATCGGATAGAAGCAATCGAAACTGAGAACAGGGGGCGACCGGAATGGAGCAACACTGCAGTGGACTGTGGACGTCGGGCTTCAAAACTCGATTATAGCTGAATGTTGATCGCTATTAACTCTAACGCCAAATCGCCAATGTCGATTGAAGCTTGGGAGAAAAAAGACAGTGAATAACTATTGAGAGAGGGATGCCGATGGTCGTATAGAGTTTCACAAAGTATAAAATATTTTACAGAAGTCCTGTGTATTGGGAGGAATTCGGATAGACACATACGCTTCTATTATATCATTAATTTATTATATTAAAGTAAAATATTATATATATATATATATATATATATATATATATATATATATATATATATATATATATATATATATCGGGCTGGGCCGGATTGGTTGTTCCTCCCCCATCCCCAT
The DNA here is from genome assembly GCF_052625555.1 of Lactuca saligna. NCBI lineage: Eukaryota > Viridiplantae > Streptophyta > Magnoliopsida > Asterales > Asteraceae > Lactuca > Lactuca saligna. The sequence continues at coordinate 191,627,128 of NC_136419.1, read as the reverse complement.
CCCCGAACCCAATAAATTCCCCAATTTCAGCCCCTGAAACCGCCCCAAACCTGATAAGAAATCCCCAAAACCGACCCAAAGACTTCGGTTTTCGGTTTTCACCGTCGGTGTCGGGTTTTTTTGCCATCCCTAGCCACATGCGGGGAAATCATCGATAGTTCATAACAACATTGCGAACATATGGAATACAATGTTGGTTGATGCATCTCTCATTTCTACTCCTTTGGCCCACAACATTTTCAAGTCATCCACCAAAGGCCTCAAGTAAACATAAATGTCCTTTGCGGGTGATCTAGGGCTAGGAATCAATACAGTTAGCATGAAAGAAGACTCTTTCATACCTATCGATGGTGGTGTATTGTAAGTAGTGAATATAACCGGCCAAATACTACAAGTATTATTAAAGTTGTTGAACAGATTAAAGTCATCATCAGCTAAACCAAGACGAACATTTCTAGGTTCTTTAGTAAACTATGTATATCTGTTATCAAATTCTTGCTATGATGTAATGGCTCAAAAATAATAGTAATTTTTTTCTTTTTAAAAATTATCAAATCATTCATTAAATTTTTTAGAGGTAACATCAAGCCATAATATCCAAAACAACAGAGTACAAATATATCGAATGCGAAAATCATGAGGGGAGGATGTTGTGCCATTATACTGTAACGCCCACAGATTCGGTCTAGTCAATTTAAAGATAATAAGCGTTAAAATTGAATTTTTATAGAAGTTGTTTACAATAAATAATCTTAACCAAGTTATAGTACATGTCACAAGGGTTCCGTACATATAAAGAGCGCTGAAACCCGAGTTATAACGAAGAAATTATGACTCGTCGAAGTTTTACAACTAAACCGGCACGGCAACGCGTAACGTAAAAAGTGAGTTTGCGATAAAATAATTATTATCCTTAGCAATAAAATAGAGTCGTAGTATACATTAAACCGATAATGTACATAAAAAGAACGTCCAAATTTGACTTCACATGAGGAAGTTATGATATTTCAAAGATTTGGCATAATAGTGTGCAGCTCGGAATTCGAATTTTAGATAGATCGATTTTTAGCCGAAACAACCTAAATGAGAACCGGAGATCTCATTAATAGGAACTCAACGATATTAAGGTAGTAAAAAACGGACGTCGGGTGACAAAGTTATGAATTTTTAACTAAATTTAACTTACTAAACCTCTTAAAATATAACTTTAAAAATAAAGTCAAAATTAGCCAACGGAGTCTAAAAAAAAGTTGTAGATCCCATCAATACCTACGGGAAGATATAAAGAACATAAAAACGGAGACCGTATGCGAAAGTTACATATTCTAGAAGATAATTAGTTTTTGGAGTAACCTGCGAGTGACACGTGACACGATCTTAGCCACTGCTTCTTCCCTACACGTTGCCACCAGATGGTTATACTTGGCACCCTAACACGACGTGTTGGGCTCAGTAATATGATGTGTTGAGTCATTTCCAAACTATAAATAGAGGCACAAATCATCCTATTTCTTCACACATTTAAACTATCTTCTCCCAAACACTCCCAAAGCCTCAACGCTTTTGCTCTAGTCCTTCTTAGGTGTTAGTATCGAGTCCCGGAGTGCCAGAAGACTCCGAAAAGAAGAGCTTTCGGCGTAGAAGTTCTGCCCGTGCAGAGCCTGGTTCTTCGCTAAACCCCCTTATATGTGAGTTATGCTTACCCTACTTTAAGTATAACTTATATTTAAGTTCATTATCGTTATTATGAACCTATAAGCAATATATGCGCTATGTATAAAATTTAAAAAAGTGTTATTATAATACCTTTTAACTGCTCACGGTACGGGGAATCTGGTTTGAAGGGCCGCATAGGGTTGTTGGATTTCAGAACAACTTAAATGCCAAAAAGGTCCTGCCCTCCAGTATTTCATGTCTAGCCCCTATCTGTACATTGTAGTTGAAAAGTATCGTTTAACACTTATAAAACAATATCGCTCGTATACATTGAGTTAAATCGTCGCAATAAATATTAGATTAAAATTGGCAATAATAGTGCTAGGTTTCGTCGAAGGAAAATATAATTTTGAGAAGCGAAGCGTTGTCCAAATTTCAAGTCATCACTTTAACAAGTGAGTGAATAGTTACTTTCATCTTACACATAGATATGAAATATTTAAGATAAACTATGTTCTGTGTTCTTAATATCTATGCTGGATGAATGATTTATACATGTTTTACGTGATTTAAATTATATATGTATTTTTATACCTATAAATATATTGGGTAAGGAAGGGTATAAGAGTGATGAGAGATAGGTGATGATAGAAAGGTGATGATAAATAGGTGATGCGAGATGAGAGATGATTAGGAGATGCAATAACCTTAACCTGCGATGTTGCGATGTAGTCATCTACCAGAGTATAGATGGTGACCATTGACTAAGTCAAGTGGAAACACCGGTAGGCTCATAATCTGTAGGTGATGAATTACTAGTTCAGACGATGTAGTAACTACATATTCATGTGATGATACTATATCCCTTACTGGACACGTATTTGAGGAGCGATCCCCGAAACAGTACTGTCTATGCGACGTAGGTGATGATCCTTAGGAAAAGCCCTATAGACGACTATTGGAAGCTATGGACGTAGTGCCTAAACATCGGCAGCTATGGACTTAGTGTTGGGTTTTGAGCATTCTAACACTCCTAAGTATACATGCAACCCTAAATACCTTGGATCTATGTTTTCTCTATTATACATGCAAATATGATCTTTCCAAGGTATTCATCCTAACTAGCATAATAACATAGATCCATATGAATATATCAAGTTAGAATTACATACCTCTTTGATGTAGATTGTCTTCATGAAGCTTGAGTTCCTAGTGCCCCAAGTGTGACACCTCAACTGGTTCACAAAACACCAAATGCACATGGAATGACTTGAGAGAAATGGAACACTCCTTGAAATCGTCTAGTCCTCATATTCACACACATAGTGCATGATTTCTTGAGCCATGAGATTCCTTTATATGGTGGCTAGTAGGGTTACACCATGTAACTCATAACTTTACCCATTCCTTATGATCCATGGATTTTAACCTCCATGGAGTATCCATGGGTCACCTCATGGACTTAGTCCAACATAAGGAATCTTGGATCACAAGCCCGCATATATAAGAATGAATTATTTACACAATCAACCCATATATTTAATTAGTCTCCTTTTGATCACTTAATTAATTCCAAATTAATTCTTGATTAATACTAATTAAATAACCTTATTAACATATTAGAACTTATAATATATTAACCAACCTTAAGTGTTATTTCTCTCATTATGGTCTATCCAAATGCATGATGCCATGCAACTCAAATGGACCATGCCGGGTCGGGTCAAGTCTCACCAATTATAGTTATGGACTTAGACATTAATCCAATACTTAGTGCCTATTATATAAAACCTGGAAGCGATAAACTTCATGTCTATTCCTTAGGAAAATCCTTAGGAATAAATATTGAGGAATATATGATTCTTAGGGAAGATACTTAAGAAAATAGAAGATGATGGGATGGGTAATTGGGTTAATTGTTTGATGATGAAACATAATAACTATATTATTATGGGTTGAAAGCCATATGTATTCACCAGGTTTCCCAACCTGACCCACTCAGTTTACTTGTATAACAGGTATCAATACAAAGACACATTATACTGAGAGATTAAAGGAGATGTAAATGATTTGTCTAAATGAATGTAAGGTCTGTTTATGCTTATGTATCTGTTTTGACAATGGCATCCCAAAGTTTCAATATAAACAAATTATAGTTCTTTGGAAATGCGTTAATAATATATTTATCATATTTTCTGGGAACAATTTCGTAATATTATTCTTTAAAATGGATACTCTAATTTTTAAATAAGCATAAATAAATTTTTTAAAATGACCATGAATTTGGGGATGCCACAGTTGGTATCAGAGCATTAGTTAAGTGAACTGGGAATTGTAGGAAATTTTTAAACTTAAACTTAGAATGCTAAGCAATGTTTGTGAGACGAGTGTCTGCTATATTTAGGTAGTACACCTGAATAGACACGAGCACTAGCTTATTTAAGAAAGATGCCTAAAATGCTTTTATGTACTAAATTATTTGTGATTCTTTATGATGCTATCGTTTGATCAGATCCATGGTCTATTACCGAACGGATCTAGAAATTTTATTTATTCAAATTTCTAAATGTTTGATTACAATATTAAAACTGGTATGTAACTTTTCGAAGTGATGAGGAGATTTATATGTCTGTCGTAAATTAAGATTTTCCTATCTTAACTCTCGTTACTGCACACCGAACATCTGCTTTTCCGTATAGATCGACATGGTAAGAAATCAAATCAAATTTGGAAATGGTAATGGTAATGCTAATGCTAATCAGCAGCCTGAGATTGAGCATACACCAGAGGTAGCAGCTGTACCCGAGCCAATCACTATGGCAGAAGTTTAAGTGATGATTCGGGCTATGATGACCGAACATAGGGAGGCGATGAGGCCAATGTTGCTTAATAGGGATGAATCTAGTGTACCCATTGTGCAACCTGACCCGAATGAACGATATTCAGAAGAAGGAAATTAAAGTAGAACTGTTGGTCAAGCTGAACCGCCAGTGATTAGAAGAAATAACCAAGACGAAGGAATTGGAAGGAATGGATGCAAGTATAAAGACTTCACAACTTGCAAACCATCAACTTTTACTGGGAAAGAAGATCCAATCGGAGTTATGGACTGGATCTATGAAATGGAGCAAACTTTCATAATATGTGGTTGCGAAGGAAAATTGCAACCACTTATGTTGTGCGTTAGTTTAGGGATGGGGATGTTCGTTGGTGGAACACTTTGGGAAAGATCATAAGCCCCAATGAGGCACTACAACTGACATGGGAAAAATTCTTGGTACACTTTAAACATAAGTTTCACTCAGCCCAAAACATGCTAGAGCTGGAGAACCAATTTATGACAATAAAAAAGTGCAACATGTCCATTGATGAGTATACCAATGCTTTCACAGACAAAATGATGTTTGCTTTGCGTGTGGTCCTTGACGAGATAATGAAAATCGATAAGTATGCAAAGGTATAACCATAGGAGTACACTGTGCTAGTATGCCAGGAACCTACTCTTGCGGCAGCTATCTAGGCTGCTAAGTCTGCTGAAGATTTGATCAAAGGTAGAACCACCAACAAGGTTGAAGTTGGCGAGTGTAACATACTAACTACCATGTATAATTTTAAAACCTTTGTATTCATTTTATTGAGGGAACTCGAAACTCGCCGTGTCGAACCTAGTTAGCTTGTGTGCTTTATGACTTCTACTCGATGAGTTGGAGGACCCCAACTCAACGAGTAGAGGTTGTGCATGAAAACCCTAATTTTTAGGGTTTGCACCCTATTAAAGGCTCATTAGCCACCCTTTGCCTCTCTTGTCGTCCTGCTCAACCTTAGAAAATCCTAATTGTGTACTACTCCTCTTTTTGTGTGTGTAAAAGCTTGGAAGGTGGTTTTAGTGAAGGAAACTTGAAGAATCACGAGCTTGGATCAAGGAGAAGCTTATATATCTAGTACCTACTCTATTTTGGATTCCATTTGAAGGTAACAAGTTGTTACCTTGATCATTCTAGTGTTAGATCTCCTCATTTAAGGGTTTAAGGCCATTTATAGAATATTTGTGGGTCATTTATGGTATTGAGCATGATCTGAAGTTGTAACCTTAGATCTGGACCCCTCTAAGTCCTCATAGTTATAAAGTTACCAAATTTAGCAAGCTTTGGCCATTATCTTTAGCTTAAACCTCTTCCTTAGCTAGGTTTAAGCATTTTGGGCTTTGCATGCACTTAAAGTTTGCAACTTTACATGGAAAATATACCCTAGAAAGCTAGGTCTACAATTTATAGCCTTGGTTTTGCTTAAAACCGTCTGAATAAGAAGAGGGTAGAAGGGACTCGACGAGTTAAATTGTCAAATCGATGAGTCGGATGAAGATTGCCTATTTCTGGTTTCTGCATGGACTCACCGAGTCGGTAAGATGACTCGATGAGTTGGTTAGGGTTTTCCTAACATGCTGGACACTGCATGGACTCGACGAGTAGTCTGGAAACTCGGCGAGTTGACTGGGGATTTGCAACTTGATGAGTTCTTAAGGAACTCGACAAGTCTGTAGACTGCACTTAATGAGTTGGGTCAACATGGACTGTTGACTTTAAATTTGACCAAGGGTTGACCAGTTTGACTTTGAGGGTATTTTGGTAATTTAGATATTTATGGAAGTGGATCATTGGTGGTTGTAGGTGTTGGTGTTTTCAGCCGTATTTCAGAAGTTTGATATTTCAGTTCCGATTGACATTGTGAGGTGAGTTATCCTCACTATACTTAGGGTTCGAAGGCACTAAGACTGACCCATTGAATCTGATATCCTAGTTGATGATGATACATTGAGTATGAGATAGTCTTGCATGCTAGCTTGCTATACCAGTTTGGTAGATCTATAGGACTACCTGCGTTACTGTTTGATTATCTATATGTGCGTTTAGTTGTTATATGTTGACATTTTGTGTGGCTAGTGTTGAGGTTGCACTGCTTCGTGCGGTGACCAATAAACCTTGGAGTATGTTAGATATGAGTTGAGGGACAGGAGAGCATACCAGAGTCATACCGAGGACTCCTAGGCATTCCAGATGTGAGCTGAGGGCCAGGGAAGCATGCCAGACTCACAATGAGGGCTGATCAGTTATATTCCAGTCTTAGGACTGAAAGGGGCAACCCAGTCATAAGATGTGGGCTCAAGAGAAAACCAGACTTATGATGTAGGCTTGGAAGCAAGACAGATGTGAACTGTGGGCCCTAAAGGCTAGCCAGACTCACACTGTGGGCTCAGGGGTAATCCAATCCGTAGAGCTGTGGACTCATTACATGTTGTTATTATGTGTGCTATTTGTTATGTATTAGTATCTTGGGGGAAAGTCACTAAGCTTCTTGCTTACAGTTTTGGATTTTGTTTTAGGTACTTCAGATGACCGCGGGAAGGTGAAGGGGTGGTCATACACCTCCTTGCATTTTTAAGATTTTGTTTCTAGGATACTCCGATATGGAACAATTTGAAAACAATTTGTAATAAACAATGGTTTTCGAATGTTTGGAAAAAGTTTTAAATTGGCGTGAATTTTATGGATGTTCCAAGTTGGTATCAGAGCCTTGGTTTGAGTGACAAGAGTTTTAAAAATGATTTTCAATTGGTTTTCAAAATACTAAAGGATGATGTAAGTGTACGATCATCCGGAGCAAGTATGTAGACCCCAAAATACCTTATGAATTATTTGACTTTGTGATATGTTAGAATAACATGCTAGTGCTAGGCTAGGGATCTTCAAGAATTGCATGATATAATTGCCTGATTATATGATGCCTGGTAGCCTAGGTTTTTCTTTATATGAATTTCACAACATTAATGTAGTTGCTTAGTGTATGTAGCGTAGTTGTACATATTTAAAATCTTATAGCCTGATAATGTTTGGTTTGGCCTTATTTCCCATTCTTGTTTGATTAAGGGCTTAGGGTAGGATCAGATATTCGAAATTATATAGGGTCCAACATTATGTATGATTAGCATACACGAGTGCTGCAGGGTTGGTGAAAGATTCATGGGGAGTTGTGCGTGATCAGTCTGTCAATTACGAGATATTTAGCCTTCCTCTAGGAGTGAGTATTGAGCGCTCACAATGATTATGTATATTGTAAGGGCGTTGTAATGATACTTGAGACAAATATGGGAGGGTTTGGAAGGTAGTATGGGCCCATACAACTGAAATCACACGACCCATATGCGTATCAAGGATGTTACATCCCCTAGAGTTTTGTTGGGAGTTGGTTTCCCGTTATTACATGTGTAACGACGTAAATTTTCAAACACAATGAAACTTGTTTCATAATTCCCAAAATCACATAAGTCTCAAATGTCAAAAAATAAAACACAATCCCAGAATAATAAAAACAATCTCCCACCAGAGTGTACAATCATGCCGGTGCCTTGCCGGGATCCTCGGAACTACCTGAAACACATAACACATAACACATAACACGGTAAGCATAAAGCTTAGTAAGTACCCCAAAATACCAAACACAACACATTATCCAATCAAGGCTATAACTAAATAAGACCCTCCGATCAATGTGTCTCAGTGGGACCCTCCGATCAATGTGTCTCAGTGGGACCCTCCGGTTCCACAACTCAGATGGACTCTGGTCCCTCAACTCAGCAGCTCAATATAATACATAGTAAGCATATCACAAAACAAAGTTCACGATCACTCAAAACACAGCTCATTCACATAAGACCCTTCGGTCACACATAAAGTTACCAGACAAAGTAAGTATAGTGAGAATACTCACCTCGTAAGCTAGCAAGTGGAAACCTCGCACTCGGAAATCTCGAACTCTACCCACCGGTCTAGCCTCCGCCTATCAAATAATAATTATCCCTAATTAATATTGGTCCTCAAGAAGCTAGACTCACCCTTCCACACTCACAGAAGGGTAAAAGACCATTTTACCCCTCCATAGGCTCAATAGTTCACAACTTAACCAAACCCTAAAAGTCAACAAAAGTCAACAGCAAGGAGTACGCTGTGCGTTCCACTTCCCTACGTTGGGCGTACTCGACTGCTATACAGAATTAGGGTGCTCGACCCCTACGCTACGCGTACCTGGGGTTTTGCCCAACGTACGCCCCAGTTTCACACTCATGATTTTGGTCTTAATCCGTTAAGACATGGATTCATGTTTCAGATTTGGTTACTCTAATGTCCCTTAATCCATAAAGTTAGTGACTTTAAGCCTTTGAATGGCTGAAAAGGTCACCAACTCTCAAAACACACAAACCCTTTCCTTAAGAAGCTCACATCTCATGCGTGGCTCACTCATAACGTCCAAGATGGGATTTTTATGACTCTAAATCACAGTATACACTAAAAAGGGGTAAATCAAGGCCTTTGGAGCTCATTTACTCATAAAGTCTCCACCTTTTTAGAGTAAACCCTAAATACACCAAATGAATGAACCAAAGCAAAGGATAAGAAAGATTGAAGCTTTGTACCTTTTTAGGAAGCCTTTCACGTAGCTAAGCTCATATCCAAACTCTTGGGCTCTCACTCCTTCTCTTCCAAGCTCTTTCTCCACCTCAAGATCAATAAGATGTACCCACAAGCTCCTAAATGCACTCTCCAACTACAAGGACGAAGAATTAGGGTTTAAAGGTTTGGTGTCTGGGAAGGGTGGCCAGAAATGAGGCCATCATGTACTTTAAATAGGGAGCTTGCTCACAATTAGGGTTTCATTCTGTGCCGAGTACACCCAACGTACTAGGTGGTCATCCGCGTTACTAACACACAAATGAGTACGCTAAGCGTACTCTCAAGTACGCCTCGCGTACTCGCTCACCACCATTTTCTCAATTAAGGGTCAAAAATGAGCAAAAGATCAAGATCAGGGTTTTATTCAATATACATGGACTTGGGATGTTACAAATCCCCCCCACTAGAATCAAACTTCGCCCTCAAAGTCGTGCTCCACAAATAACTCTGGATGCTGCTCTCGCATCTACGACTCTGGCTCCCAAGTTAGTTCGGACGCTCTTCGATGTTGCCTCTGGACCTGAACCAGAGGCACCTCCTTGTTCCTCAGAACCTTAATTTTCCTATCCAAAATCGTGATCGACCTCTTGATGTAATTCAAGCTCACATCCACATAAATATCCTCTAGTGGTACCACTGTCGTCTTATCGGCCACACACTTCCTCATCTGGGACACGTGGAAAGTGTCATGGATCTGGCTCAACTCTGCAGGTAGCTCTAAATGATATGCTACCTTACCCACTCTAGCGGTCACCCTGAAAGGGCTGATGTATCGAGGCCCCATCTTGCCGCTCTTTCTAAACCGTATCACCCCTTTCCACGGGGCTACCCTCAAGAGAACGAAATCTCCAATCTAAAACTCAAGCTCGGATCGTCGCTTTTCCGCATAACTCTTCTGGCGACTCTGGGCTGTCAGTAACCTCTGTCTGACTTGCTGGATCTGCTCACTCATCTTTTGCAATATCTTCTTATGTAACAATTATCCACAAAATTTTCAAAACATTTTTTCAAAATCCCAGGTCATCACTCTTTCTCGATGTAGGTGTACAATCATGCTGGTGCCTTTTCGCAGTCCTCGAAAGTACTTGAAACACATAACACATAACACGGTAAGCATAAATGCTTAGTGAGTTCCCCAAAATACCACACACAACTTATTAGCCACTTGAGGTTGTAACTCAATAAGACCCTCTGGTCAATATGTCTCAGTGGGACCCTCCTGTCCCATAACACAGGTTGGATCCTCTGATCCCTCCACTCAATACTTAAATAAAACATAACATACATATCACAAGCAATATTAGAATATCTAAATACAATTAACATGATATATTAAACACAAAGTATGCACATAAGACCTCCGGTTACACATAGGTTACCACTCAAGGTAAGTATAGTGAGAAGACTCACCTCGCGAATAGTAGCAAATAGATACACACTTGATAATCTGGACTAGCCTTCACCTAAAACATTAAACTAGCATCTCAAATAATAAAACATTTTTACTCTTTCCAACTATATCCCTCTTTGCTCATTCTCTAACCCTTGGGATGGGTAAAAGACCCTTCTACCCCTCCAGATTTCCGATAAGTTCCTAATTGACCCACATACGAATTCAACAGACCATGTTGACTTGACTCGCTGAGTTCACCCATGTGACTCGCCAAGTCCAAACATATTTCTCACTGTTCTCACCGGGATTCACTCATCTCATCAAGTTGACCCCCAAATTGACGAGTTATCTCTGGGTACATGGCACTGGGTCGAACCGGATCTAACTCGTCGAGTCATCTTATAGACTCGGCGAGTCATCTCCATTGCATCACTCATATGGTCTCCTGAGGTTAGATATGGAACTCTCACCCATAGATCTGGCCTTCTAGCATCCAAAAGTCACATAAAGGTCTGAACTTGGGGTTCATGCATGGTGTATATTGCGCTATATACCATTATGACTCCATTAAAGCTTCATAGCTTCAAAGTTACAAGGTTACTCAGTCATGGCTTTCTACTTTCTGGTTCTCTAGACCTTACAAGGTCCATATCTATATAATAAATCGAAAAAGGTTTGGATGCACCCAAAACCCCATCAAAATGGTGATACAAGCCCTAACTTTAGAACTAAAGGAAATCTAACCAATCACAAGGAAGGCAATAGCTTATACAAGATCTAAATCTTGAAATGAAGATGAAACTGATCCACAGACTCTCCTCTGAGATCCTTGCAACACCCTTGATCTTCTTCTCAAATAAATGACTTCAAATTAGCCTCTTTCCCTTTCTTGCTCACAAATGACTCTAGGGTTTCTCTCAAGGGACGAATGGTACTGATGGGGGGGGGGGGTGTCAAGGAGGTTATAAGCATCTTTAAATAGGCCCAGGACCTAGAAATTTAGGGTTTTTGTCCCCAGCACTAATTCATCGACTCCACTAATTAATCCTAGTCATCAGCCGCGACCCTACTCGACGAGTTGAGGCACCAGCTCGTCGAGTCCATCTAAAATTATCAAATTAAACTATTAAGATAATATACCTGGAAAACCGGATGTTACAAATTCCCCCCACTAGAATTAGACTTCGCCGTCGAAGTCTTGCTCCGCAAATAGCTCCGGATGCTGCTCCAGCATCTCTGACTCCGACTCCGAAGTCAAATCGGATCCCTTCCGATGCTTCAACTGGACTTGAACCAAGGGCACTTCCTTATTCTCGAGGACCTTCACCTTTCGATCCAAAATCGTGATTGGCCATTCAATGTAATTCAGGCTTGCATCCACCTGAATGTCCTCCAGAGGTACAATTTCCGTCTCATCTGCCACACACTTCCTTAATTGGGACACATGAAAGGTGTTATGGATCTGACTCGGTTCTGAGGGTAGCTCCAGCCGATAGGCTACTCTGCCAACCCTGGCAATTACCTTAAAAGGACCAATGTATCGGGGCCCCAACTTTCCCCTCTTTCTGAATTGGATCACCCCTTTCCATGGGGATACCTTCAGAAGCACAAAATCTCCAACCTGGAACTCCAGATCAGAGTGTCGTCTGTCCGCATAACTCTTCTGGTGGCTCTGGGCCGTCAGTAATCTCTGTCTAACCTGATGAATTTGCCCAGTCATCTTGAGCACTATCTCAGTGCCACCCATCACCCTCTGACCTACCTCTCCCCAACAAATAGGAGTCAGACACCTCCTCCCACATAACAGCTCAAATGGAGGCATACCTATACTTGAATGGTGGTTGTTGCTGTACGAAAACTTGACCAAAGGAAAGTATGTGTCCCAACTTCCTCCAAAGTCCAAGACACAGGCACGCAACATGTATTTGAGTGTCTGATTCGTCCGCTCGCTTTGTCCATCTGTCTGTAGGTGGTACGCGGTACTGAAATGCAGTCGTGTGCCCAACTCTACGTGTAAATTCACCCAGAATCTGGAGGTGAAACGCACGTCTCGATCTGACACTATCGAGACCAGCACCCCATGCCGAGACACCACCTCTTTCACGTAAATCTCGGCTAATTTCTCTGCCGAAGAGCTCTCTCTAATAGCAAGGAAGTGAGCACTCTTCGTCAATCGGTTCACGATCACCCAAATCACGCCGACTGCCCGCGCAGTCCTTGGTAACTTGGTGATAAAGTCCATCGAGATCTGTTGCCACTTCCACTGGGAGATCTCGAGATGCTGCAATCGACCATCTGGACGCTGTTGCTCTGCTTTGAACTGACGGCAAGTCAAGCATCTCTCAACTACCCACGCAACATCCCTCTTCATGCAGGGCCACCAATAATCCTTCTTCAAGTCTAAATACATCTTAGTGGCCCCGGGATGGATCAAGAATCTTGATCTGTGCACCTCCTCCATCAATACATGCCGAGCTCCGCTCGTATAGGGCACCCAAATCTTGCCTCGGAATGTGATAAGCCCTTAGCTATGTATTACAAACTAGGATACCTGCCCAATCACCCGCTCCCTCTTGCGGTTCTCTAGTCTCACGGCCTCCGCCTGGGCCTCCCAGATGGTATCTAAGACTAGAGTCATCACCGTTATCCTCATACATATATCTCGGATCGGAGAACACTCTGCTCTATGGCTCAGGGCGTCAGCTACCACATTAGTCTTGCCCGGATGATATGAAATCTCGCAGTCATAGTCTTTCACTACATCCAACCACCTCCTTTGCCTCATATTCAGGTTGGACTGATCCATAAGAAATTTCAGACTCTTATGGTCTGTGTATAAGGTACACCGGACTTCGTACAAATAGTGACACCAGATCTTGAGGGTGAACACGACTGCCCCCAGCTCCAGATCATGGGTAGGATATCTCGTCTCATGAGGCTTCAGCTGCCTTGATGCATATGCTATCACGTGCCCTCTATGCATCAACGCTGCACCCAATCCTGATGTAGATGCATCACAGAAAACTACGAAGTCCTCCACTCCGTTGGGGAGGGCTAACACTGGGGCTTCGCACAATCTCTGGCGAAGGGTCTCAAATGAGGTTTGCTGCTTGGGACCCCAAACAAAGGCATCATCTTTCCGGGTCAACTTGGTGAGAGGAACTGTAATCTTGGAGAAGTCTTTGATAAATCTCCAATAATAACCGGCCAGACCCAGAAAACTCCTGATCTCGGATTGAGATCTCGGTTCCTCCCATCGCATTAGTGCCTCAATTTTGGCCGAGTTGACTAATATCCCATTCTGATTAACGAGGTGCCCTAGAAAGTGGACCTCTTGTAACCAGAAATCACACTTGGAGAACTTGTCATATAGCCTCTTCGATCTCAAAACCCCAAAACCTCTCTAAGGTGCTCCTCATGCTGCTCCCTGGACCTCGAGTACACAAGAATGTCATCGATGAACACAATTACCGACCGATCCAACATAGGCCTGCACACTTGGTTCATGAGATCCAGGAATGTTGCCGGTGCGTTGGTGAGTCTAAAAGGCATCACCACGAACTCGTAATGCCCATAACGAGTCCTAAAACCTGTCTTCTAAATATCCTCATCGCGAACCCTCATCTGATGGTAACCAGAACTCAAGTCGATCTTGGAAAACCAAGATGCACCTTGTAACTGATCGAACAAGTCATCGATCCTCGGAAGAGGATAATGGTTCTTCACCGTCAACTTGTTCAACTCCCGATAATCAATACACATCCGATTTGAACCATCCTTTTTCTTGATAAAAAGGATCGAAGCTCCCCACAACGAGCTACTCGGTCTAATGAACCCCTTCCGCAACAGATCCTGGAGCTGAAAGGATAAATCCTGCATCTATAGAGGCGCAAGGTGATAGGGTGCCTTGGCTATAGGTTCTGCGCCTGGAATCAAATCAATCCTAAACTCCACCTGTCTCTCAGATGGAAAACTTGACAACTCTTCGGGAAACACATGCTCAAACTCACACACGATCGACACCTCGAAAAATAGAACTAAATCTCTCAGCAGTAACCCACATATCAATTGCATATGCCACATACCCCATGCATCCCTACTGTAAACGCTGTCTCGCTCAGGCAACAGAGCAGAAAGCCGAATCAAGCCTAGTACCCACACTGTATACCATAAGTACTCCTCCACTAATGTCTCGTATAGTCACCAACTGATGCTCACAGTCTATCATGGCTCCAAATCGACTTAACCAGTCCATGCCCACAATGGCATAGACATCACCCATAGCGATCGGTACTAGGTCTATCAAAAACTTGACGCCAAAAATCTCCAGAGTACACCCTCGAATCACGTTAGTGACAAAAACTGCATGCTCGTCGGCTATGGAAACCCGCAGAGGCCGACTTAGAGCCTCAAGCCTAATGCTGATGTGGCGACTAAAAGCTAGAGACACGAAAGAGCGACTCACACCCTAGTCAAATAACACCAAAGCAGGTACAAAATTCACAAGAAAAGTACCTATACACAACATGAAATAAGCACTATTATCTCAATAAAATCATCCGAGGGTGCATCCGAATCCCTCAAACCAAGTCTCTGATACCAACTTGTAACGATGTAAATTTTCAAACAAAATTTTCATTTTCAAACACCGTAAAACTTGTTTCATAATTCTCAAAATCACATAAATCTCATATGTCAACAAATAAAACACAATCCCATAATCATAAAAACAATCTCCCGCCAGTGTGTACAATCATGTCGGTGCCTTGCTGTGATCCTCGGAACTACCTGAAACACATAACACATAACACGGTAAGCATAAAGCTTAGTAAGTTCCCCAAAATACAACACCCAACACATTATCCACTCGAGGCTATAACTCAATAAGACACTCCGATCAATGTGTCTTAGTGGGACCCTCCAGTTCCACAACTCAGATGGACCTTCTGGTCCCTCAACTCAGCAGCTCAATATAATACACACTAAGCATATCACAAAACAAATAGAAGGATATCTCAAAACACAACTCATTCACATAAGACCCTCTGGTCACACATAAACTTACCACATAAGGTAATTATAGTGAGAATACTCACCTCGTAAGCTAACAAGTGGAAACCTTGCACTCGAAAATCTTGAACTCTACCCACCGGTCTAGCCTCCACCTATCACATAATAATTATTCCTATTTAATATTGGTCCTTCATAAGATAGACTCACCCTTCCACACTCACAGAAGGGTAAAAGACCATTTTACCCCTCCATAGGCTCAATAGTTTACAACTTGACCAAACCCTAAAAGTCAACAAAAGTCATCAGTAGGGAGTACGCTATGCATTCCACCTCCTTACGCTAGGCATACTTGACTGCTATATAGAATTGGGGTGCTTGACCCCTACGCTGCACGTACCTGGGGTTACGCCTAATGTACGCCCCAGTATCACACTCCTCATGATTTTGGTCTTAATCCATTAAGACATGGACTCATGTTTCATATCTGGTTACTCTAATGTCCCTTAATCCATAAAGTCAGTGACTTTAAGACTTTCCATGGCTGAAAAGGTCACCAACATTCAAAACATACAACCCCTTTCCTTAAGAAGCTCACATCTCATGCACGACTCACTCATAACATCCAAGGTGGGGTTTTTATGACTCTAAATCACAATATACACTGAAAAAGGGGTAGATCAAGACCTTTGGTGCTCATTTACTCATAAAGTCTCCACCTTTTTAGAAAAAAACCCTAAATACACCAAATGAATAAACCAAAGCAAAGAATAAGAAAGCTTGATGCTTTATACCTTTTAGTAAGCCTTTCACGTAGCTAAGCTCAGATCCAAACTCCTAGGCTCTCACTCCTTCTCTTCCAAGCTCTTTCTCCACCTCAAGATCACAAAGATGCACTCACAAGCTCCTAAATGGACTGTCCAGCTACAAGGATGAAGAATTAGGGTTTAGAGGTTTTGGTGTCTGGGAATGCTGGCCAGAAATGAGGCGATCATGTCATTTAAATAGGGAGCTTGCTCACAATTAGGGTTTCATTATCTGCCTAGTACACCAGCGTACTAGGTGGCCATCCGTGTTACTAACACGCAAACTTGTATGCTAAGTGTACTCTTAAGTATGCTCCACATACTCGTTCACCAACTTTTTCTCAATTAAGGGTCAAAATCAATAAAAGCTCAAGATCAGGGTTTTATTGAATATACCTGGACTTGGGATGTTACAACATGGGATGTTTGATGTGACAACCCGAAATTTCCATTTGGTCAAACCCTAAAAGTCAACCCCTTCTTATCATAAGTTAATGTAATTGTTTCTTATTTTTAAGAAATTTAAAGTTTGTTTGATTATTTTATTATTATTTTTAAGCGAACAGGTGAAAGAAAGTGCCGTCTCGGGTTTTGGTTTTTAGAAACCGCAAACGCCACGTGTCTTAGAATTTCCCGGCCAAACTATTACGTTTGGGTTGAAAAATCCCCCAAAAACCGTGAACTCATACCTATGTATGAGTTTACTCCCCAAGACTAGCTATTATGTGTTTACTACCCAAGATCCCAAAAGAGTAAACTCTAAAAATCCTTTCAAGTATCATCCTACATTTTGTTCTAGATCTTTAAACTAGTAAGTGTTCTAACCATTTCAAGTTGGTTTAATACTTAATCTAGTGTTTGTGCATCTATTCATCTAATCATTTATGTATTTTGTTTAGAGTTCCAAAAACACCAAGAACACCAAGAACACACACTAAGTGTTCTTGGCCTTTTAGCTCAAATCAAGCCTCCTAATAGTAAGTACTTCCATCGTTGAGTGTTATTAAGCTAGTATTACATTTAAACATCAAGAAATTATGCCAAGAACACAAGGTTAAAGGTGTTCACGGTCCAAGAAGGTTCTTGGGCCGTAAACACCATAAATGGCACCAAAGTGTGCCTAAGTCCCTTGTTTAGTACTAGTTTGATGTTTAAGACTTACCTTGACATGTTTAAACCTTTCATGGATGTGTTTAAGCCTTGAAAAACACCAAAGATCACCATTTTTAGGTGTTGGGGAGCTCCTAAAACCGTAAACACCCTAAAGTATATATAAATGGGTCAAAATCCTTCCTTAGGCTTAAAAACCAACTTAGACAATTACCTTGTTGTGTTAAGGACTTGAACACATGGCAATACCCTTTTCAATAAGGGTTTATGGTAGTAAACCCAAAGGGAAATGGCCATGAGGCTGTAAACTCCTCCAAGGAGTGTTTTTGTTGCCCTAGTCCCTTCCAAAGGCCAAGCCACCTTGTAGAAATGCTTCAAAAGGCTTGATAAACCACAAAACAATACATGATCAATAGGAATAGAGTTTACGACCGTAAACCCTAGAGTTTACTTTCGTAAACTCCTTAGGTTATGACCATCAATACCGTAAACTCCAAGGGAGTTTACCCTTGAACTCCAAACACCCTAGCTTTGCCCTACCAACACTTGGATGCAATCCTTGTGATCCTTAACACTTGAAACAAAGTGTTTTCATGTTCTAGAGTGCCCCAACTTAATTTATTAGTTATAAATCGGCTAATTAGTTATATATATGTTCATTATATGATAACTAGGCTCGTGCGTGTGTACAAGTCTTCATTTGTCACCTAGCACCGTACCCGACACTTCAATCCAATCCACTCACCACAAGTGAGTTCATACCCCTTTAACTATCCTTTGAAATACTTTTAAATGTTTGAAATGCTTTTATGGGGGGGGGGGGGGGGGGAATACAAGTTGAATACTTATAGTTATTACATCAATCACATGTGATTAATAACTACAAAACCAATGATTTTACTACTGTTGAAACTATTTATCAAAGCTGTTTTACTTCAAACTATTTTACAAACTCTTTTACTTATCAAATACTTTTACTTCAACTTTGTTATACTTATTAGAAATTGCATGCCCGTATATGTATAGTTATATAAGAAATGTTTAAAATGCTTCGGAAGGCCGTCCGTCCTCTTTCCTTTTCGCGCTTGAGATGGCTGTCCGAAGGACGTTTCAATATTAATTATATATCATGTGTACATATATATTCATAAAAGTTCTTCTAGATTCATTCGTACCAGTTACTTCATTAGTGTGTTACCATATGGGTAGCACGGGATAATACTTATACAATTGCTAGATCAATGAGATGTTCAATGAGCCAGTTCATTCATGAGTCAATACTTATTACTATGAGAACATATACATTACATTACAAGAAGAACATATACAACTATACTAGAAGAAGAACATATACAACTATACTAGAAGAAGAACATATACAACTATACTAGAAAGAGAACATATACAATGATACTAGAACGAGTAACAATACATTACATATACATGAATACGTTAACAAATTGTGATCCACTGTATCGGAGCATGCCTTCAATGTCATGGCCCGAGTTGTAGCCAGAGTCTCTTGGAGGGAGAGCGTGAGTTTGCGTATAGATCTATACTGGATTGACTATCCTACACCTTACTGCTAGCTACAGCCGGACCTGCGGGTGCCAAACGTCATACCTTTTTACGACCTACATTTGTCGTTGTTACCTAGTCGATAGTATGGTACAATTAATCACATGATACCTTAATATAAATCTGGTTTAAGGTAGTTAGTACAACAGTAGTTCCTATAATACAACACTACAGTACTACATTAATTTACCCTTGACATATTTAGTGATCTTTTCACTTAAACATTGATGTATAAACTATATTTTGACAATGATAGTTACACTTGGGAAGATTACACACTTTTACAGTAAACGAACATACAAAACAGTTACGCCTTGGTAGAAGGCTACTTTTAATAGAAAATATAGGCTTTTCTAAGAGATTCAAACTTTTACAAACACTTACAAACATTCACATACTTATATCACTAATGTTTACAAACTCGTGTTTATAACTACGTTCAAATGTTTTGACACAAACACCGACACTAAAATACTTATGAACTCACCAGCTTAATGCTGATAAACTCTTTCAAAATAACTTGTATTCTCAGGTCGTCAGTAGATAGGTACCGAGGCCAGCTTTTGAGAAGATGGAGCGCATCCAAGACTCATATTATTATTTTGATTTACTTTTTGGTGTCTATAACTGTACGGAACACACTTGTATTAAAATTATATATTTAATGCAATGGATGATGTTGTTTGCTTATTTACTGTTATACTGTGTTGTGATACTTTACATGACGTCCTCCACCCCAGAATGTTTCCGCCGTTCTTGGTTTTGGGGTGTGACAGATTGGTATCAGAGCATTGTTTATAGTGAATTGAGTATATCAACACATAAAAGATATACTAACTATAAACCCATTTGGGATTAAAACACTCTGACCAAGAGTCTATACTTTAAATACTAAAATATTTAATTAAGTATACAAGTCTGCATTCATACTAAAATCAGTGTCACAATGACGAGAACAAAAGTATTACAATTGTTAAATATCACAAGTGAGCTCGGGGATGTATGGTCAGTCCTGGGAATGGCATAGCCTGATCAACTATGCTGGTCCGAGGAGTGATTAGCATATGCCCTAGAATGGTTGTGATATGTTAACAAGTCTAAAAACTTACCAACAATACCAGAAGGAGAACAGTAGAACCTAAACTTAAAATACTATAGGGGTATTTTGTACTACTACAAGCTACTTATACACTAGATTCTTATACCTCTCTTCATGCATAAATTTAAAATGGCTGGATTCCATCATGGCGACCCGTACTTCCCAAATGAAGGCAATGTTGGGTGGATGGAAGAAGAGCCCGAAGATGACCATCCAATCCATTTGGATGATTACCTTGCAGAAGGCTTTTCTAATGGATCTGACTCTGAGCCTGAAGTCAACAACCTACCGCCAGTAGGTCAAGCCCCAAACAACAATCCTCAACCAGTTTTCCCAGGTCCTACACCCTTATGGGCAACCAACTTGAATCGCTGGAGCGATGAACAGGGCCAATGCTTACCTTACTTTGGGGACCGAAGCTTTTACAACCTCAGCGAAGGTGGTTCTACGGATCGAGCTCTGCTTGTCATTATCCACAGGATAGCTCGTAATGGTGAACAAGGTCGAGTAGCCATCGACCGAGTCATGGAGATTGATGCTAACTCTGGTGTCAACACAGTTCGTATCCACCGTCTTGAAGAAGAAATGGAACGGACCAGGAGAACCAATGAAACCCTGCAGCAACAGCTGGCTGCCTCCCGAGCCGAATTCATAGAACTTCGAGTTCGTCAAAGGGATCATGAAAGACACCTTCAAGAGGTGGTCCGTCAAGTGGCAGACCTCAGGGTTCACCCGAGGAATTCCCATCACCGTTAGAAGATGTCTAGTACATCTTTTTCTTTTGGGTTAAGGAATAGCCTTTAGTATCTGTGCCCAAAGTTGCACTTGTCTGTAAAATATTCCTAACTTTCAGTACTCTAACTAGGAATCTAGGAAGTGTCAAACTTTCCGTATGGTATGATGTAAGACCTACTGTTAGGTCGATTTTCCCTGAACTTATTACATCAGTAATACTAGTATTATTGACAACTACCTAATATGTGGGAAAAATTTGTACACTTGTGTTTTCCTACTAATCTTCCTTGTTGTGGTCTTAAACACTCATTCAACTGTTGGGCTATAGTTAGTTAGTCCACGTGTCACTCTCACCCCACTTACAATTGATTCTTACCATTGTGTTTACCTTTATAAACATATAGCTGAAAGATGCCTCCTCGCAAATCTCCCAGGAATAACCCTGCACCTCCTCCTCCTCCGGTCATCGATACTGCAGCCCTGAATGCTGCCGTAGCTGCAGCAGTGGCAACTGCTATGGCTCATTATCACTCTACTGATGACAGCAGAGGTGGAACCCCTGTTGACTCTATTCTTGCTGAGATCCCTGTGCGCTCTAGGGAGTGTTCCTACAAGGATTTCACCAACTGCTAGCCGAAGTCCTTCCAGGGAACCGGCAGAGTCATTGCCCTCTCGCAATGGTTTGAGAAGACTGAATCAGTCTTCGAAATTTGTTTGTGCCCTGCTGCGAGCAAAGTCAAATATGCCGCATGCACCTTTGAAGGAAAAGCCCTGACATGGTGTAAAGGCCACGTTAAAGCGGTAACTCTCGTAGTGGCGAATGACATGGGTTAGGAAACCATGAAGGACCTCATGATAGAGGAATACTGCCCGAGGGGCGAAATCCAGAAATTGGAGTAGGAGCTGTGGAGCCTAACCATGACGGGCTCCAACATAGTCGCATATACCGCCAGATTTAGCGAACTGGTGGCCCTCTTCCCTAATATGGTTCCCACTGAAGGGAAAAAGATCGAGAGGTACATATGGGGGTTAGTGCCTCTGTATCAGGGGAATGTCCTATCATCAAACCCTGCTACCTTCGATAGTGCCAAGCGACTGACAAGTCGACTCATTGACCATGGAGTCAAAGCACCATCAGCAACAACAACCCTAGCTATCTCGGAACCCTCCAAACCCGCTGAAACTAAGCGGAAGTTCTGGGAGGAGAAGAAGAAACAACGAGCTATCAAAAAGCAGCAACTTGTGGCAGTGCATGCCGCAATAACCCCTGCTACTGCTACTGCTCTGGTGGGGCAGTATGCTGGAAGTTTGCCTAAGTGCAACAAATGCAACTACCACCACAACGGCCCCTGCCATGAAATGTAGTGCTCTAACTGCAACAAGAAAGGACACACAGTCCGTTTCTGTAAATCTCCAGTGAGGCCGATCACCCAAGTCCCCGGCTCTGGCGTGAGCCATACCTGCTATGGATGTGGCGAGGCGGGCCACTATAAGAGGGACTGCCCCAAAGGAAAGAATGTTGGCGGAGCAAGGGAGGGTACTAGCAATAGGCCATGGGGAAGCAGTTGCTGACCCAACGGTGGTGACTTGTACGTTCCTCCTCGATAACTCATATGCATGCATTCTGTTCGATAGTGGAGCGGAGCGAAGCTTCGTGAACCATAAATTTTCTTGCATGCTTAAACAACAACCACACGCACTTAAGGAACTATTCACAGTAGAAATGGCTAATGGAAAAACAGAAAGTACAAATAGCATATATGTAACGGTGTAAATTTTAAAATAAAATTTTCATTTTTGTAAACATCAAAAACCATCGATTAATATTCCAAATCCAAACATGAACAATGTTATCATAATAAAATACATCCCAATGATCATAAAATAGTTTTTCTCCGACAATGTGTACGATCACGCCGGCGCCTTCCCACGGTCCTCGCTAGTACCTGAAACACATAACACAACAATTGTAAGCATAAATGCTTATTGAGTTCCCCAAAATACAACCTACGCTCATACGCCTTTCCAGGCCCTAACCTTCCAGTCCATGTGTCTCAGGGGACTTCCGTCCCGACTGGGTAGACCTTCCGGTCCTACCCACGTCAACCTTACGGTCCATATGGCCACACCTTCCGGCCCATAACATGTTGCCTTCCGGCCCAAATCAAGCATATCATACATGGCACATATAACGAATAACTTATTACACATAAGGATTATATCTCATATCATATTCGACCTTCCGGTCACACGGTCAAACCCTTCCGGGTATAGTATAGTGAGAAGACTCACCTCGTATGTCTCACTAATTCGTGAACCCTGGAAATCACTCGTGCTCGAACCCCCGAGCTGTAATCCTCCTATGACATCATGAATCTATAATTATTACTTGTACCACTAGGTTGACCATTCTTCTCAAGTCAACACCTGTCGACTTGGTCAATAGACTTTGGTCAAATTGACCGGACTCGGCGAGTGCACTATAGAGACTCGGCGAGTCTATGCGTTTTCTCCAACTCGCAAGGATTTTCCCTTTGACTCGTCGGGTACTTCCCTGACTCGACGAGTTCCACCTGGGCATGAATCACGGGGCCACCGCGACTCAACTCGCCGAGTCGCAAGGACAACTCGGCGAGTCCCCACTCGACTCGGTCCACCTGTCAAAACCTTTCTAACTGTCCGTGACTCACTGAGTCACCCATAACTCGGCAGGACTATACACTGGGTGGTCACAAGGACAATCTTCAAGCGACTCGTCGAGTCTGTTCTTCATACTTGGCGAGTCCATGCCATGCATCAACTAAACTGGCTTTTGCGGTAAGATCCGTTCCATACACACATAGATCTGGCCTTCCCAAGCTCATTTGTCACGTAAAGTCTCAGTCTTGGTCGCCATGCAATGCATACAAGGCTCATTTTGGAGAAATAACCTCTAATATGGCAACCCTAGCTTCCAACTCAAAAGAATGGACATAAAGCTTGTCATTTGGGGCCTTCTGGACCTGCTAAGGTCCCTATCTAGGTTCCATACCTCCATGGGACCTTTCATACTTCCAAATCAAGCCAAATAAGGCAAGAAGAAACCCTAGATTTGACACATCAACCCAAAATACGAAGTTTAGCTCTGAAATTTACCTCAAGAAGGTTCCCTTGATGAAATAGAAGCAGATCCAAGTTCCCCAACTCTTCAAGCTTGAACTTCTCCTTCCTTCTTGCAGGAAATCACACAAAATGATGAACAAATGGCCTCTATCTCACTCACAAGGTCTCTCAGCCGTTTGGGTGCACTCAGGGCTCAAGGTGGCCGCAAATGAAGGCCATAAGGTCCTTTAAATAGGGCTTAGGACCGGGAAATTAGGGTTTCATTAAACAGCACGGACTCGCCGAGTCCATCCCTTGGACTCGCCAAGTCCGGACGCGAACCTCCGTCCAAAACCGCGACCCGACTCGGCGAGTTCGACCTCCAACTCGCCGAGTCCCCTCACAGAATACCAAAAAAATATGGCAGTAAAGATACCTAGGGATCCAGGCTGTTACAATATACTTAGGATTGGTTGAGTCTTCATTGCGCCGGCATCATGTTCTACGAGAAAGCAGTCTGTCTAAACCTCCCGTCTAACGAAACTCTTATCGTCTACGGCGACAAACCTGGTGCGAGTCTTCATATTATATCAAGTATTCAAGCACAGAAGTATCTACGTAAAGAATACCATGCATTCCTTGCTCACATCGTCGATACGAGCCTCGAAACGAAAGAACTAAAGAACATTCTAGTAGTGAGCGACTTTCCCGACATCTTCCCAGAAGAGCTACCAGGATTACCTCCGCAACGACAGGTCGAGTTCAGAATCGACTTAGTCCTAGGAGCTACCCTAGTAGCCAAGTCGCCCTACCGATTAGCAACAATAGAGATGCAGGAACTATCTGATCAACTTAACGAACTGCTCAGCAAGGGCTTTATAAGACCAAGTTTCTCGCCTTGGGGAGCACCCGTCTTGTTCGTTAAGAAGAAAGACATATCATTCCTTATGTGTATTGACTACAGAGAACTCAACAAACTAATGGTCAAGAATCGTTACCATCTGCCTCGCATAGACGATCTATTTGACCAACTGCAAGGGGCGAACTACTTTTCCAAAATTGATCTATGATCCGGATATCACCAGTTACGAGTGCTTCCGAAAACAGCCTTCCGAACTCGTTACGGACACTACGAGTTCGTGGTGATGCCGTTCGAATTGACCAATGCGCTCACAATTTTCATGGATCTGATGAATAGAGTATGCTGACCTTACTTGGATCACTTCGTCATTATCTTCATAGATGACATCCTGATCTACTCCCGAAGTAAGGAAGAGCATGGCGATCACCTGCGACAAGTTCTAGGAACTTTACGAACGGAGAAGCTCTATGCGAAGTTCTCTAAATGCGACTTTTGGATCCGAAGAGTTGAATTCTTAGGACACGTGGTAGGCGAAGAAGGAATCCACGTGGACCCATCCAAAATTAAGGCCATTGAGAACTGGTCAGCACTGAAGACGCCTATAGAAATTCGTCGATTTCTAGGTCTCGCTGGCTACTACCGCAGGTTCATACAGAACTTCTACCGAATTACGAAACCTCTTACAACACTGACCCAGAAAGGCGTGACATTTGATTGGGAAGAGAAACAGGAGAGAGCGTTCCAAACGCTCGAACGAGCCTTGTGCACCGCACCAGTACTATCCCTCCCCGAAGGGATAGAAGACTTCGTAGTCTATTACGATGCATCGAATCAAGGGCTCGGGTGTGTTCTGATACAGCGAGGTAAAGTCGTCGCCTATGCCTCGAGACAGCTGAAGACACATGAGGTCAACTACACAACCCACGATCTTGAGCTAGGAGCAGTTGTGTTTGCTCTGAAGATCTGGAGACATTACCTCTACGGTACGAAGAGCACTATCTTTACAGACCACAAAAGTCTGCAACATATTTTTGACCAGAAGGAGCTCAACATGAGACAACGACGGTGGGTCGAGCTACTCAGTGACTACGAATGCGAAATTCGTTTTCATCCGGGTAAAGCCAATGTGGTAGCTGACGCCCTAAGTCGGAAAGAATATTCTGGTCGTAGAGTTATAGGTGGCCTCTGGGCGGCGTGAGCTTGAGATTGAATTACAACTGAGAGAGCAGAGGTAGGCCCTGACACAGTCATAGCCGACACCGAAGCGATCCAAAACCGCTGATTCTAGATCTGGAGGTCAGTGCGGCCATAATTGTGGAAAGTGCGAGAAGGCTCATTGGGGGTTTGTCGATCTAGTAGCAGGTACCACAAAAGTGGGAAGGAGGGGCGCTATGCAAGGGATTGTCGCCAGCCCACCCTAGTTCTGAGTGTGAGGATATGTTACCACTGTAATTAGATTAGCCACATGAATGCCAATTGCCCGTTTCTCGCCTCCAAGCCGGCGTAGAATCCCATGCTAGCTACACTGAGGATTACTGATGGGGTCAGGGTAGAGTAGAGCCTCCAAAGGCTCGGGGATGCGCCTTCTAGCTTACATCCAAGGAGGCCAGGACAACACCGGATGTGGTTGCTGGTATGTTCTTGGTGAACTCCTTACCTGATTTGGTATTATTTGACTCGGGGGCGAGTCGGTAATTTGTCTCTTAGTCATTTAGTAGGGAGTTCAGTTTGTCAGTAGGAGACATAGAGTGTTCGTTGCGAGTCTCCATCGCCAACGAACGTAGGTTTTCTGCTTCTTTAGTCTATCGGGGTTACGTGTTGGAGATATTCGGGGTATCATTCCCGATATAATTGATTCTAAATCCCATGGGGGTATGTGTGTGATTGTAGGTATCGACTGACTTAGTCACTTCGGTGCCATTATCGACTATGAAGGTCAGTGTGTGGTAGTTCGAACCCCAAGTGGGGGAGAACTGGTTATCTACAACGAGGGCACCATATTAGGTTACGGGTTTTGCTCGGTTGCCAGAGCTTGGCAGTATATTCAGCATGGGTGTGCGGGTTACTTAGCGTATGTGGTGGATATGCGGGCCAGGGATCAATTTTCGGCTTCAGATGTTTTGATTGTCAGAGAGTTCGCTAATGTGTTTCTGGAGGAGTTATCCGGAGTGCCTCCAGAGAGTCAGGTCAAGTTCAGGATCGACCTCGTGTAGGGTGCGGACCCTATCGCCAAGGCGTCCTACTGGGTGGCACCACTAGAGATGTAGGAGCTGTCATCTATGTTACAGGAACTGCTGGGCAAGCAGGTCATTCGTCCGAGCGGTTCTCTATGGGGAGCGCCGATTCTCTTCGTCAGGAAGAAAGATGGCTCACACCGGATGTACATTGACTACCGAGAGTTGAACAAGTTGACACTGAAGAACTATTATCCACTCCCAATAATAGATGATCTTTTCAGTTTCAAGGAGCATCTTGGTTCTATAAGATAGATTTAAGGTCTGGGTACCATCAAGTTAGGGTATGGGAGGAGGACGTGGAGAAGACCACGTTTTGGACTTGTTATAGACATTACGAGTCCGTGGTGATTCTGTTTGGGCTCACCAACATGTCAGTAGTGTTTATGGACCTGATAAATCGGGTATGTAGAACGATGCTCGATCGCTCTGTCATTATGTTTATTGATGACATCTTGGTGTACTCCAAGACCAGAGAGTAGCACAAGGAACATCTCCGTGAGTTGTTGGGAGTTTTGATACGAGAGCAACTTTATGCCAAGTTATCGAAGTGTGGGTTTTGGTTGTGAGAGGTTCAGTTCCTTAAACATCTCGTTAAATAGAAGGGGATTTTGGTTTATCCGACCAAGATCGAGGCGGTTATGCAGTGGGAGGTTCTGAAATCTCCCTCAGATATCAGAAGATTTTTTGGATTGGCAGGGTACTACCATAGATTCATATAGTATTTATTCTAAGATTGTAGTACCCCTCACTCATCTGAAAATGAAGGGGGTGGATTTCCGGTAGGGCCCTGAGCAGCAGAGGGCATTTAGGACCCTCAGATTGCGACTTTGCGAGGCTCCAGTCTTGAATCTCCCGGAGAGAGTTGAGGATTTTGTGGTATTTTGTGATGCATCTATCACCGGACTGGGAGTGGTACTCATGCAAAGAGGGCAGGTGATAGCGTATGCTTCGCGGCAGCTGAAGCCGCACGAGACGAGATATCCCACACATGATCTGGAGCTGGGAGCGGTGGTATTCACTCTCAATATTTGGAGACACTATCTCTATGGGGTCTGTTGTACCATATACATGGACCATAATTGATTGAGACACATCCTGAATTAGCTGAGCCTGAACATGAGACAGCACACGTGGATAGATGTAGTCAAGGACTACGGCTTTGAGATCCTTAACCACCCACGTAAAGCAAATGTGTTTGCGAATGCCCTGAGCTGCAAGCCAACTGGATCTTCTATACCAACAACATGTATGAGGATATCAGTGGATTATCCACTTGTAGGTCTGATTAAAGAGGCCCAGGTTGAGGGTATGCGACCGGAGAATCGGAAACTCAAGATGATCAAGAGCTAGAACACCCGATTTGTGTAGGATAGCCGAGGATTATTGACTCGATGCGGTCGGGTATGGGTTTCGATGTCTGGTGGGGTTAGACAGATGGTTCTAGAGGAGGCTCATAAGTCTCAGTTCTCTATTCACCCGAGGGCCACCAAAGTGTATCGGGACTTGAGTTTGAGCTACTGTTGGCCGTCTATACAGCGAGATATCTCTTGGTATGTCGAGAGGTGCTTGAACTGCAGGATGGTCAAGGCCGAGCATCAGAGGCCGCATGGCAAGCTGCAACCTCTAGAGATTCCCATGTGGAAATGGCAAAAGATCACGATGGACTTCATTACAAAGTTTCCGAGGATGGAGAAGAGATTTGATGCTATATGGTTCATCGTGGATTAACTGACCAAGAGTGCCCATTTCCTGGCCATACGGGCGAGCCCATCGGCCAAGAAGCTGGCTGATGTGTATGTCCGTGAGATCGTTGCTCGCCATGGAGTTCCGGTCTCTATTGTTTCTGACCGTGATGTTAGGTTTACCTCCCGCTTCTGGAAGAAGTTCCACGAGGAGCTGGGTACGCGGTTGCATTTTAGTACAACTTATCATCTGCAGACCGATGACCAGAGTGAGTGGACCATATGTACCCTCGAGGACATGTTGAGGGCCTGTGTCATTAAATTTGGTGGGAGCTAGGATTCCTACCTACCCCTTGTTGATTTCGCCTACAATAAAAACTATCATTCCAACATTGGTGTTCCACCTTTTGAGCTGTTGTACGGGTAGAAATGTCGTACCCCGGTCTGTTGGGGTGAGGTTAGCCACAGGGTGATGGTTCGGACCAAGTTAGTTCTACAGACTATTGAGAAGATTCAGCGGTTTAGGCAACGGTTGTAGACTTCTTAGAGTCAGCAGAAGAGTTATGCCGACCGACGCCGATCCGAGTTGGCGACATGGTATTGCTGAAGGTCTCGCCCTAGAAGGGTGGGATCCGCTTTAGGAAGAGTGTAAAGTTGGGTTCCTGATACATTGGGCCATTCAGGATCATTTCCAGGGTTAACAAAGGGCGTATAGACTAGATCTCCTGTGGGAGCTTAGTCAGGTCCACAACACTTTCCATGTTTCACAGTTGCGAAAGTGCATATTATATAAGGAGGCAGTGGTATCTTTGGATGATATACAGGTCGGCAAGAACCTGGATTACATGGAGAGGCCAATGGCCGTTCTGGAGAGGAAAGTGAAGATTCTAAGGAACAAGGAAGTACCTTTGTCAAGGTACAATGGGAGCATAAGAGGGGATCCGAGTGGACTTGGGAGCTGGAGGTAGAGATGCAGGAGCATTATCCGAAGTTGTTTTCCCCAGCAGACTTCGAGGATGAAGTCTAGTTCAAGTGGGGGAGAACTGTAACATCCTAACTCCCCAGCCAATGTGGTAGCTGACGCCCTAAGTCGGAAAGAATATTCTGGTCGTAGAGTTATAGGTGGCCTCTGGGCGGCGTGAGCTTGAGATTGAATTACAACTGAGAGAGAAGAGGTAGGCCCCGACACAGTCATAGCCGACACCGAAGCGATCCAAAACCGCTGATTCTAGATCTGGAGGTCAGTGCGGCCATAATTGTGGAAAGTGCGAGAAGGCTCATTGGGGGTTTGTCGATCTAGTAGCAGGTACCACAAAAGTGGGAAGGAGGGGTGCTATGCAAGGGATTGTCGCCAGCCCACCCTAGTTCTGAGTGTGAGGATATGTTACCACTGTAATTAGATTAGCCACATGAATGCCAATTGCCCGTTTCTCGCCTCCAAGCCGGCGTAGAATCCTATGCTAGCTACACTGAGGATTACTGATGGGGTCAGGGTAGATTAGAGCCTCCAAAGGCTCGGGGATGCGCCTTCTAGCTTACATCCAAGGAGGCCAGGACAACACCGGATGTGGTTGCTGGTATGTTCTTGGTGAACTCCTTACCTGATTTGGTATTATTTGACTCGGGGGCGAGTCGGTAATTTGTCTCTTAGTCATTTAGTAGGGAGTTCAGTTTGTCAGTAGGAGACATAGAGTGTTCGTTGCGAGTCTCCATCGCCAACGAACGTAGGTTTTCTGCTTCTTTAGTCTATCGGGGTTACGTGTTGGAGATATTCGGGGTATCATTCCCGATATAATTGATTCTAAATCCCATGGGGGTATGTGTGTGATTGTAGGTATCGACTGACTTAGTCACTTCGGTGCCATTATCGACTATGAAGGTCAGTGTGTGGTAGTTCGAACCCCAAGTGGGGGAGAACTGGTTATCTACAACGAGGGCACCATATTAGGTTACGGGTTTTGCTCGGTTGCCAGAGCTTGGCAGTATATTCAGCATGGGTGTGCGGGTTACTTAGCGTATGTGGTGGATATGCGGGCCAGGGATCAATTTTCGGCTTCAGATGTTTTGATTGTCAGAGAGTTCGCTAATGTGTTTCTGGAGGAGTTATCCGGAGTGCCTCCAGAGAGTCAGGTCAAGTTCAGGATCGACCTCGTGTAGGGTGCGGACCCTATCGCCAAGGCGTCCTACTGGGTGGCACCACTAGAGATGTAGGAGCTGTCATCTATGTTACAGGAACTGCTGGGCAAGCAGGTCATTCGTCCGAGCGGTTCTCTATGGGGAGCGCCGATTCTCTTCGTCAGGAAGAAAGATGGCTCACACCGGATGTACATTGACTACCGAGAGTTGAACAAGTTGACACTGAAGAACTATTATCCACTCCCAATAATAGATGATCTTTTCAGTTTCAAGGAGCATCTTGGTTCTATAAGATAGATTTAAGGTCTGGGTACCATCAAGTTAGGGTATGGGAGGAGGACGTGGAGAAGACCACGTTTTGGACTCGTTATAGACATTACGAGTCCGTGGTGATTCTGTTTGGGCTCACCAACATGTCAGTAGTGTTTATGGACCTGATAAATCGGGTATGTAGAACGATGCTCGATCGCTCTGTCATTATGTTTATTGATGACATCTTGGTGTACTCCAAGACCAGAGAGTAGCACAAGGAACATCTCCGTGAGTTGTTGGGAGTTTTGATACGAGAGCAACTTTATGCCAAGTTATCGAAGTGTGGGTTTTGGTTGTGAGAGGTTCAGTTCCTTAAACATCTCGTTAAATAGAAGGGGATTTTGGTTTATCCGACCAAGATCGAGGCGGTTATGCAGTGGGAGGTTCTGAAATCTCCCTCAGATATCAGAAGATTTTTTGGATTGGCAGGGTACTACCATAGATTCATATAGTATTTATTCTAAGATTGTAGTACCCCTCACTCATCTGAAAATGAAGGGGGTGGATTTCCGGTAGGGCCCTGAGCAGCAGAGGGCATTTAGGACCCTCAGATAGCGACTTTGCGAGGCTCCAGTCTTGACTCTCCCGGAGAGAGTTGAGGATTTTGTGGTATTTTGTGATGCATCTATCACCGGACTGGGAGTGGTACTCATGCAAAGAGGGCAGGTGATAGCGTATGCTTCGCGGCAGCTGAAGCCGCACGAGACGAGATATCCCACACATGATCTGGAGCTGGGAGCGGTGGTATTCACTCTCAATATTTGGAGACACTATCTCTATGGGGTCTGTTGTACCATATACATGGACCATAATTGATTGAGACACATCATGAATTAGCTGAGCCTGAACATGAGACAGCACACGTGGATAGATGTAGTCAAGGACTACGGCTTTGAGATCCTTAACCACCCACGTAAAGCAAATGTGTTTGCGAATGCCCTGAGCTGCAAGCCAACTGGATCTTCTATACCAACAACATGTATGAGGATATCAGTGGATTATCCACTTGTAGGTCTGATTAAAGAGGCCCAGGTTGAGGGTATGCGACCGGAGAATCGGAAACTCAAGATGATCAAGAGCTAGAACACCCGATTTGTGTAGGATAGCCGAGGATTATTGACTCGATGCGGTCGGGTATGGGTTTCGATGTCTGGTGGGGTTAGACAGATGGTTCTAGAGGAGGCTCATAAGTCTCAGTTCTCTATTCACCCGAGGGCCACCAAAGTGTATCGGGACTTGAGTTTGAGCTACTGTTGGCCGTCTATAAAGCGAGATATCTCTTGGTATGTCGAGAGGTGCTTGAACTGCAGGATGGTCAAGGCCGAGCATCAGAGGCCGCATGGCAAGCTGCAACCTCTAGAGATTCCCATGTGGAAATGGCAAAAGATCACGATGGACTTCATTACAAAGTTTCCGAGGATGGAGAAGAGATTTGATGCTATATGGTTCATCGTGGATTAACTGACCAAGAGTGCCCATTTCCTGGCCATACGGGCGAGCCCATCGGCCAAGAAGCTGGCTGATGTGTATGTCCGTGAGATCGTTGCTCGCCATGGAGTTCCGGTCTCTATTGTTTCTGACCGTGATGTTAGGTTTACCTCCCGCTTCTGGAAGAAGTTCCACGAGGAGCTGGGTACGCGGTTGCATTTTAGTACAACTTATCATCTGCAGACCGATGACCAGAGTGAGTGGACCATATGTACCCTCGAGGACATGTTGAGGGCCTGTGTCATTAAATTTGGTGGGAGCTAGGATTCCTACCTACCCCTTGTTGATTTCGCCTACAATAAAAACTATCATTCCAACATTGGTGTTCCACCTTTTGAGCTGTTGTACGGGTAGAAATGTCGTACCCCGGTCTGTTGGGGTGAGGTTAGCCACAGGGTGATGGTTCGGACCAAGTTAGTTCTACAGACTATTGAGAAGATTCAGCGGTTTAGGCAACGGTTGTAGACTTCTTAGAGTCAGCAGAAGAGTTATGCCGACCGACGCCGATCCGAGTTGGCGACATGGTATTGCTGAAGGTCTCGCCCTAGAAGGGTGGGATCCGCTTTAGGAAGAGTGTAAAGTTGGGTTCCTGATACATTGGGCCATTCAGGATCATTTCCAGGGTTAGCAAAGGGCGTATAGACTAGATCTCCTGTGGGAGCTTAGTCAGATCCACAACACTTTCCATGTTTCACAGTTGCGAAAGTGCATATTATATAAGGAGGCAGTGGTATCTTTGGATGATATACAGGTCGGCAAGAACCTGGATTACATGGAGAGGCCAATGGCCGTTCTGGAGAGGAAAGTGAAGATTCTAAGGAACAAGGAAGTACCTTTGTGAAGGTACAATGGGAGCATAAGAGGGGATCCGAGTGGACTTGGGAGCTGGAGGTAGAGATGCAGGAGCATTATCCGAAGTTGTTTTCCCCAGCAGACTTCGAGGATGAAGTCTAGTTCAAGTGGGGGAGAACTGTAACATCCTAACTCCCAGGTATAATTTTAAAAGCTTTGTATTCATTTTATTGAGGGAACTCGACGAGGTAAAGGCCCCAACTCGTTGTGTTGAACCTAGTAAGATGACTCGACGAGTTGGTTAGGGTTTTCCCGACATATTGGACACTGCATGGACTTGACAAGTAGTCTGGAAACGCGGCGAGTTAACTGGGATATTCACAATTTACGGAGTTCTGAAGTAACTCGACGAGTCTATAGATTGCACCCAACGAGTTGGGTATATATGGACTGTTGACCTTGACTGCTGAATTTGACCAAAGGTTGACTAGTTTGACTTTTGAGGGTATTTTGGTAATTTGGGTATTTATGGAAGTGGATCGGTGGTGGTTATAGGTGTTAGTGTTTCGAGCTGTATTTCGGGAGTTTGATATTTTAGTTCCGATCGACATTGTGAGGTGAGTTTTCCTCAATATACTTAGGGATCGAAGGCACCAAGGCCGACCCATTGGATCTGATATCCTAGAAGATGATGATATGTTGAGTATGAGTTAAGGGCCGAGAGAGCATACCAGACTCATACTGAGGAATCCTAGGCATTCCAGATGCAAGTTGAGGCCTAGGGAGCATGCTAGACTTGCACTGAGGGATGATCATTTATATTCCAGTCTTAGGACTAAAGGGGGCAAGCCAGTCATAAGCTGTGGGCTCAAGAGCAAACCAGACTTATGTTGTGGGCATGGGAGCAAGCCATATGTGAACTGTAGGCCCGAAAGGCAAGCCAGACTCACACTGTGGGCTCAGGGGTAATCCGGTCCTTAGAGTTGTGGACCTATTACATGTTGTTATTATGTGTGCTATTTGTTATGTATCGGTATCTTGGGGGGAAATCACTAAGCTTCAAGCTTATAATTTTGGATTTTGTTTAAGGTACTTCGGATGATCGTGGGAAGGCGAAGGCGTGATCATGCACCTCTTTGTATTTTTATGATTTTGTTTCTGGGATACTCTGATATGGAACAATTTGAAAATAGTTTGTAATAAATAATGGTTTTTGAATGTTTGGAAAAAGTTTTAAATTGGCATGAATTTTATGGATGTTACAGTGAGAAAAGGAAGGTTGAGTTATCCTCAATATTTGATAAGAAAGGAAGATTCACGAAGCCCAACCTGGATGACCAAAAGTATGGAGGTAGTGGTGGAACCAAGTGGTGTGAGAAGTGCAAGAAGAAGCACTTTGGAAGATGCGATGGACAAGTGACTTGCTATAAGTATGGGAGGAATGGTCACTATTCAAGGGATTGTACATTTGACAACAAGAAGTGTTACGAATGTGGAGACGGTGAGCATATTTCGAAGAACTGCCCACGGAAAAATGCACCTTTGAAACCAATGGAAAGAGAATTTCAGATGATCCCTGATGAAGGAGGTGACAACGCAAGAGAATAGGAGTAAGTGAGGATCTAAAAAGTAGCCATATAATTAGTATCATGTGGTGTAGCCTAATGTAAGAGGCATAATATAGGGTGAACTTGAGCATCCATGTAATCGTTTCAAGAAATAATATAAACCTTGGTTATGTTATCGGATGTGTTAAGTTGCTATATGAATTTTCTTGTGTGCTGACTTGGATAACTACAAGACATTACATGGGACGAGTGCGAGTAGGTGTGAAAGGTAGTAGAGTCCTATACTACCGGAAGCACAAGAATCACACTTGGATCGGGGAAAGTCACAAAGTTAACAAGGCGCTAGTAATTGATTCTATTTGGTTCATGTCTGTCGTTACCATTGTTACATTATGAATAAGAAGATTATTATTATTCCAAACTTAGTGGTCATATCATATTGAGTCCGACTAAGATATGTATTCTACATGGTCTAGAGAACCAAGTTCGATGTAGCGTCCGACTTAAGCTCGAAGATTGAAGTGAAATATAATAAAAGCAATCAGTAGAAGTATCACAATCGTTGTTAAAGTAAGAAGCTAGTAGCTAGAAGTGATCCATGCTATAATGTGATTATATCACATTCTAACATGAAGGAAGGTATCTTTCATTATGGAAATTAACTCTAAAAGATATGAGTCTATGCGTTGGATCATACGATGAGAGATCATTAGAACATGACCCATCGGTCTGTTACGATAGTCGAAGTAAAGAACTTATCGTAAGTGAGGTTTGTTTACGAAGGAGCATGAGTCTCTAATAAGGATCGAATTATAACTCAAAGGTTATGATTGAAAGGCCAACATAGGATAAAGAGCGGGTGCACGATTGAGCATCGCCAGCAGTCAAGAATTCCAAGAGTTAGAAACTCGTTAGAAAAGACATAAGTGTGACATCCCCAAAATCTCGGCCAGAAAAGACCAGCTTCATTTATGCTTTTTAAACATTTTCTGAGTAAATCCTTTTGATTTTAAAATAGATGCGGAATTTGTTCCCAAAAATAAAACATGAAAAAATAGATTTTTTATCAAAACATTTCATGAAGAAATATAATTTCATTTCATAATAAAAAACCGGGATGTCATGTTCCCATACAGATCATAAAGCATAAACGATAACATTACAAGTCATTTAACAAACATATACATATATAGACTTGTTAACAAAACAACTTGATGATTCATCCATCTTATGCCCTCGCGCCACTTCCTGTAATACAAATAAACTGAGTGGGTCAGGCTTGGGAGCCTGCTGAACATATAGGGTTTTCAACCCACAATAAATAATTATATTAATTTCATCAACCAACAAAAACCCAATTACCCATTTCCGTTATCCTCACTTTACGTCCCTAAACAATTTTCTCAAGGGACCTAATCTAAGAATATTTCATCGGGCGACAACACATGCTTATGGGGTTTCCCAACAATATATGTCAACTAAGGCAACCATGGGGGGATAGAGTACAACGAATGAACACTCAATTTCATTAACACCTACAGGTGGCGAGCCCGCTAGTGTTCCACAAGATTGTTTGGAAAAGTCCGTAGTTGTCATCTAAACTCCTCTAGATGACTGAATCAAAAGCAACAACATCGAGGCCTCTCTTCATTTTAACACACATCAACTATCTAGCCATGCTTTACCCAAAACTTTTGTAGATAAAAATACATATACGTTTAAATTTTGTATAAAACATTTACTCAACACTTATTTCAAATAAACAAATAATGTATAAACACATAACACGTATTTCAAAGCAAATACTGTGACAACCCGAAATTTCCATTCTGTACAAACTATATCACTTCAATAGAAGTTATAGCAGTCATGGTTAATTTTCAGACTTTTCGCATAAGTTTGAGTAATTCAGGGTTTACACTTCAGGAAATATCAAGAGAGTGTGTGCACTAGGGTTTTGTGCAACACTTTTATTCCAACACTCTATTACATTAGAGCTCATTTCAGGAATAAAAATATTTTCTGCCAAAATATCTCAGGACTATAAATAGAATTCTGAACTAAATTCATTCATTATTCACATTTCCAACTAGAGAAAAGCCATTTTCTCTCTCACGGATCTTCGGGTTTTTATCCCAAATCATGAGTACCTCTTTCTAGTAATGTTAGAAAGCTTTATATGTGTTTATATCATGATTTAGAAGGCTAAATCACAAGATCTAAGAGTATACTCCCCAAGGTGTTCTTGGGCGGTAAACTCCCGAAATAAAGCCGAAACCGACCCTTATGTTATACAACTGCCTTAGACACATATGTATGTGTGTTAGGGACAAGAAAACAACCATAACTCACCCAAGTTTGTAAACTCCCTTTTTGAAGTCAAAATGGTGTTTTAAGGCCTCTAAAGCTTTAAGACTTTTATCAATACTAGTTCCCATTTAATCTAAGGCCTTAAGCACATCAAAGAACATAAACAAATGAGAGTTTACGGCCGAAGTGTATCTTAGGCCGTAAACTCCATAGAAATGGACAAAAGGGTGTTTTCAAGATACCTAAAGCCGTAGACCTTTACAAGGAATTGTTTCCACTTAATTGAAGGACCAAAACTCATCCAAATCACTTATCAAAGTGAGTTTATGGCCAAGAGAATGCTCTTGGGCCGTAAACATGAAAGAATGGCACCAAAGTGTGCCTAGGGTCCTCATTTGCCTTAAACAATTGTCTAGAACACATCCTTCATAAGCAAGAGGCTTGAAAACAACAAAAACACCCTATACTTAGAGTTTACGGCCGTAAACTCTAAGGGGAATGGCCGTAGGGCCGTAAACTCCTATTTGGAGTACTTCTAGACCTTAAACCCTTACAAGGACTTAACCACCAAGTTGGAATAATTCTAGGAACCATTTGGGACATCAAAACACACCATACCCCCATGGTTGGGAGTTTACAGCCGTAAACTCAAGAGTTTACAACCGTAAACTCCATGTGTGATATTCTATGGGGAGTAAACTCACATATAGGGTCCTTTGGAACCCTAAACACAATTGCCTTGTCCCACAATAGCTTATATGCAATCCTTAGGGCTTAAAACACTTATATAAAGTGTTTATTATGTCTAGGATGTCTTAACATTATCAATTAGTGATTTGAGACTAATTGAATGTATATATGTGTGATTATATGTTCATTAGGATCGTAGTGTGTGCACAAGTTCTCGCTTGACACCTAGCAATCCTATACCGTTCAGTTCATCCCAATCACCAATTAAAGGTGAGTTCATACCCCTAATCGATGTTTTACATGACTTTAAATGCTTTAAAAGGGGGGGGGGAATACAAGTAGAAACAAACATGTTATTAAATCATTGTTATGTATTTTATAACTGTGTTTGTCAT
This sequence comes from Lactuca saligna, assembly GCF_052625555.1. Classification (NCBI taxonomy): domain Eukaryota; kingdom Viridiplantae; phylum Streptophyta; class Magnoliopsida; order Asterales; family Asteraceae; genus Lactuca; species Lactuca saligna. Next base: position 191,588,683 of record NC_136419.1, on the reverse strand, counting down.
TTAATAGATTTCACATACTACAAAATGTGATGCATGAAATGGTTTTAAATCTTAAAAATTCATTGTTATCAAATGTTTTACCTTTGAAATGTATACTAAAAATGACATCAAGTCATTGTTAATTATTGTTCAAAACCCATAAGATGTCTTATAAAACCATTTTACATTATTGAACTAAACTATGCATGTACACTTATGTTCTTATATATGTATTGATGTTATAGTTTGCAGTTTTCATTTAGTTTCTCACACCCTTGAGTAGTAAGAGTGTATAAACCTACTTGAACAACCAATTACCTTCCAGTAAATTATCATAGGGATAATTTGGAGATATCAAACATAATTCCTATTACAAGGAATCACACAAGAGTCAGTTCATTCATGAGTCTATACCAGTACATTACCTGATACATGAGTACATTTACATTTGATTACATGATACATGAGTACATTTACATATACTTACATGATACATGAACACGCTTACATGAACGCATTACATGAGTACCTTTGCGTAGATACACTTAATTGTGTACATTAACATGAATACTTGTATCTCGAATTGCGAGGATGATTTATTAGTACCTTCTGTGTAAATCTTCCTGCATATCCCTAGTACCTCGGGATATCTAGACAGGACCCTATCCCTAGTACCTCGGGATACCTAGATGGGCCCCTATCCCTAGTAACTTGGGATATACGGACGGGACTAACCATTCCAGAACCCATCTGTTAGCAACAGTTGGTGATGAACATCTACGGATGCCTACGGTTATTACTTATACTAGGAGTACCTTTACAGGGACTAACCCTTCCTTCCCCCTGCTGCTGTTACAGAGGACAATTGGACAATCTTCGGATGTTCATTAGGTTATATAGGTCATGTTAACCCTAGTACCTTGGGATAACAGTTACCTATGCTATGTTAGTCTTAGTACCCAGTGACAACACTTACAGTGGTAAATTTTCCTGTTTACGTTATTTTGTGATACTTTCACATAAACGATGAGTTAGACTAAGTACTTTAGTACTATACAATTAAAGGAAAACTATCATTTTACTTACAACACATTCGGGTCTTGGTAGAAGACTACATCTCAAACTGATAGGAAATAAGGGATTTTCTAGGGTTTTCATACGTACATCAACATTTTTATTTAACGATTCACATGGCCTTCATAACAGATTTTCAAAAACAAGGCAATGACACTTATATACTTATGAATTCACCAGCTTTAAAGCTGATAGTCGCTTCCAAAATAACTTGTATTCTCAGGTCATCAGTAGACAGGTACGGATGCTAGGTTTTGAGAAGACGGAGTAGACAAGTCTCGTCTTTTATTTTGATTGTATATTTTTGGTGTCTTACTACAATGAAAGAACACACATGTATTAAAACTTTACTTATAATGCAATGAATGATGTTGTTGCTTGTTTATTATATTACACTGTTGGGATACTGTACATGACGTCCTCCACCCCTGAACGTTTCCGCCGTTCGTGGTTTTGGGGTGTGACAGATTGGTATCAGAGCATTGTTTATAGTGAATTAAGTATATCAACCCATAAAAGATATACTAACTATAAATACATGGGATTAAAACACTCTGATTAAGAGTTATGCTTATAAATAATAAAATATTTAAGTAAGTATACGTGCCTGCATTCATACTAAAATCAGTTTCACAATGATAAGAACAAAAGTATTACGATTGTTGAATATCACAAGTAAGCCTGGGGATATATGGTCAGTCTTGGGAATGGCATAGCTTGATCAACTATGCTGGTCCGAGGAGTGATTAGCATATGCCCACGAATGGTTGTGATGTGGCAACAAGTCTAAAAACTTACCAACACAACCATAAAGAAATACCATATGGGTATTGATCTTACTGAAATTATCTTAGTTAGTTCGTCTATTTTAGCTATTTCTTATATCCCTTTTCTCGCGTAGATTTAAAAATGGCTGGATTTCACCATGGCGATCTGTACTTCCCAAACCAAGGCAATGCTGGTTGGCTAGAGGCAGAACCAGAAGATGATCACCCAATCCCTTTGGATGATCACCATGCTAAGGGTTTTTCTGATAGTTCTGACTCGGAGCCAGTAGTTAACAACCTACCTCCAAATGCTCAAAACCCAAACCTGAACCCCCGTCCTGTGTTTCAAGGACCCACACCCTTGTGGGCCATTAGCTTGACTGAATGGAGTCAGGAACAAGGTCAACCCATTCCCTACAATGGAGACCGAAGTTTCTACAACCTCACTGAAGGAGGTTCTGCTAATAGAGTCCTACCAATCATGGTGCGTAGGATTTCTCGGAACATGATAATGGCTCAAGCGACTATCAATCAAGTTTTGGAAGTTGATGCCACCTCTGGTGTTAACACTATCCACATTCGCCAACTAGAGTCTGCTCATGAAAGGACTCTGGTCCACAATGCAAATCTGCAGAGGGAACTTGTTGAAACCAGAGCTGAAGTTAGAGAACTTTGAGCTTAACAAGCAAGGTTGGACAGGCGTATAAGGGACATTGAACGTCTACTGTTGGGATCGAGGACTCATGCAAGCAGCTCTCGTCGCCGATAAAAGCTCGTCGACTCATCTTTTGGATATAACCTACTTTATGTAAAACTTTGGTCTAATTTCCTATCTGTATAAATCTTAGACATGTTAGGTCTTGATCTAGTCTTGATTCTGTCAAAATTTTCCATCTTGGTTGATGTAGGGCCTACTTCTAGGCCATTTTTCCTGAACTTGATACATCTATAATTCCAGTATTATTGATAGATATCTAATCTTATGGAAATTGTTATCCAACTACTGTCATTTTCAGTTAGTCATTCTATTCATTCTGTTGTTGGACTATGGGGAGTTAGTCCATGAGACACATTCATAAATCATGTATTCTTATCCATGTCGTCATCTTTTAAACGTATAGTTAAAAATGACGCGACGCAGAAGTACAAGGCGTAACCCAAACAACGAAACACCGATACCACCACCTCCTCCACCGCCTGTACCTGTTCAACCTCCTCTACCACCTAACCCCTTTGATGCCAACATGTTCCAGGCAGCTTTCACAGCTGCAGATGCAGCTGCTGTGTCAGCAATCAACACTCCTGTCCCTAGTGGATCAGGAACAGGTGTACCTCCCTCGAACCACGGCGAAAGCCATGAACATCCTCGGGAATACACCTAGAAGGACTTCACAAACGCCAAACCCCGCAACTTCAATGGTACTGGTGGGGTTATGGTGTTAAGGCAGTGGATTGAAAAGATGGAATCTGTCTTTGAAATCTGCGCTTGCCAAGAAAGCAACAAGGTCAAGTTCGCAGCTTGTACCTTCTCTGATAGGGCACTAACATGGTGGAATGGCCATGTTAAGTACCTGACTCTGGTGGTGGCATATTCCATCAACTGGGAACACTTGAAGGACATGCTGATGAGAGAGTACTGTCCTCGGGGAGAAATACAAAAACTCGAGCAAGAACTCTGGAGCCTGCAAATGGTTGGATCTGACATAGGAACCTACACGAATAGGTTCTGTGATCTGGCAAACTTATGCCCTGACATGGTTGCTCCCCAGAGCAAAAAGACAGAGAGATATATATGGGGACTGTCTCCCCAGATCCAGTCAAGTGTTATAGCTTCCAGGCCTATTACTTTTGATAGTGCCAAGGAACTGGCACAATATCTCATAGATCACCGGAAACCTCAGAACCCAAGAAACCCTACACCTGTACCACGAAAGTCCAACCCTGAATACAACAAGAAGGGGTGGAATAAGAGGAAAAGAGGGGCTTCGCAAGGATCCTCCAATGAACAACAACTTTTGGCGATCAATGCTGCCACAGTGACTCCTATAGTCCCTACGAACCCCTTACCAGCAAAAACTTATGCTGGAACCCTTCCGAAGGGCAACAAATGCAGCTTCCACCACACGGACCTTGCAAGGAGATGTTCTGCTCTAACTGCAACAGGAAGGGGCACACCGCCCGTTACTGCAAGGCTCCAACAGCTCAAGCCGCCCAGGTTCCTAATGCCAGTATGGGCCAAGCGAGCTACGGTTGTGGCGAAGTGGGCTATTAGAAGAGGAACTGCCCTAAAGCGAGGATGGCTGGTGGAGTAGGAAGAGTTATGGCCCTAGGCCATGAGGAAGCAGTAGCTGATCCTACGATAGTTACTGGTACGTTCCTCCTCGATAACTCATATACTTGCATACTTTTCGATAGTGGAGCCAAGAAAAGTTTTGTAAGTCACAAATTTGCACACCTGCTTAAACAAAAACCATGTGCATTAGAAAATTCATTCATGGTAGAAATGGCTAACGGGAAAACGGAGAGTACTAACTGCATATACGTAGGTTGTACCTTAACTTTAGATGGCCATACTTTCAAGATAGATCTCATGCCAGTCACAATTAAATGTTTCGACGTTATCATCGGTATGGATTTGTTGAGTCTTCTTCACACCGAAATCCTGTGCTTTGAAAAAGCAGTTCGTCTTAACCTTCCTAACAACGAAACCTTAATTATCTACGGCGACAAACCTAGTACGAGCCTTCGTATCATTTCGTGCATTCAAGCCCAGAAGTGCTTGCGAAAGGAATATCATGCATTCCTAGCACACGTTGTAGATACCAGTCAAGAACTGAAGGACATCCAGAAAATCCCAGAAGTACGCGACTTTCCTGACATATTCCCAGAAGAACTTCCTGGTTTACCACCGCAACGCCAAGTCGAGTTCATAATCGACCTAGTGCCAGGAGCTACCCCAGTAGCTAAATCTCCTTATCATCTGGCACCGGCCGAGATGCAGGAACTTTCCAGTCAACTTAACGAACTTCTCAAGAAGGGATTCATTCGACCAAGATTCTCACCATAGGGAGCACCGGTCTTGTTCGTCAAGAAGAAAGATGGATCGTTTCGCATGTGCATCGACTATAGAGAACTCAACAAACTTACCATTAAAAATCGTTATCCTTTGCCCCGCATTGACGATTTGTTTGATCAACTTCAAGGAGCCAACTACTTCTTGAAGATAGATCTGCGATCCGGATATCACCAATTACGAGTGTTAGAGGAGGATGTTCCCAAGACAGCCTTCCGAACTTGTTATGGGCACTACGAATTTGTAGTAATGCCATTCGGAATAACTAACGCGCATGCAGTATTCATGGATCTGATGAATAGAGTGTGTCGTCCTTACTTGGATCACTTCGTCATCGTCTTCATTGATGACATACTCATCTACTCTCGAAGTAAGGAGGAGCATAATCAACATCTCCTTAAAATCTTAGAAACATTGCGAGCAGAGAAGCTCTATGCGAAGTTCTCCAAGTGCGAATTTTGGATTCGACGAGTCGAATTTTTGGGCCATGTTGTTAGCGAAGAGGGAATACACGTGGACCCTTCCAAAATTAAGGCCATCGAGAACTGGTCAGCACCGAAGACACCTACATAAATTCGTCAATTTCTAGGTCTGGTTGGCTACCATCACAGGTTCATTCAGAACTTCTCCAGCATAGCGAAACCTCTTACAACCCTGACCCAGAAAGGTGTGGCCTTTGACTGGGAAGACAAACAGGAAAGAGCGTTTCAAACGCTCAAACGAGCCTTGTGCACCGCCCCGATACTATCCCTTCCCGAAGGGATAGAAGACTTCATTGTCTATTGCGATGCATCCAATCAAGGACTCGGATGTGTTCTGATGCAGCGAGGTAAAGTCATCGCCTATGCCTCGAGACAGCTGAAGACACATGAGGTTAACTACACAACCCACGATCTTGAACTAGGAGCAGTTGTGTTTGCTCTGAAGATCTGGCGACATTACCTGTACGGTACAAAAAGCACGATCTTTACAGACCATAAGAGTCTACAACACATTTTCGACCAGAAAGAGCTCAACATGAGACAACGACGGTGGGTCGAGCTACTTAGTGATTACGAATGTGAAATTCGTTATGATCCGGGTAAAGCCAATGTAGTAGCCGAAGCCCTAAGTCGGAAAGAATATACTGGTCGTAGAGTCAAATCTTTGACTCTAACTATCCATTCACACTTGTCCACGCAAATAAAGAGGCTCAGCTCGACGCTTTGAAACCTGAAAACGTGGCTAGTGAATCCCTTAGAGGGATGGATAAGAACTTGGAAGTCAAGGGTGGCGGAGCCTTATACCTCATGGATCGGATCTGGACACCGAAACACGGTGGCTTCAGAGACTTAGTCATGACCGAAGCTCACAACACTCGTTATTCCGTCCACCCGGGTTCAGATAAGATGTATCTAGATCTTAAAAAGATATACTGGTGGCCTAACATGAAAGCAGATATTGCTACCTTCGTGAGTAAATGCCTTACTTGCGCAAAGGTCAAGGTCGAAAACTAGAAACCCTCCAATCTTCTACAACAACCGGAGATACCAGAATGGAATTGGGAGCGGATCACTATGGACTTCATAACCAAGTTGCCCAAGACGACGGGTGGACTTGATTCCATATGGGTCATCATCGATAGACTGACCAAGTCTGCACACTTCCTACCGATCAAAGAAACAGACAAGATGGAGAAACTTACCCGAACTTACATTAGGGAGATTGTAAGGCTGCACGGTGTTCCTTTATCTATCATCTCAGATAGAGATAGTAGATTCACTTCGAGGTTCTAGCAGTCATTAGCAAATTCCCTAGGAACTAGGCTGGACATGAGTACAGCCTACCATCCACAGACCGATGGGCAAAGTGAGAGAACTATCCAAACCTTAGAAGATATGTTGCGTGCCTGTGTGATTGACTTTGGAAAAGCTTGGGATACTCATTTACCCCTTGTCGAATTTTCCTACAACAACAGTTATCACACGAGCATAAAGGCAACTCCATTCAAGGCCCTTTATGGCCGAAAGTGCAGATCCCCTCTGTGTTGGGCTGAAGTGGGTGATACCCAGTTAGCTAAGGGATGAGTTCCCGAAAGCACTCTCACGGGTACAGAGATCATTCGGGAAACGACAGAGAAGATCGTTCAAATTCGTGAACGATTGAAAGCCTCTAGAGACCGACAGAAAAGCTATGCTGACAAGCATAGGAAACCTTTGGAGTTCCAGGTGGGCGACCGAGTCCTACTAAAGGTCTCACCCTGGAAGGGCTTGATACGCTTTGGAGAGCGTGGGAAGCTCAATCCAAGATACATAGGGCCTTTCGAGATTCTCGCGAGAATCGGCCCTGTAGCTTACAAACTCAATCTACCGCAAGAACATAGTAACGTACATCCTACCTTCCATGTCTCGAACTTGAAAAAGTGTCGATCCGACGAGACTCTTGTTATTCCACTCGAAGAGATCGAGATCAACGAGAGCCTCAACTTCGTGGAGGAACCAGTAGAGATCATGGACCGAGAGGTCAAGCAAACAAAGAAGAGCCGTATCCCGATAGTGAAGGTTCGCTGGAACGCAAAGCATGGACCGGAATTCACTTGGGAACGTGAGGATCAGATGAAACTGAAATACCCTCACCTTTTCGCTTAGTTATTTGTAACTTCTTATTTGCTTAAATTCTAATTTCAGGACAGAATTCCTTCTAATGGGGGGATGATGTGACAACTCGAAATTTTCATTTTGTACAAACTATATCACTTCAATAGAAGTTATAGCAGTCACGGTTAATTTTCAGACTTTTCGCGTAAGTTTGAGTAATTTAGGGTTTACACTTCAGGAAATATCAGGAGAGTGGGTGCACTAGGGTTTTGTGCAACACTTTTATTCCAACACTCTATTATATTAGAGTTCATTTCAGGAATAAAAATATTTTCTGCCAAAATATCTCAGGACTATAAATAGAATTCTGAACTAAATTCATTCATTATTCACATTTCCAACTAGAGAAAAGCCATTTTCTCTCTCATGGATCCTCGGGTTTTTATCCCAAATCGCGAGTACGTCTTTCTAGTAATGATAGAAAGCTTTATATGTGTTTATATCATGATTTAGAAGGCAAAATCAATAGATCTAAGAGTTTAATCCCCAAGGTGTTCTTGGGCGGTAAACTCCCGAAACAAAGCCGAAACCGAACCTTATGTTATACAACTGCCTTAGACTCATATGTATGTGTGTCAGGGACAAGAAAACAACCATAAATCACCCAAGTTTGGGAAGTTCACGGCCCAAGAGTTGCTTAGGCCGTAAACTCCCTTTTTGAAGTCAAAATGGTGTTTTAAGGCCTCTAAAGCTTTAAGACTTTTATCAAGACTAGTTCCCATTTAATCTAAGGCCTTAAGCACATCAAAGAACATAAACAAATGAGAGTTTACGGCTGAAGTGTATCTTAGGCCGTAAACTCCATAGAAATGGACAAAAGGGTGTTTTCAAGATACCTAAAGCCGTAGACCTTTACAAGGAATTGTTTCCACTTAATTGAAGGACCAAAACTCATCCAAATCACTTATCAAAGTGAGTTTACGGCCAAGAGAATGCTCTTGGGCCGTAAAATGAAAGAATGGCACCAAAGTGTGCCTAGGGTCCTCATTTGCCTTAAACAGTTGTCTAGAACACATCCTTCAAAAGCAAGAGGCTTGAAAACAACAAAAACACCCTATACTTAGAGTTTACGGCCGTAAACTCTAAGGGGAATGGCCTTAGGGCCGTAAACTCCTATTTGGAGTACTTCTAGACCTTGAACCCTTCCAAGGACTTAACCACCAAGTTGGAATAATTCTAGGAACCATTTGGGACTTCAAAACACACCATACCCCCATAGTTGAGAGTTTACGACTGTAAACTCAAGAGTTTACAACCGTAAACTCCATGTGTGATGTTCTATGGGGAGTAAACTCACATATAGGGTCCTTTGGAACCCTAAACACAATTGCCTTGTCCCATAATAGCTTATATGCAATCCTTAGGGCTTAAAACACTTATATAAAGTGTTTATTATGTCTGGGATGTCTTAACATTATCAATTAGTGATTTGAGACTAATTGAGTGCATATATGTTTGATTATATGTTCATTAGGATTGTAGTGTGTGTACAAGTCCTCGCTTGACACCTAGTAATCCTATACCGTTCAGTTCATCCCAATCACCAACTACAGGTGAGTTCATACCCCTAATCAATGTTTTAAATGATTTTAAATGCTTTAAAGGCGGGGAATACAAGTAGAAACAAACATGTTATTAAATCATTGTTATGTATTTTATAACTGTGTTTGTCATTTAATAGATTTCACATACTACAAAATGTGATGCCTGAAATGGTTTTAAATCTTAAAAACGCATTGTTATAAAATGTTTTACCTTTGAAATGTATATTAAAAATGACATCAAGTCATTGTTAATTATTGTTCAAAACCCATAAGATGTCTTATAAAACCATTTTACATTATCGAACTAAACTATGCATGTACACTTATATTCTTATATATGTATTGATGTTATAGTTTATTAGTTTTCATTTAGTGTCTCACACCCTTGAGTAGTAAGAGTGTATAAACCTACTTGAACAACCAATTACCTTCCAGTAAATTATCATAGGGATAATTTGGAGATATCAAACATAATTTCTATTACAAGGAATCACACAAGAGTCAGTTCATTCATGAGTCTATACCAATACATTACCTGATACATTAGTACATTTATGTTTGATTACATGATACATGAGTACGTTTACATATACTTAAATGATACATGAACACGCTTACATGAACGCATTACACGAGTACCTTTGCGTAGATACACTTAATTGTGTACATTAACATGAATACTTGTATCTCGAATTGCGAGGATGATATATTAGTACCTTCTGTGTAAATCTTCCTCCATATCCCTAGTACCTCAGGATATCTAGACAGGACCCTATCCCTAGTACCTCGAGATACGTAGATGGGCCCCTATCCCTAGTACCTCGGGATATACGGACGGGACTAACCATTCCGGAACCCATCTGTTAGCAACAGTGGGTGATGAACATCTATGGATGCCTACGGTTATTACTTATACTAGGAGTACCTTTACAGGGACTAACCCTTCCTTCCCCCTGCTGCTGCTACAGAGGACAATTGGACAATCTTCGGATGTTCATTAGGTTTTATAGGTCATGTTAACCCTAGTACCTTGGGATAACAGTTACCTATGCTGTGTTAGTCCTAGTACCCAGTGACAACACTTACAGTGGTAAATTTTCCTGTTTACGTTATTTTGTGATACTTTCACATAAACGATGAGTTAGACTAAGTACTTTAGTACTACACAATTAAAGGAAAACTATCATTTTACTTACAACACATTTGGGTCTTGGTAGAAGACTACATCTCAAACTGATAGGAAATAAGGGATTTTCTAGGGTTTTCATACGTACATCAACATTTTTATTTAACGATTCACATGGCCTTCATAACAGATTTTCAAAAACAAGGCAATGACACTTATATACTTATGAATTCACCAGCTTTAAAGCTGATAGTTGCTTCCAAAATAACTTTTATTCTCAGGTCATCAGTAGACAGGTACGGATGCTAGGTTTTGAGAAGACGGAGCAGACAAGTCTCGTCTTTTATTTTGATTGTATATTTTTGGATTCTTACTACAATGAAAGAACACACATGTATTAAAACTTTACTTATAATGCAATGAATGATGTTGTTGCTTGTTTATTATATTACACTGTTGTGATACTGTACATGACGTCATCCACCCCTGAACGTTTCCGCCGTTCGTGGTTTTGGGGTGTGACAAATACTTCATGTCTATGTGTTAGAAGAAAGTAACCACATACTCACTCGCATAAACAACAATATATATACACACATACACACACACACATAGCATATATTTTATAAAATACTTCATATCTATGTGTAAGATGAAAATGAGTATACACTCACATGATCAGAAGATGATTGGATAGTACTACGACTTGTAGAAGTAGTATTCTTCGGTAGATCTGGAAGATCTTCACAAGAACCGGGCTCCTCGCAGGCATAGCTTTGGCTCGGGAATCTCACTTATCGGGATCTTCAGGACTTCGGGACTTGCTTCGGGACTCGGGAATGATACCGAGGCTTCGGTATATAATTGGCACACAAACCAAGGCAAAAACTAGAGAGAAAGGAAGAAAAATGGCAAGAAAAATGGCTGATCTCGGTTTCTATTTATAGGGTGTTGGGTTTGGGATTACACTGGGCGTAACTCCAAGTACGCTGGTGTAACAACCCGAAATTTCCGCTTCATTTTAATGTAACTTTTTCATAAATCAACTCGCGCAACCGATCGTCGTTCCAATTTCCGATTTCCGATTTCTCAGTTTAATTAAGTCATTAATTAGTACACATTTAAAATGACTTAATGGGTGTCTTAATACATTTAGAAATCATTTTAACACTCAACTCTAGTGATCGGAATAATTCTAGAATTTACCGTATCGGGTTACGGTAACTCAATCGGGTACGACCAAAAACCCCGTCTAATGCCGGTATCGGGTAGAATTCCACCGTGTCCAAAACTTAAACACTATATAAACGTGTTTAGGATTTCATTTGAAGCCTTTGGTCAAATTATCACTAAACATTACCCACCTCTCTCCTAATCCAAGTTTAAGAGATCAAAACTCAAAATTTAGGCTTCAAATCTCTAAGGTACCTTCCTAGCCTTAATCTCTAACATATTTGGCATCCAAATTCGAGTTCAAATCATGAAATAGGCCAACATTCATGAGTTTACGGCCATGGAACCTTCATGGGCCGTAAACTCATATTTCAAGGGTTTTTAAGCCCTAAAACCCTTCCTTTGCATAGTTGGACACTAGATATGACTTAAGGGCTTAAAGGGAAGAACTTATAACATGTAGAACATGGATTTAGAGAGACAAAAGTGAGTTTACGGCCAAGGAACATTCTTGGGCCGTAAACTCATATACAAGGGGTATTTAAGCCAATTAACACTTCCAAAACCTAGTTGGGACTTAGACATGAACCTTGGACTTGCTAATCTAGACTTGGAACACTTTAAACTTGATTTTTGTGTAACAAAGAAGAGTTTATGGCCAAGACACTCTCTTGGGCCGTAAACTCCTCTAAAAGGGTGATTTAAGGCCTTTAAACATGTTCAAATGCTTCCAAACTCAATCTATGGCTTTGTGGTAAAATCTAGATGCATCTAAAAATGGTTTAAAGGATTGAAACACAACAAAAGTATGATTTATGAGAGTTTACAGCCTAGGAACATACTCTTTGGCCGTAAACTCATAAAACAATGTTATAGATGCATCAAACACACCCAAATGGTTTGTATAAAATTCTAGAATCACATGTGATTGTTTTAAGCACCAAAAACTATCTTTTTCAAAGGTAAAAGAGAGTTTACGGCCTTAGAACATCCCTCTAGGCCGTAAACTCCAACAAAGGTCTTAATTGATGTTCTAAAATCATATCAATGCCTAGAAAATTAGTTTGAATCACATGTGATTACCCTAAGTAGCTTAAATCAATTTTTCAAAGCCATTGTGAGTTTACGGCCGTAAACTCAAAGAATGTGGCCGTAAACTCATGTTTTAAATGTTTTAAATCCATTTCAAGTGTTCCAAGGTGTTTAGATAATCATTCTTAGCAATCCCTAAGTCCATTTGAGCCCTTAAAACACCAAAACCTCACCCACATGAGTTTACGGCCATAAACTCATGTATGTGGGTGTTCCATTGTTGTAAACTCCTTAAAATGTTTACTTATGAGGAGTAAACTCAAGTCCCAAGTCCCTAGTGTCATTACAAATCCAAAGATGTCACCCGGGTCACTCCAAACGCTCGTTTTGAGGTGTTTAACCTCATTGGAGTGTAATGTTCCATATGATTAGTGAATGTACCTCTAATTGTATATATATGGACATTATATCATTTTACATAGGGTCATCGCGAGTAATCAAACCCCGAACCGACATCTAGCATTCAAAACCGACACGTTTCCGAGTCCGGTGAGTTCATACCCCTACCCTTTTTCACTCTTTTCACTGTTTTCAGGGGGGGAACACAAGCAAAGTACAAGGGAATTCTTGTACTCAAAACATGTTTTCAAATATGTGTTTCATATTCTTATTACAACTGATAACAGATCGAATATACAGATCACGTAACATATATTTGTGAAATAAGTCTTTAAACTAGTATGTTTTACATGTATTTCACAAATGGTTTTCCAAATTTTATCAGTTAAAAGCATGACATTAAAACATTTGAATATAATACCTATACACTGTTTTGTCCTCGGTAACATTCCACGCACATACGCGAGTGGAGGACTTTCATATTATTACTAGTAAATTTGTTATTCCGGTACGATTGGAGACACGTCCTCGGAGAACACTCCACCTGGATTACGCGAGTGGAGGACTACACCCATAACCAGAATCTCTGGTATTTAGAGAGCGTGACTTGAGTGTATAGATCTATACGGGGCTGACTACCCCACACCTGGCTGCTAGCTACAGCCGAACCGAAATGGTTCAAGGGTGACGAAAGTCATAAGTATGTGGACGACTTATTGCCACATGTGGACTACTTATTGCCACAGGTTTCAGTCTATTGTATGGTTATGGAACTCGCAATTAGGATAACAGAGATTTACTTACAGTAATAATGGATTACTTTATACATCGTTTACATCTTTTACGTCTTTTACTTACTGTAACTAACATTCAGGAAGGTACGGGACCTTCCTGGGGAAAACATGGAATCTAATCACGATTACATCTTTTACATCTTTCACATCGTTTACATAAGATACATACATACAGGAAAGCATGGGGCTTTCCTGGGTAACACTTACATAACTAGAAAGAGTCACAGAATGGATAACATTACATCTTTTACAATTTGTAACATACAATAAGGAAAGTATGGGACTTTCCTGGTAACACATGATAAGTAAACAGAACAGTTTAACCAGTCAGGTAACCAACTATACATTTTCACATGAGTAAACATGTTTTCAGTGTACAAACTTACTATACTTTACATTTGTGAAACAATAACCAACTTTTAAGAAAATATGGGATTTTCTTGGTGTACATAACATTTCAGAAACAGAAAGGAAACCGATACATTTCCGTAAAACAAAACCGCTTATGAACTCACCAGCTTTATGCTGATTTTCAAACCGCTTGTGTTCTCAGGTCAGCGTTAGAACAGGTACCTGAAGATCCTTTTGCATGAAGACGGTGTACATGAAGACCAGTTACATTTTGTCTATATATACCATGTATCACAACTGTACAAACTTTACTTTTGAAACAACTGTAAAACTATTATTATGTAATGTAATGCTTGTTTTACTTTACTTACTATGTACATTGGATTTGATACTCAACACGGTAGTCAACCCCGGAAATGTATTCCGCCTTCGGTTTTCGGGCTGTGATAGATTGGTATCAGAGCCCTTGTTTATAGTGAATAAAGTATACCAAACCTTACATGGTATAAAACTATAAACACTAAAGGGCCTAAGTGCTCTGAATTAAAAGTATCTTCAAACTACAAGTATTTTCAAAAGTATACAAGTATACCAAACCGTCGCCATCCGTAACCACAAGTAGAACAGAACATAAGTAAATGGGTGTTGTGTACTACGGTTAAACCTGGGCAGTTATGTAGTCGTGTCTAGGGTCAATATGGCTTGGCCAACTATATTCATTCGAGACACGACCAACATATGCTTGGGAGTGACTGTGGTATGTGGCATGCCTAAAACTTACCCTAATATCCCAAACATCGAATCATTGTCGTAAACAATTCATGAAATACTATGGGAGTATTTCTCGATCCCGATCCTCTGTAGTAGTCCTTATTCAAGTGGTTTCCCTGTGATCACTCTTAGCGATAAATTATCTGTTCGATAACTCTTTCCTGCTTTATCGCTTACTCAAATCATATAACTGTCATATCTATCGATTCAATGTAGAGGACTTACCATCCTCTTTTCCTTGATCTTATTAGATCAAGATGCCTCCCCGAAAGAGACCTAGCTCAAAGAACAACAACAATCCTTCCTCGCCGCCACCTCCTCCCCAGTTTGACCTAGCATCAGTTCAGACAATGATGACAGCTGCAATGGTAGCAGCTATGTCACAAATGAACCCTAGTGGTTCGGGTGGTGGTACCCAATCTCAAAACCCTGAGGGTAGCCAGGAACACCAAAGAGGGGGTTCCTATAAGGATTTCATGAATGCGAAACCAACATCCTTTAATGGCGCTGGAGGTGTCATTTCTTTATCTCGATGGTTCGAGAAAATCGAGTCCATCTTTGAAATCTGTGCTTGTGCGGAATCCGATAAAGTCAAATTTGCAGCCTGTACCTTCGCGGATAAAGCTTTGACTTGGTGGAATGGCCGAGTCAAATCTCTGACCTTACCCGTAGCCAATGCCATGGGCTGGGAAGCCATGAAGGAACTTCTCATTGCTGAGTATTGCCCCCGTGGTGAAATGCAGAAATTAGAGCACGAGCTCTGGAACCTGAAGATGAAAGGTTCCGACATTGCTGCATATACTTCCCGATTTGATGATCTCGCACTTCTCTGCCCAGGGTTAGTCACTCCTGAAAACAAAAAGATCGAAAGGTTCGTTTGGGGATTATCTCAACCAATAAAGAGTCATGTTTTGGCTGCTCGTCCGGATACCTATGATAGTGCCAAGACCTTAGCACAAATTCTGATTGATCACAACGACGATGTCAAGGAAATCACTACCACTTCTGAGCCGACTCAAAGGAGTGGTGAAAAGAGGAAATTCTGGAAAAAGAAGAAAGGTCAATCTTCTCAAGGATCATCTAAAAAACAACAAACGGTAGCAGTCCATGTTGCTACTGCTACTCCTGTTGTTGTTGTTTCTGCTATGGGATCCACAGCCTCAACTCCTACCAGTAAATATGCTGGTAACCTTCCTCTGTGTGACAAGTGTAAATACCACCATCATCCTGGTCCCTGTCGAGAATTGTCTTGCACCAACTGTGGTAAGAAAGGGCACACAGTTCGGTACTGCAGAACCCCTACCCAATCAGCTAATCAATCATCGGGAGCAGGTGTTAGTCAAGCCTGCTACAACTGTGGTGAAGTCGGGCACTTTAAAAGGGATTGTACCAAGAAGTCAACTGCTGGTAACACTGGAAGGGTTCTGACCATGGGAAGGGAGGAAGCAGTTGCCGATCCCACTGTTGTTTCGGGTACGTTCCTTCTCGACAACTCATATGCTAGTATTCTTTTCGATTCGGGTGCTGAAAGGAGTTTTGTTAGTCATGCATTCAAACATAATCTAAAACCAAATCCTCAACCACTAACTGAAACGTTTACCGTCGAGATGGCTAATGGTGAGAAAGAAAGCGCTAACGACGTATTCATAGATTGTACGCTTACCCTAAATGATCACTCATTTCCTATAGACCTCATGCCCGTTTCCATTAAGAGCTTTGATGTTATCGTTGGCATGGATTGGTTGAGTCCCAATCATGCTGACATTCTTTGTTACGAAAAAGCTATCCGTCTCAATCTTCCTTCGGATCAAACTCTCGTAATCTATGGCGATAAACCCAGTTCCAACCTTCATATCATTTCTTGCATCAAAGCTCGAAAACTCCTTTGAAAGGAGTGTGTTGCATTCTTAGCTCATGTGATCAACGAGAAACAAGAAGTTAGAGACCTCGTGAGCATTCCCGAAGTCTGTAACTTTCCCGATGTATTTCCCGAAGAACTTCCAGGGATTCCTCCGGAACGTCAAGTCGAATTCCGTATTGACCTAATTCTTGGAGCTACTCCCGTAGTAAAATCCCCGTACCGCTTAGCTCCCGCAGAAATGCAGGAGTTATCCAGTCAACTCAATGAGTTGCTCAGTAAAGGATTCATTAGGCCGAGTTCCTCACCCTGGGGAGCTCCGATTCTGTTTGTCAAAAAGAAAGATGGATCCTTTCGGATGTGTATCGACTATCGTGAGCTGAACAAGTTAACCGTTAAGAACTGATATTCTCTTCCAAGAATAGACGACCTCTTCGATCAACTCCAGGGAGCCAGTTACTTCTCTAAGATAGACCTTCGGTCAGGGTACCATCAGTTACGAGTCCAGGAGAATGATGTTCCCAAGACAGCATTTAGGACTCGGTATGGACACTATGAGTTTGTAGTGATGCCCTTCGGTCTAACCAATGCACCGGCTGTGTTCATGGACCTGATGAACCGGGTGTGCCGTCCCTTCCTAGACAAATTCGTTATCGTGTTCATTGATGACATCCTCATCTACTCCAAAAGTGAAGAAGACCATAAACAGCACTTGAGGCTAGTGTTGGAAACTCTTAGATCCGAAAAGCTTTACGCAAAATTTTCCAAATGTGAATTCTGGTTACGGAAGGTAACTTTCCTCGGTCACGTAGTAAGCGAGGAGGGTATTCATGTATATCCTTCCAAGATTAAAGCGATAGAGAGTTGGTCGGCACCGAAAACACCCACGGAAATTCGTCAATTCTTAGGTCTCGCCGGCTACTATCAACGATTCATTCAGAACTTTTCCAAAATCGCCAAACCGTTAACGACTCTAACACAGAAAGGTGTACCCTTTTGTTGGAGTGATAAGCAAGAAACTGCATTCCAAACGTTGAAGAGAGCCTTATGCAGCGCGCCTGTTCTGTCTCTGCCAGAAGGGACAGAGGACTTCGTTGTCTATTGCGATGCGTCTAATCAAGGTTTAGGCTGTGTGCTTATGCAAAGAGGAAAGGTGATTGCCTATGCCTCTAGACAGCTGAAAGCACACGAAGTCAACTATACCACACACGACTTGGAGCTAGGAGCAGTAGTCTTCGCATTGAAGATTTGGAGACATTATCTCTACGGAACCAAGTGCACAATCTTCACTAATCACAAGAGTCTGCAGCACATCTTTAATCAAAAGGACTTAAACATGAGGCAACGGCGATGGGTAGAATTACTCAGTGACTATGAGTGTGAAATCCGTTACCACCCCGGCAAGGCCAATGTGGTAGCAGATGCCCTTAGCTGAAAGGATAGTACAAGCCACAAAGTGAAGAACCAGACGATGACCATCCATTCCAACTTACCTACACGAATCCGAGAAGCTCAGTATGCAGCCCTCAAACCTGAAAACGTGTTAGATGAAACCTTGAGAGGAATGGAAAAGAAACTTGAGATCAGAGGTGACGGAGTTCACTGTTTCATGAATCGAATCTGGATTCCCAAATCCGGTGGATTTAGGGAAATAATCATGGAGGAAGCACATAGAACCAAATACTCTGTTCACCCAGGTTCGGACAAGATGTATTTGGATCTCAAGAAACAATACTGGTGGCCAAACATGAAAGCTGAGATAGCTACATTTGTGGGCAAATGTCTGACTTGCGCCAAGGTCAAAGTCGAACATCAGAAGCCTTCAGGTCTGCTTCAACAACCCGAAATTCCCGAGTGGAAATGGGAGATGATTACCATGGACTTCATCACCAAACTACCCAAGTGTTCTAGTGGATATGACACCATTTGGGTAATTGTCGATCGTTTGACAAAATCCGCTCACTTCATCCCGATTAAGGAATCATACAAGATGGAGAGACTCGCGCGAATCTACATTCAGGAAGTAGTACGTTTTCATGGTGTACCTGTATCCATTATCTCTGATCGAGATAGTAGGTTTACCTTCAGATTCTGGCAATCTCTTCAGAAAGCCCTTGGAACCAAACTAGATATGAGCACGGCGTATCATCCTCAGACCGATGGACAGAGTGAGAGAACAATCCAAACCCTGGAGGACATGCTTCGGGCATGTGTCATTGACTTTGGAAAGTCGTGGGATACACACCTATCCTTGATCGAGTTCTTATACAACAACAGTTACCACACCAACATTAGGGCTGCTCCGTTCGAAGCCCTATACGGTCGTAAGTGCAGATCTCCTCTATGCTGGGCCGAGGTGGGGGATACACAGTTAGCCAGGAGTCGAGTCCCCGACAGTGCTCTCACTGGTCCTGAAATCATCCGCGAAACCACCGAAAAGATCATTCAAATCCGTAACCGACTGAAAGCCTCACGTGATCGTCAAAAGAGTTACGCTGATAATCGTCGGAAACCACTAGAATTTCAGGTTGGAGATCGTGTCCTGTTGAAAGTCTCGCCCTGGAAAGGCATTGTACGCTTTGGCAAGCGTGGGAAACTTAATCCGAGGTACATTGGACCCTTTGAGATCCTCTCCAGGATTGGTCCAGTTACCTATAAACTTCATTTACCTCACGAACTCAGTAACATTCATACTGTCTTCCATGTTTCAAATCTTAAAAAGTGCCTATCCGATGAAACCCTAACAATTCCCTTAGACGAGATCGAGATCAATGAAAACCTCAACTTTGTGGAGGAACCAATCGAAATCATCGATCGAGAAGTCAAACGTACAAAACAAAGTCGCATCCCGTTAGTGAAGGTTCGCTGGAATGCCAAGCGGGGACCGGAATTCACTTGGGAACGGGAAGACTCAATGAAACAGAAGTATCCACAACTCTTTTCTTATCCATGATTTGTATCTTGTCTTATGTTCTAAACTTGAATTTCGGGACGAAATTCCCTTTAACGGGGGGATAATGTAACAACCTGAAATTTCCGCTTCATTTTAATGTAACTTTTTCATAAATCAACTCGCGCAACCGATCGTCGTTCCGATTTCCGATTTCCGATTTCTCAGTTTAATTAAGTCATTAATTAGTACACATTTAAAATGACTTAATGGGTGTCTTAATACATTTAGAAATCATTTTAACACTCAACTCTAGTGATCGGAATAATTCTAGAATTTACCGTATCGGGTTACGGTAACTCAATCGGGTACGACCAAAAACCCCGTCTAACGCCGGTATCGGGTAGAATTCCACCGTGTCCAAAACTTAAACACTATATAAACGTGTTTAGGATTTCATTTGAAGCCTTTGGTCAAATTATCACTAAACATTACCCACCTCTCTCCTAATCCAAGTTTAAGAGATCAAAACTCAAAATTTAGGCTTCAAATCTCTAAGGTACCTTCCTAGCCTTAATCTCTAACATATTTGGCATCCAAATTCGAGTTCAAATCATGAAATAGGCCAACATTCATGAGTTTACGGCCATGGAATCTTCATGGGCCGTAAACTCATATTTCAAGGGTTTTTAAGCCCTAAAACCCTTCCTTTGCATAGTTGGACACTAGATATGACTTAAGGGCTTAAAGGGAAGAACTTATAACATGTAGAACATGGATTTAGAGAGACAAAAGTGAGTTTACGGCCAAGGAACATTCTTGGGCCGTAAACTCATATACAAGGGGTATTTAAGCCAATTAACACTTCCAAAACCTAGTTGGGACTTAGACATGAACCTTGGACTTGCTAATCTAGACTTGGAACACTTTAAACTTGATTTTTGTGTAACAAAGAAGAGTTTATGGCCAAGACACTCTCTTGGGCCGTAAACTCCTCTAAAAGGGTGATTTAAGGCCTTTAAACATGTTCAAATGCTTCCAAACTCAATCTATGGCTTTGTGGTAAAATCTAGATGCATCTAAAAATGGTTTAAAGGATTGAAACACAACAAAAGTATGATTTATGAGAGTTTACGGCCTAGGAACATACTCTTTGGCCGTAAACTCATAAAACAATGTTATAGATGCATCAAACACACCCAAATGGTTTGTATAAAATTCTAGAATCACATGTGATTGTTTTAAGCACCAAAAACTATCTTTTTCAAAGGTAAAAGAGAGTTTACGGCCTTAGAACATCCCTCTAGGCCGTAAACTCCAACAAAGGTCTTAATTGATGTTCTAAAATCATATCAATGCCTAGAAAATTAGTTTGAATCACATGTGATTACCCTAAGTAGCTTAAATCAATTTTTCAAAGCCATTGTGAGTTTACGGCCGTAAACTCAAAGAATGTGGCCGTAAACTCATGTTTTAAATGTTTTAAATCCATTTCAAGTGTTCCAAGGTGTTTAGATAATCATTCTTAGCAATCCCTAAGTCCATTTGAGCCCTTAAAACACCAAAACCTCACCCACATGAGTTTACGGCCGTAAACTCATGTATGTGGGTGTTCCATTGTTGTAAACTCCTTAAAATGTTTACTTATGAGGAGTAAACTCAAGTCCCAAGTCCCTAGTGTCATTACAAATCCAAAGATGTCACCCGGGTCACTCCAAACGCTCGTTTTGAGGTGTTTAACCTCATTGGAGTGTAATGTTCCATATGATTAGTGAATGTACCTCTAATTGTATATATATGGACATTATATCATTTTACATAGGGTCATCGCGAGTAATCAAACCCCGAACCGACATCTAGCATTCAAAACCGACACGTTTCCGAGTCCGGTGAGTTCATACCCCTACCCTTTTTCACTCTTTTCACTGTTTTCAGGGGGGGAACACAAGCAAAGTACAAGGGAATTCTTGTACTCAAAACATGTTTTCAAATATGTGTTTCATATTCTTATGCTTTTATAACTGATAACTACAACTGATAACAGATCGAATATACAGATCACGTAACATATATTTGTGAAATAAGTCTTTAAACTAGTATGTTTTACATGTATTTCACAAATGGTTTTCCACATTTTATCAGTTAAAAGCATGACATTAAAACATTTGAATATAATACCTATACACTGTTTTGTCCTCGGTAACACTCCACGCACATACGCGAGTGGAGGACTTTCATATTATTACTAGTAAATTTGTTATTCCGGTACGATTGGAGACACGTCCTCGTAGAACACTCCACCTGGATTACGCGAGTGGAGGACTACACCCATAACCAGAATCTCTGGTATTTAGAGAGCGTGACTTGAGTGTATAGAGCTATACGGGGCTGACTACCCCACACCTGGCTGCTAGCTACAGCCGAACCGAAATGGTTCAAGGGTGACGAAAGTCATAAGTATGTGGACGACTTATTGCCACATGTGGACTACTTATTGCCACAGGTTTCAGTCTATTGTATGGTTATGGAACTCGCAATTAGGATAACAGAGATTTACTTACAGTAATAATGGATTACTTTATACATCGTTTACATCTTTTACATCTTTTACTTACTGTAACTAACATTCAGGAAGGTACGGGACCTTCCTGGGGAAAACATGGAATCTAATCACGATTACATCTTTTACATCTTTCACATCGTTTACATAAGATACATACATACAGGAAAGCATGGGGCTTTCCTGGGTAACACTTACATAACTAGAAAGAGTCACAGAATGGATAACATTACATCTTTTACAATTTGTAACATACAATAAGGAAAGTATGGGACTTTCCTGGTAACACATGATAAGTAAACAGAACAGTTTAACCAGTCAGGTAACCAACTATACATTTTCACATGAGTAAACATGTTTTCAGTGTACAAACTTACTATACTTTACATTTGTGCAATAACCAACTTTTAAGAAAATACGGGATTTTCTTGGTGTACATAACATTTCAGAAACAGAAAGGAAACCGATACATTTCCGTAAAACAAAACCGCTTATGAACTCACCAGCTTTATGCTGATTTTCAAACCGCTTGTGTTCTCAGGTCAGCGTTAGAACAGGTACCTGAAGATCATTTTGCATGAAGACGGTGTACATGAAGACCCGTTACATTTTGTCTATATATACCATGTATCACAACTGTACAAACTTTACTTTTGAAACAACTGTAAAACTATTATTATGTAATGTAATGCTTGTTTTACTTTACTTACTATGTACATTGGATTTGATACTCAACACGGTAGTCAACCCCGGAAATGTATTCCGCCTTCGGTTTTCGGGGTGTGACAGCTCGGCGTACTCAATATGTTGGGCGTAATCTTGGTTATGCTGTGCGTACTTCGGCATCACTGCATGCGTCATTTGGTGGCACTCGTGTATTGGTCAGGCAACTTGTACTCATCCGAGTACGCTGGACGTACTCAAATTACGCTCGGTGTAATTTGACTCGTCAAACTTCTAAACTGGATAACTTTCGCATACGATCTCCATTTTTGACGTTCTTTATATCCACGAATAAGTGAGACTATGCTCTACAACTTTCGTTTAGACTCCGTCGGCTAATTTTGACTTTATTTTTTATTATTTATTTTTAGTAGGCCGGGATAGGTAAACTCCGTTATAAATTCATAACTTCTTCATCTAACATCCGTTTTCGTCTGTCTTTTCACCGATGCACTACCATCAATGAGATATTCGATTCTCGTTTAGATTATTTCGACCAACAATCACTCGATCTCGAATCGGGTATTTCGGCTGCATACTGCTAAGCTGGAACTTCAGAAAATCATAACTTCCTCATACGAAGTCAGATTTAGGCATTCTTTTTATGCACGCTCTCAGTTTAACATTATCTATGTCTTTCGTGTTGATCACTAAGGCTAAACATCACCCCTTCGTAAATTCACTATTTACGTCATGCTGTGCCACACCGGTTTTGTCGCGAAACTTTGACATGTCATAACTTCTTCGTATAACTCGGATTTCGGCATTCTTTATATATTCGGAAACCTCGTTTCAACTACTACCACATCATCCATAGATATCGACTTTATTTAACATTTCATTTTTACACTTATTTTTATTCTTGCTTAAATCAAATCACATAATTAAGCAGATAAGTATAAAACACATAATTCGCAAATAATACATTCTTATTATTTCAAATGGGTTACAAAGGTTAACCTAGACTATTACATTTCTAAAAATGGCAAGCCCGGAAACACGAGTGTTACAATTCTCCCCACCTTAGGATGATTCCGTCCCCGGAATCACACATCGACAAACAAATGCGGGTAGCGACTCATCATGTCACTTTCCGTCTCTCAGGTGAGATTTGGACCATTCGTATGTTTCCAACGGACAAGCACTAACTCAACCATCTTACGTTGCAAATTTTTAGTCTTTCGGTCAACGATTGCCTCTGGTTCTCAATCAACCTTTTTTTCTCATCGATTTTCAACTCCGAAAGTTGAATCATATCGGGAACTTCTCCCATGAACTTCCTTAAATAACATACGTGAAACGTGTTATGAATCCCATTTAGTTATTCTGGTAGTTCTAGCTTGTAAGATTGGTTCCCAATCCTTTGAAGAACTTTAAACGGTCCAATAAACCTCAGACTTAATTTTCCTTTTTTACCAAATCTTATAAGTCCCTTCCATGGCGAGACTTTAAGTAAAATCGAATCTCCAACTTCAAAAGTCATCAATCTTCGTTTGTTGTCAGCATAACTCTTTTGGCGATCCTGAGCTGCTAAAATTCTCTCCCTAATTATTTTCAACTTTTCAGAAGTTTGATGGACTATCTCTGGTCCCATAAACTGTTTTTCCCCAGCCTCAAGCCAACAAGACGGCATACGACACTTCTATCTGTACAAAGCTTGATAAGGTGCCATCTTGATGCTCGAGTGGAAACTATTATTGTAGGAAAATTCTATCAAAGGTAAATGTTCATCCCAATTACCTTGGAATTCCAGGGTACATGCTCTCAGCATATGTTCAAGTGTTTGTATTGTTCTTTCGCTCTGACCATCAGTCTATGGATGGTAAGCTATACTTAAACACAACTTGGTACCAAATTCCTCTTGTAGACTTTTCCAAAATCGTGAAGTGAAACAACTGTCATGATCTGACACAATCTCTAACGGAATACCGTGAAGCCTCACAATTTCCTTCACATAAGAATTCGCAAGCTTTTCCATTGACCACTTCTCATTGGCTGCTATGAAATGCACACTCTTGGTGAATCGGTCAACGACCAACCAAATCATGTTGTGACCACTTGTTGTTCTGGGCAGTTTAGTGACAAAATCCATAGCAATGTCTTCCCACTTAGCCATAGGCACATGCAATGGTTGAAAACTCGCATATGGTTTCTGATGTTGTGTCTTTACTCTCGCACAAGTCACACACTCGGCCACATACATCGCAACATCAAGCTTCATCATCGGCCACTAGTACTAGGGTTTCAGGTCCCTATACATTTTAGTGCTACCGGGATGAATCGAGTACATGGTCTTATGAGATTCTTCCATCAGAAGATCTCTGACTCCTCCTGTCTTAGGTATCCAAATCCGATCTTGGAACACCTTCAGTCCATGACTGTTTATACTGAACACCAACGCTTTGCCCAAACGTTCCTCCTTTCGGTCATTCTTCTCAGAAGCTTCCTCTTGAGCTTTCTTTATACTTTCCACAATGGTCGAGACAACTTCTATTCTCAACGCTCTTAGCCTCCTTCTTTCAAGATTGACTTTCCGACTGAGAGCATCAGCAACAACATTAGCTTTACTGGGATGGTATAGTATCTCACAGTCATAGTCTTGAAGTAATTCTAGCCAGCATCGTTGCCTCATATTCAATTCCTTCTGACTAAAGAGATATTGGAGACTCTTATGATCAGTGAAAAGTTTGCACTTCTTGCCATAGAGGTAATGCCTCCATATTTTCAGAGCGAAAACTACCGCTGCCAATTCCAAATCATGAGTTCGGTAGTTCTTTTCGTTCTCTTTCAGCTGTCGAGATGCATACGCGATCACCTTATCTCTTTGAGTCAAAACACAACCCAATCCAACCCTAGACTCATCGCTATAAACAACAAAGTCTTCAACTCCATCGGGTAGAGATAGAATCGGTGCCTCACATAGCTTCTTCTTTAGTAACTTGAAAGCTTCTTTGTGCTTATCATTCCAAGCATAAACAACTCCTTTGTGGGTCAAAGCTGTTAATGGACTAGCGATCGAAGAAAAGCCCTGGATAAACCTTCGGTAATATCTGACTAATCCAAAAAAGCTTCAGATCACCGTGGGATTCTTCGGTTGCTCCCATTTTGTCACAACTTCAATCTTTGCCGGATCAACCATTATACCTTGTTGGTTGACCACGTGACCCAAGAATTGGACTTCTCTAATCCAAAAATCGCATTCGGAGAACTTAGTGTATAGCATCTCCTTTTTCAAGACTTCTAACACTTCTTGCAAGTTTCTGCCATGCTCTTCTTGGATTTTTGAATAAATCATAATGTCATCTATGAACACTATCACAGATTTATCAAGGAATGGGTTACAAACTCTGTTCATTAAATCCATGAATGTTGCTGGAGCATTGGTTAGTCCAAACGACATAACCAAGAACTTGTAGTGTCCATATCGCATTCTGAGCGCAGTCTTCTCGATATCATGCTCTTTCACCTTTAGCTGATGATATCCTGACCTTAGGTCGATCTTCGAGAAATAGCTCGAATCTTGCAATTGATCAAACAGGTCGTCGATCCTTGGCAACATGTATCTTTTCTTTATCGTTGCTTTATTCAGCTCTCTATAATCGATGCATTTTCTCATGGTCCCGTCTTTCTTCTTTACGAATAACACCGGAGCTTCCCAGGGCGATGAAATAGGTCTAATAAAACCTTTGTCCAATAACTCCTGAAGTTGCATCATTAGCTCCTTCATATCCGTTGGTGCTAATTGGTACGGTGCTTTTGCTATTGGTGTGGTTCCTGGTAACAAGTCTATTCTGAACTCCACTTGTATATCAGGTGGTAATCCAGGAAGATCTTTGGGAAATACTTTCGGATAATCACACACCACCGGAATATTCTGTATCTCCTTCTTTTCCTTCTTAGCATCGATCATGAATGCTAAATATGATGTACATCCCTTGGTCAAACACTTTCTGGCTTTCATTAGAGAAATGATTCCAGAATTTACTCTGCGTTTGACCCCCATACATCATAAACGACTCTTTCCCAGGCGGGTTTACTTTAACTATCTTATTTTTGCATAATATCTTGGCATCATTGGTGCTAAGCCAATCCATTCCCAACCTGATGTCGAAACCATTTAGTTCGATAGGCAATAATTCCTCATGAAACTTATTTCCATTCAAGTCACTTAAGATGTTTTTCATACGATGGGTAACAGGTACAAACTTGCCACTAGCAACTTCGACTAATAAAGCATTATCTAGTCTATCGACAGGCAAAGCTAGTTTTCCACCAAATTCATGCGAAATAAAGGAGTAGTTGGTTCCAGAGTCAAACAAAATTTGAGCAGGTAATTCGTTTAAGAGAAAGGTACCTGAAGCGACATCAGCTTCATCTTTTGCAGCCTCAAGTGTCATCTGGAAGGCTCTTGCTTTCGGCTTTGGGGGAATGTTGGGTTTTGCTGCCTCTTTCTTCTTCGAACAGTCTTTCAAAATGTGCCCCTCTTCATTACAACCAAAACACATCCTTTTGTTGGATGGACACTCATTGGCAAAATACCCAATTTTTCCACACTTGTAGCAGGTTACTTCCTCACTACATTTCCCAAAGTGCTTTTTCTTGCACTTCTTACACCATTTCGCTTTGCCTCCTTTTCCTCCAAGCTTCTTCGAAGTACACTTCGAATTTTTTTTCTTGCTGGAACCTGAAGTTCCGTCAAACTTTCTCTTCTCACCAAATTCAACCTTGTCGGTGGTCCTCCCCTTTATCATATTCTCAACAAACTTGGCAGCCCAAATAGCTGCCTCTAGAGTAGGTGCCTGATGCACTGGCACCGCGTACTCCCATTGGAGTCCTTTTGCGTACCGATCAACTTTTGTCAACTCATCTGGAACGATGCACAAAGAAAAATCCATCTTGTGAGTAAAGGCGTTCGTATAATCATCAACTGACATGTTTCCCTTCGTCAATGTCAGAAACTTGTTTTCTAACTCCAACAGATTTTGCGCCGAGCAGAACTTGCGCATGAACTGCGCCAAGAACTCTACCCATGACAATTGTAGTGGCTCATTAGGGCTTAAAGTCTTCCCTAGAGTGTTCCACCAACGAACAACTCCACCCCTGAACTGCGTACAGCGAACGTAGTCTACAACTTGATTCTGCAACCACAAGTCATGAAGGCTAACTCCATTTTGCAGATCCAATCCATCACTCCGATCGGGTCCTCCTTTCCAGTGAAGGTCGATGGATTGCAAGTCAAAAAGTCCTTGTACTTGCATCCCAATCCATTATGTCCTCCATCTTGGTTGTTTTGTCGAACTATCAGTGGGTTGTCTTGACCAATTATCCCACTAAAGTTATATCCTTCAGACTGCCCTTCATTTAATTCCGGCTGTTCAACAGGCGTAGAAAGTTCTTCATGATTTTGCTGAAGCAAATGTCTAGTTTCATCCATTTGACGATCCAACATTGTCTGAATCATCAATTGGGCCCCAACCATTGTTATTGGCTCAGGCGCTGTTGCTACTATAGGTACTCGCTCAATCACTGGTGGTTGATTCCTGTTTTCATCTGCATTTCCAACGCCACTTCTGGTTCTTACCATTTTTGATCTACACACCTATAACATACATGTTCTAAAATTGTGTATTGTTATTATTAAAAGTGAATAAAATTGAGTGTTGAGTTCTAACAGCTAGTTTTTACTAGAAATGAAGTAAAACTATGTTTAGAATCACTCATAAAATATTGGAAGTCTTATGAGATTCCAATTAATAGCCAAATAGTGAAATTTAGCGAAAATATAAAATTTGAAATAAGTAAAATTTTATTATTTGATGTTGTAAATCATCTCATTAGAAACTTATAGGCGAAAACCTCGTTGAAATCCGAGTTATAACGAAGAAGTTATGACCAACCGAAGATCCGCGACAAAACCGGCACGGCGCCGAATGACGTAAAAAGTGAGTTTTTGATAAACTACTTTTTAGCCTTAGTAATCTAAATGAAATTCTTAGTATTCGTTAAACCGAGAAATTCGATAAAAAGAACGCCAAAATCTGACTTCGTATGAGGAAGTTATGATTTTTCGAAGTTTCAACTTAGGAGTAGGCAGCTAAAAACTCGAATTTTAGATCGAGCGATATTTGACCAATACATCCTAAATGAGAATCGAAGGTCTCATCATTTGTAGTAAAAAAGTTAAAAGTCTGACGAAAACAGATGTCGGATGAAGAAGTTATGAATTTTTAACGGATTTTCCTGTCCCGGTCTATTAAAAATAATAATATTATAATTAAAATCAATGTTAGCCCACGAAGTCTAAACGAAAGTTGTAGAGCGTAATTTTAGCTACGCGTGCATATAAAGAACGTCAAAAATGGACCTCGTATGCAAAAGTTAGGGATTTTATAAGTGTGGGGCACATTTTCCGAGAAATTCGCATGAATAGTGCCAACCTCGCGAGATCTCGCCTCGTGTCCGACACGCGTCACAGTTCGGTTCGCCCAAAGCATCGGTCCCTCGCATGTCCGAGGCGTGCTGCTTTTGGATTCGGCCGATGTCGCGACCAGTAGCCTTCTGACGCGTGCTTCGCACCGCCCACCTGCCCTCCCCTGCTGATGCCACCGAGCAGCTTCGTCACCATTTCGTCCGAGCCTCGCTGGAGCACTACGCAGCTGCCGTGTGTCTTCGCTGAGTCATCTTCTCGGCCGAACCCTCGCCCTATAAATAGGAGGGTGCGAACCCTCCTGGCTAGAATTTAAAATTTTCCACTTTTAGCCCCTCTTTCCATATTTTCTTCATTTTGACTTTCCCCGAAGCCCCGATATCAATTTTAGCACCCGAAACGCGTCCCGAGACCCCCGAGAAGCTCGAAAATTTTATCTTTTTGGTTTTAAAGCCCTACCTTAGCAGAGCCCGGTTTTCAACATAGAAAGTCATATTTAAAGCCAAAATGTTCTCCAAATTACTATTTTAACCCCCGGTTAACTTGAGGCGAGTTCAATATATAGGAACAATTGTATGTTATGTGTTATATGTGCTATGTGCTTCTCAGTGTTACTATTCTGAGTTATTCTTCCGTGTTATTTTATTCACTATGTTTATAGCAAATATAATACCTTTGACCATGTGATCAGTGAAACGACTTAGATTCACATTGGTACTGGTACGTAGCCTCTGGCCATGTAGAGCATGTCTCCGTAAGTGAATGACTTCTATTTTATGGCATTGGCATAAGGTTTGATAGGAATGATATGTAGCCTCTTACCTTGTAGAGCATGACTCCGTAAGAGAATGAACTCT
Organism: Lactuca saligna; assembly: GCF_052625555.1. Classification (NCBI taxonomy): domain Eukaryota; kingdom Viridiplantae; phylum Streptophyta; class Magnoliopsida; order Asterales; family Asteraceae; genus Lactuca; species Lactuca saligna. The sequence continues at coordinate 191,558,649 of NC_136419.1, read as the reverse complement.
ATTCTATGGTATTGGAAAATGGTTAGACAAGGCTATAAGCCTGAAATCTACCAAAATGCTAATCAGAAATTTATATGTCTTCTGTGCCATTTGGGCCAAAGCTTTATTGATGCATATCAAGTATTGAAATCGTTATGTCTCATTGAAAAGTATATCTTTGAATAAAGTCGTTGATTGATATGAACGCTTGTCACATGATTTCACATATTTCTTGTTGTTCCTCTTTGCTTTTGCCACATTGAAGTATATATAAGGCATAAGATTATATTGTGTCTATTTATTGAATTCACTAAGCATTATCGCTTATTCCTCTCAATATTTAACAATTGCAGGTGATGAGTATTCCAATATAGCTTTATACTACTGAACGATTTAGAATAGTTAATAGTATTTCTCTATATTTTTAATGTTCATGTATGTATATGAATAGTAGATTCCTGGGTAGACATGAAATGTAATAAAACTTAGTCGGTTTGTATCCAATCCTTTTTGATCACTTAATCAATATAAAATATTGTTTTATAAATATGCATGTAGCATGTTTTGAGGAAGTAACTTAAGAAATATTTTGAAATAGTATGAAAGTTTGGGTCTTTCATAAATACGAAAGTTGGGGTCTTTCAATCATGGTATCAGAGCAATGGTTTAAGTGAACTAAATATCACGGATTGATATTTAGACTTACACTGTTGGAAGCTCAATATATGAGCTGATTCATAAGAAGTATATGGATACAAACCATAGGAAATATTTAAATGGGGGATTGGGTAATGATAAACCCTAGTATTCTAAGATATTAAGTTACTTCAGAATTTTAAGAAAATTAGTTTAAGTGAACTGGAAATTTTAAGAATTTCTAAACTTAAACAAGAATTATTAAGTAAAGATGATACGATATATTTTAGGTTGAATACCTAATGGAGGCAAGCACTAGAATATTAAGAGGAGATATGCCTTATATTCTATTATGTGCTAAATGATAAATGAATATATAGAAGAGATATGCCTTATATTCTATTATGTGAGAAAGCTTAAGGTCTGTTGCTGACCATGGTTTAGAAAATTTTAAGAATTTTCATAACAGAATTTTTCGAAGTGATAAAGAGACTTATGATAGTTGACATCGATAAGTTTATAAATAAACGATCGTGAGATATCGTAAAATAATAAATATGAATTGTTATCGTAATAAGTGTATAAATACCAATAGAGTGGTAATATACATTCAAAGTATGTTTGATATATAATAACATCTTTGGAAGAAAGATGTGTGTTTGAAACACGTTTGGACAAGATAAATGAGTTGGTACAAATCCACAAAGTTGTTCTACCGCTGTTCAGATTGAAGAAGTGATTTTTTAATATAGTCAAAAGAACCGAAGACGGTAATCAGTACTTCGGCAGTATCACAATGAATGTTGTGCAAGATTTAGAAGAATTAAATGAAGATCAAAAGAAAGGCTAATGAAGTTTTCCGACTCAATAGGCCGAGACTTTGTGATATAAAGTTCCATTGTGTGTTAAGCCGACTTTAACATACAAGATTGGGATGGTGAATTGAGTCATTTAGTGGTAAATGGTTAAGCAACTTACTTGTTTAAGTAAGGTAGAATGCTTAATTGAAGAAGAAATACACCCATAGTATCGTATGAAGAGATGTTGTAGTCAGGAATGATAGAGAACCAAGTTGAAGCTAAGAAAGCTTGTTGAGATGCAGCTAAGATGCAGACTTCTTAGGATAGACTCCTATGAAATAGGCTTAGACTTACTCAGATACAAGAATAACGATGTCAAGGAAGAATAATGAAATGAAAAAAAGTGCATGATGGATTGCATGAGTTAGAAGATGATGCAGGTAGTAGAAGACCGTTTATCTCCATGCTGCTAAAGTAAATTTTGGAATAGTGCGTCTTGTAGAGCAGACACTACTCAAGAAAGAATTAGTATGAAGAAATGGAAGTAAAATTTCTATCGACCTATGGAAAAGTATTAGGATATATTAAATCGAGCATATGCAGGAGAAGAATCCTAGAAGGCGAGTATAAGTAATCCAATATATGTTTGATAGAAACCTGAAAACCCTAGTTGAGTCTAGGAGAAACTGTTGTACGTATTTGTTTGAACACGTTCATGTGTGATAAGTTGCTTTGTGAAAACTTTTGAATGGTGACTTGGGAACTGCGAGACAATACTTGGGACGAGTATGAGTAGGTGTGAATAGTAGTAGAGGCCTATACTACTGGAAGCACAAGACTCACACTTGGATCAGGAAAAGTCACAAGGTTACCAAGAAACTAGTAAATGATTCCATTTTATTCATGTGTGTCGTTACCTTCGATTCAGTAATGACTAAGAAGATAAGTATTGTTCAACTCTTAATGTCATAAAGAATCGAGTCCGATTAGTATAAATCCGCGAAAGGAGTTGATTGGTTCAGAGAACCATGTCTTATATAGTGACAAAACTTTAGTAGGAATACTCAAGAAGTAAATGGTTGAGATAGTCGATAGAAATATAACGATCTTCATTAAAGGATTGACCAATCATTAGCCAGAGATGTGACTTGCTATGTTGTGTTACTGGCCACAAGAAATGTTTCTGCCCTACTCTTACTAGTCAAATGGCGGGGAGTCAAGTTTCTGTTCAACAATCAAAGAGTACTCCAACTAAAAAGGAGGAGGTGCCAAAAGCTAAAAGTTGTGTAGGTCCGAAAGCACGAATTAGAGATATGTGGTGCTATTCTTTCTGTTCCAAAGCATCTACGTGTTGATCAAACTCTTTTCATTTTCTTTATTCCATCAGCTTGATTTATTTAATTTGATTCTAATACAAGAGTTTGGTTCATTATGTGTCTTGTGTGTTATAAATACAAATGTCATTAGAATAAAACCATTCGAGTTGCTGTTATAGCAAAAGTGAAGACCTTATCTTGGGTTTAGTCTATAAACCAAGAAGGAGCAGGAGTCTGCAATGAGAATTGAGTTTTAACTCAAAGATTAGGATCGAATGTTCAATAGAGAATGAAGAGCGGGTACAAATTTGAACACCCCAGTAATTAGGAAGTTTGAAGAATTTGACAATCGTTTGGCAAACTAAAAGATAAATATCATACATTTTAGATTACCACAAAGGAAGTAAGTTAAAAACTCGAATGTTGTGACTAGTAATTTTCTTGTAAACTCTAGATCTACTCACATCTTATTTGATTTCAATGCCTCAGATTCTTTCGTGCCTTATAAATTCGCATATTCTTTTCAAATTTCTTGTTACGCAGTTGTCCAATCATTTCATATAGATAACATAAGAAATATATCATTACTTGCTGATAAAGCCTATAGAGTTAGTGTTATAGGAATTGAAAGTTCTAATCTTCTTGCTAACCTAGTTCCTATCTTTGAAATTATTCTCGACATGGATTGGTTGTTAAAGAACCACGCAAATTTCTTGATCTAGAAAGAGATGATATGCATCCCTATCGAAAGGGAAGATCCTATTTATGTCTACGGTGAAAGTAATAAATTTCTTTCTTAAAAACTTGTGAATTATGTCTAAGGGTAATTCTACTTATCCGACTTATACAGTTAATACCTTGAAAAAGGAGAAGAAAACTATGAATGATATGTAACATCCCGAAATATCAAGAGTAGAGTTGAAGGGCTAAAAGTGAAAATATATAAGGGCAACTCGGCGAGTCCATTGGTTGACTCGGCGAGTAGGGTAGCGACTTTGGTCGCGTGTTAAGTGGTCTACTCGGCGAGTCAAAAGATGGACTCGGCGAGTAGGCGCTGAGTGGAGAAAACCCTAAATCCGGAGGATGAGACCTACTTAAAGGACATTATACCCTCTCCCCAGCCTCTTTGATCTCCCTTGAAGTCCAGAAACCCTAGATACGTGATTGTGGAGGATTTGAGTGCATTTGGAGCTTGGGGAAGTGATTGTTGAAGAAATCTTGAAGGAGAAGAGACTTGGATCAAAAGGGCTTTGCAAGGATTCAGATTAATCTTCTCTTGGAGATTCCTTTTGAGGTATTATTTCATTGTTTGAGCTGCTATTATCTAGATTCATCATTTTTGGATGTGTTAGAGATCATATCTTTTGATGTATTGGAGTTTAGAGGTTAGATCTGAGATTGCTAACTCAGATCTGGAATGGAGAAGGGTTAGAATGCATAAAGGTCCCTGTTTTTGAGTGATTGATGGAGCTATCTTGTCCCAACCCCAAACCCTAGAGTGAAAATGCCTAGATCTTCTTGGACTCACGTAAAGATTGCCACTTTACGTGATGGATGGCCTTAGGAGGGGTAGATCTATGGTTTGGATCATCTGCATGGCTTGGAAAGCCTCTGTATGGATTCGGACCCGGTGGCACTCAGCGAGTCACATGGGTGGACTCAGCGAGTTGCTTGAAGAAAGGCTGGAACTCGGCAAGTTGGAAGAACAACTCGGCGAGTTGGATGAAATAGCCTGGAACTCGGCGAGTTGTAAGAACTGATGGGTTTTGAGCATTCTAACATTTCCTAAGTGTACGTGCAACCCTAATAACCTTGGATCTATTTTTGTCTAATTATCATGCAAAGTTGAATTCCAAGGTTATATTCCTATCTAGCATACATGGGGAACAATTTTAACATAAAGTATAGATAGAATAACTTACCTTGTTGTTTTTTGTGTTCCTTGAAACCTTGTGAGCCTAGCACCCCAAGTGTGATGCCTCAAATGCTTCACACAACACCAAATGCTCTTGGAAGAACTTATGAGAGAACACACACTTCTCAAAATCGGCCAAGCCCTCTTGTTTCTTAGTGTAGCCGATTTTAGGTGGAGAACATGTTACTTATATAGTGTTGACACATCTAGGGTTAAACCCTAATGTGTCATGACTCTTCATTTCCATGACCCATAGGTTTGTAACTCCCATGGAGCATCCTATGGGTGGAACCCAACTTGATAGTCCATGGAGCCTTTTAGCCCACTATACAAGATATGGATGATTTACATAATCAACCCATATATTTAATTAGTTATCTTTTGATCACTTAATTAATTCTAAATTAATTCTTGATCAAACTAATCAAATAATATTATTAATATATTAGAACTTATAATATATTAATAATCTCCAAGTGTTATTTCTCTCATTTAGTCTATCCAATTGCATGGTGCCATGCAACCCAAATGGACCATGCCGGGTCGGGTCAAGTACATACCAGAAATAGTTATGGACTTAGACACCTTATCCAACAGTCTCCCACTTGGATAAGTCTAATAACTATTACTGCAAGTATGACTTCAGGAACCGATCGGCAATCGTAGCTCTTTACAAGGTTTCTCGAAACTGAGAAGATGATCCTACGCCATTTAAGATAAGTGATCATATAATCCTCTGTTCTAGATATCAGTCGGACAAATACATGGAACAATGTCTTACTTATTGTCCAACAATTTGTTTCCCGATTTCCGATTTGTTTGACAAAGAACTTCATTGAACACATCAATTTAGTTCTGACCGGGCCCGGTACATAGGTCAAAACAAAATCATCGAGGGGCCCATATATCAGCTTCTAATCCAAGAAGGAACAGATAAACTTCGACTCATATGTTTGTTCTACTACTCATTGAATTACACACAAGAGCGCGATTTATAACATCGAGTTACCAATGCATTTTTCGTACAATCAATGCATAACCAACTTGTAAGTAACAAATCATGTCTCTAGGTTTAAAGACTTATATGATATTACCGTCTCACGATCACTCGAGATAGAATTCCATGAAGTGATTCTAGTGAGCGTGGGTTGAGTCCAATGCTCAGAACTTATGAGCACTCATGATTGTTGTAGCCTTGTCCAAGACCTCTACAACCAAACATGACAGTCTTGATTCATACCTACTTCCGACATATGACCGACTGTGGAGGTTTGAATAATATGTTATACCAAACAAAAATATTCTGGAAGTCAAAACATGCAAAAGAAATATAGTGAACGATCGACAAGAGATAGCAACACTTTACTCATAAATAAAACACTTTTATTCATCATCAAATGTCAATTACACTTTACAAATTTCGAGGTTATCTAACTACTAAATCTAATATCATCCTTCAGCCCTATGCTCCGAGCATGCTGGAGATGCTTAACCCGTGTCAGTCCCTTCGTGAGGGGATCTGCCGGATTCTCATCTGATGATACCCTCTTTTCCACGAGGAGTCCTTCTTCGATTCGATGTCTAATGAAATGGTATTTTCTGTCGATGTGTCTGGATCTCCCGTGATCCCTCGGTTCCTTGGCTAAGGCAACAACACTTTCACTATCACAGAAAATTTCCATTGGCTCTTTAATAGCTGGTACAACTCCAAGGTCTCCAATGAAGTTCCTCAGCCATAACGCCTCCTTTGCCGCCTCGCTAGCTGCAATATACTCTGATTCACAAGTAGAATCTGCCACTGTCTCTTGCTTGGAACTCTTCCAAGAAATTGCTCCTCCATTTAGGGTAAAGACCCAGCCCGACTGAGAGCGGAAGTTATCCCTATCAGTCTGGAAGCTAGCATCACTATACCCTATAACTCTCAAGTCATCACTCCCACCGAGGGTAAGGACCCAGTCCTTAGTCCTTCGTAGGTACTTGAGAATATTCTTTACCGCAGTCCAGTGTGCCTTGCCAGGGTTCCCCTAAAACCTGCTAACCATGCTCAGGGCAAAAGCTACATCAGGTCGAGTACACGTCATAGCATACATGATCGATCCTACAGCCGAAGCATAAGGTACTCGACTCATTTGTGCTATCTCAGCCTCAGTGCTAGGGCTTTGTGTCTTACTCAGTTTGGCGTTACTCTGGATGGGCAACTCTCCTTTCTTGGAGTCTTGCATTCTGAATCTCTTCAGAACCTTCTCCAAGTAGGTACTTTGACTAAGTCCAATTAGTCTTTTACTCCGATCTCTCAAGATCCTTATCCCTAAAATATAGGCAGCTTCACCAAGGTCCTTCATAGCGAAACACTTTCCAAGCCAGGACTTTACTTCTTGCAGGGTTGGAATGTCGTTTCCTATGAGTAGTATGTCATCCACATACAATACCAAAAAGCTAACTATACTCCCACTAGCCTTGACATATACACAAGATTCATCTTCACTCCTAGAAAAGCCAAATTCCTTGACCTTTTCATCAAAGCAAAGATTCCATCTGCGAGGTGCTTGCTTTAATCCATAAATGGATTTCTCAAGCTTACACACTCTATTAGGGTACTTGTTGCTGACAAAACCCTCTGGCTGACTCATGTAAACATCTTCAGCCAACTTCCCATTAAGGAAAGCGGTTTTGACATCCATTTGCCAAATTTCATAGTCATGAAATGCGGCTATGGCTAACAGAACCCGAATAGACTTAATCTTGGCTACCGGAGAAAAGGTCTCATCATAATCCACTCCAGGAATTTGAGAGAAGCCCTTTGCAACCAGTCTAGCCTTATAAGTGTGTACTTTACCATCCATGTTGGTCTTCTTCTTGAAGACCCATTTGCACCCTACAGTCTTTCGACCTGGTACATTCTCAACCAAGTTCCAAACTTGATTGTTTGTATCTCGCTATCCATAGTCTCTTTCCATTTAGCAGACTCGGGGCCTGCCATGGCTTCCTCGTAGCTGTTAGGGTCATCTTGACTTACTAGTGTCCCATCACTAATAAGTGTCTCACCTTCTGCAGTAATATGGAATCCATAGTAATGCTCAGGTGCACTCCTAACTCTCGTGGAACGCCTCAGAGGTACAGATTCGTCAATTGGCTCAACAGGAGTTTCCTCTTCAAGTTGAGGGCTAGAGTTTGAAGTTCCTTCACCACTTGACTCTTGAATTTCTTCAAGATCAACTTGCCTCCCACTGTCTCCTTGGCTTATAAACTCTCTTTCTCGAAAGACTCCTCTTCTTGCTACAAAGACCACATTGTCACTAGGTCTGTAGAAGAGGTAACCAAAGGATTGCTGTGGGTAGCCGATGAAAATACACCTCTCGCTTCGGGGTTCGAGCTTATCATGAGTCTCGCGTCTCACGAAAGCCTCGCAACCCCAAATCTTGATGTGGTCTAGTTTAGGTACTTTACCAGTCCACATCTTGTGAGGAGTTTTGGCAACTTTCTTTGTAGGGACTAGATTAAGGATATGGGCGGCAGTCTCTAAGGCATACCCCCAAAATAAGATTGGTAGCGAAGCTCGACTCATCATGGAACGAACCATGTCCAACAAGGTTCCATTACGCCTCTCAGCCACACCATTCAACTGCGGTGTCCTGGGAGGTGTCAATTGTGAGACAATCCCACATTCCCTTAGATAGTCGAGGAACTCTGAACTAAGATACTCACCACCCCGATCGGATCGAAGCATCTTAATGTTCCTGCCCAATTGATTCTTGACTTCCTGATTAAATTCCTTAAACTTCTGGAAAGTCTCTGACTTATGCTTGATTAAGTAGACATATCCATATCTACTGTAATCATCAGTAAAAGTCAAATAATAACGATTAGCATCCCATGTGGCATGTTTGAATGGTCCACACACATCCGAGTGTATAAGGTCCAACAAACCTTCACCCCTTTCACACGAGCCTGTGAAGGGTGACTTTGTCATTTTTTCAAGTAAGCATGATTCGCAACTATCATTTGACTTTAGGTCAAACGACTCCAAGAATCCATCCTTTTGGAGTTGGCCTATGCGTTTCTTGCTTATATGTACAAGACGACAATGCCATAATGATGCTTTATCCAAGTTATTATTATTAGTAGAATCAATACACAAAACATTATTTCCTAAGTTATCTACAACAGATACAGCTTCATACATACCATCACAAGGTAATGCTTTAAAATAAAGTACATTATTAAAGAAAGCATTAATCGAACCAACTTCATTATCAAACGAAAAGGTGAAACCTTGTTTGTACAATGCATGAAAGGAAATAATATTTCTTGCCATTTCTGGCGAATAACAACATTTATTCAAATCTAAATTTAACCCACTACTTAGCGATAAAGTATAAACTCCAATCTTGGTGACAGGTGTAACTTTCCTATTCCCCATGATTAAGTTTATTCTTCCTTGCTCCACATTCTCACTTCTTCCTAGTCCCTGCAAGTCACAACAAATATGAATACCGCAACCGGTATCAAGGACCCAAGATTTCGAATGGGGTGAGTTGTTAGAAATGATAGTGTAAATACCTGCATGGTTGGGTTTGACTTTCCCATCCTTCACGTCCTGCTGGTACTTTGGGCAGTTCCGCTTCCAATGAGCTTTTTCATGGCAATAGAAGCATTCAGCCTCTTTTGGGTCAGAAGAAGGAGTAATGAAACCTTTCTTGGTTCCACTTGAAGAAGAGCCATCAAGGGTCCGAGCCTTGGTAACCTTCGAAGATCTCTTTCTCTTCCTCCCTCGACTTTGCCCGATTGCCAAGACCGGAGTTGAGTCTGGAGTAGGAGTGATAGCAACCGACTTCCCCTTAAGACCTGTTTTTGCGGTCTTGAGAAGTCCCTGAAGTTTGCTGAGGGTGACCTCTTCCTTGTTCATGTGATATGTCATGCGGAATTGATCATAGCACGATGGTAAGGAGTGCAAAATGATATCTATTGCAAGCTCCTCAGGGAAGTTCACATTAAGCTTCAACAAACGATCCACATACCTTTGCATTTTCTGCATGTGGCTCGTGACGGAATCTCCGTCCTTCATCATGGTTGTTATCATGGAGCAGATGACTTCGTACCTCTCTTGTCGTGCACTTTGATGGTATCTTTCCATTAAATCTTGGTGCATTTCATAAGGGTAGAAATCCTCATAAGACTTTTGGAGTTCAGCTGTCATTGTGGCCAACATGATGCAAGCCACCTTGGTTGCATCTCTTTCATGAGTATGAAAGTCAGCGATCTCCTGGGGAGTTGCAGTGGACTCATCAATTTCCTTAAGCTCCTTGTCAAGGACATATTCTTTGTCCTCGTAGCGGGTAATCATCCTGATGTTTCTGATCCATTTATTGAAGTTGGATCCATCAAAGGTGACTTTCCCACACAAACTCATAAGAGTAAAGGAGCCATTAGGATTCGAGCCAGAAGCATTATTTGAAGACATCTGAAAGAGAAGAACACGTTTAGTATAGATTTAAGGGAGTCCTTAATAAAACACCCAAATGTAATATTAAGGCTAGGATCCAATCACAATATAATATAACTTAGAAGAGGTATGTCGTAATCTAAGCTATACCATATTTGAAAGGTAGGTGAATGACGATTCACCAATTTCCACCACGAAAACCGAAATAATAGATATTTAGTTTTTATTGGTTTTAAGAAATTCCTAGATTCTTTGAGATCCAATGAACTTTTCAAAGGCATGTTTCAATCTCGAGAGTGCCCTCCAAGTTTTGTGACTGGGATACCGAGGATCACAAAACGAGGTGTGAAGTAACCATGCAAATCACTTGGTACCCTTAAAGTTTATCACTCAATCGATGTGCCGGTAAACCACACACGCTCCACCGATACTATAATAAACCTTAAGTCACCCTTTACCTACCTTGTTAAGTCCAAGTTAGTGTGCCGGTTAACCACACACGCTCCACCAACAACTTAGACAAAGTGTAAAGTGTAATTTCATGGATTAGCACCTTATTCACATTTTCCTAAAGTAACTAAGATTGGGAATTTAATAAAACATTTTAGTTAATTTATAATATTCATCATACTTTGAATGAGAATTTATAAGTCCTTGTCTTACCCGTTCGGCTAACGACCCTCCACCAGTCAAGCAAGCGGTGGGTGAGAGTAAACACCCATTAAGTCACCATTTTATAGGCAACAACCTTATACCCACCTTATAGACCGGCTTCATGAATGAGGCGTACTAGCGGTAAGACGACTTTATTCTTATACATATATATATATATATAATTATTAAATCATCATAATATAAGTATAAGGGTTGAATTTTAACTTTTAAAATTCTAGGGGTTGGAACTTAAAGTTTTAACTTAACTTTACTTGTTCCAAATCTTGAGGGCAAGTTTTGTAACTTTCAAAACTTTTCATTTCTTGTAACTTATGAGTTTAATAGAGTAATAAAATGAAGACTCTTCATTTTTTCTAACTCTTGTGTTTTTAATGGTTTTAATTCAAGTGTGACTCTTGGTTTTCCATAACTTAAGGATAAGTTATGGACTCCATTAAAACACATTATGATCAAGAATTAATCTACCACATAGGTTACAAATAATTCCTATGATCATCTAAAACATCATAAGAACAAGAACATGAATATGAACACAATCAAAAATTACATTTAAAAACTTTGTAATTTTGATAACTAGTTGTTGTAAATGAATTAGCAAGGACATTACACCACCAAAACAAGTTTTCAATTACCAAAACAGTTTAGGGTAATGTTTCTAATTCATTTCCAGCAACTAAATCGAAATTCTGCACTCAATCGACCCTACTCGCCGAGTGCATGAACTCACTCGCCGAGTTGGTTGAAGATACTCATGAACTCGACGAGTCCCCCCTATAGACTCGACGAGTCCATTCGCAGACAGCAAGATTTCCGATTCTTTTTTCAACTTTTAAGCACAAATAAGAGCAAACAAGCCTAGTCTCTGATACCACTGATGGGTTTTGAGCATTCTAACACTTCCTAAGTGTACATGCAACCCTAATAACCTTGGATCTATGTTTGTCTAATTATCATGCAAAGTTGAATTCCAAGGTTATATTCCTATCTAGCATACATGGGGAACAATTTTAACATAAAGTATAGATGGAATAACTTACCTTGTTGTTGTTTGTGTTCCTTGAAACCTTGTGAGCCTAGCACCCCAAGTGTGATGCCTCAAATGCTTCACACAACACCAAATGCTCTTGGAAGAACTTATGAGAGAACACACACTTCTCAAAATCGGCCAAGCCCTCTTGTTTGTTAGTGTAGCCGATTTTAGGTGGAGAACATGTTACTTATATAGTGTTGACACATCTAGGGTTAAATCCTAATGTGTCATGACTCTTCATTTCCATGACCCATGGGTTTGTAACTCCCATGGAGCATCCTATGGGTGGAACCCAACTTGATAGTCCATGGAGCCTTTTAGCCCACTATACAAGATATGGATGATTTACATAATCAACCCATATATTTAATTAGTTATCTTTTGATCACTTAATTAATTCTAAATTAATTCTTGATCAAACTAATCAAATAATATTATTAATATATTAGAACTTATAATATATTAATAATCTCCAAGTGTTATTTCTCTCATTTAGTCTATCCAATTGCATGGTGCCATGCAACCCAAATGGACCATGTCGGGTCGGGTCAAGTACATACCAGAAATAGTTATGGACTTAGACACCTTATCCAACAAGAACAACTCGGTGAGTAGGTTGAAGATAGCCGTAGACTCGGCGAGTCTGTTCTTGGACTCGGCGAGTCTGATCGTAGGATCCAAGTTTCTTTTGGAAAGGCTGTGACTCGGTGAGTCAAGGGATGACTCGGCGAGTTGGGTCGCGAATTGAAGGAGATTCTGTGTATGGGGACTCGGCGAGTCATCAGGTTGACTCGACGAGTAGAGTCAGTCAGGGGTAGACTTTGACGTTGACTTTGACCAAGGGTTGACCAGTTGATTTCCAGGGGCATTTTGGTAATTGTTGAATGTTGTTTTAAGTTCAGTGTATTGGTGGTGGGCAAGTGGTGGGGATCCTACCAGTAATCGGAGCAGCTTGAGTTATCTGTTCAGCCGGCAGTTTCAAGGTGACTTATCCTCACTATCAACAGGGTCTAAGGCACCAAGGCCGGCCCTTTATCAGATTGAGATCCGGGTATCTGTTGTTATGTTATTGCTTTGATATGTTTGCATTCTGGTAGTTAGGATGGTATTCGTTAGAGACCTGGTTAAGGTCGGTATCCTGGTATATAGGGTGATGCTATGCTAGTGACCGGTTAGGTCGGTATCCTGCTTAGAGTACGTTATGTTACGTGATCTTTTAGATCGGTTTGATTGAATATGAATTTTTATGTGATTGTATGTTTATGTGCACATGGTTGTTTGGACTGGAGTTGGGTTGAGGCGGGTCCTGCTTTGTGTTGTAGGCCAAGATACCTAGGGCGGACCGGTTGTTCCGAAGGCCCAGCGAGCGGTCCAGATAGGCTGTAGGCCCCACGAGGGCGGACCAGACGTGCCGAGGCTCGGAGAGTGGACCAGGCCGACTGAAGGCCTGATGCGGGCGGACCAGTCATACTGTATACTCAGAGAGTGGACCAGGTGGGTTGAAGGCCCAGTGCGGGCGCACCAACCACACTGCAGACTCGAGGGACATAACTGGACTCGGAGGGTGGACCAGGTGGACTGAAGGCCTGACACGGTGGACCAGTCCCACAGTAGACCCGATATGCATGGTTGTTCTGTGATTCGATATGATATGGCATGTTACGTGTATGGTATATGTGGTTGGTATTTTGGGGGTATCTCACTAAGCTTTCGGGCTTACAGTTGTGGTTTAAATGTTTTTTAGGTTCTTCAGGAGACCATGGCAAGGCGAAGGCGTGATCGTACTGCTCCTCATGTTTATGTTTTATGATATGGACCTGGGAATACTCTGATAATAAATGTATTGAAAACCTTTTTGTAATAACTTAATGAATTGAGATGTTTTTGAAAAGTTTAAATTTTATTGAAATTTTGGTCGTTACAAGTTGGTATCAGAGCCTTGGTTTGAGTGAATTGGAGGAACACTCGTGTGACTCCAGTATCAAATCGAGGAGGGTTTTCAAAAGAGAATTTTAAAGGGTTTTCAAAATAAGTAAAGGAGGACGCGGAGGTACGATCAGCCAGAGCCAGTAAGTAACCCCAAAATACCATACATGATATTTGTTTTTATTGAGCTTTGATAGAATAGCATGCTAGTGCTAGGCTAGGGATCTTCAGGATTCATGAGGTGTTGCCTGATTTATGATGCCTGTTCGCCTAGGTTTCCTTGTGATAGATTTCTAGTGTTCCTCTAGGAGTGAGGATTGAGTGCTTGCTATGTATATTTGTCACTAGGGTGTTGTGGTAGTACTTTATACAAATATGGGTAGGTGTGGAAGGTAGTATGGGCCCGTACTACTGAAAGCACAAGACCCATACGCGTATCAGGGAAACCATGACCTCTAGGTTTGGGTTGAGAGTTGGTCCCCGGGATAGTGGGATGTATCTGAGATATTTTGGTGTTTTTCAGTATGGAGATTTCGACGCATGCTGGGAGTGGATCCGGGTCAGGATCGGGAGCAGGAGCGGGAGGTCAAGGTGGGTCAGTACCACCCGAGGTTATCTGTCAGATGAGCACAGGCGATTTGGATGCTAGGATACGTGAGATCCTGCACGATGAGGTTGCGGCGTTGTTCCGGGCCGAGCTGCCGGAACTGTTTGGGTCGATCAAGACCGCCATGGTGGAGTATTTTGATAAGCGTTATGCGGCTCTTGCAGAGACGACTGCCGCGGCGGCTACAACGGCTGTAGTAGCGGCAAGGGGAGGAGCTGGTAGAGGTTTTCAGTATCGGGACTTCGATAATACGAAGCCTCCCGCCTTTGATGGAGTTCAGGACCCGATCGTTGCTATGAGATGGTTGTCAGACATGGAAGGGTGTTTCTTCACGTGTTCATGCCCTGCTGATCAGAGGGTGAGGTGTGCTCTGAACCTGTTGAGGCTCGGGGAGAATGATTGGTGGAGATTGACCACGGGGTCGTATTCGGATGCGCAGAGGGCTGCGGTTTCATGGGATCAGTTCAGAGAGATGTTCAGCACTCGTTATGTTACGCGGGTTGAGAGAGAGAGAGAGAGATTGGCTCATGAGTTCCTTGAGCTGAAGCAAGATTCGAAGTCGGTGACGGAAATCACCAAGATGTTTACTGAGAGGGCGATGTTTTGCCCTGAGTTCGCTTCGGAGCAGGCTCATATGTCCCGATATCTGAGTATGCTGAAGAGAGATATCAGACAGTTTGTGTCTGCGCAGAGGTGCGAGACTTTGTTGGAGTTGCAGGAGGCCGCCAGGCGGCGTGAGTTAGAGATTGAGTTGCAGTTGCGTGAGCTGAGGCAAGCACCGGTGCAGTCGCAGCCGGCGACGAAACGGTCTAAGACCATTGATTCTAGGATGGAAGATCAGGGCAACCACGTATGTGGGAAGTGTGGGAGGGGACACACCGGATTTTGTCAGTCCGGTGGTGCATGCCGCAAGTGCGGAAAGGAGGGGCACTATGCGAGGGATTGTCGGCACTCAGCGCTGGTTCGGGATTTGAGGATTTGTTATCATTGTCATCAGGTTGGGCACTTGAGGGTCAATTGCCCACAGCTTGTTGCAGGACCGGTGCAGGCTCCAGCACCGGCCACTTTGAGGATCACATGTGGAGGTTAGGGTGGAGCGGAGCCCCCAAGGGCTCAGAGTCGTGCTTTTCAGCTTTCAGCAGAGGTGGTCAGAGCAGTGTCGGATGCAGCTACGGGTATGTTCCTTTCTTGATATCTTGTTATCTTGTGATTATTGTGGAGTATGGTTTATTTGCTAGTCTTGTTGCGTGGATTTCGGTATTGTATTCTTTGGTGTTGAGGGTTATGGCTTGGTTATGGCTTTAGTGTTGGGAAATTCGTTGGTTATCATTCATGAGGGTTATTATTGGAAATATGGTGTTGGTTTGAATGTCAGGTAGCATCTGTAGTCTGAGGAGTGGATAGTTGAAGATTGAGTTTCTTTCGAGCCGGATGATCAGTGTGGAAATGTGTTTTTGCGAAGGTTGCTAGTGCTAGTGGGAATCAATCCGCATGTAAGTGTTGGGTTTTGTGCAAGGTTGTTTTGGGAGGTCGGTGATAGCGACCAGTGGTTGATAGTTAGTGCCCTAAGTGGGGGAGAATTGGAAATTCTCTGGATGGTTGATAGGCTTGAGAGATTGTTTAGCTGCTTTGGATTCAGCAGTATTTTTGTCAGCTAAGAGCAGGCTGGTATGGGTGAGTAGCAGGCGTGCGGGGTAGGATACAGACCTATGGCATTGATTGTGGAGGGCCTGGGATCAGGCTGGGATCGAGTATGTACGATGGAGATAGAGTTTAGAACCCCTAGAGGGATAGAACAGTATGCGTGGGAGGAGTTTCTCGAAGGAGTAACTCGTATTTTTGATTGCTTGTCGAGCGGTCCAGATAGACTGAAGGCCGGTAGGCATACCAATCAGGCCGAAGGCTCGGGGAACGGTCCAGCCAGACTGAAGGCGTTTTGAGGGCGGTCCAGGTCTGCTGAAGGTTATGAGAGTGGTCCAGTTTGCTGAAGGCCTGGTAAGGCGGTCCAGTCATGCTGAAGACTCTGCATGTGTCGTTAGATCGATGCGAGAAACTAGATTGAGTATGTCGCAATCTGTTAGCGTTGTAAGGTCTGGCCCCGGATATTGATCACAATTAGTGGAGGTAGTGCATGGACTTGAGAGTCTTCGCGAGTGGATTCAGGGTATGTATGGTGCATGGGATAGCGGCTATGTCATAAGGAAAATGATGTAGTGTTGGGTGAGCACCGCGATGCTTGTGGTAGTGTCAAGACTACCAAGTGGATCTCCTTGGTAAGGAAAAAGGAA
This sequence comes from Lactuca saligna, assembly GCF_052625555.1. Lineage (NCBI taxonomy): Eukaryota > Viridiplantae > Streptophyta > Magnoliopsida > Asterales > Asteraceae > Lactuca > Lactuca saligna. The sequence goes on along the minus strand of NC_136419.1, from coordinate 191,542,034 downwards.
GGGGATGTAGCTCTGAGAGGGAGTGTAAGTCACAGAAGTGAAATCAGTAGTGCGAAGTTATGACTGAACTGTTTTCATTGTGGTTATTACGCAATGTGTGCGGCGGTGATATGGAAACACATCTGGATGGGATGTTTTCCGAGGTCACGAAAGGAATTCCGCGGGTGCAGAACCGAGAGGCCCGGAAGGGATGCAGGGATGGAGTCTTAGACTCCCAGTCTGATTCTGATCAAGGAAATGTGTATGTAGTAGTGGTTCATCCTGAGGGATGTTTTGAGGGTCGTCAATGTGATGGGATTTCGTAACCCGAGGGTGCTGGAGCTAGTTCAGCATGTGCAGGTGATTGCAAAAGGAGAACTCGTGGGATTTGCTCTGAAGAATGTGTCTTTTTGTCAGCATGGAATGGATAGAGTTGGACTCGGATTGGGAATCCGGTGGTGCATAGTTATTTATGGTTCATATGGGTCGAGTGATGGTTGTGATTTAGAGCAATGTTGCACCATCGGTGGTACTCAGTTGTTAGGTGTGGTTATCAAAGGGTAAAGCCAGTGGCAGGCTTGTGACAGTGGTCAGGACACCGCGAGAAAGGAGAAAGTGAGTTTTTTGTTTCCATGGTTATGCTTTGGGGAACCTGACTGGGTTAATGCCAGGAGTTGTAATGCGAGAGAATTTCAAGAGTTGAGTTGCCGCAGGCTTCGAGGACAATGCCTAATTTAAGTGGGGGAGAATTGTAACATCCCGGAATATCAAGAGTAGAGTTGAAGGGCTAAAAGTGAAAATATATAAAGGCAACTGGGCGAGTCCAAGGGTGGACTCGGCGAGTAGGGTCGCGACTTTGGTCGCGTGTTAAGTGGTCTACTCGGCGAGTCCAAAGATGGACTCGGCGAGTAGGAGCTGAGTGGAGAAAACCCTAAATCGGGAGGATGAGCCCTATTTAAAGGACATTATACCCTCTCCCCAGCCTCTTTGATCTCCCTTGAAGTCCAGAAACCCTAGATACGTGATTGTGGAGGATTTGAGTGCATTTAGAGCTTGGGGAAGTGATTGTTGAAGAAATCTTGAAGGAGAAGAGACTTGGATCAAAGAGCTTTGCAACGATTCAGATTAATCTCCTCTTGGAGCTTCCTTTTGAGGTACTGTTTCATTGTTTGAGCTGCTATTATCTAGATTCATCATTTTTGGAGGTGTTAGAGATCATATTTTTTGATGTATTGGAGTTTAGAGGTTAGATCTGAGATTGCTAACTCAGATCTGGAATGGAGAAGGGTTAGAATGCATAAAGGTCCCTGTTTTTGAGTGATTGATGGAGCTATCTTGTCCCAACCCCAAAACCTAGAGTGAAAATGCCTAGATCTTCTTGGATTCACGTAAAGATTGCCACTTTACATGATGGATGGCCTTAGGAGGGGTAGATCTATGGTTTGGATCATCTGCATGGCTTAGAAAGCCTCTGTATGGATTCAGACCCGGTGGTACTCGGCGAGTCACATGGGTGGACTCGGCGAGTTGCTTGAAGAAAGGCTGGAACTCGGCGAGTTGGAAGAACAACTCGGCGAGTTGGATGAAGATGGCTTGGAACTCGGCGAGTTGTAAGAACAACTCGGTGAGTAGGTTGAAGATAGTCGTAGACTCGGCGAGTCTGGTCGTAGGGTCCAAGTTTCTTTTGGAAAGGCTGTGACTCGGTGAGTCAAGGGATGACTCGGTGAGTTGGGTCGCAAATTTAAGGAGGTTCTGTGTATGGGGACTCGGCGAGTCATCGGGTTGACTCGGCGAGTAGAGTCAGTCAGGGGTAGACTTTAACTTTGACTTAGACCAAGGGTTGACCAATTGATTTCCAGGGGCATTTTGGTAATTGTTGCATATTGTTTTAAGTTCAGTGTATTGGTGGTGGGCCAGTGGTGGAGATCTTACCAGTAGTCGGAGCAGCTTGAGTTATCCGTTCAGCCGGTAGTTTCAAGGTGACTTATCCTCACTATATCAACAGGGTCTAAGGCACCAATGCCGGCCCTTTATCCGAGCAGCTTGAGTTATCGTTAGAGACCTGGTTAAGGTCGGTATCCTGGTATATAGGGTGATGCTATGCTAGTGACCGGTTAGGTCGTTATCCTGCTTAGAGTATTTTATGTTACGTGATCTGCTAGATCAGTTTGATTGAATATGAATTTTTATGTGATTGTATGTTTATGTGCACATGGTTGTTTGGACTGGAGTTGGGTTGAGGCGGGTCCTGCTTTGTGCTGTAGGCCAAGATACCCAGGGCGGACCGCTTGTTCCGAAGGCCCAGCGAGCGGTCCGGATAGGCTGTAGGCCCCACGAGGGCGGACTAGACGTGCCGAGGCTCGGAGAGTGGACCAGGCCGACTGAAGGCCCGATGCGGGCGGACCAGTCATACTGTAGACTCAGAGAGTGGACCAGGTGGGTTGAAGGCCCGGTGCGGGCGGACCAACCACACTGCAGACTCGAGGGACATGAATGGACTCGGAGGGTGGACCAGGTGGACTAAAGACCCGACACGGCGGACCAGTCCCACAGTAGACCCGATATGCATGGCTGTTATGTGATTCGATATGTATGGCATGTTACGTGTATGGTATATGTGGTTGGTATTTTTCGGGTATCTCACTAAGCTTTCGGGCTTACAGTTGTGGTTTAAATGTTTTTCAGGTTCTTCAGGAGACCGTGGCAAGGCGAAGGCGTGATCGTACCGCTCCTCGTGTTTATGTTTTATGATATGGACCTGGGAATACTCTGATAATAAATGTATTGAAAACCTTTTTGTAATAACTTAATGAATTGGGACGTTTTTGAAAAGTTTAAATTTTGTTGAAATTTTGGTCGTTACATGATAACATTTGGATAATTATCGACCGGCTGATGAAGAGTACATATATTCTCGCCACACGTGAAACGACTCCATTGGAGAAATACGCGTAAGTTACCTAGATGAAATTGTGGCAAATCATGATGTGCTACTATAGATTATTTCCGACTGTGATACTCGTTTCACTCTTCACTTTTGGGTGAGAATAATGCATGAATTAGGATCTTGAGTTTCTCTTAGTACAACTTATCATCCTCAGACAAATGATCAAAAGAAGAGAGCAATCTAAATAGTAGAAAATATGCTGAAGGTATATAAAGTAGTATATAAGCATAAATGTCATACTCAAATATGTTGGCGTGACGTAAGACGGAAGATCTTTAGAGGATCTAAAATGATTCAAGACATCACTAACAAGATACAAATTTTTCGAGAAAGAATGAAAGCGGCCCAGGATCGATAAATTCCCTATGCAGAAAAGAGAAGACGACCCGTAGAATTCCGGGTGGATGATTTAGTAATACTGAAGGTATTTCATGAAAAGATGTTATACTACTTTGGAAGAAAGAACGGTTGGTAAGCAAGCATATTGCTTGGAATTGCCTGAAGATTTAACAGATATTCATGAAGTGTTTCATGTGTGCTATCTGTGTAAAGGTTAAACATATATGATCAAATGGTTCTATTATCCGAGGTGAAACTGGATAATAAGTAGAAGAGATTGTAAATGAAAGAACGACTAATCTGCATAATAAAAAACTGAAGTTGGTGCTTCTCAAGTGGAAACACCATCGAGGGCCAAATTATACTTGGGAAAAATAAGAATGAAATAAGAGTGAAGTATCCCTAATTGTTTTAATCATTATGATTTCGGGGACGAAATCCTCAAAAGGAGGAGGTATTTGTAACATACACGTTCTGAAATTGTGTATTGTCATTATTAAAAGTGAATAAAATTGAATGTTGATTTCTAACAGCTAGTTTTTACTAGAAATGAAGTAAAACTATGTTTAGAATCACTCATAAAATATTGGAAGTCTTATGAGATTCCAATTAATAGCCAAATAGTGAAATTTAGCGAAAATATAAAATTTGAAATAAGTAAAATTTTATTATTTGATGTTGTAAATCATCTCGTTAGAAACTTGTAGGCGAAAACCTCGTCGAAATCCGAGTTATAACGAAGAAGTTATGACCAACCGAAGATCCGCGACAAAACCGGCACGGCGCCAAATGCAGTAAAAAGTGAGTTTTTGATAAACTACTTTTTAGCCTTAGTAATCTAAATTAAAGTCGTATTATTCGTTAAACCAAGAAATTCGATAAAAAGAACGTCAAATCTAACTTCTTATGAGCAAGTTATGATTTTCAAAGTTTCAACTTAGCAGTAGACAACTAAAAACTCGAATTTTAGATCGAGCGATATTTGACAGACACATCCTAAACAAGAATCGAAGGTCTCGTCATTTGTAGTACGATGGTAAAAAGTCTGACGAAAACGGATGTCGGATGAAGAAGTTATGAATTTTTACGGATTTTCCTGTCCCGGTCTATTAAAAATAATAATATTAAAATTAAATTCAAAATTAGCCGACGAAGTCTAAACGAAAGTTGTAGAGCGTAACTTTAGCTACGCACGCATATAAAGAACGTCAAAAATCGAGCTCGTATGCGAAAGTTATGGATTTTAGAAGTTTGGGACACATTTTCCAAGAAATTCGCATGAATGGTGCCAGCCTCGCGAGATCTCGCCTCGTGTCCGACATGCGTCACAATTCGGTTCGCCCAGAGCGTCGGTCCCTCGCATGTCCGATGCGTGCCGCTTTCTGATTCAGTCAATGTCACGACCAGTAGCCTTCCGACGCGCGCTTCGCACCGCCTTCGCCACATGCCCTTCGCTGCTGATGCCACCGAGCAGCTTCGTCACCCTTCCGTCCGAGCCTCGCTGGAGCCCTGCGTAGCTGCCGCGTGTCTTCGTTGAGTCATCTTCTCAGCCGAACCCTCTCCCTATAAATAGGAGGGTGCGAACCCTCCCGGCTAGAATTTAAAATTTTCCACTTTTAGCCTCTCTTTCCATATTTTCTTCATTTTGACTTTCCCCGAAGCCCCGGTATCAATTTTAGCATCCGAAACACGTCCCGAGACCCCCGAGAAGCCTGGAATTTTATCTTTTTGGTTTTGAAGCCCTACCTTCACAGAGCCGGTTTTCAATTAAGCTCCCGATTTTCAACATAGAAAGTCATATTTAAAGCCGAAATGTTGTCCAAATTACTATTTTAACCCCCGGTTAACTTAAGGTAAGTTCAATATATAGGAACAATTGTATGTTATATGTGCTATGTGCTTCTCAGTGTTATTATTTTGAGTTATTCTTCCGTGTTATTTTATTTGCTATTCTTATAGCAAATATAATACCTTTGACCATGTGATCAGTGAAAGGACTTAGATTCACATTGGTACTGGTACGTAGCCTCTGGCCATGTGGAGCATGTCTCCGTAAGAGAATGACTTTTATTCTACGACATTGGTATAAGGTTTGATAAGAGTGATATGTAGCCTCTGACCATATAGAGCATGACTCCGTAAGAGAATGAACTCTATTATATGGTATTGGCAAATGGTTAGACAGGGCTATAAGCCTGAAATCTACCAAAATGTTAATCAGAAATTTATATGTCTTCTGTGCCATTCGAGCCAAAGCTTTTTTATTGATGCATATCAAGTATTGAAATTGTTATGTCTCACTGAAAAGTATATATTTGAATAAAGTCTTTGATTGATATGAACACTTGTCATATGATTTCACATATGTCTTGTTGTTCCTCTTTGCTTTTGCCACATTGAAGTATATATATAAGGCATAAGATTATATTGTGTCTATTTATTGAATTCACTAAGCGTTATCGCTTATTCCTCTCAATATTTAACAATTACAGATGATGAGTATTCCAATATAGCTTTATACTGCTGAAAGGTTTAGAATATTTAATAGTATTTCTCTATATTTTTAATGTTCATGTATGTATATGAATAGTAGATTCCTGGGTAGACATGAAATGTAATAAAACTTAGTTGGTTTGTATCCAATCCTTTGTAATCACTTTATCAATATAAAATATTGTTTTATACATATGCATGTAGCATGTTTTGAGGAAGTAACTTAAGAAATCTTTTGAAATAGTATGAAAGTTCGGGTCTTTCATAAATATGAAAGTTGGGGTCTTTCAACACCGAATATGGTGAATTTAGATCCTCATTCACAATAGATATTCAAATCATCCTAATCACTCCGAAATGGTTACATGCTAGTTCTAATATCGTAGACGTACGCTTAGAATCCTACACACATAAGGTTTCCAGATCCGATCGGCAACATACCATAGATCCAAACAAATAATATCATATATGGCAAACATATAACATTTAGCACATAAAAGCATTTTAGGCAACTTTCCTAAATAAACTAGTGCTCGTGTCTAAAATATAACAGACACACATCTCACAATTTCACTTAGCATTCTAAGTTTAAGTCTAGAAATCCTACAAATTACCAGTTTGCTTAAACTAATGCTCTGATACCAACTGTGACATCCCCAAAATCTCGGCCAAAAAAGACCGGTTTCATTTAAGTTTTTTAAACATTTTCAGAGTAAATCCTTTTGATTTTAAAAGAGATGCAGAATTTGTTCCCAAAAGTAAAGATGAAAAAATAGATTTTTTATCAAAACATTTCATGAAGAAATATAATTTCATTTCATAATAAAAAAACAGGGATGTCATGTTCTAATACAGATCATAAAGCATAAACGATAACATTACAAGTCATTCAACAAACATATACATAGACAGACTTGTAAACAAAACAACTTGATGATTCATCCATCTTATGCCCTAGCGCCACTTCCTATAATACAAAGAAACTGAGTGGGTCGGACTTGAGAGTCTGGTGAGCATATAGGGTTTTCAACCCACAATAAATAATTATATTAATTTCATAAACCAACAAAAACCCAATTACCCATTTCCATTATCCTTACTTTACGTCCCTGAATACTTTTCTCAAGGGACCTATTCTAAGAATATTTCAACGGGCGACAACACATGCAGCGGGGGTTTCCCAGCAATATATTTCAAATAAGGCAACCATGGGGGATAGAGTACAGCGAATGAACACCCAAGTTCATTAACACCTACAGGTGGCGAGCATGCTAGTGTTCTACAAGACTATCTAGAAAAGTCCATGGTCGTCATCTAAACTCCGCTAGATGACTGAATCAAAAGCAACAACATCGAGGCCTCTCTTCATTTTAACACACATCAACTATCTAGCCATGCTTTACCCAAAACTTTTGTAGATAAAAATACATATACGGTTTGAATTATGTATAAAACATTTATTCAACACTTATTTCAAATAAACAAATAATGTATAAACACATAACACGTATTTCAAAGCAAATACTTCATGTCTATGTGTTAGAAGAAAGTAACCACACACTCACGTGTATAAACAATATATATATACATAGCATGTATTTTATAAAATACTTCATATCTATGTGTAAGATGAAAGTGACTATACACTCACATGATTAGAAGATGATTGGACAGTACTATGACTTGTAGAAGTAGTATTCTTCGGTAGATCTGGAAGATCTTCACAAAAACCGGGCTCCTCGCGCGCAGAGCTTCGGCTTGGGAATCTCACCTCTCGGGATCTTCGGGACTTCGGGACTTGCTTTGGGACTCGGGAATGATATCGAGGCTTCGGGATATAATTGGTACGCAAACCGATGCAAAAACTAGAGAGAAAGGAAGAAAAATGGTTGATCTCGGTTTCTATTTATAGGGTGCTGGGTCTGGGATAACGCTGGGTGTACTCAGTATGTTGGGCATAATCTTGGTTACGCTGGGTGTACTTCGATGTCACTGCATGCATCATTGGGTGGCACTCGAGTATTGGTTAGGCAACTTGCACTCATCCGAGTACGTTGGGCGTACTCAAATTATGCTCGGCGTATTTTGACTCGTCAAACTTCTAAATTGCGTAACTTTCGCATACGATCTCCATTTTCGACGTTCTTTATATCCACATGTAAGTGAGACTATGCTCTACAACTTTCGTTTAGACTCCGTCGGCTAATTTTCACTTTATTTTTTAATATTTATTTTTAGTAGGCCGGGACAGGAAAACTCAGTTATAAATTCATAACTTCTTCATCTGACGTCCATTTTCGTCTGTCTTTTCACCAATGCACTACCATCAACGAGATCTTTGATTCTCGTTTAGATTATTTCGACCAATAATCACTCGATCTCGAATCGGGTATTTGGGATGCATACTACTAAGCTGAAACTTCAGAAAATCATAACTTCCTCATACGAAGTCAGATTTAGGCATTCTTTTTATGCACGCTCTCGGTTTAACATTATACGTCTTTCGTGTTGATCACTAAGTCTAAACATCACTCCTTCGTAAATTCACTATTTACGTCACGCTGTGCCACACCGGTTTTGTCGTAAAACTTCAACAGGTCATAACTTCTTCATTATAACTCGGATTTCAGCATTCTTTATATATTCGAAAACCTCGTTTCAACTACTACCACATCATCCATAGATATCGGCTTTATCTAACATTTCATTTTTACACTTATTTTTATTCTTGATTAAATCAAATCACATAATTAAGCAGATAAGTATAAAACACATAATTCGCAAATAATACATTCTTATTATTTCAAATGGGTTACAAAGGTTAACCTAGACTATTACATTGCTAAAAATGGCAAGCCCAGAAACACGACCGTTACAATAAGAGTGACGACTATTACCTAGGATGAAAAGATTACATATTTTGTTGATGATTTCGGGACGTAACCACCCTAAGAGGGAGATAATTATAACGCCATAGATTCGAACTAATCAATTAAGAGATAATAAGCGTTAATATTGACTTTTGATAGAAGATTATTTTGAATAAATAATCTTAACCATGTTATACTATATGTCACAAGTGCTCCATAAATATAAAGAACACTTAAATCCGAGTTATAACGAAGAAGTTATGACCCGTCAATATTTTATGGCTAAACCTGCACGACACTACGTAACGTAAAATGTGAGTTTGAGATAAAATACTTTTTAGCCTTAGTGATCTAAACGAGAGTCGTAGTATATGTTAAACCGAAAACATACATAAAAAGAACGTCCAAATCTGATTTCGTACGAGGAAGTTATGATTTATCTAAGATTTGGCATCCAGAGCACTCACTCGACTACTCGTCACAGTGAGATCTCCTGTGCAAGATTATGGACAGTCATCGTTCACAAAGCGATTCAGTAACTCAAGATTCCAGTGATGTCTGATGCGTTGATGGCTCTTATCACAATACTTCATACTACCGGCATCATTGTGGCTGATTCTTCAAAGTTTTCCATAGTGTGGAGCCCGAAATTCAAATTTTATGTAGATTAATTTTTTGCTGACACAACCTAAATGAGAACCGTAAACAGACGTCGGATGACAAAGTTATGAATTTTTAACAGACTTTAACTGTCTCAGCCAGTTAAAATATAACTTTAAAAATAAAGTCGAAATTAGCCGACGAAGTCTAAATAAAAGTTGCAGATGTCGTCGATACCTACACATGGATAAAAAGAACATACAAATGGAGCTTATATGTGAAAGTTACGGATTTAAGAAGATAATTAGTTTTTGGAGTACCCTACGAGTAACACATGACGCGATCTAAGCCATTGCTTCTTCCCTACGCCTTGCCACCAGATGGTGATATTTAGCACCCCAACACGATGTGTTGGGCTCAATAATACAATGTGTTGACCATTTCCAGCCTATAAATAGAGGCGCAAGTTATCCCATTTTTTCACACCTTCCCACTTCTCTTCTACCAAACACTCCTAAAGCCTCAGAGATTTTCTCTAGCCCTTATTAGGAGTTAGTAACGAATCCCAGGGTGCTAGAAGGCTCCGAGAAGAAGAGCTTTTGACTCAGAAGTTTTGCCCATGTAGAGCCCGATTCTTCGCTAAACCCCCTTGTAAGTGAGTTATGCTTACCCTACTTTAAGTATAACTTATATTTAAGTTCCTTGTCGTTATTATGAACCTATAAGCAATATATATGCTAAGAATAAATTATAAAAAGTGTTATTATAACACCTTTTTAACTGCTCACAATACGGGAAATCTGGTTTGAAGGGCCACATACGGTTGTTGGATTTCAAAACAGCTTAAATGCCAAAATGGTCCTGCCCTCCGGTGTATTATGTCCAGCCCCTGTGTGTACATAGTAGTTGAAAAGTATTGTTTAACACTTATAAAACAATATCGCTCGTAGACATTGAGTTAAGTATTCGCAATAAATATTAGACTAAAATATAGCAATAATAATGCTATGTTTCGTCGAAGGAAAAGATGATTGTTAGAAGCGAAGTGTCATCCAAATTTCGAGTCATCACTTTAACAAGTGAGTGAATAGTTACTTTCATCTTACACATAGATATGAAATATTTATTATAAACTATGTGCTATGTTATTATCTATGTTCTTGATATATATGTTGGATGAATATTTTATACATATTTTACGTGATTTAAACTATATATGTATTTTTATACCTATAAATATATTGGGTAAAGATGGTTAGAAGAGTGATGAGAGATGGGTGATGATAGAAAGGTGATGATAAGTAGGTGATGATAGATATGCGATGATAAATAGGTGATGCATATGAGAGATTATTAGGAGATGCCACAACCTTAACCTACGATGTTGCAATGTTGCGATGTAGTCATCTATCATAGTATACATGACGACCACTAAGTTATGTGGAAATACCGGCATGCTCATAACATGTAGGTGATGAATTATGAGTTTAGGTGATGTAGTACATACGTATTCAAGCGATGATACGCTAACCCTTACTGGACACGTATTAGGGGAGCGATCCCCGAAACAGTATTGTCTATGCGATGTAGGAGATTATCCTTAGGAAAAGCCCTATAGATGAATATTGGCAGCTATGGACTTAGTGCCTAATAGATAAAATCATCAGCAATGGACTTAGTGTCTGTTATATAAACCTTGGTACTGATGGACTGTGTGCTTATTCCTTAGGACAATCCTTAGGAATAAATATTGAGGAGCAAATGATTCTTAAGGAAGATACTTAAGAATATTGAGGAATAGACAAAATCGCTTGCTATTTATAGTATCTGAGGAATCACATTACACTTGGCATAAATCTCTGGTACGCTGGGCGTACTGTGTGGCGGTGTTCTACACTAAGAGTAGCTTCGGTACGTTGGGCATACGAGACGTGTCTTCTGATTGGAACCCAGGCCTTGGTCGTGGTTGAGTTGGGACATATGTCATCATGCGAAGGCGCTTGGTGGCTAATATGTGTCTTCGTAGTACGCTGGGCGTACTTCAAAATTCTCTAAATTTCAAATACGAATCCCGTTTTTGACATTGTTTATATCCACGTGTAGGTGAAATTATGATCTACAACTTTCGTTTAGACTTCGTTGGCTAATTTTGACTTAATTTTTAATATTATATTTTTAACATGCCGACATAGGAAAAGTTCGTTAAAAATTCATAACTTCTTCATCTAAAGTCCGTTTTCGTCTGTCTTTTTACCGTTGTACTACTGTTAATGAGACCTTCAATTCTCGTTTAGGTTGTGTCGGCTCAAAAATCACTCGATCTTTATTTCGAGTTTTTAGTTGTCTACTACTATACCGAATCTTAGAAAAATCATAACTTCCTCATATGAAGTCAGACTTTAACGTTATTTTTATGAAAGTTCTTGGTTTAACGAATACTACAACTTCCATTTAGATCATAAAGGCTGAAAAGTAGTTTATTGAAAACTCACATAACTTCTTCGTTAGAACTCAGATTTTGATGAGGATTTCGCTAAAATGTTTCTAACGAGATTCTTTAAAACTTTCAATAATATAATTTACTTATTTTCAATTTTATATTTTCGTTAATTTCAATAGCTGACATTTGATTGGAATCTCATAAGACTTCCAACACTTTCTGAATAATTCTAAATATAGTTTTACTTCAATTCTAGTAAAAACTATCTGTTAGAACTCAACGCTCAAAATCACATAACATTTCATAATATTATTCACTTTCAAAAGTTACAAAACACGATAACCGAACGTGTATGTTACAAATACCTCCTCATTTTAAGGATTTCATTCCCGAAATTACATCGATTTAAATAAATGGGGATATTTCGCTCTTATCTCATTTTTATTTTCCCAAGTATAATTTGGGCCTTGATGGTGTTTCCATTTGACAAGTACCAACTCCACTTCTGTATTACACAATTAAGTCATTCTTTCGTTTATGATTTCTTCAGGTTCTTCCTGATATCTTAATTTATTATCGAGTTTCACCCCAGATAACGGAATTGTTTCATCATAAATGCTCCAACATTTACGCAGATAACTCACATTAAACACATTATGAATACCTGCCAAATATTCTGGCAATTCCAAGCGGTGTGCTTGTTTACCAATTCTCTGGATGATTTTGAATGGACCAACAAATCTGGGACTCAATTTTCCTTTCTTCCCAAATCTCATAATTCCTTTCCATGGGGATACCTTTAGTGTTACAAAATCACCCACCTAGAATTCTATGGGACGTCTCCTCTTTTCTGCATAGGACTTCTGTCGATCCTGGGTCATTTTCATTCTTTCTCGTACAATTTGAATCTTGTTGGTGGTGTCTTGAATTATTTCAGGGCCTCCAAGGATTTTCTGTCCTATATCATGCCAACATAATGGCATACGACATTTACGACCATATAATGCTTCATATGGTGGCATTTTGATTGAAGTGTGATAACTGTTATTATATGAAAATTTGACAAGAGGTAAGTACTTATCCTAGTTACCACCGAGCTCCAAGATACATGTACGAAGCATATCTTCTACTATTTGGATTTTTCTCTCCATCTGAGCGTTTGTATGGGGATGATAAGCTGTGATGAGAGCAACTCGAGATCCCAATTCACATTGCATACTTGCCCAAAAGTGAGAAGTGAAGCAAGTATCACGATCCTAAATGATCTTTAGTGGCACACCATGTCTCGCAACAATTTCATCCAAGTATACTTGTGCATATTTCTCCATTGGAGCTGTTTCACACTTGACGAGAAAATGTGCACTCTTAGTCAGGCGGTCGACTATTACCCAAATTCTATCATTTTGTCTAGCAGTATTTGGTAATTTGCTAATAAAATCCATGAACAGCTCTTCCCATTTCCATACAGGAACACTAAGACTTTCTGGAGTTACATAAGGCTTTTGGTATTCTGCTTTGACTTGTAAGCATACTAGACATTCTTGCACATATCTTCCAATGTCTCTCTTTAATCCTGGCCACCGATAATCATCCCATACGTCATAATACATTTTACTTGTACCAGGATGTATTGGTAGTTTAATTTATAGGCTTCACCCAAAATCTTCAGTCTTAATCTGCCAATCTTTGGAATCCATAGCCGATTCTTAAATACCTTCAATCCTTGTGGATCATCAAGTAAATTATCAGTATAATGTATCATCCCTTCTTTCTTCACATTTTATGGCTATAAGGCCTCTACTTGCCATATCTCTAGTTCATCAAGAATAGTGAACTTTGTTGTAGTGTGAGTAATAGTATAACACATACTATTACGATAAAATTTTCTGCTAAGAGCATCAACAACTACATTGGCCTTTCCAGGATGATACATGATTTTACAGTCATAATCTTTAATCACCTCCATAACTCGTTGTTGTCTCATATTCAGTTTTGCTGACTGAATATATACTTGAGACTTTTGAGGTCAGTAAACAATTGGCATTTTGTACCAAAAAGATAATGTCTCCAAAGTTTTAGGGAAATCAGATAATGTATCCAAAGTTTTAGGGAAACTGAATGGCATGACAAGGAATTCGAAATGCCCATAACGAGTACGGAAAGTAGTTTTCGGCACATCCTGCTCGTGTACTTTCAACTGATGATAGCCAGACTTGAAATCAATCTTTGAGAAATAGCTAACACCATGAAGTTGATCAAATAAATCGTCAATGTGAGGTAGTGGGTACTTGTTCTTGATAGTTACCTTATTTAGCTCACGGTAATCAATACACATTCACATCAAACCATCTTTCTTCTTGACAAATAACACTGGAGCACCCCAAGGAGAGGTACTCGTTTAAATAAAGCCTTTGTCAAGTAATTCCTGTAGTTGGATCATCATTTTTTTTCATTTCAACTGGCGCAAGATGATAAGGAGTCTTTGCAATTGGAGCAGCACCAGGGACAAGGTCAATTCGGAATTCTACTTGTTAATCCGGAGGTAGTCCAGGCAAATCAACAGGGAAAACATCATGATATTCGTTAACAATGGGAACATCATTTACAATTTTCTTCTCCTCTTTTGAGATATCAATTGTGTAAGCTAGATAAATAGAACACCCTTTCGATATAAACTTACGGGCTTTGAGGAAAGAGATTATTTTTAAGATTCTTTGTTCTCCGTAGACATAAACAGGATTCTTCCCTTCAATAGGAATGTGTACTATCTTTTCATAGCACAAGAGTTCCGCGTGGTTCTTTGGCAACCAATCCATGCAAAGAATAATATCAAAGTTGGCCAAGGAGATAAGAATTAGATTAGCAAGAAAATTGTAGCCTTCAATTTCTATGACACAATCCCTATAGATTTTATCAGCAAGTAATGATATATACTTCCCGCAGTATCTATGTGAAATGGTTGTGCGAGTGTATGTCAAGCAATTTGAAAAGAATGCACAAATTCATGAGACACAAAAGAATCTGAGGCACCAGAATCAAATAAGATGTGAGCAAGTTTAGGGTTGACAAGAAACGTACCCGTCACAACATTCGGGTCCTTGCGTGCCTCCTCTGTGGTAATCTGGAATGCACGTCCCTAGGCTTTAGGCACCTCCTCCTTTTTAGTTGGAATATTCTTTGGTTGTTGAATGGAAGCTTGAATTCCCGCCATTTGGCTAGTAAAAGTAGGGCAGAAACGCTTCCTGTGGCCAGTAACATCATATGCATAGCAAGTAATATCCTTCACTGGCTAAGCTGGCTTTATGTGAGTTGTTTCTTCACATCCATTACAGACCACATATTCCTTTTTTATTTTGTATTTTCCCTGATGATTCTTTCCACAAATGTGACATGATGGGGACTAAAGTGAAAAAGATTGTAACCTGCCACGGCCACGAGAGGTATTATAACATTGCACTTGCTTGTTAGGTTCAGATCGAACGGATTGAGCTGGTGGAATAGAAGAAACAGAAACAGTTTGATTGGTATGTGGATGCTTTGGAACAGAAAGAGTGGCACCCCGTATTTCTAAGTCATGCCCGTGTCTTCGGGCATACTCAACAACTTTATCAAACGATAGAACATCCCAATTGACTACGAAATCGTAGATTTCATGTCATAATCCCTCCATGAATAACTGAATTTTCTCGTCTTCAGTTGGAATATACTTTACAGCAAACCGTGCTTTTTGATTAAACTGAGTTTCATATTCATTCACAGTCATTCCTCCTTGTTTAAGCTCGAGGAATTATTTCTCCAATCTCCTCCTGATGTCTAGAGGACAATACTTTCCTAGAAAGCGAGTTTTTGAGCATTTCCCAAGATATATTCTCTTGGTCATACTTGTTGAGAGCTTCATATGTTGCTTCCCACCAGACCAAGGCTTCTCCGATGAGCATTGCAGAAGCATAATTAGCCTTGTCTTCATCAACCATACGAGAGATACAAAATACTTTTTCTATGTTTTGGATCCATGTAAGAGCAATAATAGGATTAAGAACACCTGAAATCTCCATAGCACCATTACTCTTGAAAGTTTTGAATGAAGGACGTTTCGCCTCCCCTTTAGAAGATTCTCCGATGGCCTTCTCTTTGCCTTTATCATTATTCTTTTTGTGTTCTTCGAGAATCCGTCGAATAACATCAGTAAGTTTATCCATAAGTCGCTCCTCACGAAGGGATACTATTGTATCTCCTTCATCTGGATGAGGCTCTCCACCCACCTCTAGCGTATGGCTACTCACCTGTTCAGCTATTTTTATGAAAAATTGGAGTAATATAGTATTTTATAATATTAGGATTTATTATTACCTAATACTTTACTTAAGTCTTTCCTGTGGTTTATATCCATATACTGACAACAAATCCGCTCATATATTGAACTTCCAATAGTTTAAGTCTAAATACCAATCCTTGGAATTTAGTTCGCTTAATCTACTGCTCTGATACCATGATTGAGAGAACCCCTTCAATAAAACTACATCATATTACTCCAAAACATGCTACATGCATATTCATAAATAATATTTTACATTGATAATTTGATTACAAAAGACTAGATACAAACTGACTATTTAGACTATTACAAAGTGTTATATATTACATAACTATCCAGGATACTATAGTTTTATACATACATGTGTACAAATACAAAAGTAATAGTTTTAACTATTCAAAATCTTTTATCAGTATATGACTATACTGGATGCTTATTACCTGCAAACTGAGAGGGGTAAGCGGTGATGCTTAGTGAGTTCAATAGATACAATATAACGTTGTGTCATAAATATACTTCAATATGGCAGAAGCAAAGAGGAACAAGGAACAACAAACGCATATGTGAATCATGTGACAAGCTTTCCATATCAATCAATGATTTGATTCAAAGATATACAATCAACAATACATAACAATTTCAATACTTGATATACATCAATAAAGCTTCATTCAATCAATGATTTGATTCAAATATATACAATCAATTAGACATAACAATTTCAATACTTGATATACATCAATAAATCCTCGGCCCAAATGGCACACAAGACATACACTTTCTGATTTAAACATTTTGGTAGATTTCTAACTTTTAGCCTTATCAAGCCTTCTTCCAATGCCACAGGGGTAGAAGTCATTCTCTTACGAGACATGCTCTACACGCCTAGAGGCTACATACTAATACCACTATGAATCTAAGTCCTTCCATTGATCACATGGTCAAAAGTACAACTTTGCTACCATAATAGCACAGAATAATAACATGGAAAAGCACATAGCACATATAACACATAACATACAATTGTTCCTATATATTGAACTCACCGTGAAATAACCGAAGGAATAAATGATAATTTGGGCAACACTTCGACTCTAGAGATGACTTTCTATGACGAAACCGGGATTTTAGTTGAAAGCCAACCTTACTTGGGCAGAGTTTTGACTAGAAAATATGATTTTCTCGGGAGCTTCGGAGCGTTGGGACTTGCTTCAAGTGTCGGCGATGATACCAGGACCTCGGGGGGGGGGGGGGGGTTAAAAGTAGGTAAAAAGGAGAGTAGAGAGTGAAAGATGTAAGAATTTGTAAACTAACACCGGAGAGCTTCGCTTGCTATTTATAGTATCCGATGGCTCTCATTACGATAGGCGTAAATCTCTGGTACGTTGGGCGTACTGCGTGGTGGTGTTCTAAGTTGAGCGTAGCTTCGGTACGTTGGGCGTACGAGACATGTCTTCTGATCAGAACCCGGGCCTCGGTCGTGGCTGATTTAGGACACATGTCATCATACGAAGGTGATTAGTGGCAAATATGTGTCTTCGTAGTACATTGGGCGTACGTATGAAGTACACTGGGTGTACTTCTCCGGCCAGCCTCGTAATTTGTGCCATAAACTTCAAAATTCTGTAACATTCCCATACGAACTCCATTGTTTATGTTCTTTATATCCACACGTAGGTGAGTTTATGCTCTACGTTTAGACTCCGTTGGCTAATTTTTAATTTATTTTTAATATTATATTTTTAACATGCCGGGACAGGAAAAGTTCGTTAAAAATTCATAACTTCTTCATCCGACGTCCGTTTTCGTCTGTCTTTTTACCGTTGTAATACTATTCATGAGACCTTCAATTCTCATTTATGTTGTGTCAGCTAAAATATCACTTGCTATTTATTTCGATTTTTTAGCTGTCTACTGCTATATCGAATCTTAGAAAAATCATAACATTCTCATATGAAATCAGACTTTGATGTTCTTTTTATGAAAGTTCTTGGTTTAACGAATACTACAAGTTTTATTTAGATCATAAAGACTAAAAATTAGTTTATCAGAAACTCACTTTTTACGTCATACGGCGTCGTGCCGGTTATGTCGCGAAGTTTTAAGGAATCATAACTTATTCGTTATAACTCAGATTTTGATGAGGTTTTCGCCTAAATGTTTCTAACGAGATTCTTTACAACTTTCAATAATATAATTTTACTTATTTTCAACTGTATATTTTCGTTAATTTCGATAGCTGACATTTGATTGGAAGCTCATTAGGCTTCCAATACTTTCTAAATGATTCTAAAAACAGTTTTACTTCAATAATCGATAATCGATGCAAACTCCCTGTGGAATCTTTGAAGAAAATCTCCAGGTCATCACTGCCACTACCATTGACCCTGCAGCTTGGTAACCTCCTCCCACCAGTCTCGTGCTCCGTCCCTCAGTTGGCAAGATGAAAATCCCACATTTTCTACCTCAGGAAAAAGCTCACCCATTGAGCATTCTCCATGTCAGCGATCCAACGACGACTAGTGATGGGATCCTTAAACCTAAAGAAATCAGGAGCTCTACAAGCCTTGAACTCCTGAAATGAAGGAGTTCGAGCTCCAATCTAACCCGCAACAATCTTGGCTCAAAAAGACCTAAGCCTCCTATCCATCAAATCTATAATCCCCTCCTTGATGGTACCAAAAAAAACAGGGTAGCATCCACAGTACCGCTACACACAGCATCTCATCAATTGGCTCGCTACTTGAACCCGAGCCTGAACCAGAACCCGAACCTAAACCAGAAACTAAACCTCCTCGAGTAGTCATTGCCATCCTCAAACTAAAACACAACATAAAAACAATCAGAAAAGCATTTGAGGGGACTCCTATACATAGGCCTCCTTAGAGTTTCCAGATTTACACTAGTCTCAGGTACATGACATGTGCTTCTAGTAGTACGGGCCCAATAATACCTTCCAAACCTACATGTACCTTCCTTAAGGTCAGTCCTGATCCCTCTAAGTCATTACACTAAAACCAAAAATGGATCCTATGATATTATACATATCCTAGAGTCTCCTAGGAATTCCGAACTCCTACCACTTGCAATACCAAGAACCTCAATCAAAACCGTTGGTTGCCTTATGCATGCAAGTTATACACAAAATAGGATCACATAGACTATTAAATGATGATTTTATCCTAAGTCCACAACCAAACAAGGAATAGGAAATGAGGCCAAATCGATCATTCTATGGCTATACAATCCTAATCGTATACAACTTTGAAAGCATACACTTAGCAAATAACTATGTCGATATCAATTCCAAGTAATACATAGCATCAAGTTCTACTTGGAAATAAGGAATCTCACAAATAAGGCAATTCTATCATATGATTCTTGAAGGTATCCTTAGCCCTAATCTAGCATGCAATTCTCATATCAAGCATACTACTCATAATACATATATATGGGTAATTTCGCACGCATCACACCCCCTCTTCTTAATAAAAATCCTTTTTAAAAGTTTAACTCCATTTTTATTAAGAGAACTAACATGTCCTCGGTTTGAGTTCAGACACACCCAAAAAGTATGCCTGAATCCCTCAAACCAAGGCTCTAATACCAACTTGTAACAGCCCAAAAATAATAGTAATTTTTTTCTTTTTAAAGTTTATCAAATCATTCATTAAATTATTCAGAGTTAACATCAGGCCATAATATCCAAAACATCAGAGTACAAATATATCGAATGCGGAAATCATGAGGGGAGGATGTTATGCCATCACGCCAGGCCCTTCCCTTTTGAAATGGATGTACCTAAAACCATAAACATAAGGTGTAAGCATAAAGTTGTAACGCTTGGTTCAGATATAAATCATTTCTTAAATATTTGGAATTATTGTTGGAAATTGATGAGTTGGGGAGCTCTAACTCGTCGTGTTGAGAAGGGTTGTAGCCGCGGGTTTTAATGGCCCAACTCGACGAGTATGGATGCCCCAAATCGACGAGTTAATGGCTATGAAGAAAACCCTAATTTTAGGGTTTTGCACCCAATTTAAAGACCTTAAACTGTAACACCCAAAATTTTCAAATAATTTTTCACATTTAAAACACACATTCATTCATAATTGTTATAAAAATATCAATGTGTCACATAATCAATTCATAACATCACATCCCAAGATCAAATATGTAAAAGCTCCTCGAGTGTGTACTGATCAAGCCGACGCCTTCCCGCGATCCTCACTGGTACCTGAAACACATAACATAACACTGTAAGCATAAATGCTTAGTGAGTCCCCTAAAATACCACATATAACACATATTAGCCACTTGAGGCTATAACTCTGCGGACCCTCTAGTCCTAACTTTGTGGACTCTCTGGTCCTAACTCTGTGAACCTTCCGATTCTAACTCTGTAAACTCTGGAACATTCACAACATAAATTACATATAAATAATGCAATGCATCACAATCACATAAAGAACATAAAAGATACCCTTTCATATAAATCTAATTACCACTCTAGGTAAAGTATAGTGAGAAGACTCACCTCGGTAACTTGGTAATCTCGAACTCTGAAAAATCTGATCTAGCCTCCACCTAATCATATGAAATAAACACTCTAAATCAATACATCTCTCAAGGCTAGACTATTCCCTCTCTTAGTACTCTCAGAAGGGTAAAAGACCATATTACCCCTCTGATGGCTCCAAGACCCTAAAGTTGACCAAACCCTAAAAGTCAACAAAAGTCAACTCTCCAAGTTACGTTACGCGTACCAAACATGTACGTTGGGTGTACCCGGTGTCTTCACAGAAATGGGGTGCGCGACCCCTTACGTTGCGCGTACTGAGCTTACGCCCCGCGTAACTACCAGTTTTAGACTCTAAGCTTTTGGGGTCTTAAACTGTTAAGACCCACGTCCAACTGCTAGATCTGACCACTTCTAAGCCTTTTAATCCATAAAGTTGGTGACTTTAAGCCTTTACATGGCTGGACAAGTCACTATCACCCATAATATTCCATTTCACAACTCAAGAGAGCTCATAACTCAAGCATGACCTCATACCAACGACCAAGATGGAAACTTTATAGCTCTATAACACAAATACTACTGAAATGGGACAGATCTAGGTCATGGAGCACATTAGTCTCCACCTTTGGGACTTTTAACCCTGAAATAGTCCATGCAACATCAAACCAAATAAGGAGGAAAGTTTTGAACTTTATACCTCTAGATGAACCTCCTTTCTCTGAAGATCTCAGATCCAACCTTGCACTTCAAGCCCTGGCCTCCACAAGCTCTTCTCCTTCTTCTTCACTAACACACCAAAACACTTATAGCTCCAAAACACACACACTCAAGCTATGGACGATGGATGGATCTCTCTTAGGGTTTCACTCTCTGATATGGAGGCTGAGAAATGAGCCTTAGAATCCTTTAAATAGTGCACAAGCCAAACATTTAGGGTTTGCATCTGGACCATTACGTCCAGCGTACTCAGGCAAGTACGTGTCCAAATTAAGCGCATGAGTACACGCAACGTACTCCCCAGTACGCCCAACATCCTCATTTGCTACAAGAATTCTCTCAAGGGACCACTCTTGACAACTTGACAAAATGGAAGGATTTAATAGGTTTACCTAGATTTCGAGATGTTACAATTCTCCCCCACTAGAACTAGACTTCGCCCTCGAAGTCTCATGCCGAAAACAACTCTGTATGCTGCTCTCGCATCTCTGACTTTGTCTCCCAAGTCAGCTCGGACCCTTTTCAGTGCTGCCACTGGACCTAAACCAGAGGAACCTCCTTGTTCCTCAGAACCTTGACCTTCCGGTCCAAGATCGCGATCGGTATCTCAACATAATTTAGCCATGAGTCCACCTGGATATCGTCTTACGGCACTACCGCCAACTCGTTGGCTATACACTTCGTCAGCTGAGATACGTGGAAAGTATCATGAATCTGGTTCAACTCCGCAGGTAGCTCCAATCGATATGCTACCCTGCCTACCCTCGCGATCACCCTGAACGATCCAATGTACCGGAGCCATAACTTGCCCTTTTTTCCTTAATCAGATCACTCCTTTCCAAGGAGACACTCTCAAAAGTACAAAATCTTCAACCTGAAACTCGAGTTCGGATCGTCTCTTGTCCGCATAACTCTTCTGGCGACTCTGAGCTGTCAACAATCTTTGTCTGACCTGATGTATCTGCTTTGTCATCTGAAGTACTAACTCAGTGTTACCCAACACTCGTTGCCCAACCTCTCCCCAACAGATGGGAGTCCGACACCTCCGCCCATACAATAACTCAAAGGGAGGCATACCGATACTCGAATGGTGACTGTTGTTATAAGAAAACTCAGCCAAAGGCAGATATGTGTCCCAACTCCCTCCGAAGTCCAACATACATGCCCGAAGCATGTCCTTGAGCGTCTGAATCGTCCGCTCACTCTGTTCATCCGTCTGTGGGTGGTAGGCGGTACTGAAATGCAGCCTAGTACCCAACTCCTCATGGAACTTCTTCCAGAACCTTAAAGTGAAACGCACATCTCGATCTGAGACAATCGAGATCGGTACACCATGCCACGATACCACCTCCCTCACATAAACCTATGCCAACCTCTCTGCGGAAGAGCTGTCACTAATAGCGAGAAAATGAATGCTCATTGTCAGCCGGTCGATGATCACCCTAATTGTATCGACACCTCTTGCAGTCCTCAGAAATTTGGTGATAAAATCCATGGAAATCTGTTCCCACTTCCACTGGGGAACCTCAAGTGGCTTTAATTTGCCATGTGGACACTGGTGCTCGGCCATAACCCTGAGACAGGTCAAACACCTCTCTACAAACCATGCTATGTCCCTCTTCATACAGGGCCACCAATAGTCTCTTTCAGGTCCAAATACATCTTAGTAGCCCCGGGATGGATCGAAAACCTCAACCTGTGTGCCTCCTCCATCAAAATGGCATGTGCCCCACCCTCAAATGGCCCCCAAATCCGGCCCAGGAAGGTCATAAGCCCCCGACTATCAGTAACGAACTCAGATATTTATCCGATCACCCGCTTTCGCTTGTGGTTTTCCGGTCTCATGGCCTCTACATGGGCCTCCCAAATGGTGTCCAACACTGGGGTCATCACTGTCAACTTCAAACAAACATCTTGCAATTGGGAACCCTTTGTCCTACGACTCAACGCATCAGCTACCATGTTAGCCTTGCCCGGGTGGTACAAGATCTCACACTCATAATCCTTTACCACATCCAACCATCTCCTCTGGCGCATATTCAGATTGGGCTAATCCATCAAATACTTCAAGCTCTTGTGGTCCGTGTATATAGTACACCGAACCCCATACAAATAGTGATGCTAGATCTTGAGGGCGAACACTAATGCCCCTAACTCCAGATCGTGGGTGGGATACCTTGTCTCATGAGGCTTCAGCTGCCTCAAAGTGTATGCTATCACATACCCTCTCTACATCAACACCACACCCAGTCCTGATATCGACACATCACAATATACCATAAAGTCCTCCATTCCCTCTGGAAGGGCCAACACTGAGGCTTCGCACAATTTCTGGCGAAGTGTCTCAAACGAGGTCTGCTGCTCTGGACCCCAATTGAATGTTATGCCCTTCCGGGTCAACTTGGTGAGAGGAATCGCAATCTTGGAGAAATCTTTGATAAATCTCCGATAATAGTCGACCAGAAAAAACTCCTGATCTCCAAGGGGGGTCTCGGCACCTCCCAACTCATCACCATCTCGATCTTGGTCGGATCGACCAATATCCCATTCTGGTTGACGAGGTGTCCTAGAAACCGAACCTCTCGTAACCAGAAATCGCACTTAGAGAATTTGGCATAAAGCCTCTCCGATCTCATAACTCCAAGGATCTCCCCCAAACTCTCCTCATGCTGCTCTCTAGATCTCGAATACACCAATATATTATCAATGAACACGATTACCGAACGATCCAACATAGGTATGCACACCCTGTTCATGCGGCCCATGAATGCCGCAGGTACATAGGTGAGTTCGAAAGGCATCACCGTGAACTCGTAAAGCCCTCATGAGTCCTGAATGTTTTCTTCTAGATATCCTCATCACGCACCCTCATCTGATGATATCCAGACCTCAAATCAATCTTGGAGAACTAAGATGCTCCCTGCAACTGATCGAACAAATCGTTGATCCTTGGTAAGGGGTAAGGGTTCTTAACTATCAGCTTGTTCAACTCCCGGTAATCAATGCACATCCAGTGTGAACCATCCTCTTTCTTGACAAAAACGATCGGCGCTCCCTACGAAGAGTTACTCGGCCTTATAAACGCCTTTCCCAGCAGCTCCTGAAGCTGCGAGGATAAATCCTACATCTCTGGAGGTGCAATGTGATAGGGCGCCTTGGCGACAGGCGCTGCCTCCGAAACCAAATCGATATGGAACTCTACTTGCCTCTCGGGAGGCACACCCGACAACTCCTCGGGGAAAACATCCAGGAACTCACGCACTATCGGGACCTCATCGACCGACCTTGGTCTCTCTACACTTACTCTCGTATCCACCACATAAGCCATAAACCCACTACAACCCTGCTGTAGACTCTACCTCGCTCTTTCAACTGAACAAAATGTTGACCCAGGACGGGTACCCTCGCCATAAACCGTAAGAACTCCACCACTAGGGTCTCGTATGGTCACCAGTTGTCGCTCGCAGTCGATAACCGCTCCAAATCTACTCAACCAATCTATGCCCACAATGATACAAACATCTCCCATAGCAATCAGGACCAAATCAATCGGAAACTCAACGCCGAAGATCTCGAGTACACATCCTCGAATCACATCCGTATCATACACTGCTCTCTTGTTAGCTATGGAAACTCGCAAAGGTCGACTCAACGCCTCTCCAAGGATACTGATGTGCTGACTAAAGGTTAACGATACAAAAGACCGACTCGCACCCGAGTGAAATAACACCAAAGCAGGCACAGAACACACAAGGAAATTACCTATGCATGACATAATATAAACACCATATAATAAACATCATAGCAAATATGTGAAAGAATACATACCAGCCACAACATCGGGCGCCACTCATCTGTTTATTACACTAGATGACTGGATCAAAACAACAACGAGGCCTCTCATCTGTTTATTACACACCAACTATCTACCCATGTTCTACCCAACATATTAGTAGATAAAAACATACATTTTTATACATATTTTCAAAACTTGTATAGCATGCTTGATCAATACATTTTCCATATAACAGATGAGGCACACACACATAACACGTATTTCATATAGAAATAATCAGATCTGTAAGATAGAAGAAAGTGAATATACATTCACACACATAACAACAAAATATACACATAACACGTATCTCGTATAAAATACTTCATAGTTATACGTTAGGAGAAAGTAACAACGCATTCACACGTATAAACGACAATAAACTTAATACACTCAAACCATACTTGTATTATTATTGCGTTTATGAAAGGTAGTATACACTCACTTGATCAGAAGATGATCGGATAGCACTACGGCTTGTAGAAGTCGTAATCCTCAGAAGGTCTGGAAGATCTCTACGAAAATCGAACTTCTCGCGGGTAGAGCTTCGGCTCGGAAACCGCACTTCTCGGAATCTTCGGGATCTCGGGACTCGCTTCGGGACTCGGGAATATTATTGGGGCTTCGGGGTGGCTTCGGGGGTAAAACCGCAGAGCTTCGGCACAAAGAGGAGAAGAAATTAGCAAGAATACTCATACCCCATGCATCCTATTTATAGGAGGCTGATGCCTCGGAGTACGCGGGGCGTACAAGCTCCGAAATGCGTCACTGCATGCGTCATCCGAAGTGTGGACACTCTGGCTGTACGCGGGGCGTACTCGAGTACGCTGGGCGTACTCCGGATGAGTCTGGTGACTCATCTTCGGATAAGGCCGGTATTTAATAATTAAATTTAATTATTAATTATTTAGTAAACTTCGAAAATTCATATCTCCTTCATACGAACTCCGTTTTCGACGTTCTTTATACCCACGCGAAGGTGAGACTACGCTCTACAACTTTCGTTTAGACTCCGTCAGCTAATTTTGATTTTATTTATATTATTTACTTTTAATAGGCCGGGACAGAAAATTTCGTTATAAATCCATAACTTCTTCGTTTGACGTCCGTTCTCGCCTAACTTTTTATCGCTTTGATACTAACAATGAGATCTTCGATTCTCGTGTAGATCACTAAGGCTAAATATCGCTCTAACGTAAATTTCACTTTTTATGTTATTCAGCGGTGCCGGTTCTGTCGCGAAACTTCGACAGGTCATAACTTCCTCGTTATAACTCGGATTTCGGCATTCTTTATATCTTCGGAAACCTTGTTTCAACTACTACAACATTATCTAAAGATATCAAGTTTATTTTACACTTAAAGTTTGATGCTTATTTTTATTCATAATTAATCACCACATTATTAAGCAATTAAGCACAAATCACATAATACTCAAATAATACAATCTTATTATTTCAAAACGGGTTACAAAGGTTAACCTAGACTATCACATTGCTAAAAATGGCAAGCCCAGAAACACAGACGTTACAATTCTCTCCACGTTAGAATGATTTTGTCCCCGAAATCACACATCAACAAACAAATGCGGATAGCGACCCATCATATCACTCTCCGTCTCCCAGGTGAGATTCGGCCCATTCGTGTGTTTCCATCGGACAAGCACTAACTCGACCATCTTACGTCGCAACTTCTTAGTCTTTCGGTCAACAATTGCCTCTGGTTCTTCAATCAACCTTTTGTTCTCATCGATTCTCAACTCCGAAAGTGGAATCATGTCGGGAACTTCCCCCGTGAACTTCCGTAAATAACACACATGAAAAGTGTTATGAATTCCATTCAGTTCTTCTGGTAGTTCGAGCTTGTAAGCTTGGTTCCCAATCCTCTAAAGAACTTTAAACAGTCCAATAAACCTTGGGCTCAACTTTCCCCTTTTACCAAATTTTATAAGTCCCTTCCACGGCGAGACTTTAAGCAAAACCGAATCCCCAACTTCAAAAGTCATCGGTCTTCGCTTTTTGTCAGCATAGCTCTTTTGACGATCCTGAGTCGCTAACATTCTTTCCCTAATTACTTTCAATTTTTCAGCAGTTTGATGAACCATCTCCGGTCCCATAAACTGCTTTTCCCCAGCCTCAAGCCAACAAGACGGCGTACGACACTTTTGTCCATATAAAGCTTGGTAAGGTGCCATCTTAATGCTCAAGTGAAAACTATTGTTATAGGAAAATTATACCAATGGTAATTGTTCATCCCAATTACCTAGGAATTCCAAGGTACATGCTCTCAGCATATCTTCAAGTGTTTGTATCGTTCTTTCACTCTGACCATCAGTTTGCGGATGGTAAGCTGTACTTAAGCATAACTTGGTACGGATTTCCTCTTGTAGACATTTCCAAAACCTTGAGGTGAAACGACTATCACGATCCGACACAATTGTTAGCGGAACACCATGAAGTCTCACAATTTCCTTCACATAAGAATTCACAAGCTTTTCCATAGACCATTTCTCCCTGGCTGCTATGAAATGTGAACTCTTAGTGAATCGATCGACGACCACCCAAATCATGTCGTGACCATTCTTTGTCCTGGGCAGTTTAGTGACAAAATCCATTGCAATGTCTTCCCACTTACCCATAGGCACAGGTAAAGGTTCTAAACTCCCATACGGTTTCTGATGTTGTGTCTTGACTCTCGCACAAGTCACACACTCGGCCACATACTTTGCAATGTCAAGCTTCATCGTCGGCCACCAGTAGTAGGGTTTCAGGTCCCTATACATTTTAGTGCTACCGGGATGAATCGAATACATGGTCTTGTGAGCTTCTTCCATCAGAAGATCTCTGACTCCTCCTATCTTAGGTATCCAAATCCGATCTTGGAACACCTTCAGTCCATGATTGTTTACACCGAACACCAACGTTTTGCCCAAACGTTCCTCCTTTCGGTCATTCTTTTCAGAAGCTTCGCTTTGAGCTTTCTTTATACTTTCTAAAATAGTCGAGACAACTTCAATTCTCAACGCTCTTGGCCTTTTCCTTTCAAGATTGACTTTCCGACTGAGAGCATCAGCAACAACATTAGCTTTACCGGGATGGTAGAGTATCTCACAGTCGTAGTCCTTGAGTAATTCCAGCCAGCGTCGTTGCCTCATATTTAACTCTTTTTGATTGAAGAGATATTGGAGACTCTTATGATCAGTGAAAAGTTTGCACTTCGTGCCATAGAGGTAATGCCTCCATATTTTCAGAGCGAAAACTACTGCTGCCAACTCCAAATCACGAGTCGGGTAGTTCTTTTCATGCTCTTTTAGTTGTCGAGACGCATATGCTATCACTTTTTCTCATTGGGTCAAAACGCAACCCAATCCAACCCCAGACGCATCGCTATAAACAGCGAAGTCTTCAACTCCATTGGGTAGAGAAAGTATCGGTGCCTCGCATAGCTTCTCGAATGCTTCTTTATGCTTCTCACTCCAAGCATAAGTAGCTCCTTTGTGGGTCAAAGCTGTCAATGGAGTAGCGATCGAAGAAAAGCCTTGGATAAACCTTTGGTTATATCCGGCTAATCCTAAAAAGCTTCGGATCTCCATGGGACTTTTCGGTTGTTTCCACTTCATCACAGCTTCGATCTTCGCTGGATCAACCATTATCCCTTCTTGGTTGACCACGTGACCCAAGAATTGGACTTCACGAATCCAAAAATCACATTTGGAGAACTTAGCATACAGCTTCTCCTTCTTGAAGACTTCTAACACTTCTCGCAAGTGTCTGCCATGCTCCTCCTGGCTTTTTGAGTAAATCAGAATGTCGTCGATGAACACTATCATGGATTTATCAAGGAACGGATTACAAACCCTATTCATTAAATCCATGAATGCTGCCGGAGCATTGGTTAGTCCAAACGACATAACCAAGAACTCGTAGTGTCCATATCTAGTTCTGAATGCAGTCTTCTCTATATCCTACTCTCTTACTTTCAGCTGATGATATCCTGACCTAAGATCGATCTTCGAGAAATAGCTCGAACCTTGCAATTGATCAAATAGGTCATCAATCCTCGGAAACAGATATCTATTCTTTATTGTTGCCTTGTTCATCTCTCTGTAATCAATGCACATTCTCATACTTCCATCTTTCTTCTTCACGAATAACACCGGAGCTCCCCAGGGTGATGAACTAGGTCTAATGAAACCTTTGTCCAACAACTCCTGAAGTTGCATCATCAGCTCCTTCATCTCCGTCAGTGCTAATCGATAAGGTGCTTTTGCAATTGGCGTTGTTCCTGGTAACAAGTCAATACGGAATTCCACTTGTCGATCAGGCGGTAATCCAGGAAGATCTTCGGGAAATACTTCCGGATAATCACACACCACAGGAATACTCTGCATCACCTTCTTTTCCTTCTTAGCATCAATCACGAATGCTAAATATGATGTACATCCCTTGGTCAAACACTTTCTGGCTTTCATTAGGGAAATGATTCCAGCGTTCACTCGGTGTTTGTCCCCATACACCATAAACGAATCTTTTCCAGGTGGGTTTACTTTAACTATCTTCTTCTTGCATAAAATTTCGGCATCATTGGCGCTGAGCCAATCCATTCCCAACACGATGTCGAAACCATTAAGTTCGATAGGCAATAATTCCTCGTGGAACTTATTCCCATTCAAGTCGATTAAGATGTTTTTCATACGATGTCTAACAGGTACAAACTTGCCACTAGCAACTTCAACTAATAAAGCATTATCTAGTCTATCAATAGGCAAAGCTAGTTTTCTACCAAATTCATGCGATATAAAGGAGTAGTTGGCTCCAGAATCAAATAAAATTTGGGCAGGCAAATTGTTTACGAGAAAGGTACCTGAAGCGACATCAGCTTCATCTTTAGCAGCTTCCAGTGTCATCTGGAATGCTCTCGCCTTTGGCTTTGGCGGAATGTTTGGTCTAGCTGCCTCCTTCTTCTTCGGACAGTCTTTCAAAATATGCCCCTCTTCATTACAACCAAAACACATCCTTTTGTTGTTCGGACATTCATTGGCAAAATGTCCAACCTTTCCACACTTGTAGCCTGTCACATCCTCGCTACATTTCCCAAAGTGCTTTTTCTTACACTTTTCACACCACTTCGCTTCTCCTCCTTTTCCCCCACCAAACCTTTTCGAATCAGATTTCAAAAATTTGCTTTTCTTACCGGAACCAGATGTTCCCTTAAACTTCCTCTTCTCACCAATCTCAACCTCGTTGGTGGTTCTCCCCTTTATCATGTTCTCAACAGACTTGGCAGCCCAGATAGCTGCCTCTAAAGTATGTGCCTGACGTACTGGCACCTCGTACTCTCATGGGAGTCCCTTCGCATACCGTTCCACCTTTGTCAGCTCGTCTAGAACGATACGCAAGGCAAACTCCATCTTATCGGTGAAGTTATTGGTGTATTCATCAACTGACATGCTGCCTTTTGTTAGTGTCAGAAACTTGTTCTCTAGCTCTAATAGATTTTGAGCCGAGCAGAACTTGCGTTTGAACTGCACCAAGAATTCTACCCATGACAATTGCAGTGGCTCATTTGGGCTTAAAGTCTTCCCTAGAGTGTTCCACCAACGAATGGCTCCACCTCGGAATTGACGTACTGCATAGATAGTCTGCAACTTGCCTCTGCAGCCACAAGTCATGAAGGCTAACTCCATTTCAGAGATCCAATCCATCACTCCTATCGGATCCTCCTTTCCATTGAAGGTCGATGGTTTGCAAGTTAGAAAGTCCTTGTACTTGCATCCCATTCCATCATTCCTTCCATCATGGTTGTCTCGCCTAACTATTGGTGGGTTGGCTTGACCAACTGATCCACTGAAGTTTCCACCTTCCGAGTGCCCTTCATTCAATTTAGGCTCTTCCACACGAATTGACAGTTCTTCACCATTCTTTTGAAGCAACCGTCTAGTTTCATCCATCTGACGATTCAACATTGTTTGAATCATCATTTGTACACCAGCCATTATTATTGGCTCGGGTGCTGCTGCTACGACAGGTCTTTGCTCAATCACTGGTGGTTGATTCCTGTTTTCATCAGCATTTCCAACTCCACTTCTTGTTCTCACCATTTTTGATCTACACACCGAATAAGGTGAAATTAGATCCTTATTCACGATAGATATTCAAATCATCCTTATCACTCCGAAACGTTTACATGCTAGTTCTAATATCGTAGACGTACGCTTAGAATCCTACACACATAAAGTTTCTAGATCCGGTCGTAACATACCATAGATCCGAACAAATAATATTATATATGGCAACATACAACATTTAGCACATAAAACATTTTAGGCAACTTTCCTAAAATAAACTAGTGCTCGTGTCTAAAACATAACAGACACACATCTCAAAATTCCAATTAGCATTCTAAGTTTAAGTCTAGAAATCCTAAAAATTCCTAGTTCGCTTAAACTAATGCTCTGATACCAACTGTGACATCCCCAAAATCTCGGCCAGAAAAGACCGATTTTCATTTATGCTTTTAAATATTTTCAGAGTAAATCCTTTTGATTTGAAAGAGTTGCGGAATTTGTTCCCAAAAACAAAACATGAAAAAACAATGTTTACCGAAGTATTTCATAAAAGAAATGTATTTTCATTATAATCAAAACTCGGGGTGTCATGTTCCGATACAGACCAATAAGCATAAACAAATACATTACAAGTCATATAACAAATATAAACATATGTAGACTTGTAAACAAAACAACTTGATGGTTCATCCATCTTACGCCCTTGCGCCACTTCCTGTAATACAAATAAAACTGAGTGGGTCAGGCTTGGGAGCCTGGTGAGCATATAGGGTTTTCAACCCACAATAAATAATTAAATTAATTATTATCAACCAACAATAACCCAGTTACCCATTCCCGTTATTCTCACTTTACGTCCCTAAAATAACTAACACAAGGGACCTAATCTAAGAATATTTTCATCGGGGTGACAACACATGCTGCGAGGGTTCCTCGGCAATATAAGTCAAATAAGGCAACCATGAGGGGGATGGAATACAGCGAATGAACACCCGAGTTCATTAACACCTACAGGTTATGAGCCTGCTAGCGTTCCATAGGACTGTCTAGAAAAGTCCGTGGTCATCATCTAAATTCCGCTAGATGACTGGATCAAAACAACAACGAGGCCTCTCATCTGTTTATTACACACCAACTATCTACCCATGTTCTACCCAACATATTAGTAGATAAAAACATACATTTTTATACATATTTTCAAAACTTGTATAGCATGCTTGATCAATACATTTTCCATATAACAGATGAGGCACACAAACATAACACGTATTTCATATAGAAATAATCAGATCTGTAAGATAGAAGAAAGTGAATATACATTCACACACATAACAACAAAATATACACATAACACGTATCTCGTATAAAATACTTCATAGTTATACGTTAGGAGAAAGTAACAACGCATTCACACGTATAAACGACAATAAACTTAATACACTCAAACCATACTTGTATTATTATTGCGTTTATGAAAGGTAGTATACACTCACTTGATCAGAAGATGATCGGACCGCACTACGGCTTGCAGAAGTCGTAATCCTCAGCAAATCTGGAAGATCTCTACGAAAATCGAACTTCTCACGGGTAGAGCTTCGGCTCGGAAACCGCACTTCTCGGGATCTTCGGGATCTCGGGACTCGGGAATATTACCGGGGCTTTGGGGGTAAAAACGCAGAGCTTCGGCACAAAGAGAAGAAATTAGCAAGAATACTCGGACCCCTCGCATCCTATTTATAGGAGGCTGATGCCTCGGAGTAAGCGGGGCGTACAGGCTCCGAAATGCGTCACTGCATACGTCATCCGAAGTGTCGACACTCTGGCTGTACGCGGGGCGTACTCGAGTACGCTAGGCGTACTCCGGATGAGTCCGTTGACTCGTCTTCGGATAAGGCCGGTATTTAATAATTAAATTTAATTATTAATTATTTAGTAAATTTCGAAAAATCATATCCCGTTCATACGAACTCCGTTTTCGACGTTCTTTATATCCACGCGAAGGTGAGACTACGCTCTACAACTTTCGTTTAGACTCCGTCGGCTAATTTTGAATTTATTTTTATTATTTATTTTTAATAGGCTGGGACAGAAAATTTCGTTATAAATCCATAACTTCTCCGTTTGACGTCCGTTCTCACCTAACTTTTTATCGCTTTGATACTAACAACAAGATCTTCGATTCTCGTTTAGATCACTAAGGCTAAATATCGCTCTAACGTAAATTTCACTTTTTACGTTATTTAGCGGTGTCGGTTCTGTCGCGAAACTTCGACAGGTCATAACTTCCTCGTTATAACTCGGATTTCGGCATTCTTTATATCTTCGGAAACCTTGTTTCAACTACTACAACATTATCTAAAGATATCAAGTTTATTTTACACTTAAATTTTGATGCTTATTTTTATTCTTAATTAATCAAACCACATAATTAAGCAATTAAGCACAAATCACATAATACTCAAATAATACTATCTTATTATTTCAAAACGGGTTACAAAGGTTAACCTAGACTATCACATTGCTAAAAATGGCAAGCCCAGAAACACAGGCGTTACAGTGTGAGATGCTGCTACCGCGCCGGCTCTTTTCCCTTAGCTGAAGAGGTACCTGAAACCAAAACTGAAAAATGTAAGCACGAAGCTTAGTGAGTTTCCCCCACTGTACCACATACAATATAACCACATAACATACATATATTGTCAGGCATATCCGGGTGCTCGACCTACCCCTTCGGTCCCGGTCCTCTCGACGGGACGTTGCCTAGCATACCTGGGTGCTGGCCTCCCCTTCGATCCTCTCGACCGGATACTGCCTAGCATATCTGGGTGCTTACCTCCCCTTCGGTCCTCTCGACCGGATACTGCCTAGCATATCTGGGTGCTGGCCTCCCCTTCGATCCTCTCGACCGGATACTGGGGAACTATTTCTCCCCTCTACTACTACCACATAACATGTATCACAATATCAGAATCTATCTAGCATAGCCGGGTATGAATACCCCTTCGGCCCTACCGACCGGATATCTTGGGGACTATCTCCCCCGCTACTGTCACAAGCACATAGCATCATATCATACTGGCACATAAACATAACACAGGTGGTAGCAAACCTAGATGAATATCACAGAGAAAATCATCTATCATACATCTCCTACTGGTGGGCCGGCATTGTGGCCTTAGACCCACCGCTGCTGGAAGGTAACTCACCTCAACGTAGCTGCTGATCTGAACAGGAACTGACTGTCTACTGCTGTCGCTGCTCCGGACGTCCTCCGGCTATAAATCCCACAAAACGATCAGTCAAACGCTGCTAGATGTTCTTAGGGTAAAATGACCCTTTTACCCTTGACCAAGTCGAAATCAAAGTCAAAGTCAACTTCCAGTTGACTGGACTCACCCAGTCCACGAGCAACTCGCCGAGTTCCTCGAGCGGATCTCCTATTCGCTTCCAATCCACATTAGAACACCCCATACGAGGGTTTGGGGATTTTGGGGACTTCGCTACACGGTTAATTCCGCGTGCGGGTACGAAGGGTTGACCCTTCAACTCTTAAACCCATATTGCTCTGTGAAAGTTCATATAACTCGCCGAGTTTGAAGAACAACTCGGCGAGCTCCAGGCAATCTTCATAGGATTCGCCGAGTTGTTCATCCAACTCGCCGAGTCTAAGACCATCTTCATAGAACTCGCCGAGTTCCACTTTGGGACTCGCCAAGTCCCTCGACCTATTTCCCGAGTATGCCAGATCTGAGACATGCAATGCTTCAAAACCATAGATCTATGGTCCTAGGGCATGCTTACCACGTAAAGTTGCAAACTTTATGTGCATGCACGGCCCTATGAGCTCAAACATGCAATTCCAAGCTCTTTAAGAGGTCCTACACTCAATAGGGACCTCAATCACCTCAACCACAGAGACTTTATGCTACTAGGATGTCCTAAAGGTCCAAATCCGAAGTCCTTGCAGAACATTAACCATAAACACATAGAGATTTAGGCTCTTAGGGCTTAAAACCTCTTTTTTGGGACAAGAAGGGGGGTTCAATGAACTAAAGATCAAGGTAGGAACTTTTCTACCTGAATAGAATCCCCTCACAGAGTAGATTCCGGATCTTCTTCTCTTCTTGCACTCCTCAACCTTCTCCTTCTTCTCCCAAGCTCCAAACCACCTTCACAATGCTAAAAAAAATTACCCACAAGGACACAAAGGGCTAGGGTTTTGTTCTGTAGATCTCTGGGAGTGCTACGGGAAATGGAGGCTGGGTTGGATCATTTAAATAGGGTGCAAACACCCTGGTTAGGGTTTTAGTCCAAACAGGGTCTACTCGCCAAGTCCCACGGGCCTACTCGCCGAGTAGACAGAGCTGATCCCGTGTTTAGTCCTACTTCTACTCGGCGAGTTAGTCCTTCAACTCGCCGAGTCCAAGATTAAAATGCAATACATACCAGGACCAGGTGCTACATTCCCTCTCTACCGGTGGAACGTACTCATCATGAAACATAGCGGTGAACCTCTCCTAGGTCAGTGCGGTAATCTCAGCAACCGAAAAGTGTGCTGACACAAACTTCCACCAGTCCTTCGCTCCCAAGCGAAGCTGGTTCAGCGCGAACCAGACCCTAAAATGCTTTGGACATGAACATGTATATAAGCATCCCTCAATATCGGAAACCCATCTCATCGCAGCAATCGGATCTCGTGTCTCATCAAACTCTGGTGGCTTCGTGTTGCTGAACTCCCGCAACAGCAACGAATCACCACCCTAAGGTCTGGCAACAGCAACAGCTGTGGTAGCTGCAGCAGTTGCACCCTTAGTAACCGTCGTGTATCTCTCATCGAAAGTCTCCATTAGGGTGGACTTGATAGACCCAAACATATATGGAATCTCTGCACAGATGGCCGCAGCCACCTCCTCATGAATCATCTGGCGGAGCTCCTCATCATTCACCCTGCTGGTCCCCGGTCTGTGGCGTGTCCCAACCATGCTATCTATGAAATACAACATAAAACATATTAGAGACTTGCTCGAACATACACACACTCGATAACTTGACCCTACTCATTCCCTGATACCCCAAGGATTCTTACTTGGGCTGGGCACTACTCCATTCTTCAGTAGTACGGGCCCAATACTACCGTCCACACCGCATCAGTATTCATCCCAAGTCCTCCACCTAGGATCCCAAGTCCCAAGTACTCTATTTTCTCTATACACAATCTACCCTTTAGGAGATCTCTCATAAGCTCCTCGCTGCCACCTATTCACTCTCAAGCATCTCCTAGCAGCAAAATTCCTAGGCTAAGGCATCACAAATCAGGCCACTCTATCCCTAATAAGAATACCTAGCCTACTCAGCATGGGTATCATATCATAACATATCGCATAACTCATAATGTAAGGATATTTTGGGAAATCACCGTTCGGGTGCTGGCTTATCGTACACACTGCTCTACTATGCTTTTTCAAAAACCTTTTACTCTTGAGAAAATTTTGTGAATTTTATTTTGAAAATCTCTCAAATCCTCAATTTGAGTTTAGATACGTCCGAAGGTGCACCCGAATCCCTTAAACCAAGGCTCTGATACCAACTTGTAACACCCAAAATTTTCAAATAATTTTTCACATTTAAAAACACACATTTATTCATAATTGTTATAAAATATATCAATGTATAACATAATCAATTCATAACATGACATCCCAAGATCAAATATATAAAAGCTCCTCGAGTGTGTACTGATCAAGCCGGCGCCTTCCCGCGATCCTCACTGGTACCTGAAACACATAACATAACACTGTAAGCATAAATGCTTAGTGAGTCCCCCAAAATACCACATATAACACATATTAGCCACTCGAGGCTATAACTCTGCGGACCCTCTGGTCCTAACTCTGTGGACCCTCTGGTCCGAACTCTGTGAACCTTCCGGTTCTAACTCTGTAAACTCTGGAACATACACAACATAAATTACATAGAAATAATTCAATGCATCACAATCACATAAATAGCATACAAGATACCCTTTCATATAACTCTAATTACCACTCTAGGTAAAGTATAGTGAGAAGACTCACCTCGGTAACTCGGTAATCTCGAACTCTGAAAAATCTGATCTAGCCTCCGCCTCATCATATGAA
Source organism: Lactuca saligna (assembly GCF_052625555.1). Taxonomy (NCBI): domain Eukaryota; kingdom Viridiplantae; phylum Streptophyta; class Magnoliopsida; order Asterales; family Asteraceae; genus Lactuca; species Lactuca saligna. Next base: position 191,504,773 of record NC_136419.1, on the reverse strand, counting down.
ATAAACACTCTAAATCAATACATTTCTCAAGGCTAGACTATTCCCTCTCTTAGTACTCTCGGAAGGGTAAAAGACCATTTTACCCCTCTCATGGCTCCAAGACCCTAAAGTTGACCAAACCCTAAAAGTCAACTCTCAGGGTAACATTGCGCGTACCAAACATGTATGCTGGGCATACCCAGTGTCTTCACAGAAATGGGGTGCGGGACCCCATACGTTGCGCGTACTGAGATTACGCCCTGCGTAACTACCAGTTTTAGACTCTAAGCTTTTGGGGTCTTAAACTGTTAAGACCCACGTCCAACTGCTAGGTCTGACCACTTCGAAGCCTCTTAATCCATAAAGTTGGTGAGTTTAAGCCTTTACATGGCTAGACAAGTCACTATCACCCATAATATTCCATTTCACAACTCAAGAGAGCTCATAACTCAAGAATGACCTCATACCAACGACCAAGATGGAAACTTTATAGCTCTATAACACAAATACTACTGAAATGGGACAGATCTAGGTCCATGGAGCACATTACATTCATAAAGTCTCCACCTTTGGGACTTTTAACCCTAGAAATAGTCCATGAAACATCAAACCAAATAAGGGGGAAAGTTTTGAACTTTATACCTCTAGATGAACCTCCTTTCTATGAAGATCTCAGATCCAACCTTGCACTTCAAGCCATGGCCTCCACAAGCTCTTCTCCTTCTTCTTCACTAACACAGCAAAACACTTTTAGCTCCAAAACACACACACTCAAGCTATGGATGATGGAAGGCTCTCTCTTAGGGTTTCACTCTCTGATATGGAGGCTGAGAAATGAGCCTTAGAATCCTTTAAATAGTGCACAAGCCAAACATTTAGGATTTGCATCTGGACCCATTACGCCCAGTGTAACCCTGGGTACGCCCAGCGTACCCAGGCGAGTTCGCGTCCAAATTAAGTGCATGAGTACGCGCATCGTACTCCCCAGTACGCCTAGCATACTCATTTGCTACAAGAATTCTCTCAAGGGACCACTCTTGACAACTTGACAAAATGGAAGGGTTTAATAGCTTTACCTGGATTTCGGGATATTACATAAACCCCATTGGCTAGCCTCCTTACCAGCCTCCCCTATCCAGGGACCCTAGATACGTGTATTACCTTTCAAGAACCAGTATGTAAGCTTGTGTGAGCTTGGAAAGTTAATTTTGGTGATTCTTTAGAAGGAGTTTTGAAGTTGGAAGTACCTAGATTGGAAGGAGGACCTTAGATCCAGAAACTCTTATTCATTAGCAGTATTTTTGAGGTATAAAGTCGACATCTTGCTTTATTATCATCTAGATCTCTTTAATGGAAATTTTAGCATGATGTGTGGATTCTGGTTGGGCTAGCTAAGATGTTGAAGGTTCCGGGGGTTATTATGATAGATCTAACCCCTTCATGACTTCTCATGGCTGAAAGTTGAAAAGTTTATTAGTTCCAAGCCCCATTCATGCAATATGTCCCTCATTAAGTCATTATTAAGATCTAGAGTGTATATTAGCTTGCATGGATGTAAAGTTGGAAACTTTACATGATTATCCTTCTGGATCTAGGTCTTTGTTTTGGGACTATATCGGGAGAGTTCAAGGGATTAATGAGTTGAGACTCACTCGAAAGAGCCTAGGGTTTGGGTTTTCTTCTTATTGGATGGTTCTTATGGGTAAAGTTGGAAAATTTACCCTTCTAGACACCATTTTGGAAGAGATCTGAGTTTTAAAATCCCTGGTTTTGATGGAATCAACTTAATCCATTAAAAGGTTGGATTTCTAGCTAACTCGATGAGTTCATTAGTGAATTCGACAAGTTCATTAGTGAACTCAACGAGTTGATGGGATTTTTCCCGGTCTATACGGATGATGGAGAAACTTAACAAGTTGAGGGATAGCTCAGGCAGTTGACTTTGACCTTTGACCCTAGTCTTTGATCAATTTTGACCTTTAAGGGGTTTTGGGGCATTTTGAGTTGTATTTAAGAAATTTTTACTGTTATAGGGTGGTGTAGAGCGGATATTTGGAGTCCCAACCTAGTCAGCTACCGTTCAAGTATTGAGGTGAGTATTCTCACCACACTCATAGGTCAAAGGCACCAAGGCTGGCCCATGAACTGATATGAGATGATTTATATTGGAATGTGTAATAGTTTGCTATTTGATCTATGTATGGGTTTATGTGAAGACCATGGAAAGGGCCAATGGAACTTGGCAAGACCAATAGGAGGAGCCTATGGCACGGGATATAAGAACATGGGGGTTGCCCATGGCATTCCACTGAAGACCATGGAGGGAGTCCATGGTAAAATTGTATGTATATTTATGAGAATGACATTATGTGATTATATGATTTGTGTGACTGGGGAACTCACTAAGCTTGTGCTTACAATTTTATTGAATGTTTTAGGTACTTCTATGGATAAGGGCAAGGGCCCGACTTGATGACATGACATGCATTCTACAATGTTTTCATATTTAACTTTTTGTACTATGAATTCACAAATAATATGGATATGTATTGGGATTTTCGTACTTCCTATGTTTTATGTTTATGAAATTAAAAGTTTAAAGATTTCTTGAACATTGGGCTGTTACAAAAGCTTAGTGAGTTCCCCAAAGTACTACATACCATACATGAAAGTAGATAAATGCTATGGTCCAAATCATAGTTATATAATCATTTCCTACCATGGGCCAAACCATGGTCTTTCCGTTCAGTGTCGAGGGACAAATCCTAGTCTTGCGTACAAATGCAAGGGGCCAGAAATTGGTCCTTCATATAACTATCAGCAGCTAGACCTTGGTCTTTCATGCAAATGCCATGGACTAGATCCTAGTCTTCCATATAATCATCACAAGGCATCTAACATTCTACACAACAAGCAATGGGCCAACATTGTTGTCTTCGATCCATGGATCTAGTGAGGAAATTCACCTGATCTACTGAAAAATCAGGTAAACGCTCGGGCTGGAAAAATCCCTATGCTAATGAAACAAATAAAGCCCCAATTAATAACTGGGATGTAACCCAAAGCTGAAAACATACATTACTTGCCTAATGTCCAAGGTAAAAGGGCCAATTTATCTATTTCCTTTAAGCCTAATAAATTCCTAGGCCCAACCCTAAAGATCATCCAAAGTCCAATATGGGCCCAAAATCAGACGTTACCCATTACCATGAAAACCTATGGTCCAAGCCCAACAAGAAAAGCCCAACGAATTCAGGCCTAAAATCAACAAAGTTGGACTGGGTCGTACACCTATCATACCAACTGGTATGCACAGCGTACTCGGCCGAAACATGAAAGTATCGTTTTCTAGGTGCAGTACGTGCGGCGTATTGGGAATTATGTCCAACATATACAACCTATGGCTAAACCCATAATAAGGTCTTAACGCCTTAAAATCCTACAACCAAAATTCAGATCTTAGCTAAATAAGACCCCTATGGCCATAAAGTTACAAACTTTATGGCTTTGCATGGCTACAATAAGCCCAACACTAAAAGCGTAGCTTATTCAAACATTTTCTACGCCATAACTCTTGCATGGGGACAAATCAAGATCCAAGCATGCATTTTTATGACTTCAAATGCCTTCAAACGTCAGAAAGGACACCTTAAAGGCTTTGAGTACCTCCTGCTCGCCAAGCTCTTGGTTTTGGGACAAACGATGAAAACCAAGGCTTAACTATGATCTAAAGAAACATAAGCCAATTTTGGAGCTTTATACCTCTAAATGGTACACAATGAAGAGAAGACGATGGATCAAAAGTCTTGAGAGCAAAGCCTACTCCTTGAAGGTACTTCTTCATAAACAAGGAAGCATGCAACTCACTCCAAAAGCTCAAAATGAACTAGGGTTTACAAGGAGGGTCGATCTTGGGATGGAGGCTGATAAAGGGAAAAGTCTTGGGGCTATAATGGTGCTTAAGTAGTGCACAAAACCAAAATATTAGGGTATTGGTATTAACCACGTATGACTAGCATACCGGAGTACACACATCATATTGACGCGGAACAAAGTACGCCTATTGTACCAAAGTGTATACCTAGCGTACTCAAGCAGCACCCAAAAGTTACAGAATTGTCATTGGGGACCTTTCTCGCAAACTACTCATAACTCAAGGGTCTAAAAGAAAAATTCCTGGAAAAATAGATGTTACACATAACTTCCCCTCTACTGAATGATGCATCATACCATCCATTGAGCGTCTAATATTCTGCCAAATCATATCTTTAGCTATGAATCTGGAACTATACAGTCGTCGAAGCATTGGAGTCAAAGGAAAGTACCGCAACACTTTTGTGGTACTCTTGTCCCTTTTGTCCACCCATTTACTCCATTACATATAGCAGACAATTATGCATGGAATTGTTCTCCTTCCATAACAAAGCATAATCATATTTTCAAGCATGGATAGATTGATATCTTAACCCTACATTTCTCAACATTTTCTTAGCTTCATAATGTGAAGTTGGAATCTTACTCTTTGGGAGAGCAACTCTTTGTAATTCTACAAGTTGGTCAAATGATCTATCTATCCATTTATTGATCACTTTAGTATGCAACAACTTTGCTAGAAAGTTTAAGGAAGACATCTCACAATCAGGGTATAACTCGGTATTGGGCTCCTCAAATAAATTATCAAATTTTAGGTTCATGCTCCTTCCTTCCTCATTTGTATTTTGTTCCTCCATAACATCGTCAATTACACCAAACATCTCATTAGTTGTTGGCTAATGGGTTTTGAGCATTCTAACACTTCCTAAGTGTACATGCAACCCTAATAACCTTGGATCTATGTTTGTCTAATTGTCATGCAAAGTTGAATTCCAAGGTTATATTCCTATCTAGCATACATGGGGAACATTTTTAACATAAAGCATAGATAGAATAACTTACCTTGTTGTTGTTTGTGTTCCTTGAAACCTTGTGAGCCTAGCACCCCAAGTGTGATGCCTCAAATGCTTCACACAACACCAAATGCTCTTGGAAGAACTTATGAGAGAATACTCACTTCTTCAAAATCGGCCAAGCCCTCTTGATTCTTAGTGTAGCCGATTTTGGGTGGAGGATATGTTACTTATATAGTGTTGACACATCTAGGGTTAAACCCTAATGTGTCATGACTCTTCATTTCCATGATCCATGGGTTTGTAACTCCCATGGAGCATCCATGGAGCATCCTATGGGTGGAACCCAACTTGATGGTCCATGGAGCCTTTTAGCCCACTATACAAGATATGGATGATTTACTTAATCAATCCATATATTTAATTAGTTATCTTTTGATCACTTAATTAATTCTAAATTAATTCTTGATCAAACTAATCAAATAATATTATTAATATATTAGAACTTATAATATATTAATAATCTCCAAGTATTATTTCTCTCATTTAGTCTATCCAATTGCATGGTGCCATGCAACCCAAATGGACCATGCCGGGTCGGGTCAAGTACATACCAGAAATAGTTATGGACTTAGACACCTTATCCAACAGTCTCCCACTTGGATAAGTCTAGTAACTATTACTGCAAGTATGACTTCAGGAACCGATCGGCAATCGTAGCTCTTTACAAGGTTTCTCGAAACTTGAGAAGATGATGGTACGCCATTTAAGATAAGTGATCATATAATCCTCTGTTCTAGATATCAGTCGGACAAATACATGGAACAATGTCTTACTTATTGTCCAACAGTTTGTTTCCCGATTTCCGATTTGTTTAACAAAGAACTTTATTGAACACATCAATTTAGTTCTGACCGGGCCCGGTACATAGGTCAAAACAAAATCATCGAGGGGCCCAGATATCAGCTTCTAATCCAAGAAGGAACAGATAAACTTCGACTCATATGTTTGTTCTACTACTCATTGAATTACACATAAGAGCGCGATTTTATAACATCGAGTTACCAATGCATTTTTCGTACAATCAATGCATAACCAACTTGTAAGTAACAAATCATATCTCTAGGTTTAAAGATTTATATGATATTACCGTCTCACCATCACTCGAGATAGAATTCCATGAAGTGATTCCAGTGAGCGTGGGTTGAGTCCAATGCTCAGAACTTATGAGCACTCATGATTGTTGTAGCCTTGTCCCAGACCTCTACAACCAAACATGACAGTCTTGATTCATACCTACTTCCGACATATGACCGACTGTGGAGGTTTGAATAATATGTTATACCAAACAAAATTATTCTGGAAGTCAAAACATGCAAAAGAAATATAGTAAACGATCGACAAGAGATAGTAACACTTTACTCATAAATAAAACACTTTTATTCATCATCAAATGTCAATTACACTTTACAAATTTCGAGGTTATCTAACTACTAAATCTAATATCATCCTTCAGCCCTATGCTCCGAGCATGCTGGAGATGCTTAACCCGAGTCAGTCCCTTCGTGAGGGGATCTGCCGGATTCTCATCTGATGATACCCTCTTTGCCACGAGGAGTCCTTCTTCGATCCGATGTCTGATGAAATGGTATTTTCTGTCAATGTGTCTGGATCTCCCGTGATCCCTTGGTTCCTTGGCTAAGGCAACAGCACTTTCACTATCACAGAAAATTTCCATTGGCTCTTTAATAGCTGGTACAACTCCAAGGTCTCCAATGAAGTTCCTCAGCCATAACGCCTCCTTTGCCGCTTCGCTAGCTGCAATATACTCTGATTCACAAGTAGAATCTGCCACTGTCTCTTGCTTGGAACTCTTCCAAGAAATTGCTCCTCCATTTAGGGTAAAGACCCAGCCCGACTGAGAGCGGAAGTTATCCCTATTAGTCTGGAAGCTAGCATCACTATACCCTACAACTCTCAAGTCATCACTCCCACCAAGGGTAAGGACCCAGTCCTTAGTCCTTCGTAGGTACTTGAGAATATTCTTTACCGCAGTCTAGTGTGCCTTGCCAGGGTTTCCCTGAAACCTGCTAACCATGCTCAAGGCAAAGGCTACATCAGGTCGAGTACACGTCATAGCATACATGATCGAACCTACAGCCGAAGCATAAGGTATTCGACTCATTTCTGCTATCTCAGCCTCAGTGCTAGGGCTTTGTGTCTTACTCAGTTTGGCGTTACTCTGGATGGGCAACTCTCCTTTCTTGGAGTCTTGCATTCTGAATCTCTTCAGAACCTTCTCCAAGTAGGTACTTTGACTAAGTCCAATTAGTCTTTTACTCCGATCTCTCAAGATCCTTATCCCCAAAATATAGGCAGCTTCACCAAGGTCCTTCATAGCGAAACACTTTCCAAGCCAGGACTTTACTTCCTGCAGGGTTGGAATGTCGTTTCCTATGAGTAGTATGTCATCCACATACAATACCAAAAAGCTAACTATACTCCCACTAGCCTTGACATATACACAAGATTCATCTTCACTCCTAGAAAAGCCAAATTCCTTGACCTTTTCATCAAAGCAAAGATTCCATCTGCGAGGTGCTTGCTTTAATCCATAAATGGATTTCTCAAGCTTACACACTCTATTAGGGTACTCGTTGCTGACAAAACCCTCTGGCTGACTCATGTAAACATCTTCAGCCAACTTCCCATTAAGGAAAGCGGTTTTGACATCCATTTGCCAAATTTCATAGTCATGAAATGCGGCTATGGCTAACAGAACCCGAATAGACTTAATCTTGGCTACCGGAGAAAAGGTCTCATCATAATCCACTCCAGGAATTTGAGAGAAGCCCTTTGCAACCAGTCTAGCCTTATAGGTGTGTACTTTACCATCCATGTCGGTCTTCTTCTTGAAGACCCATTTGCACCCTACAGTCTTTCGACCTGGTACATTCTCAACCAAGTTCCAAACTTGATTGTCATACATGGATTGTATCTCGCTATCCATAGCCTCTTTCCATTTGGCAGACTCGGGGCCCGCCATGGCTTCCTCGTAGCTGTTAGGGTCATCTTGACTTACTAGTGTCTCATCACTAATAAGTGTCTCACCTTCTGCAGTAATATGGAATCCATAGTAATGCTCAGGTGCACTCCTAACTCTCGTGGAACGCCTCAGAGGTACAGATTCGTCAATTGGCTCAACAGGAGTTTCCTCCTCAAGTTGAGGGCTAGAGTTTGAAGTTCCTTCACCACTTGACTCTTGAATTTCTTCAAGATCAACTTGCCTCCCACTGTCTCCTTGGCTTATAAACTCTCTTTCTCGAAAGACTCCTCTTCTTGCTACAAAGACCATATTGTCACTAGGTCTGTAGAAGAGGTAACCAAAGGATTGTTGTGGGTAGCCGATGAAAATACACCTCTCGCTTTGGGGTTCGAGCTTATCATAAGTCTCACGTCTCACGAAAGCCTCGCAGCCCCAAATCTTGATGTGGTCTAGTTTAGGTACTTTACCAGTCCACATCTCGTGAGGAGTTTTGGCAACTTTCTTTGTAGGGACTAGATTAAGGATATGGGCGGCAGTCTCTAAGGCATACCCCCAGAATGAGATTGGTAGCGAAGCTCGACTCATCATGGAACGAACCATGTCCAACAAGGTTCGATTACGCCTCTCAGCCACACCATTCAATTGCGGTGTCCTGGGAGGTGTCAATTGTGAGACAATCCCACATTCCTTTAGATAGTCGAGGAACTCTGAACTAAGATACTCACCACCTCGATCGGATCGAAGCATCTTAATGTTCCTGCCCAATTGATTCTCGACTTCCTGTTTAAATTCCTTAAACTTCTCGAAAGTCTCTGACTTATGCTTGATTAAGTAGACATATCCATATCTACTGTAATCATCGGTAAAAGTCAAATAATAACGATTAGCATCCCTTGTGGCATGTTTGAATGGTCCACACACATCCGTCTGTATAAGGTCCAACAAACCTTCACCCCCTTCACGCGAGCCTGTGAAGGGTGACTTTGTCATTTTTCCAAGTAAGCATGATTCGCACCTATCATTTGACTTTAGGTCAAACGACTCCAAGACTCCATCCTTTTGGAGTTGGCCTATGCGTTTCTTGCTTATATGTCCAAGACGACAATGCCATAATGATGCTTTATCCAAGTTATTATTATTAGTAGAATCAATACACAAAACATTATTTCCTAAGTTATCTACAATAGATACAGCTTCATACACACCATCACAAGGTAATGCTTTAAAATAAAGTACATTATTAAAGAAAGCATTAATCGAACCAACTTCATTATCAAACGAAAAGGTGAAACCTTGTTTGTACAATGCATGAAAGGAAATAATATTTCTTGCCATTTCTGGCGAATAACAACATTTATTCAAATCTAAATTTAACCCACTACTTAGCGATAAAGTATAAACTCCAATCTTGGTGACAGGTGTAACTTTCCTATTCCCCATGATTAAGTTTATTCTTCCTTGCTCCACATTCTCACTTCTTCCTAGTCCCTGCAAGTCACAACAAATATGAATACCGCAACCTGTATCAAGGACCCAAGATTTCGAATGGGGTGAGTTTTTAGAAATGATAGTGTAAATACCTGTATGGTTGGGTTTGACTTTCCCATCCTTCACATCCTGCTGGTACTTTGGGCAGTTCCGCTTCCAATGAGCTTTTTCATGGCAATAGAAGCATTCAGCCTCTTTTGGGTCAAAAGAAGGAGTAATGAAACCTTTCTTGGTTCCACTTGAAGAAGAGCCATCAAGGGTTCGAGCCTTGGTACCCTTTGAAGATCTCTTTCTCTTCCTCCCTCGACTTTGCCCGATTGCCAAGACCGGAGTTGAGTCTGGAGTAGGAGTGATAGCAACCGACTTCCCCTTAAGACCTGTTTCTGCGGTCTTGAGAAGTCCCTGAAGTTTGCTGAGGGTGACCTCTTCCTTGTTCATGTGATATGTCATGCGGAATTGATCATAGCACGATGGTAAGGAGTGCAAAATGATATCTATTGCAAGCTCCTCAGGGAAGTTCACATTGAGCTTCAGCAGACGATCCACATACCTTTGCATTTTCTGCATGTGGCTCGTGATGGCCTCTCCGTCCTTCATCATGGTTGTTATCATGGAGCAGATGACTTCGTACCTCTCTTGTCGTGCACTTTGATGGTATCTTTCCATCAAATCTTGGTGCATTTCATAAGGGTAGAAATCTTCATAAGACTTTTGGAGTTCAGCTATCATGGTGGCTAACATGATGCAAGCCACCTTGGTTGCATCTCTTTCATGAGTATGAAAGTCAGCGATCTCCTGGGGAGTTGCAGTGGACTCGTCAATTTCCTTAAGCTCCTTGTCAAGGACATATTCTTTGTCCTCGTAGCGGGTAATCATCCTGATGTTTCTGATCCATTTATTGAAGTTGGATGCATCAAAGGTGACTTTTCCGCACAGACTCATAAGAGTAAAGGAGCCATTAGGATTCGAGCCAGAAGCATTAGTTGAAGACATCTGAAAAAGAAGAACAAGTTTAGTTTAGATTTAAGAGAGTCCTTAATAAAACACCCAAATGTAATATTAAGGCTAGGATCCAATCACAATATAATATAACTTAGAAGAGGTATGTCGTAATCTAAGCTATACCATATTTGAAAGGTAGGTGAATGACGATTCACCAATTTCCACCACGAAAACCGAAATATTAAATATTTAGTTTTTATTGGTTTTAGAAATTCCTAGATTCTTTGAGATCCAATGAACTTTTCAAAGGCATGTTTCAATCTCGGGAGTGCCCTCCAGGTTTTGTGACTGGGATGCCGAGGATCACAAAACGAGGTGTGAAGTAACCATGCAAATCACTTGGTACCCTTAAAGTTTATCACTCAATCGATGTGCCGGTAAACCACACACGCTCCACCGATACTATAATAAACCTTAAGTCACCCTTTACCTACCTTGTTAAGTCCAAGTTAGTGTGCCGGTTAACCACACACGCTCCACCAACGACTCAGACAAAGTGTAAAGTGTAATTTCATGGATTAGCACCTTATTCACATTTTTCCTAAAGTAACTAAGATTGGGAATTTAATAAACATTTAGTTACTTTATTATATTCATCATACTTTGAATGAGAATTTATAAGTCCTTGTCTTACCCGTTCGGCTAACGACCCTCCACCAGTCAAGCAAGCGGTGGGTGAGAATATTCACCCATTAAGTCACCATTTTATAGGCAACAACCTTATACCCACCTTATAGACCGGCTTCGTGAATGAGGCGTACTAGCGGTAAGACGACTTTATTCTTATACATATATATATAATTATTAAATCATCATAATATAAGTATAAGGGTTGAATTTTAACTTTTAAAATTCTAGGGGTTGGAACTTAAAGTTTTAACTTAACTTTACTTGTTCCAAAACTTGAGGGCAATTTTTGTAACTTTCAAAACTTTTCATTTCTTGTAACTTATGAGTTTAATAGAGTAATAAAATGAAGACTCTTTATTTTTATAACTCTTGTGTTTTTCTTAATGGTTTTAACTCAAGTGTGACTCTTGGTTTTCCATAACTTAAGGATAAGTTATCGACTCCATTAAAACACATTATGATCAAGAATTAAACTACCAAATAGGTTACAAATAATTCCTATGATCACCTAAAACATCATAAGAACAAGAACATGAATATGAACACAATCAAAAATTACATAAAACTTTGTAATTTTGATAACTAGTTGTTGTAAATGAATTAGCAAAGACATTACACCACCAAAAACAAGTTTACAATTACCAAAACAGTTTAGGGTAATGTTTCTAATTCATTTTCCAGCAACTGAATCGAAATTCTGCACTCATTCGACCCTACTCGTCGAGTGCATAAACTGACTCGCCGAGTTGGTTGAAGATACTCATGGACTCGACGAGTCCCCCCTATAGACTCGACGAGTCCATTCGCAGACAGCAAAATTTCCGATTCTGTTTTCAACTTTTAAGCACAAATAAGAACAAACAAGCCTAGGCTCTGATACCACTGATGGGTTTTGAGTATTCTAACACTTCCTAAGTGTACATGCAACCCTAATAACCTTGGATCTATGTTTGTCTAATTGTCATGCAAAGTTGAATTCCAAGGTTATATTCCTATCTAGCATACATGGGGAACAATTTTAACATAAATCATAGATAGAATAACTTACCTTGTTGTTGTTTGTGTTCCTTGAAACCTTGTGAGCCTAGCACCCCAAGTGTGATGCCTCAAATGCTTCACACAACACCAAATGCTCTTGGAAGAACTTATGAGAGAATACTCACTTATTCAAAATCGGCCAAGCCCTCTTGATTCTTAGTGTAGCCGATTTTGGGTGGAGGATATATTACTTATATAGTGTTGACACATCTAGGGTTAAACCCTAATGTGTCATGACTCTTCATTTCCATGATCCATGGGTTTGTAACTCCCATGGAGCATCCATGGAGCATCCTATGGGTGGAACCCAACTTGATGGTCCATGGAGCCTTTTAGCCCACTATACAAGATATGGATGATTTACTTAATCAATCCATATATTTAATTAGTTATCTTTTGATTACTTAATTAATTCTAAATTAATTCTTGATCAAACTAATCAAATAATATTATTAATATATTAGAACTTATAATATATTAATAATCTCCAAGTATTATTTCTCTCATTTAGTCTATCCAATTGCATGGTGCCATGCAACCCAAATGGACCATGCCGGGTCGGGTCAAGTACATACCAGAAATAGTTATGGACTTAGACACCTTATCCAACAGTTGGAGTGTTTATTAAAGTCGAATTGTAGCCCAAATGTGAAACAGAACGTTTCTCACTGTGATGATGCCATATAGTATATGATTTTAGAAACCCGTGGTCATGTATGTGGGCATAAACCATACTCAACAACTGCCGATACATATTCACACACTTTATGCATGGAAAACGCACTTTGTCTTTAGAGTCGACATGTTTCCTAACAATCTACATAAAGTTTTTAAGACCTTCCAAGAATTTTGGGGATGTTCGGTTTTCACGAATCCAATTCTTATCGATCGTCATTACTATTTCATAATTAAAAATTACATTTTATACATAGTTATTGAAAGTCAAATTGTATTCACAAGTTATAAAGAAATATATAACTAGGAATAAAAAAATCAGATGGAATTGATAGCGTATTCACAAGGATAGGCTTCTAAATCCATTTTTGAATACCTTATATCATATGTGAATGTGTATTGCGCGACAATTTGTTTGAGAAAAAATCAGCAACATTTCCCCTTAGCTTCCAAGAATATAAAGAAATATATACCTGATGAGCAAGGAGAAAATGACAACCAAATTTTTCGTAAAGAAACAATCATGCAATACATATTCACATCCTAAATGAGATAAAGTATGTAAAACGCAGACCCAAAATGGGACAACCCGAAATTAATTTCTAAATCAATTTTGGACGGGTATTTCTAGGCTCTTGATGATTATAAAAAAAGAGACTTAAACTAAAATCAATGATTCAATGTACTTTTATTATTTTGTTTCCTGTTATAACTATAGAAAAGAAATGAAAAATAGAATACTTTAATAGACAAACTAATAAAATTATGTTGCTATTAATAACCTTTATAGTTAGATTATCTTTAATGGCAATATACTTATTAATAGCAACATACTTTCGTTAGTTTGTTTATAACATTATATTTTCACTTATTTTGCATATTTATAGTATATATAACATCTTATATTTTTTTCAATGCTATTTTTTTTTCAATTATAGTATTGTAATTTAATACTATTTTTTTGTTCTTTTATAGCATCGTACTTTTATTATTTTGTTTTTTGTTATAACTATAAAAAAGAAATAAAAATAGAATGCTTTAATAAACAAACTAATAAAATTACATTGCTATTAATAACCTTTGTGGTTAGATTATCTTTAAAAGCAGCGTAGTTTTATTAGTTTGTTTATAGTATACTAGTCGTATACCCGCGCCTAGCGACGGGTGAGAATAACTTTTTCAAAAATTATTTAACATAAGCGATTAGTTTTTTTTGTGCAACAAAGACAATTCTATACCTATTTTTGACCTCGTGCATATAAATAAGGTAGTATAGGATTTACATATTTGTAATATTTCTATTTATGAGTATGACAAAGAAATATCTAATATATTATACCAAATCATTTATCATCAATTGTTTCCATGCAATCATCCTCTTTTGATTAAACCTATTTAAACCACCATTATTTGGTATTTTTACTTTAACTAATATATGATGTTAATGCTTGTATATCAATTTTCAAACCATAATAAATTGTTAATATTTGAAATGGTCATCTTAAAATTAACTTCACTTGAAAATTCAAAAGTTGTTTTATAGGATAAATTGCATGAAATAGCATCGTAAATCTCTTGTTTCACTAAAATAGGCAACATATTTGAAGTCTTTAGCTTTTTACCAAGATAACATCATACTAACATTTATTTACCTATAGTAGCGACATTTAATTGATCATAACCATAATTGGCCTGAAACAAAAATAAGATGTTATAATTGTGCATACTTACATTGAATGCCCACGATTTAACAAAATTCAAAAGTAACTCATGAATTTCCTCCATTAATTTGTTAAACTGTGAATAGATATAAGAGCATCCACAATCGGGAGTTTAATAGAATAGTTGAATGAGGTGTCATGATTACTTGTCATTCAACAGATACAATTCCACCATTGTGAAATGCCACCTTGACATTCAATGAATTTGGAGTTTAATGGTCATTGAACTCTTCAATGGGAAAAATGAAAGTATTTAAATCTTAAAATAAATATTTTTAAATATGTTTCATTGAACTTGTAGAGTTTAATGCATTGTGGGATAAAATGAATAAAGTTTTATGGAATAATAAATGATGATGTGGTACTCGATTGAACTCTATAGAGTTCGATGCATTGTGGATGCCCTAATAATACATTTTAACTACAAAATTATAACTTAATAAAATGTGATTAAAGAAAATTAGTTACATTATAACTACAAAATTAAAATATGAGAGTCAAGTTTAAATGCTTCAAAAGAGCTTTGGGATGTTATATGTTAATATGTTATATCCTTTATAATCAAATCTAAAACCAAAATCATATTTTTTTTGTTAAATCAAGTCAATGTGCAAAAATACCTCTATATGCATTTTTTTAGTTGTTAAAGCAAAGCATGTACCTTGACAGCAAAAACTCTATTTGTAGAAACCCTATTGTCGATCCACAATAGCCTGCACAACAAACAAATTAACAAAAATTAATAGAAAACATATAATATATACATAGAAATCGGAAATTTTAGGTACCATCATCAAAGTTATAGACAATTGATTGGACAAAAAGTGAAAATAACCAATATCACATTACTATTAATCAATTTAATGAAATTGTTTAAAACATAAATAGGATACAACTCTACAAGTTTGGCATCTTCCAAATAGTATACTCACACTAAAGGCATATGGCAAAGAAGACATCACCCTTAAGCACTAAAAACCAAGTTGTAAAGAAGAGCAACATATAGGGAAACCAACATCCTACAAAATGACACAAATGACAGATTAGGTAATTATTTCTTTAAGAAAGCATTTGTCAAAAAGTCAAAATAAAAAGACTCAGAATCTCATTTCTAGATGACTCAAAAAATAATAAAAAACAAAGGTTAAGAATTTTTACCTTTCTGCCAAGTTAATCTGATAATGATCTCATATGGCTTTGTATCTTCTTAATGGTTCTCCATATAGACCTTGAGAAACCCAAAATATGTTAAAAACAATGTCAAAATGGAGTAATAAAAACGACAATCAATGCTAACCAGTTATAAAAAATAAAAAATTAAGTTATATTACTCACATCTAAAAATCCTAATAGAATTTTAGAAAAATATGGAGAAGCCACCTATCTCCTCCTTCTCAGGGTTGCACAGATAACATGATCCCTGCAACCAGCTTCAATGATCTCTCTGATAACATCATTATATAATCAATCACTTAAATTATTTTATTATTTAACAATGTCATAATTGAGAAAGAGAAAAAAAAGTAAAAAAACACTACTTATCACACTCAGAACAATCTGTAATTCGATCATCACAAAAAGAGTTGTCTTAGAACTCGTAAACATCTTGCTCGTGTTCATCAATCCCTACTAAAATAGAGAACAAATAAAAATCTCTAAGAAGATATAGGGGAAAAAAGGAGAAAGAAAGAGATCATTGGTGTAAAGAGGGATAAAAACAAACACCTTAAGATCTTCAATCACTTTTTAAGGCTGCTCACAATGTCTACAGCTCAAAAACTATCTGAAAGCTTGAATTTATTTTTATGGAAGCAGGTCTCGAGATGAGCTCCAGATCTCATGGCATATATAAAAAATCACCTGGGCTGCAAAACACCATGGTGAAATATTACCCCTACGCCAAATTGACGCGGTTTTCAGGCAGTGGTAGTTGACGGAGGTTTGAGATGGCATGAGTAGTTGTGATGGTGAAGATGTCAAATGAACCGGTTATGTAGGGCAGGCTGATGAAATTGGAGGAGCATATATATATATATATATATATATATATATATATATATATATATATATATATATATATATATATATATATATATATATATATATATATATATATATATATATATAGGTAAAGGTTCAAATGAGAACAAGAAAAGGTTAAGAACCGTAAGAACCTCTAATTTTAGATGTTTATAAAGGGTTTAGGGTTTAGGGTTTAGGGTTACCCTAAACCCTTTATAAACATCTAAAGTTAGAGGTTCTTATGGTTCTTAATCTTTTTTGGTTCTCATTTGAACCACTCCCTATATATATATATATATATATATATATATATATATATATATATATATATATATATATATATATATATATATATGAGAAGATTGGTCTAGGATAAGGGAGATAGGACGAGATTAAGGGGAGTTTGGTATTGAGGTATTCAACTATCAATTCAGAAAATCACGGATGGATAGGAACTCAACTCAATATCTTGACTTTTTCATCACTCAGAACAAATAAGATTCATATGCATAAATTGGTTATAAATGTTGTTATAAGGATTGTACCTCTTAAAATTCAGCAAAACACGCTAAATGTTTATTAAGGTATAAAGATATAACATTTTGTTTTCAATTATAGCATCGTATTTGTTTTTTTTTTTTTTCAATTATAACATTTTACTTTAAATATTATTTTGTTTTTTTATTAGTTTGTTTATTAAAAACATTCTATTTCACTTTTTTTATATTTATAGTATTTTTAGCATCTTATTTTTGTTTTTCTTTAATTATAGCATTGTACTATATATATATATATATATATATATATATATATATATATATATATAACAATTTACTTTTATTTATTTTTTCAATTATAACATTGTACTTTAAACAATCATATTACCTAATTAAATACAAAAACTTTAACTTATCACTAAACATTTATCATGAATTTAAAGACAAACACTTTAACTTAACAATTATGCATTTTATCACTTCATGCACTCAAATTAATAAACCTAAATAAGCAACACAAGCTTACATATTTGAAATTTTATACATACAGTCTCATATCAACCTAAACAAGTAGCAGAATCATACAATTTCATATAACATTTCATATCAACATACAATTTCATATAACATTTTATACACAATTTCAATTTCATATAAACATAAACAAGTAATTGCCATTTTATACATACAATCAATATCACTTTCATATAAACCTAAACAAATAACACAATCATACAAAGACCAAACAAGTAACACAATCATACAAAGACCAAATGAGCACAAAACCAAAAGTTAAGTGACCAAAAATGACCTAAACCCAAATAAAATAAATAAATAAAAAAGTTGAGCCGACGACAAGTCGTCACAATAGCTATTTAATGCGGATCGCCACGTGGCTTGCCTACGATATGTCGTCAGGATAACTTTTAAAAATACTATGTCGTTTCGATTTTCTGCATCATGGAATAAAAATACATGAAAAATACCATTTGTCTTATCTTATATGCACGATATGTTGCCAGCATAGGATTTTAAAAGACAACGAAAAAGTCGTCGTTCCTGCCGTATCTGTCGAGACGACATGTGGTCAGCACATATTTTCAGGTCAGGCAATCATGGTCAAAGTTTGCAATAGCTATGGCGACGACATGTCGTTGTCATAGACCTACTTTTAGCGACGACACTATCATTCGGATAGAGTGTTATTCTTGTAGTGGGTGTTACTCAGAGAAAATAATCATGACATAACTTAATATTAAATTTTGATAGTAAATCGTAAATAAAAACAATTTTAACATGCAATGCTTATAAAAAAAATGACTAGATATAAATATAAATAATCTCTAAATATTATTAAAAGAGAAACCTTATGAAACCATCTAAAACAATCTGGACCGTTGATTGTGTTTCCTTTATAGGTTTTACACCCTTAGATCAATTTGCTTACATCACCTTGATCAAATAAGAAGTCAATCTGTTATATTAGGAAATTAAATGTAGGAATTGAATGAAAATGATAGTTAAATTCTTTCCAAACTTACAACTACAAAATTGGTTCCTTATTAATGTAAACCTTAAATTTAGGCTCTATTTCCATTTAAAATTGCTTTCCAAATACATTATATGTTGAAATCTCGGAAACTATTAATTTCAAATTTCAAAAGTTTCGGATATTTTTATGAACCAATAGACTTTCAAACATGATATCTTCTATTTTAAGTTTAAATGAGATTTCAATTGATTACCTGCTAATTTTCACCATATTGACTTGTATATATATTTCAAACATTTTTAATAATCGATTTACACAAACATTATGTCATAATTCCAACGTAGAAAACAAATCTCTAAATATTATTAAAAGAGAAACCTTATGGCATCATCTAAAACAATCTGGATCGTTGATTGTGTTTTCTTTATAGGTTTTACACCCTTAGATCAATTTGCTTACGTCACCTTGATCAAACAAGAAGTCAATCCGTTATATTAGGAAATTAAATGTAGGAATTGAATGAAAATGATACTTGAATTCTTTCCAAACTTACAATTACAAAATTGGTTCCTTATTAATGTAAACCTTAAATTTTGGCTCTATTTCCATTCAAATTGCTTTCCAAATACATTATATGTTGAAATCTCGGAAACTATTAATTTCAAATTTCAAAAGTTTCGGATATTTTTATGAACCAATACACTTTCAAGCATGATATCTTCTATTTTATGTTTAAATGAGATTTCAATTGATTACCCGCTAATTTTCATCATATTGAATTGTATATATATATTTCAAACCATTTAATAATCGATTTACACAAACATTATGTCATAATTCCCACGTAGAAAACAAATGCAAAAAAACTTCAACCTTCCCATCAGTCTGATTAGTCGAATAAATGTATGTATTTCTTCCTTAAATCATTTTACTCTGTAAGTTTGATATTGTTTTCGAAATTATATGTTTTTACTCATTCGTATGGTTCTTTGTTAAATACTTATAATTTGGATGTATAATGTTGTTTTTGAAATTTTTTTTTTTTTTTGATGTTGTGTTTGGTTCTTGGTTCCATCTTTTTAATTGGTAACTATGATCCTAATTTCGAAAACAGTAAACTCAATGTTAAAATTGGATGTTATATATAATGAAATTATGATGTTACATGTGTGTGAGCTTTAAAGTTAAATATAAGCATGTTGTGAAAGATGAAAATAGGCTTCCGTATTCTTTTTTCAAATAGAATCGGTACCATACATGGGCAGGTAATAATGCATGGTATAATAGAAGTGTGCACTCAACTAGAGTCAGCATTTGACCCTGAAATACCAAAAACGCCCCTCATAACCTAATTTGCTCTTTTCTTTATGGTGGTAGATTGAGCTTCATCACTTCTGTCCCTAATTTGCTCTTTTCTTTATAGTAAGGAATGTTCTTTACCACCACTGGATCATTTTTTGCACGTTCAGGATCCATTGATATAATTACTGTTGTATTTCAAATTCAAAAACAAAATTGTAATTAATTAATTTCTCATTGAAGTTAATAAATTATAAACGTATCTCACTTCTTACTCATCCAAGTTTTCTCATTGCTATAACATCACGAAGTTGATCATATCACATATTTTTCTAAATAAAAAACACTAATATCAACAAAAGAAGCTATTTAATTTTGTAATAAAGTTGAATTAAAAAATAAGTAAATAAATAAATAAGAAATAGAAGAACCTTGTATTACCACCATATTTTATGTTTGACCTCATCACCATATTTAAATCATCTTATAATTTGAGGCATTGTGATTAACCAAAATGCAACAATGCTTGGATCTTTCATGCTATCAATAATATGCTGAAATCCAAAAGTAGATGTTTTGAAGTGAGATAATTGTTACAAGAGGAAAAGGGGTAGAATCGTAATTGGCATTTACCTCATAAGGGTTTTTTTTTTGTTTTTTTCATTATGTTGTAAGCTTTGCATGGAGGCTCGATAATTTGCAAAGTAAATAAAACTAAAGGGGTGTTTTTTTTTTTTTTCCTTCATTAAACTCTATAGTGAATGACTATATGGATAAAGTGTTCTATACATAAAGATTGTAGATAAAGATGGAAAATAAAACGCAATGGATTATGAGAAATCACAAAAAATAAGAACCAAACCTAGGAACCAACATCGAACAAAAACCCTACTTTCTCTACTTCAAAAAAATCAACATACCTGCACATACTCAAAACCGTAGAAAGAATTTCACAAAAAAAAATGTTATTTCATAAAAAAAGGAGCCTGAAAAAAAAAAGATGGTGGTAAACCGAAGAAGACATATCAAAATCAACAAAAAAAACATAAATATAAACATAAATGATGGACCTGATAAATGATTTATGTCATATTATCCCTAAAATAAAAAATACGCCATCAATGAATCTTAACAATGTCGATGATAGTGACAATAACTTAGATTAAGGAAAAAAAAAGATCTGATATTAGAGATGAAGTGGAGGGAGATGATTAGCTTCGTTGCAGATTTATTGGTTATAGTTTCTTTATATTAAATATTGTGGGGGGTTTTATGTGGTTCATTTTGAAAGAACATAAATAAGTTGCTATTTTTTGAAATAAATAGTTATATTTCGCAATACAACCATAAAATAACAATGCATTTTGAAAGTACATTGTTAAATGTTGGATTATACTTGTGTAGACCCATGTTCACGCATGATTGACTATATATAGTTGTTTTCCGTATCACAAGTAAAAAATGTTTGAAGGTACTTATACGTGACAAACAAGATCAGTGACCTAATAAAACAAAAAATGTTGTCTATAAAGAGATCCTTTAACGCTATATATATATATATATATATATATATATATATATATATATATATATATATATATATATATATATATATATATACCTATTTTAATGTAATTTCTACACATTTCAATAATACCAATAACCCTACTTTTTTTATAATTATTTTGTATTATCTATATAAATTTACATTTTATTTATGTGTGCCCCATGTGTAACGCGAGTCATAATCTAGTATTTTATTATTGTATAAAATACTTTTCTTTAAATATAAAAAATATAAAAACCACTTGCATATAAAAAGATAAAATGAAATAGCAATGCGACATTTTAGGAAAAGCTAAAAGGTAAAAATACAACATATGTTTTTTTACATTTAACACTATACATGTAATATATAATATATAATTATATATGATGAATAATATACATAATGTTATTTTTTTGTTCATAGCCCAACGGAATGAGTTGATAATTGTGTACGCGTATGAACTATATATAGATTAAGGTTGTCATGATGGGGATCCTACATAGGATCATTTTTGGGTTTGCAAAATCGGAATCATAAGATCTGGATCGAGATCCTAAAATCCCACAAAATAGAATATAACTTTAATTTATGATATTTAATCATGAAAGATATTTCAAACATTTAATTTTTCGCTTAAAAGTTATAAAAACTTCAAAATACTAGTCATAAATCATAATAAAAATAATAGATGGTAGATTGGTAAAGGGTAAAAAACATAAAGTAGTAAAAAAAATTCATTTACAAAACAAAAAAATAAAAAAATCAAAGGATCGTAGGATCGGATCGGATCTCGATCCTACGATCCTACCTACGATCTTACGATCCTACCCCAAATACGATCCTTTTACGATCTAAATCGTTTTTCATACCTAGGAATTTACGATCCTACGATCAGGATCGCGATTTTGACAACCATAATATAGATATAGTTTGTGATAAAACCTAAATCCTCCAATGAAGCAACCGAGGAACGCCATCAAGGGCCTTAGAGAAGGAATATTGCCCGTATTCATGGAAGGTGGTTTCTCTGTACCTCGGTGGGTTCTCATCGGAAACCAGCTCCGGCAATGGTCCCAACACCTTTTTCGACGGCGCTAAGGAGGTTCCGAAGAAACACGCCACCGACACTCTCGGTCCTTTCTCATTTGCCACCACTCTGTGCTCCACACTTCTCAATTTATCATTCGATAAAATCTGCAAAACCCTAAAAAAGTTACACTCCAGTTTGGTTTTTCAGAGTCAAGAATCAATTGTCGAATGTTATATAGCTAAACAAACTTGCCTGTAATAGATCTCCGATATTGATCACAAGCGCACCAGGTATTGGAGGAACATCAATCCATTGATTTTGATGGAGAATTTGGAGTCCCCCGATTTCATCTTGTAGAAGCACTGTTAGAAAACCACCGTCTGTGTGTTTGGTTGTACCCATTGTTAGATCTGGTTGTGGACAAGCAGGATAACAATGGCCGGCGATTGAAAGCCCTTTGTCAAAATCCAGATCTCCGAGGTGATTATCGTTCAACCCCAAGGCTTCTGAGATCAATTGGAATAACAACCTGCCTAGTTTCATCACTTGATTTGAATACTCGATTTGTATGTCTCTGCAAACCTCCGGTAATTCCTCAGGCGGCGGAGGTGACGGAGCCATAAAGGAAAAGACGGTGTCCCTCCAGTTCGCGGCGGGGGAACTATACAGATCAAAGTTGCTATTATACACTACTGTTCTCGAAAGATCCCTTGTGTAAAACTCTTTTTTCACCTCCACATCTTGTTCGTGAAATCTACGAACTCCTTGAAGCATCTCCTCCATAACAGTCACAGGGATCCCGTGATTCACTATTTGAAAAAACCCTAGATTCTCCGATGCGGCGCGGATCTTCTCCACCGTCGATGCTTTATCGGTGGATCCAAGGTCTACGACTGGAATCTCGAAAATTGTGGAGGTTTTGGGGGAGGTTTCCGGTGGATGGATGAAGATGCGAGGGATTTGTCGGATTCCGGCATCGACGAGGCCTTTGACGCCGGTTTTTGTTTGGTCGAAAGCTTTGAGCTCCGTTGGTCGATCGTAGCCTGAGATGACTGAAGTGGTGGTGGTGGCCGCCATTTTTGTGAAGATGATCGTAAGATGTCATGTAGATAATATGCTGCCACCCACTCATTCTTGCCACGTTGACTCAAATGCTAATAGTAGTAAAAGTCAAAGTTAACTCACACTGAATCTCTTTTTTAGTATATGTATGTACTAAATTATTTGTTGTAAACAAATATGATGTCGTGTGACTTTAAACTCATCTTAAAACACCAAAATCATGGCGAAAGGAACAATGTGTTTGACAATAATATACCCTAAATGAGCAATGTCAACACTAAATTGTAACGAGAAAGATCCAACATAGCTGTATTCTTGTTCCTAGTACGATTGTAAGGAAAAAGTGAGCTGAAACTATATGAACAGTCAACTTGGATTGAAATGATAATAAGAACATGAAGGTAATCAATCATTAACTACATGGCAATTGTAAAATGTTTTACCTCTTTGTATCTAGATAGATAAGTGTTGAGGGTATCAATGTAATCTTCAAAACGTAGTGTAGCTATTGCCCAAAGCAAATCATCACCATTAATTGTCTACATCTTCTCTTTTTGACACTTATCATTGGCCTCGCTAGTAACGAAACTGATGAACTCAAAAACGCATAGAAACGCATTCCTGAACAATGAATTAGCGACTTTGAGGGGATCAATGTAATCCTTAAATGCTTTTAAATCACCCCTGGGTTGAAAGTTAGCTTCTTTAAATCAAGGCTTTTTTGGAATTGACGCTTCTCAAGTGGAATTAGACGCCACTGTCCATGTTCTAGGATGCCTGGAGGGTGTGTTTCCATTTACATATATGGGAGTACCTGTAGGAGCAAACATGAGTCTGAAAAAGAATTGAAAACCAATTCTTGCTAAATCTCATTCTTACTTTCGACTAGGAAAGTCAATTCATTATCTTTCGGGAGAAGACTCGCCCTTATTAAATCGTCTTTCGACATATTACATGTTCCTTTTCAAAGCACTACAGGGCATTATTGACTCTCTCGAAAAAATTAGGCGAAAGTTTCTATGGGGAGGTGGTGATCGCAAAAACAAAATTCATTAGGTTGATTGGTCAAAGGTCATTGCTCCTAAATCAGATGTTGGGCAAGGAGTTGGCACTCTTAAAGCTCAAAACCTTGTTCTTTTAACTAAGTGGTAGTGGATGTTATTGAATGGAAAATGATACTACGGAGAAGATTGTTATTACGAGCATACACAACCTCCATAGAAATCAGCTTCTTACATTGCCATAAAAACCTCATGTGGCGTTTGGTCCAGTATTTCCAAAGTTATTGACTCATTGACCGATCTCTACATTTGATGGGTTTTACATGTAATAACATGGATAAATCCTTAACACTTAAGGGTACATGCAGCCTAAAGATCTAAGCCATAACACTATTGAAGTAACATTCTATTAAACAACAAGAACCCTATGAACCCTATGCTAATTTCGAAAATCATAAAAAAAAGTTTGGGTTTACATACATTTTAGTTATTGTAGTAAATAACTAATAAAAACCTTCTAGAAATACTCTTGGAAGAAAGCACCACAAGTGTCGTGTCTTTGATGGTTCACACCCAAACTCTAGCAACCAAGGAGACTTGAAGAGAGAAGAATGAGGAGGTAATTTTCGAATTTGAGGCTCTTGAAGTCATGATTCAAAAATCTAAATCCTTATAGGTTTATATAAGTGACTAGGAAGTTATTAGATAAAGCAGTTTCCTAAGATAATCCTTTATCACTTTTCTTCCTCCCTAAGGTATCCAAGGTTGCTTAATGCCTAAGGAAAACCCTAGAAGACTTTCTAGAATCCGTCCCCCACCTAGGGAGGTTCTAGAATTGCTCAATGTTCAACTATTGAACATTGTCACCTTTAGTTCTTCTACTTTTTATTAATCCAATTAATCTAAAAATTAATTCTAATTAATTTATGATTAATTCTTAATTAAACAATATTATTTCTAATTAATATATTATTTTCATAATATATTAATAAATCATTTATTGTTATTTATTAATCATATAATGAATCAATAAATCAGTCTCTCTCTCTCTCTCTCTTTCTCTCTCTCTCTCTCTCTCTCTCTCACACACACACACACACCCACACACTCTATCTCTCTTTCTCTCTCTCTAAAAGTCATTATATTCAATTACTAGGTTTGAGGACAACCCAAAAGGACGTTGTTAATAATTCAAGTATATACCAATTTAGTTATTGGCTTAGACATCTAATCCAACAAGTCTCCCACTTAAATAAGTCTATAACTACAATTGACAGTATAACTTCTAAATTATCAACAAAGGGTGCTTCCCATAGCAACTCCGGTCTCTGATCTAATCAGACATTAGTCCTAAGATAAGTGATCAAATATTCCTTTGTTCTACAAGATATCGTATGGACATAAGACATGGATTAACATCAATCTCGTTGTCCAAAATTATGTTTCCCAATTTCTTGATTTAGGACGACTGAATTCAGACTACTAATTGAACATATGAATTTAGTCCATGCTCGGCCAAGCACTTTAGATGTCGACATCAAATCATCGAGGGGCCCAAAGATATCGATTTTCCCGTTAGGGAAAAAGGAACAAATAAATTTCGACTTATACGCTTGTATCTTTTACTCATCAAATCATGTATGACACTATGTTTTATAACATCATGTTACTGATGTGTTTACATAACACCAATGCATAATTGACTTGTAAATTACAACTCATATATCTCCATTTCAAGAATATAACATATTATCATCTCAGAAATACTCGTGATAGAATCCGTGAAGTAATTATCTGAGCGTGGGTTTATCCAATACTTAAAATTTCAATTTCTATGTATTCATGAACATTGTAGCAATCTTATTGCAATGTCTAATCCTTATAGACAATCTTATAATTCGATTCATGACAATCTTAATTCATTACTTACTTCCAAAAGTATGAGCGACTATGGAGCTTCGAATAATCAAATTATTTAGGAAGTAAAACACGCAAAGTGAAACACAATAATAAACTAATTAACTATAGTTTCAAACTTATTGATAATAAAAATATCTCTATTATTTAATCACCATAATAATTACAACTTTATTCATTGTATAATATTTCGAGTAATCAACTAACCACTTATGAACATGCATACTATGTCTTTCTATGGTCCTTCCTTTGTGAACAGATCGAATGGACACTATTCCAATGATGTTCATTTCTTAATTCCAAATTATTGTCACTGTCTAAAATGTATTGGAATTTCAACCTTACATGCATTGACCTTTAGTGATGTCCATGCTTCAAAATCACAAAGATTGAGACAACGATATTACAAAATATCCTATTGAAACTTTTTTCTTAGAAACAGTTCCATGTTAATGAAGGTTCTAATTCAAGGTATACTCCTTGAACACTTCGCTTTCATTAAAATTTCCAACTCATATGTAGACTTTTCAAGTATCTCCTATTATGGAAACAGTTCCATATTCCCACACGACCATCAATTTTCACCAAGAATCATCTCAATCTAAAAAAATGTCACTATGGTCCGTCCAAATAAACATCATACTTCTAACTATCCACAAGCTACCAGTCTTTTGGTATAACCTTATAATTTTCTTGACAATTGTTTAATAACTTTAGTCATACAAAATCCTAGTCCTTTTTCCTCTCAATGCTCAAGGCACTAAAAAAAATAAGAATACGTGAATATTAGAGCATCTGTAATCGATCTTATATCTGAAGCATATGAGACTCAATTCATTATATCTGATATTTGTTCAATCTCTTGCTATAATATTTTCATATATGGAATTTTCTATGTCGAACTATTTCAGCATGATATTCACATATGTCTATGACTAAGTTCTGTTGATACATGAAGTAACCCTCTTAATTTTGTCTACCGCAGTCTACAGCTCTCCGCAGTCAAGCTACCGCAGTCTTTCTTTATGTACTTATTCTATTTGTATCTATCTCTTGTAATACTATCTATTGTCCAGTATTCCTTGCATGGCTACTCTTAGAGAATAAATCTATTGTATCTCTTTAGTCTCTATAAATAAAGACTACGCTTTATCAATCAATACAAATCTCTTCTTACTCATCTCTAGATCTTAATTATCGTCAAGTCATTCTTACACATCTCATATCTTTCTTACTCTCTGAAATCCTCTCGAACACAACTGATTAGTACCTCTCTTCGGAGCAAGTCATTCGTGACTTTATCACTAAGATTAATCTCACTCATTAACTTGGTTTGAATGCATTCCATGTTATGAATCAACTTATGTGTTTACTTGATATATCACCTGCTGTCATTTATGTTTCTTTATATTTCCGCAACTAACTATCTAACCATCTAACATATTAACTTATTATTGTTGAGCTTTTAGATCCTTTTGAGATTAACTAATTCCAGAATAATACTTGTTTTAACATTTGTTCAAGTGTGTCTCAAGTTTTTCTCTCAACAAGTTCTACTATAGCAAAAGAATTCGTAAACTTTGCAATTTGCAAATTGGAAACATTGTTCCCCACGAATAGTATTGTCAGCATGCAATACTAGCATAACAATTATGCTCTCACTAACATAACAATTATGCTCCCACTGGCTTTGACATGTATCCGGTAATCAACTGGACTTCTAGAAATTAATACCGTTGACTTTCTTATTGAAGTACAAATTTCTGTTATGCAATGTTTTGATAAGTCTCCAAGTAAACTTTTTAAGCACATACACCTTAATTGGATAGAATATGTGTGTGCTTAAACCCTTTTAGAACTTATAGATATATGTCATGAAATTTCAAACAATTCCTTGACATTCCTTGAATTTTGAAATATGAAAAGGGATGTCATAATCATAATATGAATTTGAGAATGCAATTAACATAGCCAATATCCATATTGATCTTTATCAGATCCTTAAAATCTACTAGCGAAAGTGTTTTCTCATAATCATTATCATGAATTAGTGTGAAACCTTTGCCACCTATATTTTATGGTGCTTACGCTTCCATTCATGTGAATCTATCATTTCAAACCTACAATCATAAGACAAGGTTTTGAACGAAAAACCAAATTCAAATTTAGTTTTCCTTCATGAAAAGAACTTTTCTATTCTAAATTTCTTGCCCTCTAGAAGCTCAAGGGCCTACCAATGCTTCCATGTTGTTAGTAGCTCACCCATATTGATCAATATACTTTTACTAACCAACATTCTTTGCATTTGTAGTTAAATGGAAAAACATAAAACTCATAAGCATTGCCAACTCAACTAGAAGTACACAAAAACAAGAATGTGTCAATCAAACACGACTGGTTTTCAACCCCAAGTCGCATGCTAGTGTTAACTAAAAGATTTACTGTCGATCGACTCTTGGAACTTTCAAGATCAATACGACTCCCACTGAGTTCTTGACATATTAGTTTTTTTTCTCAAGGAACATTCCTTGACAAGAAAACACTTCATAGATTGGGTCTTAGTTTATCCTTTGTTTCTCAATTAACGAAAAACATCACAACTCCAATTCTATATGTCCTAGAGTAAGAAAACATCTTTACTCCACATATTTCAAGGTATTTTTAACCTTATTAGTTAGAAATGAGTTTCAAGATACAATTTGTAGTAACTAGAGTATAACTCTAAAACTTGATTGGAAACGAAGTATGATTCATCTCTTGATTGAACTATTCCAACTATAACTGATTCCTCTTCTTAGGCATACGATTGTACTAGGATACTCTTCGAGGATCAACTGTGATATAGTTCCACGATCAATTAAGGTGATCATAAAACATGATAGTAAAAGATTCTCCTTTCTTATCAGATTGGAGAATCTTTTATCTTACTGCCTAATAGATTCTTGTTATTTGTTCTGCTACTCTTTGAATCTTTTCAAAGTATCATATGTATGCTTAATCTTATAAACACAACCATATTTACCGAAACATCAGTAAATCATGACAAACAGATTTATTGTCCTTTTGTGGTGGATCAGAATAGTCCATATCAGCATGTACTAGATCCATTAGTCCTTCACTTGACTCATATAAATATGTGATCAATGAATTAGTCATAATTTTCCAATGAACAAGATTCTCACACACTATACAATACGAAATGTACAACACCAAGTATCTGTTTAGTTGGTGATGAGATTTCTTTTCACTTGGTAAATTATGACAATATCACAATCGATATCTTAAGAATCAAATCGACAATTAATATTGCTAATATCATAAACGTAACCAACACTTTCATAAATGTCATTACAAGGAAATATATAAAATGTGGCAAGCAAATAAACCAATATTTCACTTTTATTAAAAGTAAAGGAAAAATTGGAATTTTTTCCTTTCAATGTATAAAATGAAAAACTATGTTTCTAGACATCTACTAAGAGTAATAGTAATATATGAAATTATCCCAACTCCTTAGTAGTAGCTCTAAATTCTGATGTTCAAACCATGTGCCCAAAGTCCATTTCTCACGATCAGATTTAGGAGAAAATAGGAGAAATCAAGTTAGTTGATTTTAATCCTTACTAATCAACCCATAAATTTAAATTAATGCTAGGACCCATATTTTCGATTTGAACTTTGAAGAGGGATGCCATAATTAAATTCGTATCTATTTTAGGTAGGTAAGGCTTTTACCATTCCAATATTATGAAACTCGTAGATCTTTTAAGATTCATTGAATCTTATCAACGACATGCTTAATCTTAGATTATGCTCTCACTTTTGTGACTGGGATGCCGAGGATCACAAATTAGATGTGAATAACCATGCAAACCTGCTTAGCAACCTCGATGTCAATTATCATCTCACATTGATGTTTCGGTTAACCACACACGCTCCTTCAATAATGATAATTTACGAGATGCCCATCATATCTCTTTATAGTCCCTATTAGTGTGTCGGTTAACCACACACGCTCCACTAACAACATATAAAGCATGATGTGTATTTTTCATGGATTAGCATAGTTTTCATATTTTCCTAAATGGTTTGCTGAAAAATAACACATTAATGTGTCCCTAGGACTATTTTTTAATGCTTATTACATGTAAGGTACATTTATATTGTGTACCATAATGTTTTCCATAATGACATATCAGGTCCCTAGACTTTAATATTTGTAGTATGATGGATATGATAATTGTCTACAGCTTGAGGGACCAAATTTGTATGGTTCCAATCTCTTTTCCATAGGTGCAACTAACGAATTTAACGCTTAAGTTTATGGATGATATGGAGGAATTTGAAGAGATCTTGAACTATGATCTAACTCCTTATAAACACCAAGATCGTGTATGTTAGAGCATTCCACCTCTCCATCAGGAAATTAGCAAGGAACCATTACGGGAAGAAAAGAAATCAAGAACATGACATCATCTTCCTCAAAGAAAATGCATCCAAGTAAGTACCACTGATTTCTTATGAAGTTCATAAGATGCAAGTAGGTCTTTAAGACCAAATTGGACTTGATGATTAACATCGAATGTCATAAAGTTCAATTGGCCGCTAAAAGGTATTCATAAACATTAGGGTGTTTATTACCAAGAAACAATCTCACATGTTTTTCGAATTGATTTCCTCAGGATCATAATGCCCTGAGTATTTCATTTTGATTTAGAGCTACATCCAATAAATTTCAAACAATTTTCTTAACTAAGAGTTACACAATGATATTTACATAACCCAAGCAAAAAAAATGCATATATATATATATATATATATATATATATATATATATATATATATATATATATATATATGGGTTAAGAACATCTGATGTGTAAACTTAAGGAATCAGTATACATGTTGAATCAAGCTTCATGTCAATAGTATCTAATGTTCGACAAAGTGATGAACCATAATGACTTCATTAAGAACCAAGAAGATCAGTGTATATACCTCAATATTAGTGGGAGGAACTTTATCATACTCGTACTATATGGAGATGGCATTCTCTTGGTGATTAATACATTGTTATGTTGCACAAATCAAAACACTTATTTTCATATCACCTCGACATGAAAGATCTCGGTGAAGCCTAATATGCAATAGGCAATTAAATACATCGAGAAATCTAAAGGGTTTTAGACCTATCCCAAGAGACATATATTAAGTGTGTAGTAATTCAATATAAAATAGCAACAATACTTCCCTTCAGTTCCTTCCATAGTTAAGATATGCATTTTCGGTGGCATGCTTAGTGGTTAACAATTAAAACATGGTCTTGATCACTAGGAAGTTGCCAATAAAGTTTTCTGATATTTTAATGGGACTAATAATAACAAACTTTTTAGTGAAATAAGAAATAATGTATAAGTGATAGGGTTTTTTAACTATGAATTTGCAAAATTTTAGGGTACATCTTTATGTTATCAATCGGCTAGTATCATGGGGGAGTCATAAATAAACGTTGACGACTATATCAACTATGATATCGAATTTGTTTTCATAGATAATGAAACTTTCCATTAAATGTTGTTGAGAAATAAATCACATGACTCATGATCATAAACTCCATTTCCAGGCCATTAGAATAAAACTTATTGTAATAATGTTGCCTCTATAAGTTTTCCATTAGCAATAGTTATAGTGGAATGAGGCTTTACCTTGATACAAAATACTTATTCGTTTAAGAGCAAGTGGAGGAAATTATATTTGTATCGAACACATTAACACTTATAATACGCTAGTGGATCTGATAAGAAAGGTCTACCACCCAATTATTTTAATATGTCATCAATATGTGTTTAAGGTTACCACTATTATTATGTAATTCTAGCATAGTGATTTAATGGAATTTTTAATTTTAATTTTATTTATTCAATTAAGTTTCATATAAAGTACCATAGTATGATAGGTGGGGTCCTGTATCGAAAATGATGCTTCCGGCTGTACTTTTTTACTTTTGGTATTAATATGAAACATGATGAACTTATCTTGGCCAAATAATGAAACATGTATACAAATAGTCATTCGGCCAAGTGAGAGAATGTTGGAAAATAACACATTAATGTGGTGGTTGGTGGATGAGGGGAGGTGGTGGATTCACATATGAATACACTTGCATTTATATTCATATATAAATACTACTCATCCTCCGTCGTGTAGGTACGACAGAGCATTTTGCGGCGAAAATAAATGTTTGACTGACAATGATTCCCCCATTCTCAACCTTTTTATTTTCTCAATTAAACTTACGCACACCCACATACACACACACACACATATATATATATATATATATATACACACACACACACACACACTCATAAACAAAAAATAAGAGGGATGTAATGGTGGATATACCAACCTTTAGGGGTTATATATTGTGATTAGGTAGCACCAACTACATTAGTAGTGGTGGTGCGTACTCCGGATAATGTAATGTTGATCCAGTACGTTAAACTAAAATTAAATTATAATAAACCATTTTAAAAAAATAAATACATTTCAAAAATAAATTACATTAAAAAATTTGTAAATAAATTTATATATTAAATTAATTAACAAATATATATATATTTTTGAAAAAGACATCTATCATTAAAAGTAATTGCTTCCAAATCTATAATTGATATTAAGCACTAAAAAAATTTCAATAAATTTCTAATATTGTTTCTTTATTAACAATAGTAAACAATTATAATTTAATATATATTTTTTTTGGAAACAACAAACATTTTAATAAGGTCTCACGATTAGTAGGAAGCTAAAACGCAGAAAAATGAGACAAGATAAGGAAAAATAAAGATATAGATAAAAAAAATTTGAAAACTAAAAAATAAAAGGTGAACAACTTCATGCCGCATAGCTTTTGTATTCAAGTTTCACCAAATGACACGAAGATTATATCATCAGTAATTTTTGTGGGGGGAAGCGCCCATGTTTTTTAAAACCTTGTTTCTAGAAGTCCAAATGCATCAAAGAAAACAAGAGAATATAGTGCTTAAAATCAATCTTTTTTTTTTCGGGCAATCACCCCAGGAAGCAACAAAGTCAATGAACTCCAAAACTTTTAAGAATTTCCTACAATATATTTTGCACCATCTAAAGGTCAACTCAATGACTACTTTTGTGTAATCATAATTTACGAGAAGATGATTCACTGTTTCCGTCTGCTTACAACATAGCAAGCATAGCGAGGAAGGAATGATTACACCCATCTTTTCCAAACTTTTTTACCATAAGAATTCCTCCCAATGATGCCCTCCAAATGAAGCACTTAACTTTCAAAGGAATCAATTTTGAACAACAAATTGTACGGCTATTATAATGGATTAGCTTTGATTAATTAACCCACCTCATTGAGTTAACAGAGTATTCCTAGACTATTCCTCACCGGGTGATAGAGTATAGCTGAAACCTAATGAAGAATTCTTCATGTTGCAAAGACTCCTAATATCATTGTATAGATTCGAGAGCTCTTTTAATTTAAAGGTGTCAGTAGGTTATTGTTTCCACCTCTAAGAGAAACCTTCCTAAGAGAAATGATCTTAAAGCAAAGAACATTTTGTGGATTCAATTTGGTGTGTGTGTACAAACACACACACACACACACACACACACATATATATATATATATATATATATGGTTAGATTATTTTGTTTCTATTAACTATTGTGTGCCAGAATGCACAGATCTGTACCATTAGATGGAATATAATCAAAGGTCATGATCTGAGGGTCTATGATAGTACAATAGGATAACATGTACCATATAATCACACAAATTTCAGCACAAGGGCATTTTAGTCAATTAACCTATATTAAAAAATGAAATTTTCGGATTTTCAGGGATAATTAATTCTTTTATTTTTAAAAATCTAAATATTTAAAATTAATTCAAAATTAAAAATCCGATTTTATTCTGTCAGAATTATAGAATGTTAACCACAAATTAGTAAATATATTTTTCGATTTTATTATGTCAGAATGACAAAATGTCAACCATAAACTAGTAAATACATTCTGAAAAAGACTACACAAAATCAATTCTTGAACTAATAATATACCAAATAATTACATTGTATAATTGTGATTCATTGAATAATAACATTCTGAAAGAAATAAAAACATCAAAATCTAACAAAAACACTAATCTATTCTGAGAGAATATTATTTTTAAGCAACACTTTATACATTGTAGCATAACACATTATGGTATAATACACTCTCGTTCTATATGTTTTCTTCTTTCTCCACATCAATGTTAGCCTCTTCAAAACCTAAATCCACAAAGAAAACATAATCAAGTTTCAAATATTAAAAAAATTCAATGCATTCTAAGAGAATAAAAACTATAACTTCTGACAGAATGTATTAAAGACTATAAAGTTTGACAGAATATAGTAGAAAATAAAAACTATAAATTCTGACAGAATGTAGTAGAGACTATAAAGTCAACCATAAAGCATCAAAAATTCATTACCAGTTAAACAAATATACTTGTTGTTAACAATTATTCTCAAACATTCTAACAGAATACATTTATATAGATAAATTCTAATAGAATACATTACAGAATTCAAAGCTGTGATTGAATACAGAATTCAAGAGTTGTGATTGAATACATAATTCAAGAGCTGTGATTGAATCATCAACACACATTACATCCATTACAATGAGAAAAATGAAGTTCGTTTTAAATTGATTTGTAAAACGTTTGTTTTAAAATTGATTTATAAAACCAAAATCCAAAGCAATATTGTGCAATATGGTTATAATATTTGCAGCAGCAAATGGTTTGTTAAGTTTTCATGAAACTTGTTCAATAAATCCGTATTTCACATTGGAAACCCATAAAAATTATGTTGTCTACGCTTTCTAGATCTTATTTTATTTTACGTTTTAGATAAATTTTAAATTAAGTATTGTGTATGAAAGTCTTATTTTAACATTAAAATTAATTATTTTTAAGCAACAAATGCAATATATATTAATAAAAAAAGCCTAAGTAAGGAACTAATGGGAAATACATCACAAGAAAATTCATTTTATTATCTTATAAAATTACTATTCTGATTTTGTTTCATTAACGCAAAAGGCACCACTTTCAGTTGAAAATAAACATAAAGGAACCAAATGTTAGGGAAATTGTTTGTGAAATGTTCAACAGAAATTCATAACATATATCGAATATGATTTATGCTTCGTTCGTTAGAGGGAAATTGATTTATCATAGTAATAACATAGAACAAACATCACCATTCTCAAAAGAAATTTGATTGTAAAATCAGAAATTAGGTTTAAAAAATAGAAATTGAATTCAAGAACATACCAGGGCTAGGATGTTGGTGTACGGCAGCAACTATAGACCGATTTCGGTGATGGAATACGAAGCCGACTAAAGAAGATGGAGGAAGAAGAAGATACGGCAGTGGCAAGATGATGGATATAGAGGTATGTCTGGGATCACGATGAATGGCCGATGGTTATAAAGAAGAGATATTAGGTCAACATATATTTATCTTGTTTCCTTAATTGTAAGTGCAAAAAACCAGAAATACCCTTTTGATTTAATTAATTATTTTATTATTTGCTAATTTGTGATTGGTGCATTTAGGAATACAATAGTTGCTAGAAACATTTGAACATAACTCTCTCTCTTTCTCTCTCTCTCTCTGCGTCTCTCTCTCTCTCTCTCTCTCTATATATATATATATATATATATATATATATATATATATATATATATATATATATATATATATATATATATATATATGAATTTGACTTGAAATGGGACGTTTCCACACCAAACATCCTACCAAAAGAGGATCTTAATGTTTGCACCACAAATCAATTTTAAAAGATTATTGTTGTTAATGTTGCTGTATTAGGTGTCTAAGCCAATAACTAAATTGTTATATACATGAATTATGAACAAAGTCATTTTAGGTTTCTCTTAAACCTAGTAATTGAGTATGATGACTTTTAGAGAGAGAGAGAGAGAGAGACTGATTTATTGATTTATTATATGATTAATAAATAACAATAAATGATTTATTAATATATTATGAAACCAATATATTAATTAGAAATAGTATTGTTTAAGTAAGAATTAATTAGAATTAATTTTTGGATTAATAAAAAGTAGTACTAAAAGTGACAATGTTGAAAAGTTGAACATCGAACAATTCTAGAACCTCCCTAGGTGGGGGAAGAATTCTAGAAAGTCTTGTAGGGGTTTCCTTGGGCATTAAGCAACCTTGGATACCTAAGGAAGGCAGAAAAGGGATAAAGGCTTATCTTAGGAAACTGCCTTATCAAATACCTTCCTAGTCACTTGTATAAACCTATAAGGATTTAGATTTTCGGATCATGACTTCAAGAGCCTCAAATTCAAAAATTACCTCCTCTCTCTTATCTCTTCAAGTCTCCTTGGTTGCTACGGTTTGGGTGTGAACCATCAGAGGCTCGACACTTGCGGTGATTTCTTCCAAGAATATCTCTAGAAGGTTTTGATTAGTTATTTACTACAATAACTAAAAGGTATGTAAACCAAAACTTGTTTATGATTTTCGAAATTAGCATAGGGTTCATGGGGTTCTTTTTGTTCAATAGAATGTTACTTTAATAGTGTTATGGCTTAGATCTTTAGGTTGCATGTACCCTTAGGTGTTAAGGATTTATTCGCGTTATTACATATATTCATATATGAATATAAATGCAAGTGTATTCATATATGAATCCACCACCTCCCCTCTACCACCAACCACCACCACCATAGCCACCAACCACCACCGTCACCTACACCACCACGACCACCTCCACCACAAACCACCGCTACCTCCACCACCAACCACCATCGCAATATTTATATGTAAGTAATCACTTCCTCTATACTTATTCATATATGAATACAGTTATAATCTATATATATATATATATATATATATATCTATATATATATACATATATATATATGTATATATATCCATATATGAATATACATACCCATATACGTATTCATATACGAATATGATCTATTCCGTCGGTCCAGTTCGTTGGAGCACTTAAGATGCAAATTCGAAATGAGTGGCTTAGAATCATTCCCTCATTCTTAGCCTTTATTATCAACTGAACCCTCATCTATCTATCTCTCTCTCTCTCTTTATATATATATATATATATATGTATATATACAAACACACACACACACACACACACATATATATATATATATATATATATATATATATATATATATATATATATATATATATATATATATGTTTGCATATCCAACTGAAAATATGCCAAAGATAACGGGATGAGTATCCATTGGACAGTCTAGCTAATGGTCGTTACCTGGTGCAAGTGCTAGGCCCGGATCCTCGCCCTTGCGGTCTCATTTCAGGCACCGACGTCTTATCACCAAGGCACATAAAGGCCAAAACTGATGGGTTTTATACAAACAATCCTATGTGTGCATGCAACCCTAGATTTGGATCTATGTTTTCACTATTATATACACAACATTATGAACACATAATAAAACCCTATTGATGATTATTATTTTCGAAATTAACCAAGAAGATTAGATTGCATACCTCTTGTTGTTATATTGTAACAACAACTTAAATCTTCCAAACCCTAAGTCTTGAAAGCAAGCACCATAAGTGTAGTGCCTCTAATGGCTCACAAACACCACAAGCAATTGGAGAGGCTATAGAGAGAGAAGGAAGGAGGTACAAATAGTTCTTAGATGCTCTAGGGATCAAGTGGACGAAATCCTAAGGCCTTAGGGGTCTTTATATAAGGTTGAGATTAGGGTTTCAGTCCTTATCCTTATCCAGTTACTTGCCCATTAAGCAACTATAAGATAAGCCTTGAAAAACCCTGATCTCTTGGACCTTGGACGATTTTAAGGATATCCTAATCCTTGAATTCGTCCATCCTTTAACAAGGATAACCATTGTCCTATTTTCAACTATCACATAATTACAATTCAGCCCCTCTAGTTTAATTAATTACAGTTGATCACAAAATTAATTCTAAATTAATTATTGACCAGTATTAATTAAACAAATATGATTTCTCCTTTAATATATTATTCTTATAACATATTAATAAATCATAGTAACCTCTTTCTCTATTATTTCTCCAGTCAAGTTGCTTTGGTGAAGGCAACCCAAAAGGACCATTCACAATCGGGTCAAGTAGTTACCAAATATGGTTACGGGCTTAGACACTAATCCAACAGTCTCCCACTTGGATAAGTCTAGTAACCACAAATGCAAGTACAACTCGATTAGCAATCGTAGCTCTCAAAGACGCTGTCGAACTCTGATCTCATCAATAACCTGTCCTTTAGATAAGAGATCATATATTCCTCCATTCTAGATATCGTATAGCCACGAGACATGGATTGAAATCATTCTCTTAGTCTATGTGTTGTTTATCCATTTCCGATTTACGACGACTGACTAATTGAACAAATCAAATTAGCCCTAGCCCGGCTGAGCATTTATGTTTGTCATCACTAAATCATCGAGGGGCCCACATATATTGCTTTTATCCCACTTTGGGTAAAAGGAACGAATAAACTTCGACCCAATGTTTGCTTGCACTCACTCACCACAACACACACAACAATATGTTTTATAACACCAAGTTACTGGTGCGTTTACATATTATCAATGTGTAACCGATTCACAAGATACAACTCACACATCTTGGTTTCAAGAATACAAGATATTATCGTCTCACCAATCGCTCGTGATAAAATCCATAAAGCGACCCAAGTGAGTGTGGGTTTAATCCAATGCTCAAAATCATATTTATAAGCATTCATGAACGTTGTAGCAAACCTTTGCTATGTTTAATACGCTTTAGACAATCTACAAACCAATTCATGACAATCTTTATTCATACCTACTTCCAACGTATGAACGACTGCAGACCGTTAGAATAATTCGATTATTCTTAATAAACTCCATTATTCTGGAAGTCAAAACATGCAAAATGAAACACAAAAGTAATACTAATCCTATATGGTCCCAAACCCTTGAGTATAAATAAAACACCTTTATTTAATCACCATATTGATTACTCATTATCCATTGTTTAACGTATCATATAATCAACTTTATAACTCGAATTGTAACCACAATTGTCCCATGCTCCAAGCATGCATACTTTGGTTTCCTATGGTCTATTCTTTGTGAAATAGATCAAATGAACACATTTTCAATCATCCTCATTTCACAATTCCCAGTTCTTATCATAAGTACAAAAACATCAATTTCTTGCCACTTATAGAATATGTCAAAATCTAATATTTTATGCAATAA
The DNA here is from genome assembly GCF_052625555.1 of Lactuca saligna. NCBI lineage: Eukaryota > Viridiplantae > Streptophyta > Magnoliopsida > Asterales > Asteraceae > Lactuca > Lactuca saligna. The sequence goes on along the minus strand of NC_136419.1, from coordinate 191,465,045 downwards.
TTCTCTTGTGAAGTCACAACACATAATCACAAAGACTCGGCCATCGATAACACAAGGTACTCTATCAAAATAGTTACAGAACAGTTCTACAGATGTGATGTCTCTCACTCAAAGTACATTCTTTGAACATCCTTTTGCATAAAATTTCTTAATTTCCTAACTCCCAATTATGGAAACATTTCCATATTTACCATATGACAACTCATTATGTCGATATGGTCCATTCAATGCCATACTTCCAACTACTCATAAGCGACCAATCCTCAGTGAGCTTTGGATCGTTCTTTGATAGTTGTTTAATTATCATAGTCAAAACCGATTCTTGTCCTTTTTCCCTCTTAATGCGCTAGACATTTGGAAACATTTAGAATGGTCAAATATTATAGCATTTGTAATCGATCCTATTCTTGAAGCGTATGGGACACGATGCATAATGTCTTACATAAATAAACGATACTCTATCAATCTTCTGCCATAATATTTTATGTGTCACGTTCTTATAATTTGATCTATGAAGATGAACGCCATAATCATAATCAAAATTTAAGAACTCACTATGTATCTTTTGACTAAATTTATTAAAATTTCTCAATCTAGGCTTTAGATTATGAAACGAAGTACAATATTCTCTCCCTTAATTACAGCAAAACAACTTTTCAACCTTTATGACATTGGAAAGTTCAACACTTGTTTTCTATAATTAATATTGCTAACTTGCAATACTTACCATAATAATCATGCTCCTACTTACATGATGATTATTTCTTTACCAGCATAACACTTATGCTCCCACTAGCTTTGACATGTATTCAGAAATCAGTTGACCTTTAAGAAAACAATTTCTCAAGTTCATATTTATAATACTAGATGCTTCGATAAGACTTTATCTAGGCTTCTTAAATTCATACACTTTTCCTTGGACAACTCATATGTATATGTCTAAACGATTCTAGGACTCATATCAATAAATCTAAGATGTTCAAACTTATTTTCCATTTCCCATAATTTGAACTATGAAGAGGTATGCCGTAATCAAAGTTGAATTTGAGAAACCCAAATCACATAATGCCATCTTCAAAATCTCTCTTAGTGAAAGCGTTTCCTCACAATCATTCTTATGAATGAAATAAACCTTATGACACTTAGATTTTGTGGTGTATTCGTTCTTATCCATGTGAATTTGTCATAACCATAATCACAAGATAATGTTAGTGACAAATCCAAACTCTTATGGATAGAACTTGTTCTTCTAATTTCTTGCCATCAAGGGTCCCACCATTGCTTCCAAGTTATTTAGCAGCTCACCCCTTAATTTCAATGTACTTTCCATTGAACAAGGTGCCCTGCCCTTATACAATCCATTGAGAACTCGTAGAACTCACTTGCATAATCAACTCAATTCGGAATGGCACAGAAACAAAATAGTGTCAACACGATATGTTGTAAACCTCAAGTCGTGTGCTAGTGATGAATGATAAGGTCTATTCTTGATTTGTTCTTGAAACCTTTCAAGACCATTAAGACTCCCACTGGCTCTTGACATATAAGATTCCCTTGTTGAGAAACATTTCTTGACAAACAAATATTCAAGAGTTAGTGCAACTTTCATAAAGACAAAACTCTTCACATAATTGGCCCTAGTTGGTCTTTATCTTATCCAAGACTTCACAATTTACCAATTTCAAATGTGTAAGAACAAGAAAAACCCTTTTTTCCAACTTTCACATTTGACGAATGTTATAAACCTTCTTAAGATTTATCACCTAATTCACAATCTTGGAGTGTAACTCTAAGACTTGACATTGGAACGAAGTATGATTGACTTCTTGATTTAACCATTTTCACAATTCTCGTCTCCTCTTCTTAGACATACAAATTGTACTAAGAATCACTTAGAGGATCAATTGAGATATGGTTCTTAATCATTAAGTATTATCATAAAACACAATAAAAGGTACTCTCCCTTCTTCTTAGAACGGAGAAACTTTTATCTTTCTGCCTACTTGATTCTTCTTATTCGTTCTGCTATTGATTGAAACTCTTTTAATCAATTCAGAATTATACTTAATCTTATAAGTGTAACCATATTTACTAAACTTTAGTATGACGAATATCTTGTCACTCTTGTGGTGGACTTGATCAACACACAACTTTGTGTACTTGATCTCATAGTCCTTCACTTGACACTTTATCAAAGATTAGTCTAAATTTCCCAAATGTGATAGTTTTTCATACATCATGCAATACTTGTTGCACGATTCCATGTTCATATCCACTTGAAACTTGGGTGATGAGAAACTCTCCCTATTTGGTAAACTCTTGACACTACCAAAAACAACTTAATTAAGAATCAAATCCATTTTGCTAATATTAAAAGTACACAAACATGAATTTTTCATATACGCCATTGTAAGGATAATCAAAATCTATTTTATTCATAAAAGAAGCGGAAAAACATGTACTTACAATGCAAAAATTCAATTGAAAAACTATGTAATCAAATACTCCTAAAAAATTTGTCATAACTTCCTAAGCTCAAAATCTGATCTTCAAATCCATGCGATCGTAATCCATTTCTTCATGATCAAACTCATCTTGCTGTTCCATCAACCTTCCTTTCTTTTCTTTGATCCTGCAAAACATGCAAATGTAATCTTATCACATTATGTATAAAGAATAGGAATTCAATGGAGTTAGATAGAGGATTTTGTACCTAAAGCAGAGCCACACTTCTCGACTCTTCCATCTCTTAGACTCTTCAGTTCTTTTGGGCAGCTTCGTATCCATTTCCCTTTCCCTTGGTAGCAGAAACAGGTGGGTTCTCCTAGAACGTCCACGGAAGCATGGTTGGTTGATTCACTAGACAAATATGCTCCATTACTTCGCCAAATCATTTCTTATTCAGCAGCAATAAGCATGTAAGTTAAGTCAAGGAGGGTCGCGTTAATGTTCATCATATGATACTCTCTTATGAACTTATCATATGATTCAGGGAGTGGCTGAAGAACCCAGTCCACAACCATCTTATAGGGGAAAGACGCACCCAACATAATCAACCTATCGATGTGTGATTTCATCCCTAGGACGTGATCACACACGGGCTTACCATCTTCATGTTCCATTGCCAATATGGTTTCGATGATCTTGAACCTTTCAATTATTCGATCTTGTGGGTCGGGGAGAACAATGGGAGGAGGAGGAGGGAGTGAAATTAAGCTAGTCCATGTTGATCCTTCACTTTGGAACAAGCTTTTACTTTCAACAGGAATACCTTTTCCTTGGGATTCGGGAAGACCACGGTTAGAGTCAGACATCTACAAAATGGGAGAAATTTCAAGTTAGTTGATTGAATCCTTAATGAAACACCCAAATGAAACATTAAGGCTAGGATCCAACAACATTATTTACACATTAGAAGAGGGATGCCGTAATCCAACATGCAAATGATCTGGAGGTAAGTAAATGAAGATTCACTAATTCTTCACCAAAAAAAAAAACATAAAGGCTTAAGTTTTAAATGTATTAAGAATTCCTAGATTTCCTTTGAGATTCATTGAACTTTTCAATGGCATGTTTAAATCTCGATATGCCCCTCTCGTTTGTGACTTAGATGCCGAGGATCACAAAGTGGGTGTGAATAACCATGGAAATCTACATGGTTCCCTCATTGTTACAGTCACCTATTCGATGTGCCGGTAAACCACACACGCTCCATCGAACTATGACATTGAGTCACCCTTTTCCACCTTTGCTTAGAACCCAATTTGTGTGCCGGTTAACCACACGCGCTCCACTAACGTCTTAGCAAGGGTGCAAATTGTAATTTCATGGGATTGCATCAATTTCACTTTTGCCTAAAGTAACTAATATTGGGAATTTGTAAAAGCGTTTAGTTACTTTACGTAGATTCATTATACTTATTAATGAAGAAGGGATTGCCCTATCCTACCCGTTCGGCTAACGACCCTCCACCAATCAAGGAAGCGGTGGGTAAGAGTGGATACCCATTAAACGGCCATTTTATAGGCCATAACCTTCTACCCCCTTATTAGATTGACTTCGTGAATGAGGCCTACTAACGGTAAGACTAGCATTTTAGTTATACATATATAATATTAAACTTTTAATGTTATACATAGTATAAGGGTGCATTTTACTCTTTAAAAATACTAGGCGGTTTAAATTATACTTTTAATTAACCAAAATCATTATGGATTTATTAACTCTCTTTTAATTATACACTTAATTAATTTAATAAAACCATAAGGGATTAATTTGAACTTTTTCAAAATTAGGGTTTTGGAATTTATACTTTTAAAATTAACTTTTAATCAACAATTTAAATTCCAAAACTTGAGGGCAAGTTTTGAAACTTTTCAAAACAATTAGGTTTTAATCTCACTTAAATTTTTTCGGATTTAAGACATTTAAATTAAAATTTTAAATATTAAAACTCTTGATTTAATAGTTATGTTGAATTAGACTATTAGTTTAATTATTAAATCATAAGGGATTATCTAAATCATGAGGATAATTACCATTTATACATTTAAGATATCCTAATCCCTTAAATATCTCTATAGATTTCGAAAATAAGGTTAAGATAATCCAAAATCTTTAATTACCATATATAACAATTAAAGGATAATTACAAGATATGGGATAATACAAATCCCTAAAAATTAGGATCTTATCTTGGGAAGGAGGCCAATTTCGAAAATCAAGGGATTAAGACAAACCCTAGATTTCGAAATTTAAAGGTTTAAGGAAAGGGATTGAAAATCTTATTTAAACTTTTGCAAATTAGGGTTTGCAAACCCTAATCTCGAAAATCCTAGCCTCCTAGGGTTTATTGGCAATAAACCCTAATATGTCAAGTTCATACAATTGAATAATACTAATTGAAAACAACTTAGCCAAAGGCTCTGATACCATTGATGGGTTTTATACAAACAATCCTATGTGTGCATGCAACCCTAGATTTGGATCTATGTTTTCACTATTAGATACACAACATTATGAACACATAATAAAACCCTATTGATGATTATTATTTTCAAAATTAACCAAGAAGGTTAGATTGCATACCTCTTGTTGTTATATTGTAATAACAACTTAAATCTTCAAACCCTAAATCTTGAAAGCAAGCACCACAAGTGTAGTGCCTCTAATGACTCACAAACACCACAAGCAATTGGAGAGGCTATAGAGAGAGAAGGAAGGAGGTAGAAATCGTTCATAGATGCTCTAGGGATCAAGTGGACTAATTCCTAAGGCCTTAGGGGTATTTATATAGGGTTGGGATTAGGGTTTCAGTCCTTATCCTTATCCAGTTAGTTGCCCATCAAGCAACCATACGATAAGCCTTGAAAAACCCTTGTCTTTTAGACCTTGGACGATTTTAAGGATATCCTAATCCTTGAATTCGTCCATCCTTTAACAAGGATAACCATTGCCCTATTTTCAACTATCACATAATTACAATTCAGCCCCTCTAGTTTAATTAATTGCATTTGATCACAAAATTAATTCTAAATTAATTATTGACCAATATTAATTAAACAAATATGATTTCTCCTTTAATATATTATTCTTATAACATATTAATAAATCATAATAACCTCTTTTCTCTATTATTTCTCCAGTCAAGTTTCTTTGGTGAAGGCAACCCAAAAGGACCATGCACAATTGGGTCAAGTACTTACCAAATATGATTACGGGCTTAGACACTAATCCAACAAAAACAATATCGGATTGCTCCCCATAACGACAAGTGTAGCGCTTAGAGCGCCGCTTCTCAGTAAATTTTCAACAATAGCGAATAACCACTAGTGGTGCACGACGCACCAATAGGATGCCTCCACGTCGTGTTTAGCATATATATATATATATATATATATATATATATATATATATATATATATATATATATATATATATAGTATCGTATCCCACTAAGAATACGCCAAAGATAACCGGATGATTATCCATTGGACGGTCTAACTAACAGTCGTTACCTAGCGCAAGTGATAGGTTTGGGCCCTCTCATTTTCCGTCTCGTGTTTAGGCCCCGACGTACTAACACCAAGGCCCATAACATGCCAAAATAGTACTAGATTGCTCCCCAAAACGACAAGTTTAAGCTCAGAGCACAAATTCTAAATATCTTTTCACCAATAGAGAATAACCACTAGTGGTGCATGACTCACCAATAGGACGCCACCATGTCCTAACAGTCCAAACAATGCAGAAGGTGTTGTTGGAGACATGCTCTCTAGGAAACAGGTATAAAAGGACCCTTCAACTCCAGAAGAAAGGATCACACTCTCTCTATCTAAGATAAAACTTTAATTTTCACATACACTTACTGACTAGACCATCAGAGTCTCGTTTTGGGACCCATGACGACTAACGTAGGCTCTTTCTTTGTTGTGATTCTTAGGCTTAACTAGATGATGCGATCCACCAACAACGTTAATCTCAGAGACATATCACAACATTTGGCGCCATCTGGGTGTGTACTTAGAGTTACACAACCTGAAAAAGCCTAGACAGTAGCAATGAAGGGAAAGGCACCTATAGTGTCGAGTGGAGGAGAAACGAGCCCGGTCAGGTCAATGTCGTCACTCGATGGCACACAACCAACTGCATCAAATGGACAATCCTCCACCCACACACCAAAGACACAAACGCCGAGTCCAATACTGCGAACCACATCGGTAGTAATCGCCACCATATAGAAACCATTACCCGTCACAACAGAGCAATCGGCTGCAACAACGATTGTAAAAGCTCAGTCGACAGCGACTCAACAGTCGCAACCGCTAACCTAATAGTCCTTACTGTCGAACATGCAGTCGCAACCGGCGGTTTCACAGCTGCAACCGCAACAGGCAGGGACAAACACCTAGTCCCTAGGAACCATCTCGTCCTCCACACACTACTCAACGTCAAGGTACCAAATCTCTCCAGTAAAAGGAATGTCGCATACCCTGTTTTTTGTTCAGGAACCTATGATGTTTAACCCCTATTTTCAGGAGTCATACAGATCTAGCCATCAAACAACGCTAGCAGGAGAGCCCGACCCTCACCCTCCATCGGTGTAGCAGCTAAACACTCTCATCCAACAACACCAGGGGTCAACTCCGAGCATGCCCCAACAGCTGGAGCAAAACTCACAACTATAGCAAAGCATGCAGTCGAGCTGCCAGCAGTAACCATACATCTCGCAAGCAACAATGTACAAACAAACATATGGAAACTTATATTACGCTAAAAAATTTACAATGTACAACGTTTTCCATACCCTCACATGGATATATCGGCAAGGAGCACCAATTTTGACTTTTTCCAGGAACTCTTGGAGTATGAGATCCCACATTCAGCAATGATACCAAATATCCCCAAGTACGATGGAACAACCGACCCCAATGAGCGCATCGACACCTATGAGTCAAAGATAACTTTAATAAGGATGGACAAACATTTCATGTGTACATATTTCCCTATTACGTTATCCAGTAATGTAGCAAAATGGTTCAAGGCGTTGCAGCCAGACAATATCATGGGCTTCGAACAACTGATATACCTTTTCCTAAACAATTTCATGCAAATACGAAAGGAGAAGAGATATGAAAACTCCATAATGGCGTGTAAGAAAAAATAGGGAGAGTTGATACGAGTGTACTATGATACATTCACACTGGCGACACTCAACGTTCCGGGTCGTGAAGAGTTCCTTGTAACTGGTGCCATTGCCCAAGGTGTACTCCCCGGGCCTTTGTCAAAAAGGATGTAGGGGATGGTACCTTAGTCGAGATACGAACTCAAATACAGAGTCAAAAAATACCTCCAACAAATCGAAGGTAAGGAATGGAAGGAAGCCAACCTGAAAGCCATCGCAAACATGTATACCAAGCAAGAGGAAGCAAACTCCCACGCAAACCCCAATCACCGAGAACACCATGACAGAAGCCATGACAAGCACAACCGACACTCAAGACACCCACCTAACAGATTTCGCCCTTTCAACAAGGATCATCCCCAGAGTCATCGGGCTGAGGTGCATGCGGTATAGAAAACACCTCCAAAGGTGGAAAAAGAAAAAGGGATGTACTACAAGTACCACTGTTAAACCGGTTGTTGCACTCGATTTAAAAAAATAAAATAATCACTGCTGGTTGCACCGAAAATATAGCATAGGGAAGCAGGGTCGAATCCTCACGGAGACAGCCTAACGGTCAATGCATTTTTGCACCAGACACATTCTAGTCAAAACATAAATATAAAAGGGGGGGGGGGGGGGGGTTCTGAATTAAACTAAATACTAAAAAAATGTAGTGAAAATAAATTAAATGAAAATCAATAATAAAAATGACTTCAGTTCTGCTGCGACTTTCCTAGTCACACAATCAATTCAGATCTGGTTATACAAAATGTGTTTTATCTAAGCTGGTACTAAGAATAACTAACAAGCTCTAGTATAATCTCGTTTACCTAAATTAGTTAATCAAAACAAGCTCTTTGAATTAACCCTGACTTTCTACTGTTCAATTAAACATGCTCTTAATTAAATCAGAAAAATTGCATTAAGTTCTGTTTAAAATTCCCAACAATACTCAATACTTCTCACAAGCTCAGAAGCGTAAAGGTATGATGTTTCAGTTTATATGAAAGTTAAATCCCAAAACGGAACCAATCTGATACTTGTTACTTTTTACCGGTAGACAAGAACAATTACAGATTCTATTAACTTATTAACTAGAATGATAACACCCTAACTAGGTGATCAGAATAATAAAAATGAAAAATCAAACATTCGTTAAGCTCAAAACTAAAAAATCTAGATAGAAACACAAAACAAAATCCAGATCTGAAAACTAATCACATGAAAAGTACTAGTCTATGCAAAACTGAAAACTAAGGTTTAGCCAGATATGGCTAAAAACAAAACTAAACTACTAAAAAGAAACATTTACTGATAAATCTAGATAAAATAAATGTGTGAGATGATTCGCAGTCTTTAGATCTCAAAAAGTCGCTGAAAGGTATCAGAAATCGTCTTTAGAAGGGTATGCTACCATCTGGAATTGTCTAACCCCCGAATATGATAATGAGGGTCATATTTATATGTGAGACGGAAACTTCCAAAGAAGGAAACCGAAATATGCGATCGCAGGTTTTTGAATTTTTTCCAGATTTGCCCCTAAATGATGCATGATCCTTTTTTCGACATGATCACAAGTATGCTATATGCGATCATAGGTTTTGTGTTTTTACTTCAGATGGCTTCTAGAAGACTTATTCTGACACTAGGAAACTTCATGGAAAACATGCGATCGTAGGAAAAACATGTGATCATACTTGGAATCGAGTTTTTGGCCTATGTAATCGCATATTTGGCCTTTTTCACAAACATAAAAGTTGTTTGAAATTGTGTCTAGTTTTCATAACATTTCGAATCTCCTCAATCAGAGTTATGATTCCTGAGATATGGTTAGAATACTGATCGGAGGTCAAAACTGGCAGTAACATCCTTTAGCTTCATATTGTAGAATCTATCTTCGTGTGATCAATTCGATCGATTGCTTCTTGAAAAAAACATCTTACAAGAATTAATCAACATCCTTCTTCATTTCCAACTCCATTTAGGCTCAAAATATGCATCTACTGCTCCCAAAGTACTGCTTCACTCGAACTATCAGAAATTTACACAAAATGCTAGTAGTACGAGAATTCTGATAAAATACATGATTTAAACTAATGACATGAAAATGTACAAAATATGGTGCTAAATGCTAACAAAAAAATATCATAAAAGATGCATAAAATGGCATCTAACAAATCTCCCCAAGCTTAAACCTTACTTGCCCTCAAGTAAGAAAAAGATAAAACATTATAGACAAATGGAAAGATGTAGATGACCTAAATAGAATTTAGAATAAAATAAAGGAAAATAAAAATACTTCACTCTTTTTTTTTCTCACATGACCAGAGTTCACAACGAGGAATCTCCAATGAAATCACAACATAGACAACAATCTCAATACTTTTATTGCAGATTCAAAATTTATATTACAAGTCAAACCAAGCTTGACAAATAATTTTTACGTCGAATTAAATTTGTGAAAACAATGTACTTTTAAAAATAATTTCACGAAAATTGGTTAATAAAAACTTAGCTTGACCAACCCCTCCTTTTTTTTCCGAACTTGTGCAGTAAACACGACAAACTCCATTATCGACAAAAAAGTCTAGCTTACCCCTATGATTCCACTATCGAAGGAGCTATCTAATTATACCACACATCTTCTTTGTCTTGATCAACTCTTCAGATTTAACTTGTTGCTTCTTGATTTCGACTTGAACTTGACATGGATTTAACTTTAAATTTCTTTTTTCTTCAAGTTGCTTGATGTACCATTTCTAACACATATACTGTCTGAGCGCGAATTTTACTTTGAGACCCACCATATCTTCAATACGTCAAAAGTGATAATAAATTGTGGGTATAACGAGAGTTCCCTCCTAACCTCAAAAGGCGCAGAAGCTATAGGGTTCGGTACTTCAAGTAAGTATAAGGGTTATCCAATCTAGGTTCTTTTTAAGGCATTTAAGGAAATTATTTCTAAAACACTCTCAAAAGATAATTCTTAAAATTTGATTGTAATGAGACTGTTATTTTTGGTAACCATCACACTTTATCTTAATAGAGTTATCGGATGTAAAAAGATATCTTCATATCATGTAAAATTTTTAATTTTTTTTGATTTTTTTTAAAAAAAATTTAGATTTTTTTAAATACAGAAAATAAAAAAACTAAAAATAACTAGAAATAAAATCTTTTTTGGATTTTTTATGAATGAACCAAAATAAAAAGGAAAATATTTTTTGGATTTTTTTATATGCAAATGCAATGCAGAAAACAAAATGCAAAAAGAAAAATAAAATTTGAAACTTTGTGCCAAAAAAACTGAAAATTTAAATCTTTTTTGAAAAAATGCAATTTTTTATACTAACCTTTAATTTTATTTTATTTTTAAAATGCAAATTTTTATATTAACCCCCTCCCCAAGCATAAAATGATGCATTGTCTTCAATGCTCAGAGAGGAATGAACAACTCAATAAATCTTATAAAAGCAAGAAAGGTGAAGCTTGCGATGAATGTACCTAATAAGTTTGGAGAAATCTGATTTTGACTGTAGCACCTGGTTCTTGGTAAGCTTTTCTTTTTATTTTTATCTAAGTATTTTGCATTTTTGGCCTTGGACTCGGCGAGTTGAAGGACCAACTCGCCGAGTAGAAGCGGAATGGGATGCGGGATCTAAGTGATGGACTCGACGAGTCGGGTCCCGGACTCAGCGAGTAGATACTGTCTGGACAAAAACCCTAAACCAATGGTTTTTACCCTATTTAAACAAGGTTATGTCGACCCTAAACGTCCCTTATGCTCCCAAAACACTTCTCATTGAAACCCTAGCCGTTATTGAAGCAATCTAAGCCTTATTAGTGGATTTTGGTGCTTGTGGTCTTAAGAAGGAAGGAGAAAAGCTTGAGGAAGCAAGTAGAGACCAAGGGAACCCAAATTTGTGCACTTTCCACAGCTCATTGAAGGTAAAAAGTTGTAACCTTGCTCATTCATTTGTTAGATCCCTTTTTGGGGAGATTTTGGGCTTTTATAAGCCATTTTTGGTGGCTAACCATGTTTGCAAACATGGTTGGGGGGTAAAGCTTCTGAATCACATCATTTGAGGGGTCCCTAGGTAGATTTGAGTGGCTTTTGCACCCATGAAAGGCCCCATGCATCTTAAGAGCTTGTTGTATGTCTTTTTGAGCTCAAAGTCCCATGCAAGCACGTAAAGTTTGTAACTTTACATGACAGATCGATTGTAGAAGCTTGGATCTAGCTTTTGATCAAAGGTTGTACATCAGAAATCAAAGATTCATAGTGTGGACGCGACCGACTCGGCGAGTCCGTTCTTGGACTCGACGAGTCCGAGGCTTTGAGCCCCATATCTGTTGGGGGTCAAGGAACCCAGTTGAGTGTTAGAAGGGTTGTAACCGGATAGGAAGAGTTACCCAATGCATTGGATGTGAATTTAGACCTGGAGTTCATGGGACACGGCGATTCCAAGCCAATCTTCTTAAGGACGAAGATGAACTTGACGAGTTGTTCATCAACTCGGCGAGTCGGATGAGTTTCATGTGATGTTCATTTGAGAGAGGAACTCGTCGAGTTGACGGACCAACTCGATGAGTCGGGTCATGGATGAGGACGAGTAAAGGGTGAGGGACTCGGCAAGTTGACGGCCCAACTCGGTGATTCGGGTCAACTTGAAGTTGACTTTGACTAGACTTGGACTGACCCTATTTAGGGTTGTACTTGCTGTGTGTTGACTTAAAGGTTGGCGTGTAGGGATCGAGGAGTCGAAGGGAGTTGACTTGTGCGTCGAGGATAATTCAAGCACTGCACGACATTGAGGTGAGTGACCTTCCAGTAGGGGTGGGTCTAAGGCCACTATGCCGACCCACCCAAAAAGGGGTATTTAGAAGATAATGGTCTTTGTGATAATTATCTTGGTCTGGTTATGTGTTGGTTATGAGATTTATCTGTATGATATATTATGTGTATAGTAGGGATTAGTTTCCCTAACAGTGATCCTTAGGACCTATGTGTAGGTTAGTACCTGGATATGCCTGATTGTATGTTTATATTTGCTGATTGTATGCTAGTGTTAGGGGTGAAATAGTACCCAGTTACCGGTTGAAAAATACCGATGACGGATACTGGTTGAAAGATACCGATGCAGATTATCGGTTGAAAGATACCGAAGATGGTTACCGGTTGAAAGATACCGATGACGGATACCAGTTGAAAGACACCGATGTGGATTATCGGTTGAAAGATACCGAAGATGGTTATCGGTTGAAAGATACCGAAGATGGTTACTGGTTGAAAGATACTGATGAAGGTTACCGGTTGAAAGATACCGACTATATTGTATGGTATGTGGTATGATGGGGGAACTCACTAAGTTTTGTATGCTTACAGTTTTGGTTTTGGTTTTAGGTACCTCTTTGTCGAAGGGGAAGGAGCCGGCGGTGTAGCATCACATCACATACACACACTCATGGTTTTTGCAAGGAGTTTTTGGGACTGTACTATGATTTTCATTACTTTTGATGTTATGGTTTGGGACACAACAATATGATTTTGTGACATGTTTATTTGACAATATTTTGGTAAAAACGTTTATGGAATTGTTAATTCAGAAATGAAATTTTCGGGCTTGAATTTTGGGATATTACAAGTTGGTATTAGAGCCTTGGTTTGAGGGATTCCGACACACCCTCAGGGGTGTCTGCACTCAAACTGAGGGACTAAAATATTTTTACAAGGAAAATGGTTTTCTAAAATCTAAATGGAAGGATTTGAAGAAAGACGAAGTGTGTGATGCATGCGACCGTCCACGCTCAAGTAAGTTTTCCCCAAGATACACATACTTGTTATGTTATGTTATATGGTTTTTATTCAGAAAACCGCATGCTAGAATAGGATTAAGGATATAGGAAGATACCTTGTGTGCCTGATATATGATTCCGAGAATTGCATGCTAGTTAGGGCTAAGGGTCTAGGAGGATGCCTTATATGCCTGCTGTATGAGCTATATGTTAGGACTGTTTAGTCCGTAGTAGGATGGCATGTGTAGGTTATGCCTGGTTTTGGTTACCCAATGCACGAATGATGCTTGCTTTGTGCTATGGGGGTTCTGGCCATCTTCAACTAGCTAAGGAACGGATATGTAACAGTATCCGCAAGCTAGTTAGGGGGAGGTGGTGGGGACTCCTAATGCAGCTGATGGGGAAGGGTAGGTCGGAGAGTGCCCTAGGGAAGCCTAGGATGAGGTCAGTGGAAAGGGTATCGGAAAAAGGGACTTGGCAAAGTTGAAGCAATCCTTGAGGAAAGTACGGGTAGATGTGGAAGGTAGTATGGGCCCGTACTATTGAAAGCAGAGGACCCATACTCAAATCAAGGAGGGAATAGATGGAACCTAGAAACATGGAAAGTGTGTGAGACCTCTAAGAGGTATATGTGATCCTGACAATCGTATGTTTATTTTCAGAATGGTGGTCACACGACATGGAGCACGAGGTTCAGGATCTGGGTCCGGATTGGGCACGGGCATAGGATCCGAGCATGTGGATGATGGTTTACGCGAGTTTATCGCGTCCGAGATCACAAGGGATATCCTTGATGCGATGCCGGTTATCTTCGAGTCGATCAAGGAAGGGATCATTGAGCTGATGGAGGATTGCCTCAGGGCGTTCAGGAGTGACATGGCAATCAGCCAGTCAGGGCCACGCACACTATCCTTTAAGGACTTCAGAGGGAGTGGTGTGCTAGATTTCCATGGGGTGAAGGACCCCATTGCTGTTAGGAGATGGATTGCAGGCATCGAGTCTGCGCAGTTGACGAGCTTCTGCTTGGAAGGGTCGAAGGTCTGTTTCGATGCATGGTGTTTGAGAGACAGGGCAAGAGATTGGTGGGAGTCGGTTGGTGACTCTCTGGGAGCCTCAGCTGTTGAGGCTATGACCTGGTCGGACTCGCCGAGTCCGGACGCGAACCCCCACCCAAAACCGCAACCCGACTCGGTGAGTTCGACCTCCAACTCGCCGAGTCCCCTCACAGAAAGTCAAAAAAATATGAAATGAAGGTACCTGGGGATCCGGGCTGTTACATTTATGAAATACATAGAATTCTATTAAGCGATAAAGCAGGAAGGAGTTATCAAAACAGATAAATTATCTGTAACAGACCGGATCCCCAGGTATCTTCATTTCATATATTTTTGACATTCTGTGAGGGGACTCGGCGAGTTGGAGGTCGAACTTGCCGAGTCGGGTCGCGGTTTTGGGCGGGGGTTCGCGTCCGGACTCGGCGAGTCCAAGGGATGGACTCGGCGAGTCCGCGCTGTTTAATGAAACCCTAATTTCCCGGCCCTAAGCCCTATTTAAGGGACCTTATGGCCCTCATTTGCGGCCACCTTGAACCCTAAGAGCCTCCATACGTCTGTAAGCCCTTGTGAGTGTGTTTGAAGGCCATTTGTTCATCATTTTGTGTGATATTGCAAGGAAAGGAAGGGGAGGAGCAAGCTTGAAGTGTTGGGGAGCTTAGATATGTTGCTATTTCATCAAAGGAGTCTTCTTGAGGTAATTTCCAGAGCCAAACTTCGTGTTTTGTGTTGATGTGCCAAATCTATGGTTTCTTCTTGCATTTCTTGGCTTGAATAAGAAGTATGAGAGGTCCCTTGGAGATATGGAACCTAGATCTGGACTTTAGCAGGTCCAGGAGACCCCTTATGACAAGCTTTATGTCCATTCTTTTGAGTTAGAAGCTAAACTTGCCATATTAGAGGTTGTTTCTTCAAAATAAGCCTTGTATGCATTGCATGGCAACCAAGACTGAGACTTTACGTGACAAATAAGCTTGGGAAGGCCAGATCTATGTATGTATGGAACGGATCTGACCGCAAAACCCAGTTTTAGCTGGTGCATGGCATGGACTCGTCGAGTCTGAAGAACAGACTCGACGAGTCGCTTGAAGATTGTCTTTGAGACCATCCTGTGTGTAGTCCGGACCGAGTTGTGGGCGACTCAGTGAGTCGCAGAGAGTTGGAAAGGTTTTGACAGGTGGACCGAGTCAGGTTGGGACTCGTCGAGTTGACCTTTGACTCGGCGAGTTGAGTCACGGTGGCCCTGTGATTCAGGCCCAGGGGGAACTCGTCGAGTCGGGGGAGTACTCGACGAGTCAAAAGGGGATAACCCTGATAGTTGATTAAAATGCGCAGACTCGCCGAGTCACTAGTGTGCAGTCGCCAAGTCCGGTCCAAATTGATTAAAGACGATTGACCAAGTTAACCTGTGTTGACTTGATAAGGATGGCCCACCTTTGTGGTACAAGTAATAATTATAGATTTATTATATCATAGGAGGATTGCAACTCGAGGGTTCGAGCCCGAGTGATTTCAGGATTCACGATTAGCGACTTAGCGAGGCATTCGAGGTGAGTCTTCTCACTATACTGTACCCGGAAGGGTTTTGACTGTGTGACCGGAAGGTCGAATATGATATGAAATATATGCCTTATGTGTGTTAAGTTATTTGTTATATGTGCCATGTATGATATGTTTGATTTGGGTCGGAAGGCAACATGATATGGGCCGGAAGGCGTGGTCATATGGACTGTAAGGGTTGACGTGGGTAGGACCGGAAGGTTTACCCAGTCGGGACGGAAGTCCCCTGAGACACATGGACCGGAAGGTCAAGGTCTGGAAAGGCGTATGTGCGTATGTTGTATTTTGGGAACTCACTAAGCTTTATGCTTACAGTTGTTGTATTATGTGTTTCAGGTACTAGTGAGGACCGTGGGAAGGCGCCAGCGTGACCGTACACACACTTGGGGAAACTACATTGTTATCTTTTGTTATGTAATCGGTTGTGAATACATTGTTACTTTGGAATCTAAACTTATCACTCATGTTTTGATGGTTGTAAAAATGAAAATTTTTGGTTGGAAATTTTACGACGTTACAAGTTGGTATCAGAGCCTTGGTTTGAGGGATTCGGGTACACCTTCGGGCGTAACTGAACTCAAACCGGGGATTTGAGAAATTTAAAAAAAATAAATAAATAAATAAATAAATAAGTAATAAATTTTTGGTAAGTGAGATGACCAAAGAAGAAAAAGTGTGTACGGTCAGCCAGCGCCCGAACGGTAAAAATCCCCAAAATACCCTTATTACATGTGTTACGATATATGATATGATATGATACGCATGCTAGTAGATTAGGTATTTATATTAGGACTAGAGTGACCTGATTTTGTGATGCCTTAGTCTAGGGAAACCTGCTTCTATGAGGTGCTCGAGAGCGAGTGGGTAACTAGAGTATGACAAGAATAGAGTACTCAGGATTCGGGGTTTGGGGAGGAGGACTTGGGGTGAATACCGACGCGGTGTAATTGGTAGTATTGGGCCCGTACTACCAAGGACACCGGGTCAGTGGGCAGCCCAAGTAAGAATCCCTGAGTATCGGAGACTGAGTAGGACTGCGTTATCGAGTGCGATTCTGCCCGATAGAGTCTCTGATATTTTTATGTTGTATTTCAGAGGCATCATGGTTGGACCACGACACAGACCTGGTACGAGTGGAGTGACTGACGAGGAGCTGCGTCAGATGATTCATGAGGAGGTAGCTGCAGCGATCCGGGCCGAGATTCCGGAGATGTTTGGGTCTATTAAGACCACGCTGATGGAGACATTTGATGAGCGGTACGCCACGTTGTTTGAGGCTGCCGCCGCTGCAGCTACCGCAGCTGTGGCCGCTGCCAGACCACAGGGGGGTGACTCGTTGCTGTTCCAGGAGTTCAGCAACACGAAACCACCAAAGTTTGACGGGACACAGGATCCGATTGCTGCAATGAGATGGATTGCTGATATCGAGGGATGCTTCTATACTTGTTCATGTCCGGAGCATCTGAGGGTACGGTTCACCTTGAACCAGCTCCGCCTGGGAGCAAAGGATTGGTGGAAGTTCGTAACGGTGAACTTCACTCTTGCGGAGGTTTCAGCCGTGACGTGGGAGAGATTTACTACTATGTTCAAAGATGAGTATGTTCCCCCGGTGGAGAGGGAACGGTTGGTTCAGGAGTTCTTGACCCTCAAGCAGGGTAATGATTCGGTTACAGTGATCACGCGGAAGTTTCATGAGAGGGCGATGTTCTGCCCCGAGCAGGTGTCCACGGAGCAGGCTTGGATGAGACGGTATTTGGGAGTGCTGAGGAGAGACATTCGGGAGTTCGTATCGAACTCATCATATCAGACTTTTGCTGAGCTTCAGGCGAATGCCAGGAAGCGTGAGATTGAGTTGGAGACCCAGGCCAGGGAGGAGGTCGAGTCTCAACGGGTGGATCGGCGGCCGGCTCAGTCGTAGCCGGCAGCCAAGCGGACCAAGTCCGCTGATTTGAGATCCGGAGGACAGAAGAGCCGCACTTGTGGGAAGTGCGGCAAGGGTCACGAGGGGGCATGTCGATCGGGTGCTTGCTACAAGTGTGGCAAGGAGGGGCACATTGCGAGGGATTGCCCCAAGGGATTTATGGTTTGCTTCCATTGCAACCAGACTGGACATCGGAAGGCCGAGTGCCCCCAGCTTCGCCAGGGATCTTCGCCTGCTGCCAGGGTTCCTGAGGTTCGGCCAGTGAAGACCGAGGCTCCGAAGGCTCGTGGGAGAGCTTTCCAGTTGACTGCGGAGGAGGTCCGCGCGGCGCCTGATGTTGTGGTCGATATGTATTCTTTCGTGTATTTACGGTTATGCTAAGATATTATGCTTATATTACTATCTGCGTAGGTACTTTTCTTGTGAATCATGTGCCTGCTTTGGTATTATTCGACTCGGGTGCGAGTCGATCCTTTGTTTCCTTGGCTTTTAGCCAGCACATCGTTATCGATCGGGAGACGATGAGTCGTCCCCTGTGAGTTGCTATAGCGAATGAGAAAGCGGTATATGCCACCGAGGTGATTCGAGGATGCGTGCTCGAGATTTTTGGGGTCGAGTTTCCTATAGACTTGGTCCCTATAGGTATGGGGGATGTTTGCATTATCGTGGGCATGGATTGGTTGAGCAAGTTTGGGGCAGTCATTGACTGCGAGAGACAGCTGGTGATGATTCGAGACCCTAGTGGGGGAGTGCTCACGGTTTATGGCGAGGGGACCCGGTGTGGGTCGGCGTTTTGTTCGGCTGCCAGGGCAAGGCAGAGTTTGTAGCAGGGCTGTGATGGATTCATAGCCTATGTGATGGATAGTCGTGTGACCGCGGAGAGACCCAATTCGATTGACAACGTTCTGGTTGTATGCGAGTTTTCGGATGTGTTCCCTGAGGAGTTACCAGGTGTGCCTCCGGAGAGGCAAGTGGAGTTTCGTATCGATTCGGCTCCAGGAGCGGCGCCCATCGCCAAGGCGCCTTACCGTCTCGCTCCACCGGAAATGCAGGCATTATCCTCGCAGCTTCAGGAGCTGTTGGGAAAGGGATTCATTCGACCGAGTAGTTCGCCTTGGGGAGCATCGATTTTGTTCGTCAAGAAGAAGGATGGTTCACATCGGATGTGTATCGATTATCGGGAGTTGAACAAGTTGACGGTTAAGAACCGATACCCATTACCTAGGATCGACGATCTGTTCGATCAATTGCAGGGGGCATCTTGGTTTTCCAAGATTGACTTGAGGTCGGGATATCATCAGATGAGGGTTCGCGAGGAGGATATCCAAAAGACTGCTTTCAGGACTCGTTATGGACATTATGAGTTTGTGGTGATGCCTTTTGGGCTCACCAATGCCCCAGCCGCATTCATGGATCTCATGAACCGGGTGTGCCGACCGATGCTGGATCGGTCGGTGATCGTATTCATCGATGACATTTTAGTGTATTCGAGGACTAGGGACTAGCATGAGGAACATTTGCGGGAGATTCTTGGGGTTTTGAGATCATAGAGACTGTATGCCAAGTTCTCCAAGTGTGATTTCTGGTTACGAGAGGTCCAGTTCCTCGGGCACCTTGTGAACCAGAAAGGGATATTGGTCGACCCGGCCAAGATTGAGGCGGTGTTGAGGTGGGAGGTGCCGAGATCGCCCACCGAGATCAGGAGTTTTCTAGGTTTGGTTGGATATTATCGCAGATTTATCAAGGATTTCTCCAAGATCGCTGTGCCACTTACTAGGATGACCCGGAAGGGTGTTACGTTTTCATGGGGACCGGAGCAGCAGTCTTCATTTGAGACGCTTCGTCAGAAATTGTGCGAGGCTCCAGTGCTTGCACTCCCGGAAGGGATGGAGGATTTTGTGGTATACTGTGATGCCTCTATATCGGGTTTGGGGGCGGTACTTATGCAGAGGGGTCATGTGATAGCGTACGCTTCGAGGCAGTTGAAGCCTCATGAGTCGAGATATCCCACGCACGACCTGGAATTGGAGGCGGTGGTGTTTGCCCTCAAGATCTAGCGACACTATTTGTACGGGGTTCGGTGTACGATTTACACGGACCATAAGAGCTTGAAATACTTGATGGATCAGCCAAATCTAAATATGCGACAGAGGAGGTGGTTGGATGTGGTGAAGGATTACGATTGTGAGATCCTGTACCACCCGGGCAAGGCTAATGTGGTAGCCGACTCATTGAGCTGTAGGGCGGATAGCGCCCCGATCTGAGACATTTGTATGAGATTGACGGTTATGACCCCGATCCTGGATATTATTCGAGGGGCTCAGGTGGAGGCTGCGAAGCCGGAACACCAGAAGAAAGAACGGGTTGTAGGTCAGGTATTAGGATTTGTTACGGATGGTCGAGGGCTTATGACTTTTCAGGGACGGATTTGGGTGCCGTTTGTAGGCGGTGTGCGCACTATTTTGATGGAGGAAGCGCATCGATCAAAATTCTCGGTTCATCCTGGTGCTACAAAAATGTATTTGGATCTCAAGAAGGAGTACTGGTGGCCATGTATGAAAAGGGATGTCGCTTGGTTCGTCGAGAGGTGCTTGACCTGTCGGCAGGTCAAGGCCGAACACCAGCGACCGCACGGTAAGCTTCAACCGCTAGAGATTCCCGAATGGAAGTGGGAACAAATCTCTATGGATTTCATCACCAAGTTACCGCGAACGGCGAGAGGAGTCGATGCGATTTGGGTGATCGTGGATCGGCTGACAAAGAGCGCTCATTTTCTAGCCATTAGCGAGAGCTCTTCTGCGGAGAAGTTGGGGCCCCGATATATTGGTCCTTTCCGTGTGATCGCAAGGGTGGGCCGGGTAGCCTACCGTTTAGACTTGCCAGCAGAGTTGGGACAGATTCACGATACTTTCCATGTGTCACAATTGAGGAAATGTATAGCCGACGAATCGGCAGTGGTTCCGTTAGGGGATATTCAGGTGGATGCAAGCCTGAATTATGCTGAAAGACCTATAGCCATCAAAGATCGGAAGATCAAGGTTTTGAGAAACAAGGAGGTACCCATGGTATTGGTTCAGTGGCAACATCGGAAGGGATCAGAGATGACCTGGGAGCCGGAACGTGAGATGCGGGAGCAGCATCCGGAGCTTTTTGCCTAGCGGGACTTCGAGGGCGAAGTCTTATTCTAGTGGGGGAGAATTGTAACAGCCCGGATCCCCAGGTATCTTCATTTCATATATTTTTGACATTCTGTGAGGGGACTCGGCGAGTTGGAGGTCGAACTCGCCGAGTCGGGTCGCGGTTTTGGGTGGGGGTTCGCGTCCGGACTCGGCGAGTCCAAGGGATGGACTCGATGAGTCCGTGATGTTTAATGAAACCCTAATTTCCCGACCCTAAGCCCTATTTAAAGGACCTTATGGCCCTCATTTGCGGCCACCTTGAACCCTAAGAGCCTCCATACGTCTGTAAGCCCTTGTGAGTGTGTTTGAAGGCCATTTGTTCATCATTTTGTGTGATATTGCAAGGAAAGGAGGGGGAGGAGCAAGCTTGAAGTGTTGGGGAGCTTAGATATGTTGCTATTTCATCAAAGGAGTCTTCTTGAGGTAATTTCCAGAGCCAAACTTCGTGTTTTGTGTTGATGTGCCAAATCTAGGGTTTCTTCTTGCATTTCTTGGCTTGAATAAGAAGTATGAGAGGTCCCTTGGAGATATGGAACCTAGATCTGGACTTTAGCAGGTCCAGGAGACCCCTTATGACAAGATTTATGTCCATTCTTTTGAGTTAGAAGCTAAACTTGCTATATTAGAGGTTGTTTTTCAAAATAAGCCTTGTATGCATTGCATGGCAACCAAGACTGAGACTTTACGTGACAAATAAGCTTGGGAAGGCCAGATCTATGTATGTATGGAACGGATCTGACCGCAAAAGCCAGTTTTAGCTGGTGCATGGCATGGACTCGCCGAGTCTGATGAACAGACTCGACGAGTCGCTTGAAGATTGTCTTTGAGACCATCCTGTGTGTAGTCCGGACCGAGTTATAGGCGACTCAGTGAGTCGCAGAGAGTTGGAAAGGTTTTGACAGGTGGATCGAGTCAGGTTGGGACTCGCCGAGTTGACCTTTGACTCGGCAAGTTGAGTTGCGGTGGCCCTGTGATTCAGGCCCAGGGGGAACTCGTCGAGTCGGGGGAGTACTCGACGAGTCAAAAGGGGATAACCCTGATAGTTGATTAAAATGCGCAGACTCGCCAAGTCACTGGTGTGCACTCGCCGAGTTCGGTCCAAATTGATTAAAGACGATTGACCAAGTTAACCTGTGTTGACTTGATAAGGATGGCCCACCTTTGTGGTACAAGTAATAATTATAGATTTATTATATCATAGGAGGATTGCAGCTCGAGGGTTCGAGCCCGAGTGATTTCAGGATTCACGATTAGCGACTTAGCGAGGCATTTGAGGTGAGTCTTCTCACTATACTGTACCCGGAAGGGTTTTGACTGTGTGACCGGAAGGTCGAATATGATATGAAATATATGCCTTATGTGTGTTAAGTTATTTGTTATATGTGCCATGTATGATATGTTTGAATTGGGCCGGAAGGCAACATGATATGGGCCGGAAGGCGTGGTTATATGGACTGTAAGGGTTGACGTGTGTAGGACCGGAAGGTTTACCCAGTCGGGACGGAAGTCCCCTGAGACACATGGACTGGAGGGTCAAGGCCTGGAAAGGCGTATGTGCGTATGTTGTATTTTGGGAACTCACTAAGCTTTATGCTTACACTTGTTGTATTATGTGTTTCAGGTACTAGTGAGGACCGTGGGAAGGCGCCAGTGTGACCGTACACACACTTGGGGAAACTATTTTGTTATCTTTTGTTATGTAATCGGTTGTGACTACATTGTTACTTTGGAATCTAAACTTATCACTCATGTTTTGATGGTTGTAAAAATGAAAATTTTTGGTTGGAAATTTTACGACGTTACATTATCGCTTAAAATGATGATTGAGGAGCAACGCTGGGATGAGGATTTCTATAACAGATTTGGCTCGAGAAATACTGCCATAGTATTTCTTGTATTACTACAATGACGGCTCATTGTTTGGGTATTGGGTAAGTTTAGGCATGCCGCACACCACAGTCACTCCCAAGCACATGTTGGCCGTGTCTCGAATGAATATAGTTGGCCAGACCATATTGATCCTAGACACGACTACATAACTGCCCAGGTTTAACTGCAACGTACAACACCCATTTACTTATGTTTTGTTCTACTTGTAGTTACGGATTTTGACTGTCGGGTATACTTGTATACTTTTGAAAATACTTATATTTGAGGTATACTTTTAGTTCAGAGCATTTAGGCCCTTTAGTGTTTATAGTTTTATACCATGTAAGGTTTGGTATACCAGTTCACTATAAACAAGGGCTCTGATACCAATCTTTCACACCCTGAAAACCTAAGGCAGAAACGTTTCTAGGGCGGACTCCACGTTGAGTATCAAATCCAATGTACATAGTAAGCAAAGTAAACAACAATTACATTACATATTCGAATTTACATTTGTTCAAAAGTAAAGTGTTACAAGTGTTATACATATATCATATGATCAAAAGTATAGACGAGTCTTCTGTACGCTCCGTCTTCTCCAAAAGATTCGCTACGTACCTGTCTAATGTCGACCTGAGAATACAAGCAGTTTGAAAATCAGCATAAAGCTGGTGAGTTCATAAGATGTTTGTTTTGTGAAAAATGTACGAGTTTCCTTTGATTCTTCCAAAAAGTTTGGTATCCAAGAAAATCCCATATTTTCTTAAAAGAAATGTTTAGTTAACTGTTTTAGGTTACGCGGTCCTGGTTATGATTAACTATGATCCTAGGAAAATCCTATATTTTCCTAAAAGTAAGTTTAGTTATTGGATTTCGATGTAATGATTAATTACCATTCGTACTTATTGTATTAACTAGGTATTCTGATATCCTAAAGGTATTACACTGAGGTGTACCTAGATACGTGTCTTCGTATTCATATTCCTATTCTTTATCGTATTCATAGTTTTTAATTTATATTTGTATTCGTAGTTATATTTGTAGTCCTGTTCATATTCGTATTCGTATCCCTACTCCTAATCCTAATAGTATTCGTATTTGTATTCGTATTCGTATTCGCAGTCGTGTTCCTATCCCTAATCCTACTCCTAATACTATTCGTATTCGTATTCGTATTCGTATTTGCAGTCGTGTTCCTATCCCTAATGCTACTCCTAATACTATTCGTATTCATATTCGTATTTGTATTCGTATTCGTATTCGTATTCGTATTATTATTTTAGTATTCCTATTTGTTCCATTTATAGTTATACTTCTGTATTCGTTCTATTCCTAGTTGTAGCTTTGTATTCGTTCTATTCCTAGTTATAGTTTCGTATTCGTTCTATTCCTAGTTATAGTTTCGTATTCGTTCTATTCCTAGTTGTCGTTTCGTATTCGTATTCGTATTCGAATTAGTTATAATTGGATATTAGTATAAATTAATCGTAGATTATGAAACATAGTTTAGATTAGAGCATTTTATCAAGAAATCTATGATTATTTTGAAAGCTAAATTCGTAATTCGAACTATTTGATAAACACAGTTATTGATAGTAGAACATACAGAATGAAACCGATTAAACTGAAAACAATAAGTTTGAGTACAAGATTTCCTTGTACTTTTGCTTGTATTCCCCCTGAAAACAGTGAAAACAGTTGAAAAAGGGTAGGGGTATGAACTCACCGGTTGGAGAACACATTGGTTTGGATTCTAAACGTCGGTTCTGGGTTTGCAAATGCACAAGATTCCTATAAATTATCAAATGATACACATTTTCATCTAATTAGGACTTAAATTATTTATTTGTTAGGGACATATGCTTCTAATCGCGAAAATGCTTCATTACAAGCGTTTGGAGGGACCCGGGTGGCGTTTAAGGACGTGTAACGATGCGAGGGACTTGGGAAATGAGTTTAGTCCCAAAGAGTAAACTCCTTAATGGAGTTTTCAGCCTCAACACCCACTCCCCATGAGTTTACGGCCGTAAACTCATGGTGGGGTGATTTATGGTGCAAATTGGGTCACAAATGGATATGGACACTTGGAAATGCTTGGAATGATTTTACCTAAGGCTTGGAATGGATTAAAATCACCATTTGCAACACTTAAGGGAGTTTACGACCTATGCATGGGGTCTTTGGCCGTAAACTCTCATATCCCCTTGATTAAGTGTTTTTAAGGTCTTAAAATTAATCTCATGTGATTCTAAAAAATTCCACAAGCCTAGAAATGAGTTTGGGGCACCAATGGACACTCTTTTAGGAGTTTACGGCCATGAGACATGTTCTATGGCCGTAAACTCTCAATTGTGGGGTTTTGATGTGTTTTAGGTCCTTAAACTATTTTTGGTTGGTCCTATGATTTATTCCAAGGATTTTGGTGGTGTTGGATGGCTTTCTAACACCTTAGAAGTGAGTTTACACCATGATTTAAGGAGTTTACGGCCCAAGCACATGCCTTGGCCGTAAACTCACACAAAACCCTCAAAATTTATGTTCAAGGTGTTCTAGGTCCATTACCAATATTCTACAAGTCATATCTAAGTCTTGTTTGTGATTTGGAAGGGTTTAAGGTCATGAAAACCCCATTTACATGAGTTTACGACCCAAGCTTGTGCCTTGGCCATAAACTCCTTCAAATGACTCAAAATCCAAGTTTAAAATGTTACAAGTTCATTCCATGATGCCATATAGCCATATCTAAGGTCCAATTGTGTTTAGGAAGGGTTTTTGTGCTCCAAAACCCATGTTATATGAGTTTACGGCCTAGGATGGTTCCATGGCTGTAAACTCATGAATATGACCCTAATCCATGTGTTGAACTCGAATTTGAAGGCTAGGGATGCTACATAACAAGCTAGGGGAAGTACCTTAAAGATTTGGAGCCTAAAATTGATGATTTGGACCCTTAAATTTGGATTTTTGGAGAGAGGTTAGAGAGAGAGTAGAGAGAGGAAGAAAAAGGTTCAAATGAGTGCTTAGATCACTTTAAATAGTGTCTAAGTTTTAGACACGGTGGAATTCTACCCGATACCGGCATTAAACGAGGCTTTTGGTCGCACCCGATTAAGTTACCGTCACCCGGCGGGAATGTTTCTAACTTTTTGAAATCAACACTTTTGGGTTAATTTCATGAGTTCCTAAGGGGTTTGGACACTCATTCAATTATAATATAAACATATAAGTTTAATTAGTTTAACCCAAAATGAGAATGAAACGAATCAACTAACGGCGAAATCTCATGGGTAGAACAAGTTTTCGACGATGGAAATCTTCGGGTTGTTACATTATCCCCCCGTTAGAGGGAATTTCGTCCCGAAATTCAAAGATTTGAACTCAAATTGCAAGTTGAAAAGAGAATCGAGGATGAGTCTACTGCTTCGGATTTTTACGCTTCCAAGTGGAATCGGGTCTCCGCTTGACGTTCCAGCGAACCCTCACTTTCAGGACGTGTCTTGGTTTCGTTGGGTAGATATTTCTAAAAGACCGAGACGTGAAGTACCATAGGAATGTTTCTAAGTTTCGAGGTTAATTGAAGTTTGTAGGCTACGGGATCAATCCTAATGAGGATTTCGAAAAGTTCTACATTTATGAAGAGGTTCGAATGAATAGATAACAGTTTATCTTTCTGGATTAGAATTGAAAAAGAATTGCAAGTAGAAGGGTTGTCGAAAAGGATTATACCTGGGGCAACTGTGGGATCGGTGGCTGTCTCACCTTGTCCTATAGCTAGGACTCTTCCAAAGTTGCCAGTTGTTGCTGCATTGGGGCAGTTTCTCTTATGATGCCCGCCCCTTCCGCAACCATAACAGACATGACTGATGCCTGCTCGTGGAGCTTGATTTGTTGGTGATCTGCAACATCGCGCAAGGTGACCCTCTTGGCCACAATTTTGCAAAATTTTACACAACAGGGACCGGGGATATAGTGGCAGTGTGGACTGCCACCATTTGTTATCTCTTCGAGAACTCCTGGGAAGGCTGATATTTCTCCCCCGCTTCCCAGAACTTTCTTTTCTCACCACTTCTTTCCATCGGCTCAGGAGTGGTGGCTGCTTCCTCTACATCCTCACTATGGTCAATCAA
Organism: Lactuca saligna; assembly: GCF_052625555.1. NCBI lineage: Eukaryota > Viridiplantae > Streptophyta > Magnoliopsida > Asterales > Asteraceae > Lactuca > Lactuca saligna. The sequence continues at coordinate 191,437,875 of NC_136419.1, read as the reverse complement.
GATTTGCGTTAGGCATTTGGCACTGTCGTAGGTATCCGGCTTCGCAGCTAAGACGTTCCCATTGGTTGGCTAGGTTAATCCCCAGATAAACCTCTATATCTTCTTACTTTCCGAGGTAACCATCCCTGGACAAAGAAGCGCTAAGTCATCAAATCTGGATGTGTAGGCGGCGATATCGAAACCTTTCATCTTCAGATTCCAAAGTTCATGCTCTAACTTCTGGATTTCACCCCGAGGATAATACTCTGCGTGTTGAAGTTCCTTCATAACTTCCCAACCCATAGCATTGGCTACAGGTAGAGTTAGATATTTGACTCGGCTGTTCCACCAAGTCAGGGCTTTGTTGGTGAGAGTGCAAGCGGCAAACTTCACCTTGTCGGATTCTGAACAAGCACAAATCTCAAAGATAGATTCGATCCTTTCTAACCATCGAGTTAGAGCAATGACACCTCCTGTGCCATCGAAGAATGTAGGTTTCGCGTGCATAAAGTCTTTATAGGAACACTCCTTTCGGTGTCCCTGGCTATTTACCTGGTTTTGAGGTTGGGGACCACCACCCGAACAACCGGGGTTCGTTTGCGACATGGCTGTTGAGAATGCTACAGTTAAAATTGACTGAAGGGTTGCCAGGTCGATTTGAAGAGAAGGTGGTGTTTGAGGAGGGTTGTTGTTGTTCTGCGAGCTGGGTCTCTTTCTTGGAGGCATCTTGATCTAATAAGATCAGGAAGAGAGGATGATAAGCCCAATGAATTGAATCAAGAGATATGATACAAAGGATATCTCTTTATTGTAACGTCATAAAATTTCAAACCAAAAATTTTCATTTTTACAGTCATCAAAACATGAGTAATAAGTTTAGGTTCGAATGTAACAATTTAGTCACAATCGATTACATAACAAAATATCACAAAATGGTTTCCCCCGAGTGTGTGTACGATCACGCCGGCGCCTTCCCACGGTCCTCGCTAGTACCTGAAACACATAACACAACATCTGTAAGCATAAATGCTTAGTGAGCTCCCCAAAGTACAACTTACGCACGTACGCCTTTCCAGGCCTTGACCTTCCGGTCCATGTGTCTCAGGGGACTTCTATCCCGACTGGGTAAACCTTCCGGTCCTACCCACGTCAACCTTACATTCCACATGACCACGCCTTCCGGCCCATATCATGTTGCCTTCCGGCCCAAATCAAGCATATCATACATGGCACATATAACAAATAACTTAACACACATAAGGCATATATCTCATATCATATTTGACCTTCCAGTCACACAGTCAAAACCCTTCCGGGTACAGTATAGTGAGAAGACTCACCTCGTATGCCTCACTATGTCGCTAATCGTGAATCCTGGAATCACTCGTGCTCGAACCCTCGAGCTGCAATCCTCCTATGATATAATAAATCTATAATTATTACTTGTACCACTAAGGTTGACCATCCATATCAAGTCAACACAGGTTGACTTGGTCAACAGTCTTTAGTCAATTTGGACCGGACTCGGCGAGTGCACAATAGTGACTCGGCGAGTCTACGCGTTTTAACCAACTCTCAAGGATTTTCCCTTTGACTCGTCGAGTACTCCCCTGACTCGACGAGTTCCACCTGGGCCTGAATCACAGGGCCACCACGACTCAACTCGCCGATTCGCAAGGTCAACTCGACGAGTCCTAACTTGACTCGGTCCACCTATCAAAACCTTTCCAACTCTCTGCGACTCACTGAGTCGCCCATAACTTGGTCAGGACTACACACTGGGTGGTCTCAAGGACAATCTTCAAGCGACTCGTCGAGTCTGTTCATCAGACTCAGCGAGTCCATGCCATGCACCAGCTAAAACTGGCTTTTGCGGTCAGATCCGTTCCATACATTCATAGATCTAGCCTTCCCAAGCTTATTTGTCACGTAAAGTCTCAGTCTTGGTTGCCATGCAATGCATACAAGGCTTATTTGGAAAAACAACCTCTTATATGACAACCTTAGTTTCTAACTCAAAAGGATGGACATAAAGCTTGTCATATGGGGTCTCCTGGACCTGCTAAGGCCCAGATCTAGGTTCCATATCTCCATGGGACCTTTCATACTTCCAATTCAAGCCAAGAAATGCAAGAAATACTGCTGGGATGAGGATTTCTATAACAGATTTGAGGAGCAACGCTGGGATGAGGATTTCTATAACAGATTTGGCTCGAGAAATACTGCCATAGTATTTCTTGTATTACTACAACGACGACTCATTGTTTGGGTATTGGGTAAGTTTAGGCATGCCGCACACCACAGTCACTCCCAAGCACATGTTGGCCGTGTCTCGAATGAATATAGTTGGCCAGACCATATTGATCCTAGACACGACTACATAACTGCCCAGGTTTAACTGCAACGTACAACACCCATTTACTTATGTTTTGTTCTACTTGTAGTTACGGATTTTGACTGTCGGGTATACTTGTATACTTTTGAAAATACTTATATTTGAGGTATACTTTTAGTTCAGTGCATTTAGGCCCTTTAGTGTTTATAGTTTTATACCATGTAAGGTTTGGTATTACCAGTTCACTATAAACAAGGGCTCTGATACCAATCTTTCACACCCTGAAAACCTAAGGCAGAAACATTTCTAGGGCGGACTCCACGTTGAGTATCAAATCCAATGTACATAGTAAGCAAAGTAAACAACAATTACATTACATATTCGAATTTACATTTGTTCAAAAGTAAAGTGTTACAAGTGTTATACATATATCATATGATCAAAAGTATAGACGAGTCTTCTGTACGCTCCGTCTTCTCCAAAAGATTCGCTACGTACCTGTCTAATGTCGACCTGAGAATACAAGCAGTTTGAAAATCAGCATAAAGCTGGTGAGTTCATAAGATGTTTGTTTTGTGAAAAATGTACGCGTTTCCTTTGATTCTTCCGAAAAGTTTGGTATCCAAGAAAATCCCATATTTTCTTAAAAGAAATGTTTAGTTAACTGTTTTAGGTTACGCGGTCCTGGTTATGATTAACTATGATCCTAGGAAAATCCTATATTTTCCTAAAAGTAAGTTTAGTTATTGGATTTCGATGTAATGATTAATTACCATTCGTACTTATTGTATTAACTAGGTATTCTGATATCCTAAAGGTATTACACTGAGGTGTACCTAGATACGTGTCTTCGTATTCATATTCCTATTCTTTATCGTATTCATAGTTTTTAATTTATATTTGTATTCGTAGTTATATTTGTAGTCCTGTTCATATTCGTATTCGTATCCATACTCCTAATCCTAATAGTATTCGTATTTGTATTCGTATTCGTATTCGCAGTCGTGTTCCTATCCCTAATCCTACTCCTAATACTATTCGTATTCGTATTCGTATTCGTATTTGCAGTCGTGTTCCTATCCCTAATGCTACTCCTAATACTATTCGTATTCATATTCGTATTTGTATTCGTATTCGTATTCGTATTCGTATTATTATTTTAGTATTCCTATTTGTTCCATTTCTAGTTATACTTCTGTATTCGTTCTATTCCTAGTTGTAGCTTTGTATTCGTTCTATTCCTAGTTATAGTTTCGTATTCGTTCTATTCCTAGTTATAGTTTCGTATTCATTCTATTCCTAGTTATAGTTTCGTATTCATTCTATTCCTAGTTGTCGTTTCGTATTCGTATTCGTATTCGAATTAGTTATAATTGGAAATTAGTATAAATTAATCGTAGATTATGAAACATAGTTTAGATTAGAGCATTTTATCAAGAAATCTATGATTATTTTGAAAGCTAAATTCGTAATTCGAACTATTTGATAAACACAGTTATTGATAGTAGAACATACAGAATGAAACCGATTAAACTGAAAACAATAAGTTTGAGTACAAGATTTCCTTGTACTTTTGCTTGTATTCCCCCTGAAAACAGTGAAAACAGTTGAAAAAGGGTAGGGGTATGAACTCACCGGTTGGAGAACGCATCGGTTTGGATTCTAAACGTCGGTTCTGGGTTTGCAAATGCACAAGATTCCTATAAATTATCAAATGATACACATTTTCATCTAATTAGGACTTAAATTATTTATTTGTCAGGGACATATGCTTCTAATCGCGAAAATGCTTCATTACAAGCGTTTGGAGGGACCCGGGTGGCGTTTAAGGACGTGTAACGATGCGAGGGACTTGGGAAATGAGTTTAGTCCCAAAGAGTAAACTCCTTAATGGAGTTTTCAGCCTCAACACCCACTCCCCATGAGTTTACGGCCATAAACTCATGGTGGGGTGATTTATGGTGCAAATTGGGTCACAAATGAATATGGACACTTGGAAATGCTTGGAATGATTTTACCTAAGGCTTGGAATGGATTAAAATCACCATTTGCAACACTTAAGGGAGTTTACGACCTATGCATGGGGTCTTTGGCCGTAAACTCTCATATCCCCTTGATTAAGTGTTTTTAAGGTCTTAAAATTAATCTCATGTGATTCTAAAAAATTCCACAAGCCTAGAAATGAGTTTGGGGCACCAATGGACACTCTTTTAGGAGTTTACGGCCATGAGACATGTTCTATGGCCGTAAACTCTCAATTGTGGGGTTTTGATGTGTTTTAGGTCCTTAAACTATTTTTGGTTGGTCCTATGATTTATTCCAAGGATTTTGGTGGTGTTGGATGGCTTTCTAACACCTTAGAAGTGAGTTTACACCATGATTTAAGGAGTTTACGGCCCAAGCACATGCCTTGGCCATAAACTCACACAAAACCCTCAAAATTTATGTTCAAGGTGTTCTAGGTCCATTACCAATATTCTACAAGTCATATCTAAGTCTTGTTTGTGATTTGGAAGGGTTTAAGGTCATGAAAACCCCATTTACATGAGTTTACGACCCAAGCTTGTGCCTTGGCCATAAAATCCTTCAAATGACTCAAAATCCAAGTTTAAAATGTTACAAGTTCATTCCATGATGCCATATAGCCATATCTAAGGTCCAATTGTGTTTAGGAAGGGTTTTTGTGCTCCAAAACCCATGTTATATGAGTTTACGGCCTAGGATGGTTCCATGGCCGTAAACTCATGAATATGACCCTAATCCATGTGTTGAACTCGAATTTGAAGGCTAGGGATGCTACATAACAAGCTAGGGGAAGTACCTTAAAGATTTGGAGCCTAAAATTGATGATTTGGACCCTTGAATTTGGATTTTTGGAGAGAGGTTAGAGAGAGAGTAGAGAGAGGAAGAAAAAGGTTCAAATGAGTGCTTAGATCACTTTAAATAGTGTCTAAGTTTTAGACACGGTGGAATTCTACCCGATACCGGCATTAAACGAGGCTTTTGGTCGCACCCGATTAAGTTACCGTCACCCGGCGGGAATGTTTCTAACTTTTTGAAATAAACACTTTTGGGTTAATTTCATGAGTTCCTAAGGGGTTTGGACACTCATTCAATTATAATATAAACATATAAGTTTAATTAGTTTAACCCAAAATGAGAACGAAACGAATCAACTAACGGCGAAATCTCATGGGTAGAACAAGTTTTCGACGATGGAAATCTTCGGGTTGTTACATTATCCCCCCGTTAGAGGGAATTTCGTCCCGAAATTCAAAGATTTGAACTCAAATTGCAAGTTGAAAAGAGAATCGAGGATGAGTCTACTGCTTCGGATTTTTACGCTTCCAAGTGGAATCGGGTCTCCGCTTGACGTTCCAGCGAACCCTCACTTTCAGGACGTGTCTTGGTTTCGTTGGGTAGATATTTCTAAAAGACCGAGACATGAAGTACCATAGGAATGTTTCTAAGTTTCGAGGTTAATCGAAGTTTGTAGGCTACGGGATCAATCCTAATGAGGATTTCGAAAAGTTCTACATTTATGAAGAGGTTCGAATGAATAGATAACAGTTTATCTTTCTGGATTAGAATTGAAAAAGAATTGCAAGTAGAAGGGTTGTCGAAAAGGATTATACCTGGGGCAACTGTGGGATCGGTGGCTGTCTCACCTTGTCCTATAGCTAGGACTCTTCCAAAGTTGCCAGTTGTTGCTTCATTGGGGCAGTTTCTCTTATGATGCCCGCCCCTTCCGCAACCATAACAGACATGACTGATGCCTGCTCGTGGAGCTTGATTTGTTGGTGATCTGCAACATCGCGCAAGGTGACCCTCTTGGCCACAATTTTGCAAAATTTTACACGACAGGGACCGGGGATATAGTGGTGGTAACTGCACTGGTTACACCACGGGAAAACACCGACATATCCGGTGATGGGTGCTTGAGCTGAGGAACCGATGATGGGTACGACAGCAGGGGTAGTGGCAGTGTGGACTGCCACCATTTGTTATCTCTTCGAGAACTCCTGGGAAGGCTGATATTTCTCCCCCGCTTCCCAGAACTTTCTTTTCTCACCACTTCTTTCCATCGGCTCAGGAGTGGTGGCTGCTTCCTCTACATCCTCACTATGGTCAATCAAGATTTGCGTTAGGCATTTGGCACTGTCGTAGGTATCCGGCTTCGCAGCTAAGACGTTCCCATTGGTTGGCTAGGTTAATCCCCAGATAAACCTCTCTATCTTCTTACTTTCCGAGGTAACCATCCCTGGACAAAGAAGCGCTAAGTCATCAAATCTGGATGTGTAGGCGGCGATATCGGAACCTTTCATCTTCAGATTCCAAAGTTCATGCTCTAACTTCTGGATTTCACCCCGAGGATAATACTCTGCGTGTTGAAGTTCCTTCATAACTTCCCAACCTATAGCATTGGCTACAGGTAGAGTTAGATATTTGACTCGGCTGTTCCACCAAGTCAGGGCTTTGTTGGTGAGAGTGCAAGCGGCAAACTTCACCTTGTCGGATTCTGAACAAGCACAAATCTCAAAGATAGATTCGATCCTTTCTAACCATCGAGTTAGAGCAATGACACCTCCTGTGCCATCGAAGAATGTAGGTTTCGCGTGCATAAAGTCTTTATAGGAACACTCCTTTCGGTGTCCCTGGCTATTTACCTGGTTTTGAGGTTGGGGACCACCACCCGAACAACCGGGGTTCGTTTGCGACATGGCTGTTGAGAATGCTACAGTTAAAATTGACTGAAGGGTTGCCAGGTCGATTTGAAGAGAAGGTGGTGTTTGAGGAGGGTTGTTGTTGTTCTGCGAGCTGGGTCTCTTTCTTGGAGGCATCTTGATCTAATAAGATCAGGAAGAGAGGATGATAAGCCCAATGAATTGAATCAAGAGATATGATACAAAGGATATCTCTTTATTGTAACGTCATAAAATTTCAAACCAAAAATTTTCATTTTTACAGTCATCAAAACATGAGTAATAAGTTTAGGTTCCAATGTAACAATTTAGTCACAATCGATTACATAACAAAATATCACAAAATGGTTTCCCCCGAGTGTGTGTACGATCACGCCGGCGCCTTCCCACGGTCCTCGCTAGTATCTGAAACACATAACACAACATCTGTAAGCATAAATGCTTAGTAAGCTCCCCAAAATACAACTTACGCACGTACGCCTTTCCAGGCCTTGACCTTCCGGTCCATGTGTCTCAGGGGACTTCTATCCCGACTGGGTAAACCTTCCGGTCCTACCCACGTCAACCTTACATTCCACATGACCACGCCTTCCGGCCCAAATCAAGCATATCATACATGGCACATATAACAAATAACTTAACTCACATAAGGCATATATCTCATATCATATTTGACCTTCCAGTCACACAGTCAAAACCCTTCCGGGTACAGTATAGTGAGAAGACTCACCTCGTATGCCTCGCTATGTCGCTAATCGTGAATCCTGGAATCACTCGTGCTCGAACCCTCGAGCTGCAATCCTCCTATGATATAATAAATCTATAATTATTACTTGTACCACTAAGGTTGACCATCCATATCAAGTCAACACAGGTTGACTTGGTCAACAGTCTTTAGTCAATTTGGACCGGACTCGGCGAGTGCACAATAGTGACTCGGCGAGTCTACGCGTTTTAACCAACTCTCAAGGATTTTCCCTTTGACTCGTCGAGTACTCCCCTGACTCGACGAGTTCCACCTGGGCCTGAATCACAGGGCCACCACGACTCAACTCGCCGATTCGCAAGGTCAACTCGACGAGTCCTAACTTGACTCGGTCCACCTGTCAAAACCTTTCCAACTCTCTGCGACTCACTGAGTCACCCATAACTTGGTCAGGACTACACACTGGGTGGTCTCAAGGACAATCTTCAAGCGACTCGTCGAGTCTGTTCATCAGACTCGGCGAGTCCATGCCATGCACCAGCTAAAACTGGCTTTTGCGGTTAGATCCGTTCCATACATTCATAGATCTAGCCTTCCCAAGCTTATTTGTCACGTAAAGTCTCAGTCTTGGTTGCCATGCAATGCATACAAGGCTTATTTGAAAAAACAACCTCTTATATGACAACCTTAGTTTCTAACTCAAAAGGATGGACATAAAGCTTGTCATATGGGGTCTCCTGGACCTGCTAAGGCCCAGATCTAGGTTCCATATCTCCATGGGACCTTTCATACTTCCAATTCAAGCCAAGAAATGCAAGAAATACTGCTGGGATGAGGATTTCTATAACAGATTTGAGGAGCAACGCTGGGATGAGGATTTCTATAACAGATTTGGCTCGAGAAATACTGCCATAGTATTTCTTGTATTACTACAACGACGACTCATTGTTTGGGTATTGGGTAAGTTTAGGCATGCCGCACACCACAGTCACTCCCAAGCACATGTTGGCCGTGTCTCGAATGAATATAGTTGGCCAGACCATATTGATCCTAGACACGACTACATAACTGCCCAGGTTTAACTGCAACGTACAACACCCATTTACTTATGTTTTGTTCTACTTGTAGTTACGGATTTTGACTGTCGGGTATACTTGTATACTTTTGAAAATACTTATATTTGAGGTATACTTTTAGTTCAGTGCATTTAGGCCCTTTAGTGTTTATAGTTTTATACCATGTAAGGTTTGGTATTACCAGTTCACTATAAACAAGGGCTCTGATACCAATCTTTCACACCCTAAAAACCTAAGGCAGAAACGTTTCTAGGGCGGACTCCACGTTGAGTATCAAATCCAATGTACATAGTAAGCAAAGTAAACAACAATTACATTACATATTCGAATTTACATTTGTTCAAAAGTAAAGTGTTACAAGTGTTATACATATATCATATGATCAAAAATATAGACGAGTCTTCTGTACGCTCCGTCTTCTCCAAAAGATTCGCTACGTACCTATCTAATGTCGACCTGAGAATACAAACAGTTTGAAAATCAGCATAAAGCTGGTGAGTTCATAAGATGTTTGTTTTGTGAAAAATGTACGAGTTTCCTTTGATGCTTCCGAAAAGTTTGGTATCCAAGAAAATCCCATATTTTCTTAAAAGAAATGTTTAGTTAACTGTTTTAGGTTACGCGGTCTTGGTTATGATTAACTGTGATCCTAGGAAAATCCTATATTTTCCTAAAAGTAAGTTTAATTATTGGATTTCGATGTAATGATTAATTACCATTCGTACTTATTGTATTAACTAGGTATTCTGATATCCTAAAGGTATTACACTGAGGTGTACCTAGATACGTGTCTTCATATGGATTATCAAATGATACACATTTGCATCTAATTAGGACTTAAATTATTTATTTGTTAGGGACATATGCTTCTAATCGCGAAAACGCTTCATTACAAGCGTTTGGAGGGATCCGGGTGGCGTTTAAGGACGTGTAACGATGCGAGGGACTTGGGAAATGAGTTTACTCCCCAAGAGTAAACTCCTTAATGGAGTTTTCAGCCTCAACTCCCACTCCCTATGAGTTTACAGCCGTAAACTCATGGTGGGGTGATTTATGGTGCAAATTGGGTCACAAATGGATATAGACACTTGGAAATGCTTGGAATGATTTTACCTAAGGCTTGGAATGGATTAAAATCACCATTTGCAACACTTAAGGGAGTTTACGGCCTAAGCATGGGGTCTTTGGCCGTAAACTCTCATATCCCCTTGATTAAGTGTTTTTAAGGTCTTAAAATTAATCACATGTGATTCTAAAAAATTCCACAAGCCTAGAAATGAGTTTTGGGCACCAATGGACACTCTTTTAGGAGTTTACGGCCATGAGATATGTTCTATGGCTGTAAACTTGGTTCTAGGTTTGCAAACGCACAAGATTCCTATGGATTATCAAATGATACACATTTGCATCTAATTAGTACTTCAATTATTTATTTGTTAGGGACATATGCTTCTAATCGCGAAAACGCTTCATTACAAGTGTTTGGAGGGACCCGGGTGGCGTTAAGGATGTGTAACAATGCGAGGGACTTGGGAAATGAGTTTACTCCCCAAGAGTAAACTCCTTAATGGAGTTTTCGGCCTCAACACCCACTCCCTACGAGTTTACGGCCGTAAACTCATGGTGGGGTGATTTATGGTGCAAATTGGGTCACAAATGTTATGTCGACCCAAAACGTCCCTTTTGCACCCTATTTAAACAATGTTATGTCGACCCAAAACGTCCCTTATGCTCCCAAAACACCTCTCATTGAAACCCTAGCCGTTATTGAAGCAATCTAAGCCTTATTAGTGGATTTTGGTGCTTGTGGTCTTAAGAAGGATGGAGAAAAGCTTGAGGAAGCAAGTAGAGACCAAGGGAACCCGAATTTGTGCACTTTCTACAGCTCATTGAAGGTAAAAAGCTATAACCTTGCTCATTCCTTTGTTAGATCCCTCTTTAGGGAGATTTAGGGCTTTTATAACCCATTTTTGATGGCCAACCATGTTTGCAAACAAGGTTGGGCGTTAAAGCTTCTGAATCACATCATTTGAGGGGTCACTAGGCAGATTTGAGTGGCTTTTGCACCCATGAAAGGCCCCATGCATCTTAAGAGTTTGCTGTATGTATTTTTTAGCTCAAAGTCCCATGCAAACACGTAAAGTTTGATACTTTACATGCCAAATCGATTGTAGAAGCTTGGATCTATCTTTTAATTAAAGGTTATATATCGGAAATCAAAGATTTAGAGTGTGCACGCGAGTGACTCGACGAGTCCGTTCTTGGACTCGATGAGTCCGAGGCTTTGAGCCCCATATCTGTTAAGGGTCAAGGAACCTAATTGAGTGTTAGAAGGGTTGTAATCGGACAGGAAGAGTTACCCAATGCATTGGATGTGATTTTAGACCTGGAGTTCATGGGAGTCGTCGAGCGCTAGAACAAAATCGGCGAGTCCAAGGCAATCTTCTTAAGGATGAATATGAACACGACGAGTTTTTCATCAACTCGGCGAGTCAAGGACATAACTTGTTCATCAAATAAAGGTGAACTCGGCGAGTCGTTCATCAACTTGGCGATTCGGATGATTTTCATGCGATGTTCATATGAGAGAGGAACTCGTCGTGTTGACGACCCAACTCGCCGAGTCGGGTCATGGATGAGGACGAGTAAAGGGTGAGGGATTCACCGAGTTGACGGCCCAACTCGGCAAGTCGGGTCAACTTGAAGTTGACTTTGACTAGACTTGGACTGACCCTGTTTAGGGTTGTACTTGCTGTGTGTTGACTTGAAGGTTGTCATGTAGGGATCGAGGAGTCGAAGGGAGTTGACTTGTGCGCCAAGGATAATTCAAAAACTGCACGACATTAAGGTGAGTTACCTTCCAGTAGGGGTTGGTCTAAGGCCATAATGTCGGCCCACCCCAAAAGGGGTATTTAGAAGATAATGGTCTTTGTTATAATTATCTTGGTTTGGTTATGTGTTGGTTATGAGATTTATCTGGATGATATGTTATGTTTATAGTAGGGATTAGTTTCCCTAACAGTGGTCCTTAGGACCCAAGGGTAGGTCAGTACCCGGATATGCCTGACTGTATGTTTATATTTGCTGATTGTATGCTAGTGGTAGGGGTGAAATAGTCCCCAGTTACCGGTTGAAAGATACTGAAGACGGATACCGGTTGAAAGATACCGATGTGGATTACCGGTTGAAAGATATCGAAGATGGTTACCAGTTGAAAGGTACCGATGACGGACACCGGTTGAAAGATACAAATGTGGATTACCGATTTAAAGATACCGAAGATAGTTACCGGTTGAAAGATACCGAAGATGGTTATCGGTTGAAAGATACTGATGAAACTTACCGGTTGAAAGATACCGATGAAGGTTACCGATTGAAAGATACCGATGATATTGTATGATATGTGGTATGATGAGGTAACTCACTAAGCTTTGTGCTTACAGTTTTGGTTTTGGTTTCAGGTACCTCTTCGTCGAAGGGGAAGGAGTCGGCGGTGTAGCATCGCATCACACACACACACACACTCATGGTTTCCGAAAGGAGTTTTTAGGACTGTACTCTGATTTTCATTACTTTTGATGTTATGGTTTGGGACACAACAATATGATTTTGTGATGTGTTGTTATTTTGACAATATTTTGGTAAAAATGTGTATGGAATTGTTAATTCAAAAATGAAATTTTCGGGCTTGAATTTTGGGATGTTACATTGACGATGATGTTGCGAAAATTTTGAATGTCAGCAACTCTGTCGATCCTCTGATTTCCCTATGATTGCTTGGCAGTGCGACCATCTCTTTATTGAAAGCATAAAAAATCTAAAACTACTCCTCGGGTTGCCTCTCGGAAAGCCCCCCATTTTTAAAGTCATTAGCTTGACTTTTCCCAACCAGATTTGCTAACTGGTGTGGTTGGTAGTTCTTTGAAGCTCAACTCTCTTCCTTGTCACTCCAGATCCCTTCAAATATGGCAACATGGGTGAATCTAGAACTTGTTCAACAAACTGGAAAGACTGCAAATTGTCTTCGGATAAGATCTTCTTATTTCGAACTTCTTTTATTTTTTGATCTTCCTTTTCTTTCCAAAAATCTTTTCTTCAGATTCTTATCTTTTCAAAATTTTCTTTTCAGAAACTTCCTCAGTAGAAATCATTACTTTTTCTTGAATCCTTTTTCAAGAAATTCTCTTTTCTTCCTTCCTTAGCTTATTTCTGATCAACTCCATCTCAGCCCCTACATATAACTTGTTTTCAGCAGTTACTTTTGCTTCTTTTTCCAAAAGATGTCCCCTTTTCAACTCATTTGATGTGTCTGATAAATTGATATATACAAATATTCCTTGCATAGAGATACTAGAAAACTCACATCAGCCATTAGATACAAGATTGTTGGTACCGAGATAATTAACAAAAGTATTATCAGGAGGAAAATTATCATCATTAATTTTAAAACTAACCACTTCCTCATCAAACTCCACTAAAATCATTCCATTAAAAACATTTATTTTTGTTTTTGCAGTTTTCATAAATGGCCTTCCCAAAATGATATAGTTTGTATCGGAAATGTCCAAATTTCCCATGTCCAGAAAATAAATATCGGTAGGAAAGATCAGATTATCTACTTGTATAACAACACCCTCTTGCACACCTTTTGGGTGTACTGTCGAGTGGTCAGCCAACTCGATAATTATCCCGGTCTTCTTTAAAGTTCCTATTTTAATTTTTCAAAAATAGAAAAATGAAGGACATTGACTCAGGCCCCTAAGTTAAGCATGGATTTTGGAAAATTAAGGTTCCTCAATTTACAAGGAATTGAGAAAATCGATGGATACTTGCACTTTAGAGGGAAAACTTTTTGCAATATTAAAGAAATATTTTTTCTAGCTTTTATAGTATCACTAAATTTCATTTTTTTCTTAGAAATACATAAATCTTTTAGTAACTTGGCATAACGAGGAATGTGTTTTATAACATCTAAAAGTGGAAGATTTACCTCATCCTTACGAAAAATTTCCATGATGTCCTTATCCTCTCTTTCGCACTTCGACTTCTTCAATCTTGATGGGGATGGAAATAAGTGCTTATATTCTTTCAGATTTGGTTGAACTGGTGTTGGAGTTTCCTTTTCTTCCATCTTTTCAATTTATTCTTCAACCAACACCTCTTCATACCCTTCCTCTTCTTTTTCTGCTTCTTTTACATCTTCTTCAAATTCTTTTTTCCACTTCGTCTGGTTCAGATGTGCTTTTGGGCCTCCATAAATTTTCTCACTTATCAAGGAAATAGCACTCACATTGTGCTTTGGATTATTTTATGTGTTCCCAGTGACTTTCCTTGAGCTTCCTCATGACCCACGGAAGTGGCAAGTTGAGACACATGTTGTTCCAAATTCTTGATACTAGCTCTAGTTTCTGTCTGGAATGTTTAGGTGCTTGTGGCAAGACTTTTCACTATATCTTCTAAGGCCATGCTGGAACTGCTGGGTTGTTGATGTGAGTTTTGATTTTGAAAATCCAAGTTCTGGAAGTTCTGTTGTTGTTGATTTTGAAAATTCTGCTGGTAATTTGGCTGCTGTTGAAAGCCCGGAGGATGTTGAAATTGCTACCTTGGCTGAAAATTGTTGTTCTGATAAAAATTAGGAGGTTGATTAAAGTTTTTTTGTTATTGGTATCCTTCAGCAACTTTGACTGGAGCAACATCCTCTTCTAGAAATGGAAAAATATCAGTATGATGGTCCGTCTTCAAGCAAATTCCACATGGTTTCTTTGTAGCTATTTTTTCCTTTGTCAAGAGCATAACAACCGTTTTTCAATTTAGAGATCTGAGACTACAAATGAGCATTACTGACTTGCTTGACTCCCCTTGGTTGATCTAGATGTTGGGTTTTGAGCAATCTAACACTTCCTAAGTGTGCATGCAACCCTAATAAACCTTGGATCTATGTTTGTCTAAATACATGCAAAATAATAATTTTCCAAGGTTTATAACCTATCTAACATGGCATGGGGAACATTTCAACATAAAGAGTTAGAAGAGATTACATACCTTTTTGATGAGTTTGGTTCTAAGGAGTTTGAGGGCCAAGCACCAATAGTGTGAATGCCTCAAATGGAATCACAAAACACCACAAACTCTTGGAAAACTTTGAGAGAGAATACACACTTGTATTTTCGGCCACACATAAGCACACACACACTAGTTCACTAGTTACCCTTAGGCTCCATTTCATGCTCCATAAGCATGCTTATATAGTGTGCATGGTTAGGGTGAAACCCTAATAACCCATGACCTTTCCTTTTCTAAGGATCCATGGGTTAAAAGATCCATGGATTATCCATGGACTTCCATATTAGCTTAGCCCATTAACAAATGAGTATTAGCCCACACTATATAAAATACAATAACCTACAATTTAATTATTCTTCCTTTTAATCTCTAAATTAATTCATAATTAATTTAAGACTAAAAATAATTAAATAACATAACCTCATATTAATATATTATAACTTATAATATATTAATAAACATATGTGTATAACTCTCATAAAATTATCCATAAATAGTTTGGATGAGATGCAACCCAAATGGACCATGTCGGGTCGGGTCAAGTATATGCCAAATAAGTTATGGACTTAGATACCTTATCCAACAGACTCCCACTTGGATAAGTCTAATAACTGTATTTGCGTATGTTACTTCAGGAACTAACCAGCAATCGTAGCTCTCGAAAACTCCATTAAACTATGAAGACTCTGTTGAACTATGAAGCACCATTTTAGATAAGTGATCATACAATCCTCTGTTCTCATGATATCAGCCGGACAAATACATGGAACAACGTTGTACTTATTATCCAACAGTTTGTTTCCCGATTTTCGATTTGTTTGACAAAGAACTTAATCGAACACATCAATTTAGTTTTGACCGGCCGGTACATAGGTCACAACAAAATCATCGAGGGGCCCAGATATCGCTTATATTTCTAGATGGAACAGATAAACTTTGACTCATATGCTTGTTCTACTACTTGTTGAATTGTACACAAAGGCACGTTTTATAACATCATGTTACTGATGCGTTTACGTGCAATTAATGCACAACCAACTCATAGGTAGCAACTCATATCTCTAGGTTTGAAGATTTATATGATATTACCGTCTCACGATCACTCGAGATAAATTCCATGAAGTGATACAAGTGAGCATGGGTTTATTCCAATACTCATAACTTATGAGCACTCATGAATGTTGTAGCAACCATTGCTATGACTAAACCCATTTAGTCATCTACAAACCCGATTCATGACAGTCTTGATTCATACCTACTTCCAACATATGAACGACTGTGGAGAGTTTAAATAACTTAGTCATTCGGGAAGAATAACCTAGCTATTTTGGAAGTCAAAACATGCAAAGTGAAACACAATAATAATCGAATCCAATGTGGTCTCAGAACCCTTTTGAATATAAATAAAACCACCTTTTATTTATCACCATATTGATTACACATTATTCATTGTATAATGTTTCAAACAATCAACTTAAGACTTGAATAATAAAAAATAGTCGTCCCATGCTCCTAGCATGTACACTTTGTTTTCTAAACAATAGTTATGCCATACTCCAAGTATGCGCACTATGTTTGTCTATGATCCTTACATTGTGATGTAGATCAATTGAACATGATTCCAATGATACTCATTTCACAATCCCAAATCCTTATTGTAAATGTGAGAATCCCTGATTCCTATCATTTACCAAAAAAAATCTGTTAGATTTTAAACTTTTATGCAATGTTCCTCTTGTAACGATTATTCACAAAGTCACCAAAACCTTGTCACCGGTCATTACAGAGTATTCCAAAGAAGGTCAACCTCTATGGAACGGAACTCTCATATTCAAAGTACATTTCTTTGAACATCCTTCTTGCATTAAGGTTTTCTAATCTTACATAAATTGAATAACTTCCACCTATGGAGACATTTCCATAGTCCCATTTTGACTATCACTTCCGAATAAGAGTTACTTCTTTTCAGAACATGTCAATACAGTCCTTTCCGACAACTTATATCATACTTCCAACTTTCCCTGAGCAACCAATCTTTGGCGAACCTCAGATTTGTCCTCGACAATTGCTTAATCACTTTAGTCATATCCAGTTCTAGACCTTTCCCTTCTAAATGCCTTAAACATTTGGAAAAATTTAGAAACGATGAATATTATAGCACATGCAATCGATCCTATATCCGAAGCATATGAGACACGATTCATGATGTTTGACATAAAGACATGATACTAGACCAGTCTTTTGCTACAATATATATTTTTTTTATTTTCCATGTTTTTTCAAAATTTAACTATGAAGAGGGATGCCGTAATCATAATCGAATTTTGAGAACGCAATATATATAGAATTTCTTAAGTTGAACCATTCAGACATAAAATTCTTATATATATTCTTGACAAAAGATGATTAAAATCTCAATATAAGCTTCTAGAATTGAAATGAAGTATAATTTCCTCTCCCTTAATTAGCAAAACAAGTTTTCAACCCCTGCAACTTCAATAATTGAAACTTTCTTTTCTATAATTAACATTGCTAACTTGCAACACTAAACGTAATAATCATCCTCCCACTAACATGATGATTATCAGCATAACACTTATGCTCCCACTAGCTCTGACATATTTCCAGAAATCTGCTGGACTTCTGAAATTTAGATTCATACACCCTTTTCTTAGATAGCTCACATGTGTGTCTAAACAATTTTCAGAACTATGAAAAGGGATGTCGTAATCATAGTCTCAATTGCTTAGGCATTTGCCATTTCTCACAAGTCAATGTTAGTGTGCCGGTTAACCACACGCGCTCCACTAACGACTTTTGAAAATGCAAATAACACAATTGATATCTACGTAAAATCTACTTAGTGAAAGCGTTTCCTCACCATCATTTTCATGAATCGGAGAGAAACCTTATGACACTTAGATTTTATAGTGTATGAGTTCCTATCCATGTGAATTTGTCAAAACCATAATCACAAGATAAGGTTAGTGACAAATTCAGCCTTACATGGATTAAACTTGTTAAATCTTAGTTTCTTATCACCTTGGTAGCACAAGGCCCACCAATGCTTCCCAGTTGAACTCTGTTAACTCACATGCAAATTCAACTTATTTGAAGTAGGTACAGAAATACGAATTATGTTAACACGATAGGTTGCAAACCTTAAGTCGTGTGCTAGTGATAAATTACAGGTTTTACTCTTGATTAAATCTTGAAACTCTTTCAGGATCTTTAAGGATCCCACTATCCCCTTGACATATAATTTTCCCTAGTCAAGGACCATTCCTTGACAAAACAAATATTCAAGGGATAGTGTGGATTCTTATCAAGACTAACACTTCACACAATTGGTCTTGGTTGGTCTTTGTCTCATCCAAGACATCACAAGTTACCAATCTCAAATGTACAAGAGTAGAAACATTTTACTCTTACATTTGGCTAGTGTTAATAAATCTTCCTTTATCTCACTCAAGGTTACAATCTTAGAGTATGACTCTAAGAATTGTTTTGGAACAAAGTATGACTCATCTTCTTCATTTTAACCAATCCAACAATTCATGACCTCTCTTCTTAGCCATAACAATGCACTAAGACGTCCTTAGAGTATGAATTTGTGATATGGTTTCATAATCATTAAGATGATCATGAAATATGATACTAAAGTACTCTTCCATCCTTTCAGATTTGAGAAACTTTTATCTTTCTGCCTAATTTGATTCTTCTCATTTGTTTTGTCATACATTGTAACCTTTCCAATGTTACATAATTATACTTAACCTCATAAGTATAATCATATTTACTAATCTTTAGTAAATCATGACAAATCAATCTTTGTAGTGGACTTGACCAGTACACAAGCATGTGTACTCGATCCCTTTAGTCTTATCCTTGTTCACATAAGGAATTAGTCTTAATTTTCCAAAGATGAAAATTGTCATTCATCATACAATACAACTTGTATGATTCCAAGTTTCTGTCCAATTGAAACTTAGGTGATGAAAAACTTTCTTCATTTGGTAAATTCAGACACTACCACAAATGAAGGAATCAAATCCACTTTCCAATATTGCTTATTACTGGAAACATATAAGCAACAATTTTCCACAGATTCCATTGTAAGGATATTTTAAAATAAATAAAATTAAAACCTTTTTTTTCTTTTATTTTAAAACTTTGCGGAAAAACTTATGCTTACAATCCACATGAAAACCTTGTTGTTATCTATTCATAAGCAATATATTATAACTCTTAAGCAACAACTCAAAATTCTGATTACCGAACCATGCGATCGAAACCCATCTTCGCAATCAGAATCAACATATACTTCTTTAAGCTTCCTATCTTTTCTTTGATTCTTAAAAACATCAACATGTGACCCATTCACATTACATAATAAGAATCTCCAAATAGGAACTTAATAGAGTTAGTCAGTGGACTTTAACTGAAGTAGAGTCAAACTTTTTGACTTGATCAATCTTATGATCTTTCAGATGAATATGGCAGCTTCGCAACCAATGCCCCTTCCTTTGGCAACAAAACACATGGACCCTTTGGTAATGGCACATGAGACTACCTTAGAATTTGCATTTCTCTTTACTATTTGGTCAACCAAGTTGACTATAGCCGATCCCTTTCCATTGGGAAGAGAAATCTTTTTCTAGATATCCAATGCTACCATTGTAAATGTCCATTTAAGACTTGGGAAGTTGTTCTTTTAATCAAATCTGCTTTACTGGTGTTCCAAATCATTGCTGATTCCGTAGCACAAAGCAAATAGATGAGATCATTAAGGGTCATGTCATAGTCTGTCTCATAGTAGTCCCAAAGAGACTCACTATGTTACTAAGAAAGTGATTGAACATCCAACTTTCACAAGACATTGACACCCAACTCTCCCGACTTGTCAACATGTGACTTCATCTCCAAGATGTGAGCACACATAGACTAAGCCTGCCAATAGGGATTGAGTGACTTTAAACTTTTCAAGAACTTGTGGGTGATGGAGAATAATTGGAGGATGTGGAGGAAGTGAAGCATGATGTTGAGTGACACCATCTTCAAGAGATTTGGGAAGATCATAGTTGTCCAAACCAGACATCTATAATAGGAGAAAATCAAGTTAATTGATTCAAAATCCTTAATATAACACCCAATATGAAATATTAAGGCTAGGACCCAACACAATATTTTATAATTTGGAAGAGGGATGCCGTAATCCAAGCTATAAAATGTTTGAAGGTAGGCGAATGACGATTCACCAATTTCCACCACGAAAAACGAAATAATTTATTAGGTTTTAATTGGATTTGAAATTCCTAGATCTTTTGAGATTCATTGAACTTTTCAATGGCATGTTTCAATCTCGAGTGTGCCCTCTCAAATTTTGTGACTTGGATGCCGAGGATCACAAAACAAGGTGTGAATAACCATACCAATTCACTTGGCACCCTTAATATTATCACCTAATCAATGTGCCGATTAACCACACACGCTCCATTGATCTATGACAAACATTAAGTCACCCTTTGTGATCCTTACTAGTCCAAGTTAGTGTGCCAGTTACCCACACACGCTCCACCAACGACTTGGTAAGGTACAAAGTGTGAATTCCATGGGCTAGCACCAAATTCACATTTTTTCCTAAAGTAACTAAGATTGGGAATTAAATAAAAATATTTAGTTACTTTATAATAATCATTATACTTTTAATGAGAATTTAAAGTCATTGTCCTACCCGTTCGGCTAACGATCCTCCACCGATCAAGCCAGCGGTGGGTGAGAGTGGACACCCATTAAGTCGCCATTTTATAGGCAACAACCTTATACCCACCTTATAGACCGGCTTCGTGAATGAGGCCTACTAACGGTAAAACGACTTTTTCTTATACATATATATAATAATTAACCATTAATGTTATAAATAGTATAAGTATTGAATTTTAACTTTTTAAAATTCTAAGTGTTGGAATTAAAGTTTATTAAAGTGTGTGAAACTTTTCCAAATTCCAAAACTTGAGGGCAAAATTTGAAACTATTCAAAACTAATTAATTCCACGATTTATGTGTTTAAAGTAGTTTTAATCCAAAAACTCTTCAAGTTCCATAACTTGAGGACAAATTATGCAAGACTTTAAACTAATAAAAGAATTACTTTTCTTTATTTTATAACTTATGGAATTAATTAAGGTTACACTTTATTTATATATTTATTAATGAAGTAACTCTTGAACCTCCATAACTTAAGGACAAGACTCTTCATCTTTTGTAACCATCCAAAACTTTTCATTTCATAACTTATGAATTAAAGGTTCATAAAAATGAAGACTCTTCATTTTCATGTAACTTATGTGTTTTAAGTGTGTGTTAAATAAAAGTGACCTTTGGATATCCATAACTTGAGGACAAATTTTGGACTCCATTAAAACACATAAATGATCAAGAATTAATCCTAAACAATTCAGCAAATAATTCCTATCATCTTCTAAATTCATAAGAACATGAACATGATCATCAAAATTTCAAGAATTATATGAACACATAAAATCATGGAATTTTGATTATAACTTTGAAATTGGTCCACCATCATCATTACCACATCAAAAACAGGTTTTATGAGGTCAAAACAGTTTAAGGTAATGATTCCAGACCAATTCCAGCACCAAAACTCGAAAATCTGCACTCTCTCGATCCTACTCGTCGAGTGCATGAACCTACTCGACGAGTAGGTTGAAGTTTGCCTTGGACTCGTCGAGTCCCCCCCATGAAATCGGCGAGTCCATCATGCAGACAGCAACGATTTCGACTTTTTTCACTATTTTGCATCAAGTATCAAACAAGCAAGCCTAGGCTCTGATACTACTGTTGGGTTTTGAGAAATCTAACACTTCCTAAGTGTGCATGCAACCCTAATAAACCTTGGATCTATGTTTGTCTAAATACATGCAAAATAATAATTTTCCAAGGTTTATAACCTATCTAACATTGCATGGGGAACATTTCAACATAAAGAGTGGATGCCTCAAATGGAATCACAAAACACCATAAAGAATGAATGCCTCAAATAATAAAATACAACCTATCTACCTTTTTGATGAGTTTGGTTCTAAGGAGTTTGAGGGCCAAGCACCAATAGTGTGAATGCCTCAAATGGAATCACAAAACACCACAAACTCTTGGAAAACTTTGAGAGAGAATACACACTTGTATTTTCGGCCACACACAAGCACACACACACACACACACTAGTTCACTAGTTACCCTTAGGCTCCATTTCATGCTTCATAAGCATGCTTATATAGTGTGCATGGTTAGGGTGAAACCCTAATAACCCATGACCTTTCCTTTTCCAAGGATCCATGGGTTAAAAGCTCCATGGATCATCCATGGACTTCCATATTAGCTTAGCCCATTAACAAATGAGTATTAGCCCACACTATATAAAATACAATAGCCCACAATTTAATTAGTCTTCCTTTTAATCTCTAAATTAATTCATAATTAATTTAAGACTAAAACTAATTAAATAACATAACCTCATATTAATATATTATAAGTTATAATATATTAATAAACATATGTGTATAACTCTCATAAAATTATCCATAAATAGTTTGGATGAGATGCAACCCAAATGGACTATGCCGGGTTGGGTCAAGTATATACCAAATAAGTTATGGACTTAGACACCTTAT
Organism: Lactuca saligna; assembly: GCF_052625555.1. Taxonomy (NCBI): domain Eukaryota; kingdom Viridiplantae; phylum Streptophyta; class Magnoliopsida; order Asterales; family Asteraceae; genus Lactuca; species Lactuca saligna. The sequence goes on along the minus strand of NC_136419.1, from coordinate 191,415,322 downwards.
CCAACACTAGATACTACTCATATTTTTTTTTTCTGGAATGTTTTGACTCTATTGCCAGCTTCTCGATCAACTCCCGAATTTATGTTGGTGTCATATCTGATGGGTTTTGAGCATTCTAACATCCCTAAGTGCACATGCAACCCTAGAAAACCTTGGATCTATGTTTGTCTAAAATACTTGCAAAATATGATTTCCAAGGTTCATAAACCTATTTAACATACATGGGGAACTTTTAATCTAAATGATGGCTAGAATTACATACCTTGTAGTTGATTTGATTCCTTGAAAACCTTGAGAGCCTAGCACCCCAAGTGTGATGTCTCAAATACTTCACACAACACCAAATGCTTTGGAATGACTTTAAGAGAATGTGTAACACTCTAAAAATCGGCCTAACCCTCTTGTAACTTAGTGTAGCCGATTTTTGTAGAGAACATCTTGCTAATATAGTGTGTCACATCTAGGGTTACACCACGTAAACCCTACTGTGACATGACTCTTCATTTCCATGATCCATGGGTTTGTAACTCCCATGGAGCATCCTATGGGTTTACCCAACTTGATAATCCATGGAGCTTTTTAGCCCACTATACAAGTTATGGATAATTTACATAATCAACCCATATATTTAATTAGTTATCTTTTGATCACTTAATTAATTCCAAATTAATTCTTGATCAATACTAATTAAATAATACTATTAATATATTAAAACTTATAATATATTAATAAACCACAAGTTTTAATTCTCTCATTTAGTCATCCAAATGCATGATGCAATGCAACCCAAATGGACCATGTCGGGCAGGTCGGGTCAAGTACATACCAGGAATTGTTATGGGCTTAGAAACCTTATCCAACAATCTCCCACTTGGATAAGTCTAATAACTATATCTATAAGTATGACTTCAGGAACCGATCAACAATCGTAGCTCTTTCAAGGTCTCTCGGAACTGAGAAGATGATGATGTGCCATTTAAGATAAGTGATCATATAATCCTCTGTTCTAGATATCAGCTGGACAAATACATGGAACAATGTCTTACTTATTGTCTAGCAGTTTGTTTCCCGATTTCTGATTTGTTTGACATAGAACTAAATTGAACACATCAATTCGGTTCTGACCGGGCCCGGTACATAGGTCAAAACAAAATCATCGAGGGGCCCAAATATTTCTTCTAATCCAAGAAGGAACAGATAAACTTCGACTTATATGCTTATTCTACTACTTATTAAATCACACACAAAAGTACGTTTTATAACATCGAGTGACCAATGCGATTTCGTACGATCAATGCATAACCAACTCATTGGCAACAACTCATATCTATAGGTTTTAAGACTTATATGATATTACCGGCTCAGAACTTATGAGCACTCATGAGTGTTGTAGCCAGGTGCAACAACTTAGACCTCTGCAACCACTCATGACAGTCTTGATTCATACCTACTTCCAACATATGACCGGCTGTGGAGGTTCGAATAATATGATATACCAAACATAATTATTATGGAAGTCAAAATATGCAAAAGAAATATAGTAAACGATTGACAAAAGATAGAAACACTTTACTCATAAATAAACACAACTTTTATTCATCATCAAATGTCAATTACACTTTACACATTTCAAATTATCTAACTACTAAAACTAATATCATCCTTCACCCCTATGCTCCGAGCATGCTGGAGATGCTTAACCCTACTCAGTTCCTTCGTGAGGGGATCTGCTGGGTTCTCATCCGATGATACCCTCTTTGCCACAAGGAGTCCTTTTTCTATTCGATGTCTGATGAAATTGTATTTTCTATCGATGTGTCTGGATCTCCAATGATCCATTGGTTCCTTGGCTAAGGCAACTGCACTTTCACTATCATAGAAAATTTCCATTGGCTCCTTTATAGCTGGTACAACTCCAAGGTCTCCAATGAAGTTCTTCAGCCATATCGCCTCCTTTGCTGCCTTGCTTACTGCTATATACTCTGATTCGCAAGTTGAATCAGCAACTGTGTCTTGCTAGGAACTCTTCCAAGTAATTGCTCCTCTATTTAAGGTAAAGACCCAACCTCACTGACAACGGAAATTATCCCTATCATTTTGAAAGCTAGCATCACTATACCCTACAGCTCTCAAGTCATCACTCCCACCGAGGGTAAGGACCCAGTCGTTAGTCCTCCGCAGGTACTTGAGGATATTCTTTACCGCAGTCCAATGTGCCTTGCCAGGGTTCCCCTGATATCTACTAACCATGCTAAAAGAAAAGGCTACATCAGGTCGAGTGCAGGTCATAGCATACATGATTGAATCTACTACAGAAGCACAAGGTACTCGACTCATTTCCGCTATCTTGGCCTTAGTAACCGGGCTCAGAGCTTTACTCAGTCTGGCGTTACTCTAGATGGGTAACTCTCCTTTCTTGGAGTCCTGCATGTTGAATATCTTCAACACCTTCTCCAAGTAAGTACTCTGACTAAGTCCAATTAGTCTTTTATTCCGGTCTCTCATAATCTTTATCCCTAGAATATAGGCAGCTTATCCTAGGTCTTTCATAGAGAAACACTTCCTAAGCTAGGACTTCACTTCCTGTAGGGTTGGGATGTCATTTCCTATGAGTAGTATGTCATCCGCATACAAAACCAAATAGCTGACTATACTCCCACTAGCCTTGACATAGACACAAGATTCATCTTCACTCCTAGAAAAGCCAAATTCTTTGACTTTCTCATCAAAGAAAAGATTCCATCTGCGAGATGCCTGTTTCAATCCATAAATGGATTTCTCGAGCTTACACACTCTATTAGGGTATTCTGTACTGACAAAACTCTCTGGCTGACTTGTGTAAACATTTTCAACCAAACTTCCATTAAGGAAGGCGGTTTTGACATCCATTTGCCATATTTCATAATCATGAAATGCAACGATGGCTAACAGAACCTTAATGGACTTAATCTTGGCCACTGGAGAAAAGGTCTCATCATAATCAACTCCTGGAGTTTGTGAAAAGCCCTTTGCAACCAATCGTGCCTTATAAGTGTGTACATTACCATCCATGTCGGTCTTTTTCTTGAAGACCCACTTGCACCCAACTGTCTTACGACCTGGTACATTGTCAACCAAGTTCCAAACTAGATTGTCATACATGGACTGTGTCTCGCTGTACATTGCCTCTTTCCATTTAGCAGAGTTAGGGCCTGCCATGGCATCCGCGTAACTGGTCGGTTCATCCAGACTTACCAACGTCTCATCACTGATAAGTGTCTTACCTTCCGCAGTAATATGGAAACCACAATAATGCTCAGGTGCATTCCTAACCCTTGTGGAATGCCTCAGAGGTTCATACTTGTCAATTGACTCAACAGGAGTTTCCTCCTCAGGTTGAGTGCTTGGGTTTGAGGTTCCTTCACTACTTGACTCTTGAATTTCTTCAAGGTCAATTTGCCTCCCACTATTTCCTTGGCTTATGAACTCTCTCTCTCTCTCTCTCTCTCTCTCTCTCTCTCTCCCTCTCTCTCTCAATACACCCCTCCTTGCTACAAAGACCACATTGTTACTAGGCATGCAGAAGAGGTAACCAAAGGATTTATGTGGGTAGCCGATGAAAATACACCTCTCGCTTCGAGGTTAGAGCTTATTGTGAGTCTCGCATCTCATGAAAGCCTCGCAATCCCAAATCTTGATGTGGTCTAGTTTGGGAACTTTACTAGTCCACATCTCATGAGGAGTTTTGGCAACTATCTTTGTAGGGACCAGATTAAGGATATGGGCCGCAGTCTCTAAGGCATACCCCCAAAATGAGATTGGTAGCGAAGATCGAATCATTATGGAATAAACCATATCCAACAAGGTTTGATTACGCCTCTCAACCACACCATTCAACTGTGGTGTCTTTGGAGGTGTCAATTGTGAGATAATCTGTGACGACCCCAAATCTATTCTCGTTACAAATCCCATTTTCACTAACGGAATGCGTCATTATATGTTATTTCTCGGTATTGTTCGGGTCGTCAATAAATAAATAAATATTTAGTTAATTATATGTTCCGGTATTATCATGAGTAATTATAACTTGCAAATGTTAACCCCGTTTAACTAAATAAAGTTATATTACTTTTCAACCACTTCACCCGGGTAAAAAGTTTTAACCCCGTTAAACTTTAGCATCGGGTAACCATGTATCGGGTACAATACCCGAGCCATATAAAAACACTTGAACACTACAATTGAACTCTTTTACCCCACTTTTACCTCTCTCTCTCTCTACTGTCTCTCTCTAGACCCGAAATCGACTCCAAATCCGCGAATTTCCGACTTCCAAACGTAAGGATTCATCCCCTAACTTAATCTAAACATACTTTACTGCTTTTAGAGTCCAAAATCATAAGAATTAAGGACCAAAAAGGAGTTTACGGCCTAAGAAGCTTCATAGGCCATAAACCCCCAAAATCATGCCAAAAGCTTTGTTTTTCCTTCCTTTAAGCTTATGGACTAGTTAAGGCATAAACCTAGGGGACTTTGGACACTAAAACACAAGGATTTGACATGCAAAAAGGAGTTTACGGCCCAAGCATATGCTTAGGCCGTAAACACCTCAAACACCCCAAAAACACTTGTTTAATGCCCCAAAAACTCATCTAGGGTGTTTGGCAATTTAGACTTGACAACAAGGAAGGCTTCAATGCATCAAACAACATCATTTGATGGCAAAAAGAGGAGTTTATGGCCAAGGCTAAGCTTGGGCCGTAAACACCCATATTTTTGTGTCAAACAGGTCCCAAAACCCCTCAAATGCATGTAAGGATTTTAGCTAAGGCCTTTGGAAGTGTGTTGTACCATTAAACTTCACATTTGAGCACAAAATGAAGAGTTTACGGCCAAGGATGTTCTTGGGCCGTAAACTCCCCAAAAATGTATGCCAAATTGTCCCAAACTTACTATAGGACCTTCTAGGATTTATCTAAGGTGTATGAGACTTTGTTGTACCATTAAAACATACATCTTGAAGGGTTTACTTGAGTTTACGGCCCAAGAACAAGTCTTGGCCGTAAACTCCCCAAAAATGTCCAAATTATGATGTTTTATCCCTTTTAATAGACCAAGACACATACCACTAAATTAAGGAAGTGAAATAAGACCTTAAACATACACTTTGGAGTGCCACAAGAGTTTACGGCCAAGCCTAAGGGGTTTACGGCCGTAAACTCCCAAAGGATGGCTTTTGGGCCATAAACTCCAAAGGAGTGAGCTCGTAAACCCTCCCGTAAATCATTCATGACTTTGTACCACTCCCGGGAACCCCTTCTAGGCCTTAAAACCCCGAAAACAATGCTAGAAAGTCCAAATACTATAATGAAAAGCATGAGATGATTAACTTCTTGTAAAATACATATTTCATATGACATTAGGGTCCTAGGAGGTGCTCAAGTGATTATTGGGTACCAAACGCTCAATCGACACTTTTACCCGATTTACCCGATTCACCCGATTTCCGCGATTTCAGGTGAGTTCATACCCCTTAAATGAACCTTTCAAAATTTTTATATGTTTTAGGGGGGAGATACAAGTTGAATATACATGTTTATAAAAAGTTATACAAGACTATTTTTCAGATTACAGAATTAATCACATGTGATTCACAACCTGTAGTTCAAATCACATGTGATTTATCACTATGCTTTATAAATAAATCAATTGTTTTCAAAACTATCTTGGATTAACAAACAAGTTTTAAATGCTTCTTTCGTACAATACTTTTGTTTAATAAAACTCTTTATAAAAATGTAATCATACTAATATATTTATATAAGTAAGACTTGAAGGACTTAGGACCGATGGCTCGCCTTATTTCTTGTTTCTTGTTTGATTGTGGGCTTAGGGTAGTGGTTATCCGTCTGACTGTTATTGATTTCTTAGTTATATATCTTCTATATTAGTACGGATTACGAGTACTTCTTATTTCATTAGATGCCTAAATCACTAATCTGATTAGAACTACACACACTAATTTAACTATAATAGGTATAGTTAAGGACTCTATCCCTTGTTTCAACTACTACTCTACACTACTATAATTCTCTCTATTATGAAGCAATACACTAATAAGAGAATACAATACAAGTTATACAAAAGACTACTACACTATAATACAAGAGAATGTACTAATCATGAGATAATTCACTAATTCACTACGAGATACTCTACACGCTACACACTACGCCCGAAGTTTTCCGATAGGAAGACGACACTATATGTATAGATCTATACGGGGCAGACGCTTTTACATCCCGACTGATAACTTCAGTCCGAGCCGCTCAGGCCCAGGGATGCCTTTACTCTACTACACTATGCATGACCGGGAAGGTCATGAGGGTCCGCTACTACTCACACTATTGGTAATGTACAAGAAAGACACTATAACCACACTAAAACACTAAAAGAAAGATGAAGTAATATCCCGGAGTAAATAAGTATCTAATACTAAAAGATTCAGCACCACTATTATGTACTCCAAGAATAACTCACTATATTGCATTACTTAATGGTGAGTCACTATTATACTTCTAGGATAAATGGCATTCAAAGATAGAAACAACATATTTCTTAAAGATTTTCATTTACTATACAGTTCTGGAAAATATAGGATTTTCTAGGTTTTACCACTATTTATGATTTCAAACTTCAGTTTTCATGCCAATGACTCTAATGCTTTTTATACAAGTACTCACACTAAACTCTTATGAACTCACCAGCTTTATGCTGATATTCTTTTCAAAATAACTTGTATCTTCAGGTCAAAGATAGACAGGTACAGCCGCAACATTTTTGGAGAAGATGGAGGATGCAAGACCCATCTCTTATTTTTGTTTACTTTTGGTGTTTGTCAAACATTACATAACATACTTGTAAATACACTTACTATGTAAATGATATGGTTGTATGTTTCTTGCTTTTACTATTATACAATTATGATGATACTGTACACTACGTCATCCACCCCGAAACGTGTTCCGCCGTTATCGGTTTTGGGGTGTGACATAATCCCACATTTCTTGAGATATTCGAGAGACTCTGTACTAAGATAATCACCACCATGATCAGATCGAAGCATCTTAATGTTCCTGCCCAATTGATTCTCGACTTCCAGTTTAAACTCTTTAAACCTCTCAAAAGTCTCTGACTTATGCTTGATTAAATAGACATATCCATATCTACAATAATCATCAGTAAAATTCAAATAATAACGATTAACATCCGTTGTGGCTATTATGAAGGGTCCACACGCATCCATGTGTACGAGATCCAACAAACCTTCACCCCTTTCACAAGAACCAGTGAAGGGTGACTTTTTCATTTTTCCAAGTAAGCATGATTCACAACTATATCTGACTTTAGGTCAAATGACTCCAAGACTCCATCTTTTTAGAGTTGGCCTATGCATTTCTTGCTCACATGTCAAAGACGACAATGCCATAATGATGCTTTTCCAAGTTATTATTACTCGAAGAATCAATACACATCACATTATTTCCTATATTATCTACAACAGATACAACTTCATACACACCATCACAAGGTAATGCATTAAAATAAAGAAGATTATTAAAGAGAGCATTTATTCCACCATTTTCAGTATCAAAAGAAAAGGTAAACCCTTGTTTGTACAAATCATGAAAGGAAATAACATTTCTTGCCCTTTCAGGTGAATAACAACATTTATTCAAATCTAAAATAAACCCACTACTTAGCAACAAAGAATAAACTCCAATCTTGGTGACATGTGAAGCTTTCCTATTCCCCTTGATCAAGTTTATCTTTCCATGCTCCACATTCTCACTTCTTCTTAGTCCCTGCAAATCAGAACATATATGAATACCACAACCGGTATGAAGGATCCAAGAGTTAGAATAGGGTGAGTTATTAGATAGAATAGTGTAAATACCTGCATGGTTGAGTTTGAATTTCCCATCCTTCACATCTTGCTTGTTCTTTGGGCAGTTCCACTTCCAGTACGACTTTTCATGATAATAGAAGCATTTAGCCTCTTTTGGGTTAGAAGAAGGCGTCATGAAACCTTTATTGGTTGCACTTGAAGAAGATCCATCAAGGGTCCTAGCCTTGGTACCCTTCGAAGAACTCTTCCTCTTCTTCCCTCTACCTTTCCCGATTGCCAAGACAGGGGCGGAGTTTAAAGTAGGAGTAGGAGTGTTAACAACCGACTTACCTTTAAGACCTGTTTATGCGGTCTTTAGTAGTCCCTGAAGTTTGCTGAGTGTGACTTCTTCCTTATTCATGTGGTATGTCAAGAGGAATTGATCATAACACGAGGGTAAGGAGTGCAAAGTGATATCTATTGCAAGCTCCTCGGGGAAGTTAACGTTAAGATTCAGCAAACGATCCACATACCTTTGCATTTTCTGCATTTGTGGGCTGTGACGGATTCTCCATCCTTCATCCTGGTTGTTATCATGGAGGAGATTATTTCATACCGCTCTTGACAAGAACTTTGATGGTATCTTTCCATCATATATTGGTGCATCTCAAAAGGGTAGTAGTCCTCATAGGACTTCTGGAGTTCAGGTGTCATGTTGGCCATCATGATGCATGCCACTTTGGTGGCATCTCTTATATGAGTTCGGAAGTTAGCGATCTCCTGAAGAGTAGAAGTGGACTCATCTATATCCTGTAGCTCCTTATCGAGGACATATTCCTATTCCTCATAGCGATTCACCATCCTGATGTTCCGGATTCAATCCATAAAGTTGGAACCATCGAAGATGACCCTCCCACATAGGTTCATGAGGGAAAATGAGTCGATAGGGTTTGAGCCAGAAGCAATGTTGTTGGAAGACATCTAAAAAGAAGAGAACAAGTTTAGTTTAGATATAAAGATAGTCCTTAATAAAACACCCAAATGTAATGTTAAGGCTAGGATCCAATCACAATATATTACAACTTAGAAGAGGTATGCTGTAAACTAAGCTATAACATATTTGAAAGGTAGGTGAATGACGATTCACTAATTTCCACCAAAAATGAAATATAAACTATTAGGTTTTTTAATTGGTTCTTAGAAATTCCTAGATTCTTTTGAGATTCAATTAACTTTTTAAAGGCATGTTTCAATCTCAAGTGTGCCCTCCAAGTTTTGTGACTGGGATACCGAGGATCACAAAACGAGGTGTGAAGTAACCATACAAATCACTTGGTACCCTTAATGTTTATCAATCAATCGATGTGTCGGTTAACCACACGGATAAACTTTAAGTCACCATTTACCTACCTTGTTAATGTTGGGTTATGAGCACTCTAACACTCCTAAGTGTACATGCAACCCTAAATACCTTGGATCTATGTTTTCTCTATTATACATGCAAAAATGAACATCCAAGGTATTATCCTAATCTAGCATACAAAACTATCAATATAACAAGATAGAATACATACCTCTTTGATGTAGAATGTCTTCATGAAGCTTGAGTGCCTAGTGCCCCAAGTGTGACACCTCAAATGGTTCACACAACACCAAATACACTTGGAATAACTTGAGAGAATTCTACACTTCATAAAATCGGCTAGCCCTCTCTAGAATAATCTAGTGGCCGATTTTGGTCAAGAATAATATCTATATATAGTGTTACAATTAGGGTAAACTCTAATTGTCATGACTTTCCATTTCCTTGGATCCATGGGTTCAAATACACCATGGAGCATCCAAGGAGCATCATATGGGTTTTGGCCCAACTAGATAATCCATGGAGCATTAGCCCACTATACAAGTATGGGTGATTTACACAATCAACCCATATATTTAATTAGTCTTCTTTTGATCACTTAGTTAATCCTAGATTAATTCTTGATCAATACTAATTAAATAATCTTATTATTCTTATTATTAATATACTAGAACTTATAATATATTAATAACCATAAGTGTCTTATTTCTCTCATTATAGTCTATCCAAGTGCATGATGCCATGCAACCCAAATGGACCATGCCGGGTCGGGTCAAGTCTTACCAATTATAGTTATGGACTTAGACATTAATCCAACAGTCTCCCACTTGGATAAGTCTAAAACTATTATTGCGTATGACTTCAGGAACCAACTGGCAATCGTAGCTCTCAAAAGCTTCTGTCGAACTCTGACCTTGTAGATGAACTCTGATCTTGTCAATGACTTGTCCATTAGATAAGGGATCATATATTCCTCCATTCTAGATATCATATGGACTGAGACATGGATTATAATCATTCTCTCTGTCCATTTGTTGTTTCCCGATTTCCGATTTATGACGACTGACTAATTGAACAAATCAAATCAGTCCTGGCCCGGCCGAGCACTTCCATTTGTCATCATCAAATCATCGAGGGGCCCACAGATATCGCTTTTATCCCGAAGGTAAAAGGAATGGATAAACTTCGACTCATATGGCTTGTTCTACTACTTGTTGAATCATACACAAAGACACGTTTAATAACATCGAGTTACCAATGCATTTTCGTGCAATCAATGTACAACCAACTCATAGTAACAACTCATATCTCTAGGTTTGAAGAATATAAGATATTGTCATCTCATGATCACTCGTGATAAAATCCATGAAGTGATTCCAATGAGCGCGGGTTGAATCCAATACTCAGAACTTATGAGCACTCATGAGTGTTGTAGCCCTTTGTCCAACATCTTAGACCTCTACAAGCCAACCCATGACAGTCTTAATTCATATCTACTTCCAACATATGACCGACTGTGGATGGTTTGAATAACTTAGTCATTCTGGAAGAATAACCTAGTTTATTCGGGAAGTCAAAACATGAAAAGTGCAACACAATAATAATTGAATCCAATATGGTCTCAGAACTTATGAATATAAATAAAACACCTTTTATTTATCACCATATGATTACACATTATTCATTGTATACTGTTTCAGCTATCAACATTATTCTTGAATTTAAAACAATAGTTGTCCCATGCTCCAAGCATGTACACTATGTTTTTCTAAACACTAGTCATGCCATACATCAAGTGTGCATACTATGTTTGTCTATGATCTTTACTTTGTGAACTAGATCAATTGAACATAATCTTCAATGATTCTCTTTTCACACTCCCAAATCCTTACTGCAAATGCAAGAATTCCAAATTCATGTCATTTACTGAAATCTGTTAGATTCTAAACTTATATGCATTGATCCTCTTGTAATGATTATGCACAAAGTCAGAAAGACTTAACAACAATCATTACAGAGCATTCCAAAGGAGATCAAGTCCTTTGAACCATCCTTCTTGCATTAAGTTTCCTTAATCTTACACAGATTGAAAATTCTAACTTTGAAACATTTCCAGATTCCATTTCAACTATCACTTCTGAACAAGAGTTGCCTCCTTACAGATTATGTCAATATGGTCCTTCCAGAATTATCACTATACTTCTAACTGTCCTTGAGCAACCAATCTTTGGTAAACCTTAGATTGTCCTCGACAATTGTTTAATCCTTTTAGTCATATCCAGTTCTAAACCTTTTCCCTTCTTAATGCCCCAGGCATTTGGAAATTTTTAGAAAGGATGAATATAGCACATGTAATCGATCCTATATCCGAAGCATATGGGACACGATTCATGATGTCTCACATAAAGACTAAACCAGTCTTTTGCTATAACATTTCCATTTCAATTTGCCAAGTTCTCATAATTCAGATTATGAAAAGGGATGCCGTAATCATAATCGAATTTAAGAACGCAAATAATGGACCCATATACAGAATTTCCTTATGTTGAGCCATTCCAACATGAAATTCATATATATCCTTGACTAAATGATTAAAACCTCATGATCTAAGTTTATAGATTTGAGATGAAGTATAATTTCCTCTCCCTTAATTATAGCAAAACAACTTTTTCCCAATTGAAACCTTTTGTTTTCTATAATTAACATTGCTAGCTTGCAATACTTATCGTAATTATCATGCTCCCACTAACATGATGATCATTAGCATAACACTTATGCTCCCACTAGCTTTGACATATACTCAGAAAGCTCGACTTCTAGAAATCAATACTTTATTGACTTTGTTACCAAAGTTCAGATTTCTGATACTAGATTGTTTTGATAAGACTTTATCAAAAAAACATACACCTTCCCTTAGATAGCACATTTGTGTGTCTAAACAATTATGAAGAGGGATGCCGTACTCATAATGGTTAGACCTTTTTGCCACTTCTCACAAGTCCAAGTTAGTGTGCCGGTAAACCACACACGCTCCACTAACGACTTTGAGAATGCAAATATCACAATTGCTATCTAACTAAAATCTACTTAGTCAAAGTGTTTCCTCACCATCATTTTCATGAATCGGAGAGAAACCTTATGACACTTAGATTTAATGGTGTATGTGTTCTTATCCATGTGAATTGTCATAACCATAGTCACAAGACAAGGATAATGACAAATCCAAACTCATATGGACTGAACTCAATCTTAATTTCTTGCCACCTGGCAGCTCAAGGGCCTACCATTGCTTCTAAGTTGTTGTGCAACCAATTGAGAACTCTAAGAACTCATATGCAAAGCCAACTTTAATTGGAATGGGCACAGAATATGTCAACACGATAGGTTATAAACCTCAAGTCGTGTGCTAGTGAAGAACTTTAGGTTTTATTCTTGATTAGTTCTTGAGAATTTCAAAACCTTTAAGACTCCCACTGTCCTCTTGACCTATAAGACTCCCTTGTCAAGCATCCAAGAGATAGTGCGGATTCTAATCAAGACAAACACTTCACACAATTGGCCTTAGTTGGTCTTTGTTTTATCCAAAACATCACAACTTACCAATTTCAAATGTACAAGAGTAGAAAACTTTTACTCTTACATTTGATAAGTGTTTTAATCCTTCTTTAAGACATGTCACTCAAATTATAATCTTGGAGTACGACTCTAAGACTTGTATTGGAACGAAGTATGACTCATCTTCTTGATTTAACCATTTCAACAATTCAAGATCCCTTATTCTTAGTCATAAGAATGCACTAAGACTTCCTTAGAGAACTAATTTTGATATGGTTTCTTAATCATTGAGATGATCACAAAGCTGATACTAAAGTACTCTCCTATCTTTTCAGATTTGAGAGACTTTTATCCTTCTGCCTAATTTGATTCTTCTTATCCGCTCTGCCATGCATTGGAACCTTTTCCAATGTCTCAGAGTTACACTTAAGCTTGTAAGTATAATCATATTTACTGAGCTTTAGTAAACTATGACGAATAGCCTTACATCTTTTGTGGTGGACTTAATCAGTGCACATGACTATGTGCTCGATCCCTTAGTCCATTACTTGACTCACACATCCATGTGAATAAGTAATTAGTCTTAATTTTTCCAATACTTGAAAGTTCTCATTCATCATGCTATCGAACTTGCTGTTGGATAAGGTGTCTAAGTCCATAACTTATTTGGTATATACTTGACCCGACCGGCATGGTCCATTTGGGTTGCATCTCATCCAAACTATTATGGATAATTTTATGAGAGTTATACACATATGTTTATTAATATATTATGAGTTATAATATATTAATATGAAGTTACGTTATTTAATTAGTTTTAGTCTTAAATTAATTATGAATTAATTTAGAGATTAAAAGGAATACTAATTAAATTATGGGCTATTTGTTTTATATAGTGTGGGCTAATACTCATTTGTTAATGGGCTAGGCTTATGTGGAAGTCCATGGATGATCCATGGAGCTTTTAACCCATGGATCCTTGGAAAAGGAAAAGGCATGGGTTATTAGGGTTTCACCCTAACCATGCACACTATATAAGCATGCTTATGGAGCATGAAAAAGAGCCTAAGAAAAAACTAGTGAACTAGTGTGTGTGTGCATGTGTGTGGCCGAAAATACAAGAGTGTGTATACTCTCTCAAAGTTTTCCAAGAGTTTGTGGTGTTTGTGATTCCATTTGAGGCATTCACACTATTGGTGCTTGGCCCTCAAACTCCTTAGAACCAAACTCACCAAAAGGTATGTAATCTCTTCTAACTCTTTTATGTTGAAATGTTCCCCATGCCATGTTAGATAGGTTATAAACCTTGGAAAATTATTATTTTGCATGTATTTAGATAAACATAGATCCAAGGTTTATTAGGGTTGCATGCACACTTAGGAAGTGTTAGATTGCTCAAAACCCAACAGTGGTATCAGAGCCTAGGCTTGCTTGTTTGATACTTGATGCAAAATAGTGAAAAAAATCGAAATCGTTGCTGTCTGCATGGTGGACTCGCCGAGTCCATTGGGGGGACTCGACGAGTCCAAGGCAAACTTCAACCTACTCGACGAGTCAATTCATGCACTCGACGAGTAGGATCGAAAGAATGCAGAATCTCGACTTTTGCTGCTGGAAATGGACTAGAAACATTACCCTAAATTGTTTTGGTGTTATAAAACTTATTTTAGTTGGTGTAATGGTTGTTCTAATCCATTTACAATAGCATATATCAAAATTCCATGATTTTATGTGTTCATATAATTCTTGAATTTTTAATGATCATGTTCATGTTCTTATGAATTTAGAAAATGATAGGAATTATTTGCTGAATTGTTTAGAATTAATTCTTGATCATTTATGTGTTTTAATGGAGTCCATAATTTGTCCTCAAGTTATGGATTACCAAAGGTCACTTTCATTTAACACACACTTAAAACACATAAGTTACATGAAAATGAAGAGTCTTCATTTTTATGAACCTTTAATTCATAAGTTATGAAATGAAGAGTTTTGCAAAGTTACAAAACTTGCCCTCAAGTTTTGGAATTTGTAAAGTTTCACACACTTTAATAAACTTTAATTCCAAACCTTAGAGTTTTAATAGTTAAAATTCAACCCTTATACTATTTATAACATTAATGGTTAATTATTATATATATGTATAAGAATAAGTCGTTTTACCGTTAGTAGGCCTCATTCACGAAGCCGGTCTATAAGGTGGGTATAAGGTTGTTGCCTATAAAATGGCGACTTAATGGGTGTATACTCTCACCCACCGCTTGCTTGATCGGTGGAGGGTCGTTAGCCGAACGGGTAGAACAATGACTTTAAATCCTCATTAAAAGTATAATGAATATTATAAAATAACTAAACTCTTTTAATTCCCAATCTTAGTTATTTTAGGAAAATGTGAACATGGTGCTAGTCCATGGAATTCACACTTTGTACCTTACCAAGTCGTTGGTGGAGCGTGTGTGGTTAACCGGCACACTAACTAGGACTAGTAAGGATCACGAAGGGTGACTTAATGTTTGTCATAGATCAATGGAGCGTGTGTGGTTAACCGGCACATTGATTAGGTGATAATATTAAGGGTACCAAGTGAATTAGCATGGTTATTCACACCTTGTTTTGTGATCCTCGGCATCCCAGTCACAAAACTTGAAGGGCACAATCGAGATTGAAACATGCCATTGAAAAGTTCAATGAATCTCAAAAGAATCTAGGAATTTCAAATCCAATTAAACCTAATAAATCATTTCGTTTTCATGGTGGAAATTGGTGAATCGTCATTCACCTACCTTTCAAATATATTATTACTTAGATTACGGCATCCCTCTTCTAAGTGTAATATATTGTGATTGGATCCTAGCCTTAATATTACATTTGGGTGTCTTATTAAGGATCCTAAATATCTAATCTAAACTTACTTTCTTCTTTCAGATGTCTTCCAACACTAATGCTTCAGGCTCTAACCCAACTGGTTCTTTCTCTCTCATGAATCTTTGTGGGAGGGTCATCTTTGATGGTTCCAACTTCATGGATTGGATTAGGAACATCAGGATGGTTACTCGTTACGAGGACAAGGAATATGTCCTCGATAAGGAGTTAAAAGAACTTGATGAGTCTACTGCTACTCCTGAGGAGATCGCTGAATTCAGGACTCATGAGAGAGATGCTACTAAGGTGGCATGTATCATGATGGCCACGATGACAGCCGAGCTCCAAAAGTCGTATGAAGATTTCTACCCTTTTGAGATGCACCAAGACCTGATGGAAAGGTACCATCAGAGTGCTCGTCAGGAGCGGTATGAAATAATCTCCTCCATAATAACTACCCGCATGAAGGATGGTGAATCCGTCACGGGCCACATGCAAAAGATGCAAAGGTATGTGGACCGTTTGCTGAAGCTGAATGTTAACATCCCCGAGGAGTTGGCAATTGACATCATTTTGCACTCCTTGCCTTCTTGTTATGCTCATTTTCGAATGACATATCATATGAACAAGGAGGAAGTTACCCTCAGCAAGCTTCAAGGACTCTTGAAGACCGCTGAAACCGGTCTTAAGGGTAAAGCGGTTGTTACCTCTACTACTCCTACTCCGACTTCTACCCCTGTTTTAGCTATTGGGCAAGGCAAATGGAAAAAGAGGAAGCACCTTCGAAGGGTACCAAGGGAAAGTCTCTTGAAGGCTCCTCATCAAAGACTAAGAACGGTTCTGTCACTCCTTCTGCCATTCCAAAGGATGCTGAATGCTTTTATTGCCATGAAAAGGCACACTGGAAGCGAAACTGCCCTAAGTACTTGCAGGATCTAAAGGATGGGAAAGTGAAACCCACCTATGCAGGTATTTACACTATATTGTCTAATTACTCAACATATTCTAACTCTTGGGTGCTTGATACAGGATGTGGTATTCACATATGTTCTGATTTGCAGGGCCTAAGAAGAAGTGAGGATGTGGAGCACGGGAAGATAAACTTAATCATGGGGAATAGGAAGGCTTCACCTGTTTCCAAGATTGGGGTTTATACTTTGTTGCTTAATAATGGCTTAAAATTAGATTTGAATAAATGTGTGTACTCGTCTGAAATGGCGAGAAATATTATTTCTTTTCATGCTTTGTACAAACAAGGTTTTACCTTTTCGTTTGATAATGAATGTGGTGGTATTAATGCTTTCTTTAATAATGTGTTTTATTTTAAAGCATTACCTTGTGATGGTGTGTATGAAACTGTGTCGATTGTAGACAACTTAGGAAATAATGTGTTGTATATTGATTCTTCTACTAGCCTAGATAAAGCATAATTGTGGCATTGTCGTCTTGGACATGTAAACAAGAAACGCATACGCCAACTCCAAAAGAGTGGAGTCTTGGAATCATTTGACCTCAAATCAGATGATAGTTGTGAATCTTGTCTACTTGGAAAAATGACAAAAACACCCTTCACTGGAACTTGTGAGAGGGGTGAAGGTTTGTTGAACCTAATACATACTGATGTATGTGGGCCATTCAAAACCGCCACAAGGGATGCTAATCGGTATTATGTGACTTTTATTGATGATTTTAGTAGATATGGGTATGTCTACTTAATCAAACACAAGTCCGAAACCTTTGAAAGGTTTAAGGAATTCAAGCAGGAAGTAGAAAATCAATTGGGCAGGAACATTAAGATGCTTCGATCCGATCGAGGTGGTGAGTATCTTAGTACCGAGTTCCTTGACTATCTTAAGGAGTGTGGGATTGTCTCACAATTGACTCCTCCCAGGACACCACAACTGAATGGTGTAGCTGAGAGGCGTAATCGAACCTTGTTGGACATGGTTCGCTCTATGATGAGTCGAGTTTCATTACCAATCTCTTTTTGGGGGTATGCCTTAGAGACTGCCGCCCATATCCTTAATCTAGTCCCTACAAAGAAGGTTACCAAAACACCTCATGAGATGTGGACTGGGAAGGTTCCCAATTTGGACCACATCAAAATTTGGGGTTGCGAAGCCTTCGTGAGGCGTGAAACTCATGATAAGCTTGAACCCCGAAGTGAAAGGTGTATTTTCATCGGCTACCCACAGAAATCCTTCGGTTACCTTTTCTACAGACCCAGTGAGAATGTGGTCTTTGTAGCACGAAGAGGGATCTTTCGCGAGAAAGAATTTATAAGCCAAGGAGACAGTGGGAGGCAGATTGATCTTGAAGAAATTCAAGAATCAATTGGTGAAGGAACCTCAGACACTAGCAATCAACCTGAGGAAGAAACTCCTGTTGATCCAGCTGACGAGTCTGTACCTCCGAGACGTTCCACACGGGTTAGGAACACACCTTGGTTTTATTATGGTTTTCATATTACTACGGAAGGTGATACATTTATTAGTGATAGTACACTAGTAACTTTGGATGAACCTAGCAGTGTTAAGGAAGCCATGGCAGGCCCGGAGTCTGCTAAATGGAAGGAGGCTATGGACAGCGAGATACAGTCCATGTATGACAATCAAGTTTGGAACTTGGTTGACAATGTACCAGGCCGTAAAACAGTCGGGTGCAAATGGATCTTCAAGAAGAAGACAGACATGGAAGGAAAAGTGCATACTTATAAGGCTTGACTGGTTGCGAAGGGTTTTACTCAAACTCAAGGTGTTGATTATGATGAAACCTTCTCGCCGGTGGCCAAGATTAAGTCTATTAGGGTTATGTTAGCCATTGCAGCATTTCATGATTATGAAATATGGCAAATGGATGTCAAAACCGCTTTCCTTAATGGAAAGTTGGCTGAGGATGTGTACATGAATCAGCCAGAGGGTTTTGTCAATGCAGAGTACCCTAATAGAGTATGCAAGCTTGAGAAATCCATTTATGGATTAAAACAAGCATCTCGTAGCTGGAATCTTTGTTTTGATGAGAAGGTAAAAGAGTTTGGCTTCTGGAGAAGCGAAGATGAGTCTTGCGTGTATGTCAGAGCTAGTGGGAGTAGAGTTAGCTTCTTGGTACTGTATGTGGATGACATACTACTCATAGGAAATGACATCCCAACCTTGCAGGAGGTTAAGTCCTTGCTTGGGAAGTGCTTTGCTATGAAGGACCTAGGGGAGGCTACCTATATCCTAGGGATAAGGATATTAAGAGAAAGGAGTAGAAGACTAATTGGACTTAGTCAGAGTATCTACTTGGATAAGGTGTTGAAAAGGTTCAACATGGAGAATTCCAAGAAAGGAGATTTACCGATCCAAAGAAATACCAAACTGAGTAGGACTCAGAGTCCGAGTACAGAGGCAGAGATAGCTGAGATGAGCCAATTACCATATGCTTCCGCAGTTGGCTCGATCATGTATGCTATGACTTGTACCCGTCTTGATGTGGCATTTGCTTTGAGCATGGTCAGCAGGTATCAGGGGAACCCTGGCAAGGCTCATTGGACCGCGGTAAAGAACATTCTCAAGTACCTGCGGAGGACTAAGGATTGGATCCTTACCCTTGGTGGCAGTGATGACTTGAGAATATTAGGGTATAGTGATGCTGGTTTTCAGACTGATAGGGATAATTTCCGCTCTCAGTCGGGCTGGATCTTTACCTTAAATGGAGGGGCAATTTCTTGGAAGAGTTCCAAACAGGAGACGGTGGCTGATTCGACTTGTGAATCAGAGTATATAGCAGCGAGTGAAGCAGCGAAGGAGGCGATATGGCTAAAGAACTTCATCGGAGACCTTGGAGTTGTACCAGCTATTAAGGAACCTATAGAGATTTTCTGTGACAACAATAGTGCGGTTACCTTAGCCAAGGAACCAAGAGATCATGGCAGATCCCGACACATTGACAGAAAATATCACTTCATAAGACACAAGATTGAAGAAGGACTCCTTGTGACAAGGAGGATATCGTCAGATGAGAATCCTGCAGATCCCCTTACGAAGGGACTGACGAGGGTTAAGCATTTTCAGCATGCGAGACGCATCGGGCTGAGGGACGATATTAGTTTTACAGATTAGATAGTTTTCCTGAAACTTGTAAAATGTAATCAACGTTTGATGATGAATAAAATTTGTGATTTATTTATGAGTAAAGTGTTACTATCATTGTCAATTATTTACTATTGTTTCAGTTTTGCATGTTTTGACTTCCAGAATAATTAATTTATTCAAACCTCCACAATCGATCATACGTCGGAAGTAGGTATGAATCAAGATTGTCATGAATTGGGTTTGTAGATGCCTTAAAGGTGTTTAGACATGGCAATGGTTGCTGCAACATTCATGAGTACTCATAAGTTATGAGTATTGGTATAAACCCACGCTCACTTGTATCACTTCATGGAATTTATCTCGAGTGATCGTGAGACGATAACATCATATAAATCTTTAAACCTAGAGATATGAGTTGTTACCTATGAGTTGGTTGTGCATTGATTGCACGTAAACGCATCAGTAACTTGATGTTATAAAACGTGCCTTTGTGTACAATTCAATGAGTAGTAGAACAAGCATATCAGTCGAAGTGTATCTGTTCCTTCTAGAAATAGAAGCGATATCTGGGCCCCTCGATGATTTTGTGTTGACCCATGTACCAGGCCTGGTCAGAACTAAACCGATGTGTTCAGTGAAGTTCTTCGTCAAACAAATCGGAAAATCGAGAAACAACTGCTAGACAATAAGCAAGACATAGTTCCATGTGTTTGTCCGGCTGATATCATGAGAACAGAGGATTATGTGATCACTTATCTAAAATGGCGCTTCATAGTTCGACAGAGTCTTCATTGTTCGAGGGAGTTTTTGAGAGCTACGATTGTTGGTAGGTTCCTGAAGTTATATGCAAATATAGTTATTAGACTTATCCAAGTGGGAGTCTGTTGGATAAGGTGTCTAAGTCCATAACTTATTTGGTATATACTTGACCCGACCGGCATGGTCCATTTGGGTTGCATCTCATCCAAACTATTATGGATAATTTTATGAGAGTTATACACATATGTTTATTAATATATTATGAGTTATAATATATTAATATGAAGTTACGTTATTTAATTAGTTTTAGTCTTAAATTAATTATGAATTAATTTAGAGATTAAAAGGAATACTAATTAAATTATGGGCTATTTGTTTTATATAGTGTGGGCTAATACTCATTTGTTAATGGGCTAGGCTTATGTGGAAGTCCATGGATGATCCATGGAGCTTTTAACCCATGGATCCTTGGAAAAGGAAAAGGCATGGGTTATTAGGGTTTCACCCTAACCATGCACACTATATAAGCATGCTTATGGAGCATGAAAAAGAGCCTAAGAAAAAACTAGTGAACTAGTGTGTGTGTGCATGTGTGTGGCCGAAAATACAAGAGTGTGTATACTCTCTCAAAGTTTTCCAAGAGTTTGTGGTGTTTGTGATTCCATTTGAGGCATTCACACTATTGGTGCTTGGCCCTCAAACTCCTTAGAACCAAACTCACCAAAAGGTATGTAATCTCTTCTAACTCTTTTATGTTGAAATGTTCCCCATGCCATGTTAGATATGTTATAAACCTTGGAAAATTATTATTTTGTATGTATTTAGACAAACATAGATCCAAGGGTTATTAGGGTTGCATGCACACTTAGGAAGTGTTAGATTGCTCAAAACCCAACACTTGCATGATTCCAAGTCCCGGTCCAATTAAGACTTTGGATGATGAGAATCTTTCCTTATTTGGTAAATTTAGACATTACCACAGATGAAAGAATCAATTTCATATTTCCACTCTTGCTATTAATGGAATCATATAAGCAACAATTTTTCCTCAAATGCCATTGTAAGGATATTTTAAAATAAATAAAATCAAAAATTTTCTTTTATTTTAAAACTATGCGGAAAAACTTATCCTTACAATCCATATGAAAACTTGTTGTTATGTATTCCTAAGCAAGATCTCATAACTCCTAAGAAGTAGCTCAAGAATCAAATCTTCAAACTATGCGATAGAAATCCATCTACGCGATCTGATTCAACATATTCTTTCTTTAAGTTTCTTCACTTTTCTTTGATTCTTAAAACATCACCATGTGACCCAGTCACATCATGTATCAGGAATCTCAGAATAGAAACTTAACAGAGTTAGATTAGTGGACTTTACCTGAAGTAGAGTCAATCTTATTGACTTTAACATCCTTAGGTAAACTTGGCAGCTTCGCAACTAATGACCCTTCCTTTGGCAATATAAACATATGGACCCTTTGATAATGGTACACGGGACTATCATAGACTTAGCTTTTCTCTTTACCATTTGTTCAACCGAGTTGACTATGGCCGATCCCTTTCCATTGGGAAGAGAATGCTTTTTCTGTATTTCCAGTGTCACCATTGTCAATGTCCATAAAGTTTCAGGAAGTTGATCTTAACAATAGATAAGATCATTAAGGGTCTTGTCATAGTCTATTTCATAGGTGTCCCAAACGAACTCACTATGTGACTTAGAAAGTGATTGAACCACCAACTTTCTCAAGACTTTGACACCGAACTCTCCCGGCTTGTCAATATGTGACTACATCTCCAAGATGTGATCACACCTGGACCTTGTCTTGCCAATAGGGCTCGAGTGACTTTAAACTTTTAAAGAACTTGTGGGGTAGGGAGAATAATTTGGAGGAGGTGACAGAAGTATGATTTCCATGGGACATCATCTTCATTTAGGAAAGCTTGTTTCAAGAGATTTGGGAAGATCATAAATGTCTAAACCAGACATCTTTTTGGGAGATATTCAAGATAGTTGATTTTAAAGTCCTTAATATGACACCCAATATGAAATATTAAGGCTAGGACCCAACAGACTATTTTATAACTTAGAAGAGGTACGCCGTAATCCAAGCTATAAAACAATTTGAAGGTAGGTGAATGACGATTCACCAATTTCCACCAAGATAAACGAAATGTATTATTAGGTTTTAATTGGTTTTTGAAACTCCTAGATCTTTTTGAGATTCATTGAACTGTTCAATGGCATGTTTCAATCTCGAGTGTGCCCTTCAGGTTTTGTGACTGGGATGCCGAGGATCACAAAACAAGGTGTGAAGTAACCATGCAAATTACTCGGTACCCTTAAGTGTTTACCCCTCAATCGATGTGCTGGTTAACCACACACGCTCCATCGATACTATGATAAACATTAAGTTACCCTTTGCCTACCTTGTTAAATACGAGTTAGTGTGCCGGTTAACCACACACGCTCCACTAACCGACTTAAACAAAGTGCAAAGTGTAATTTCATGGATTAGCACCTTATTCACGTTTTCCTAAGTAACTAAGATTGGGTATTATTTAGAGTTTAGTTACTTAGTATTTATCATTAATACTTTTAATGAAGGGAGAATTATAGTCATGTCAAACCCGTTCGGCTAACGACCCTCCACCAGTCAAGCAAGCGGTGGGTGAGAGTGGACACCCATTAAGTTGCCATTTTATAGGCAACAACCTTATACCCACCTTATAGACCGGCTTCGTGAATGAGGCGTACTAGCGGTAAGACCGACTTTACTCTTATACATATATATTATTAACTTATAATATTATAAAGTATAAGGGTTGAATTTTAACTTTTAAAATTCTAAGGGCTAACTTGGAATTAAAGTATTCATAAGAGAAAACTTTACAAATTCCAGAACTTGAGGACAAGTTTTGAAACTATTCAAAACTAATTAATTCCATAACTTATGTATTTAAAGTAGTTTTAATCCAAAAACTCTTCAAGTTCCATAACTTGTGGACAAATTATGGAAGACTTTAAACTAATAAAGAATTAACTTTTTCTTTATTTTATAACTTATTGAATTAATTAAGGTTACATTATATATATATATATATATATATATATATATATATATATATATATATTTATTTATTTATTTAATGAAGAGACTCTTGGTCCTCCATAACTTGAGGACAAATTATGGAGTCATAACTCCAATTAATTAGAACTAGACTCTTCATTTTTGTAACCTTTGCCAAATTTATGAGTTTTATGAGTCTTTAATGTGACTCTTCATGTAACTTGAGGATAAGTTGCACAAACACATTTTATACTCAACTCTTAGATTAAAATGGATTGAAAACAACTATTTCATTCAACTTTTCTATTAATCTAAGAAACTCATAAGAACTAGATAATTCAAATCAAACTTTTTCATGTAATTAGTCTAACCTTTAAACTAATACAAAACATGAATCTATTGACAATTATCTTTGAAAATGGATTAGCATGAACATTACCACATCAAAAAACAAGTTTATAAGTTCAAAAACAACTTAGGGTAATGTTCCTAGTCCATTTCTAGCCAAAAAACTCGAAAATATGTTGTCTGGGGTCCAACTCGTCGAGTGCATGAACACAACTCGGCGAGTTGGATACATTTTGCCTTCGACTCGTCGAGTCCCTTTCATGGACTCGGCGAGTCTGCTGGGCTGACAGCACCAATCTCGATTTTTCAGCTTCTATTGCAGGTATAACAAGAAAACAAGCCTAGGCTTTGATACCACTGTTGGGTTATGAGCACTCTAACACTCCTAAGTGTACATGCAACCCTAAATACCTTGGATCTATGTTTTCTCTATTATACATGCAAAAATGAACATCCAAGGTATTATCCTAATCTAGCATACAAAACTATCAATATAACAAGATAGAATACATACCTCTTTGATGTAGAATGTCTTCATGAAGCTTGAGTGCCTAGTGCCCCAAGTGTGACACCTCAAATGGTTCACACAACACCAAATACACTTGGAATAACTTGAGAGAATTCTACACTTCATAAAATCGGCTAGCCCTCTCTAGAATAATCTAGTGGCCGATTTTGGTCAAGAATAATATCTATATATAGTGTTACAATTAGGGTAAACTCTAATTGTCATGACTTTCCATTTCCTTGGATCCATGGGTTCAAATACACCATGGAGCATCCAAGGAGCATCATATGGGTTTTGGCCCAACTAGATAATCCATGGAGCATTAGCCCACTATACAAGTATGGGTGATTTACACAATCAACCCATATATTTAATTAGTCTTCTTTTGATCACTTAATTAATCCTAGAGTAATTCTTGATCAATACTAATTAAATAATCTTATTATTCTTATTATTAATATACTAGAACTTATAATATATTAATAACATAAGTGTCTTATTTCTCTCATTATAGTCTATCCAAGTGCATGATGCCATGCAACCCAAATGGACCATGCCGGGTCGGGTCAAGTCTTACCAATTATAGTTATGGACTTAGACATTAATCCAACAATTAAGTCCAGGTTAGTGTGCCGGTTAACCACACACGCTCCACTAACGACTTAATCAAAGTCTAAAGTGTAATTTCATGGATTAGCACCTTATTCACATTTTCCTAAAGTAAATAAGATTAGGAATTTAATAAAACATTTAGTTACTTTATAATATTCATCATACTTTTTAATGAGAATTTATAAGTCCTTGTCCTACTCGTTCGGCTAACGACCCTCCACCGCTCAAGGAAGTGGTGGGTGAGAGTGGACACCCATTAAGCTGCCATTTTATAAGCAACAACCTTATACCCCCTTATAGACCGGCTTCGTGAATGAGGTCTACTAATGGTAAGATGACTTGCTCTTATATATATATATATATATATATATATATATATATATATATATATATTATTAACTTATAATACTATAAAGTATAAGGGTTGATTTGTAACTTTTAAAAATCTAGGGGTTCGAACTAAAGTTTAGTCACTGACTTTACATGTTCCAAAGCTTGAGAGCAAGTTTTTTAACTTTACAAAACCTTTCAAATTCATAACTTATGAGTTATTAAAATGAAGACTCTTCATTTTATAACTTATGTGTTCTTTTAATGGCTTTTAACACAAAGAGACTTTTGGTTATCCATAACTTGAGGACAAGTTATGGACTCCATTAAAACACATAAAGATCATGAATTAATGATTAAACAAGTAATTCATATGATCTATCAAGAACTCATAAGACCATGAGCATTCATATCAAAATTTCAAGAACATATTAACACACATAATCATGTAATTTTGATATTAGCCATTGTAAATGGGTTAGAACAACCATTACACCATCTAAAATAATTTTTGTAACACCAAAACAGTTTAGGGTAATGTTTCTAGTCCATTTCCAGTAGCACAAATCGAATTTTTGCATTCTGCATGTCCAACTCGTCGAGTGCACGAATAGACTCACCGAGTTGGTTGCATTTTCACTTGGAATCATCGATTCCTCCCCATGGACTCGTCGAGTCCCCTGTGCAGACAACAAAAAAACGATTTTCAACACTATTTTCCATCAAGTATTCACAAACAAGCCTAGGCTCTGATACCACTACTGGGTTTTGAGCATTCTAACACCCCTAAGTGTACATGCAACCCTAGAAAAACCTTGGATCTATGTTTGTCTAAAATACATGCAAAATATGATTTCCAAGGTTCATAAACCTATCTAGCATACATGGGGAACTTTTAGTGTAAAAGATGGCTAGAATTACATACCTTGTAGTTGATTTGATTCCTTGAAAACCTTAAGAGCCTAGCACCCCAAGTGTGATGCCTCAAATGTTTCACACAACACCAAATGCTTTGGAATGACTTTGAGAGAATGTGTAACACTATAAAAATCGGCCTAGCCCTCTTGTAACTTAGTGTAGCCGATTTTGGTAGAGAACATGTTGCTTATATAGTGTGTCACATCTAGGGTTACACCATGTAAACCCTAATGTGACATGACTCTTCATTTCCATGATCCCTGGGTTTGTAACACCCATGGAGCATCCTATGGGTTTACCCAACTTGATAATCCATGGAGCCTTTTAGCCCAGTATACAAGTTATGGAGAATTTATATAATCAACCCATATATTTGATTAGTTATCTTTTGATCACTTAATTAATTCCAAATTAGTTTTTGATAAATACTAATTAAATAATACTATTAATATATTAGAACTTATAATATATTAATAAACCACAAGTTTTATTTCTCTCATTTATTCTATCCAAATGCATGATGCTATGCAACCCAAATGGACCATGCCGGGTCGGGTCAAGTACGCACCAGGAATAGTTATGGACTTAGACACCTTATCCAACAATATAACCTTAGGAACCACCATTAGAAGCGTTTATTATACACCTCTCCTTGGGTTTCAGACCTTCACACAAACAATTGTAAAGCTGGTAGTCACTGGTCCCATGTTGTGGGCACCGAACCGGAAGCTTTTTGAAACTCTCCCAGTAAGTGTGTAAAGCTTCTATTTTTCCTTGTTTGATCCTAAGGATTTCTCTTTGGAGACTTGGAACCCGTGTTT
Organism: Lactuca saligna; assembly: GCF_052625555.1. Classification (NCBI taxonomy): domain Eukaryota; kingdom Viridiplantae; phylum Streptophyta; class Magnoliopsida; order Asterales; family Asteraceae; genus Lactuca; species Lactuca saligna. Next base: position 191,388,232 of record NC_136419.1, on the reverse strand, counting down.
CTGGAAAATATTTCTGTAAAAACAGCTTCGTGAGTTCTGTCCAAGTGGCAATTGAACAATATGGGAGTTCATAAAGACATTCTCTTGCAGAATCTTGAAGTAAAAAGAGGAATTCCTTTAACTTTATCTTATCTTCATATACATATAAATCATATACTGCCTAGCATATCTAGGTGCTGGCCTCCCCTTCGGTCTCTTACAACCTGTAACCGGGGACTATTTCACCCCTACCACTATCACATAATAACATAACATACTAGTACATAAAGCATAAGAGATAGTGACATACTAGACAATTATTACAAACACAATTATCTCAACCATAATCAATATTAGTGGGCCGACATTGATGCCTTCGACCCACTCCTACTGGAAGGTAACTGACCTCGATAACTAGAAATAGCTGCAAAGAATCCAACATAAAGTTCGAAACTTTACCCTTTTGTGAGAAGAGGATATTTAGGATTTATTAATATATTATAATTTCTAATATATTAATATGAAACTATATTATTTAATTAGTATTGATCAAGAATTAGTCTGGAATTAATTTTGTGATCAAAAGAGACTAATTAAATAAATAGGGATTGATTTGGTAAATCATTCATTCTTTTATAGTGTGCTTATGATCCATAGTTCTTCATGTTGGGCTAAGCCCATGTGGTGACCCATGGATACTCCATGGAGGTTAAAACCCATGGATCATGAGGAATGTGGAAAGACATGAGTTACATGGTGTAACCCTAATTTGCACACCATATAAAGAAGCCTCATACTAGCAAAATGGCACTTAAGATATACAAGTGAGGGCTAGCCGATTTTGGTGCAATATAATCTTCTCTCAAGTTATGCCAATTTTTGGTGGTGTTGTGTGATTCCATTTGAGGTACAACACTTTGTGCACTAAGCTCTTAAAGCTCCAAGCAACAAGCTACAAGAAAATGTATGTCATCTGACTTGTTTTATTACCCAAGTATCGAAGTTTGTATGCTAGTTAGGGTAATACCTTGGAAAGTTCAAGTTTGCATGTATAATAGAGAAAACATAGATCCAGGGTATTTAGGGTTGCATGTACACCTTAGGAGTCTTATAATGCTCAAAACCCAACTATGGTATCAGAGCCTAGGGTTGTTTTCAATTATAATTGGTGCCACTTGCTTGAAAATGCTTTAAAATCGATTTTCTGATATTCTGGACAGTGGACTTGCTGAGTCCACTAATGGACTCATCGATTCCATGCACAAATTCATCCAACTCGCCAAGTTGCTTCATACACTCGACGAGTTGGTGCTCCATAATGCAGATTTTTGAGGTTTTTGGCTAGAATTGAACTAGGATCATTACCCTAAGCTGTGTTTGAACTATAAACCTATTTTTGATGTGATAATGATCATGCTTATCCAATTTAAAAGATAATTGTCAAAGTTTCATGTTTTGTATTAGTTTATCTGGTTAGGCTAATTACATGAAATTTGTTTGATATGAATTGTCTTGTACTTATGATAACTCACTAATATGTAACAATTCACAGCATTCATGAGAGAACTAAAGATTCATTCAGGGAAGCTATGATAGCTTAGTGTGTACATCAAGGTTGTGCATAGCTAAGATTTTGCAGACTTAGAGTGAGTGATTCCGCCTTAATTTATGTTCCTTGTTTGGTTGTGGATTTAAGACAGAGTACTCAGTCAAACATCTTATCCATGTTAGTTATACATAACTTGTATATGTCAAGTGATCATAATATAGAGTATCAACACTAGTTATCAAAACACTTGCACTATTTGTACTCGCTCATCGCGGTACGAATTATGGCAGTGGTATTATCAGGGGGAAAATAGAAAGCACTAGAACATTTACACAAAGTACATTGTTGATCACACTCGGAATACACCGTCGTTTAACAAACGTTTCTTTCAAATCGGCCTAACTTTCATTTCTGTAAAGAGTCCGTTGTCGTTATTCATCATGAATTGGTGTGGTCCTCACCATACTAAGTTCATATGTTTCCATCGCCTCAACCGTCGAATTCCATAAACCCTCGTCCTTCATAACGACAGCCTAACCCAAACCTCATAATCGTCAACCTCATATTCTAAACCCCTAAGTACTCATGCGAAGATTACCTTGCCCTCCAAAACCTTGTCACCGTATTTCCAACATACCTTCCCGAACTACCACTCGTCCATCAGATCAAGTTCAAGCATAGAGTCTAAGGACAAATACAACCCACCTATCACTATTAAGTGTATATGCGAGGGTGACATATAATTATGATTAAGTAGACTTAGTATGTATCTTTCCGCCCTATCTCCTGTTCTTTGTTTGGTGGTGGACCTGGGGCAGAGTTGCATATCCGACCATCTGACTAATCTTAGTTATATATGACTTGTATACACGAGGTGATGATAGATGGACCAAGTATGAATCTTATCATGAGCATAAGGGAAAATTTTCCAGGTCTACGAGTGGGTATTCTGCCAATCAGAGGAGCACAATCCCGGTAGTACTGCTAAGAAAGCTAATTTCAGGACAAAATTCCATCTAACCGGGGGATAATGTGACAACCCATTTTTTTTTGTCTTGTAAGTCCAGCCAATCAATCAAGATTCAGACTCGTTTTTTCTATCTTTTAGCATTGTTAAGGATCATTTTATGAGTTCTAAGCCTAGTACACTTAAGGATTGGGTGTAAGGATATGTTATCTTCAGTCCATTGAGTTGTTTTCAGCCATACACTCCTTCAAGAGGAGTGTACGGCCGTACACATGGGTGCACGGACATACACTCAATGTGGTCATACACTTAATGTGGTTGTACACTCATCATGGCCGTACACCACCTCGTATATATAGGCCATCCCTTCATTTCCTTCATTTCTTACATTTTCAAGTCAAGAAACCAATTTCTCTCTCAACTATCATCAACCCTTTCATCTTGATCTTCAAAAGTGGTAAGTGATTCTTCCATTTTTCTTGATATCCTTCCTAGTCTTGTAATCATATCATGATTCATCTATGAAAACATCTCTTTTTTGTAGATCTACAAATCTTCATCCATTTCACCAAGAACACACACTTGTTCTTGGTGGTCGTGAACCCTCTTCAAGCTTCCAAATCGTAAGTATCCTTTCAATATGCTTAGTATACATTAGGAACTCTTGTTTAACACCCTAGAAACGGCCATTTTACAAGAACAAAAGGAGTGTATGGCTGTACACCCTTGCATGTCCATACACACCTCAAAACACTCCAAAAGGCCCTCTAAAATGAGAACTTAGTTCATATTCTTGTTGAGCAATAGACCCACTAGCTTCCCCATGGTTCAAATAGCCTCTTATGCATATTTTACCATGAGTGTACGACCATACAACCCTACGACATACACTCAATGTTGTGGCCTTAAACCCCCTTTAATCAATCACATGTGATTGTAAGACGTAGTCCAAGTGTTTCCTAGTCCCGAGAGGTGTTTCCTTGCATGTTAGTTGTTTAAAACACTAAATTCATGCCAATATATACCATTATCTATCATTTAGGACTCGTTTGTGTCTCGGGAATTCATTCGTGGAATTTCTCATCCTTATACGAAATTGTAGTTGAATCACCCACATAAGGTGAGTTCATACCCCTATAATCAATCTTTTAAATGTTTAAATGCTTTTACGGGTGGGGGGATACAAGTTGAACACAATGATAATTGTGCACATGTTATTTGTGATAACAATCATATTCAAGGGATTTCTTATGCTTTATAAATGATCAAAACAATTTCAAAAACTCTTTTATAGTTATGTTACTTTATTGTTTTATAGAACTCCGTTTTTAAAGTATAATCATAACTTAGTAGATAAATGAGTCTTTTATTTAAGTCAGTCTCAGTTCAAGTAAACATACTAGTAAAATATAATAGGTATAGTTTAGGGGTTCAGTACATACTATAACAAGAAACAGGAAGGAACATACTATACACTATAACATAAGGAGCATATTATAACAAGAACAACATAACAATATTGTGAAACCACTACTTCACGACTTAGACTTGCTAGGTTGAGTTTTGTAATCAGAGTCTCCTGAAGGGAGAGCACGAATTTGTGTATAGATATATACATGATTGACATCCCACACCTTACTACTAGCTACAGTGGGACTTGCAAGTCTACGGGTGACAAATGTCATAACAGTTTCGGCGCCATTAGGTCATCGTGTTAAACACGTGTCGTATTAGTCTGATTACAACCATCTCACATTTTAACCTTAAATTAACAAACTGGTTTTAAGTTAGTTAGTGCATTCAGTTAAGAAGGGGCTATAATGCTAACTTTATGATTCCTTAGTTTATACATCATGGGTTTATATCAATCGGCTCCGATAGATAGTAGGATGTGTGTTTTCTGCTTCTTTTTCTATTCCTTGTTTAGTTGTGGGCTTAGAGCAGATGCACGCAGTGTACTATCTATTCGATCTTAGCTATATATATTCCATATACACCAAGTAATCGTAAGGGGTACCTGGTATAGGTCAGGTCATAACATAACAAACTCAGTACACCATTTTCTAGTACAAAAACATACTTTTTCAAATATAACATGTAGTATACTAAACTAGAAACTTATCAGAAAAAGGACTTTGGTGGTTAATTCAATAATACCTTAGTTTATACATCATAGTTATATATAATTAATATCCGATAGGCAGTTGGATGTGTGCTTTCCGCCTTACTTCTTGGTCCTTGTTTGGTTGTGGGCTTAGGGCAGATTCACACAATTAACAATCCGTTCGATATTAGATTATATATAGCTTGTATAAACTAAGTGATTATTGAAGGAACTATTTTGGTTACGATTTTACGAAAGGAAACAAGGTTTTATCCATTTATTAAACCAGTATAACTTAAAGGACCTTTCGTGGTTAATTCTATAATACCTTAGGTCATACATCAAGGTTGTATATAATTAATATCCGATAGCCAGTTGGATGTGTGCTTTCCGCCTTACTTCATGTTCCTTGTTTGGTTATGGGCTTAGGGCAAATTCACCATATTAATTGTCCGTTTGATATTAGATTATATATAGCTTGTATAACCTAAGTGATTATAGAAAGAACTATTGTGGTTACCATTTTTACTAAAAGAAATAAGGGTTTTCTTAAAGAATGTTTTCATCAAATATAAAGGAACTATTACAGTTAACTCCGTGAGTACTAGATGAATACGACAAGGTTATATACAACAAAGATCTAACAAACACTGGGATGTGTGACATCCGCCTCATTTCCCATTCCTTGTTTGGTTATGGGCTTAGGGTAGATACACACAATCGAATGTATGTTTAGTCTGAGTTTTATGTAACTTGTATCCATTTAGTACTCATAGAAAGGATTGTAGAGTCATTTTTACTTAGCTTTCATCGTATCAGAAGATATAGGATCTTCTGGAGGAACATGCAAACTTTTTTAAGAGAACTTTCAACTTACTTTACATCACTAAAATCTTATGAAACCCACCAGCTTAAATGTTGATCTACTCTTTTAAAATAACTTGTACTCTCAGGAAACTAGTAGATAGGTATGCGCACTGGGATTTAGAAGATGAAGTATAGTAGCTTCATGTCTTGTTTTGTTATTTACGTTTGGATTCAATCTTTTGTGAATAACTACTTGTAAACACTTTAATATTAATACAATGGTTGTTTATTACTATGATTGCTATGATACATGTCTTGTGATACTAAACAAGATGTCCTCCACCCTCGAACATTTTCGCCATTCCGGTTTGGGGATGTGACAAGTGATAAATATAAAGTAACTAAACACTTATAAATTCCCAATTTTAGTTACTTAGGAAAAAGTGAATATGGTGCTAACCCATGAAATTGCACTTTGCACCTTGTTAAGTCGTTAGTGGAGCGTGTGTGGTTAACCGACACACTAATTGGGACTGATAATGCGTGGAAAAGGGTAGCTTGATGTTAGTCATAGATCAATGGAGTGTGTGTGGTTTACTGGCACATTGATTAAGTGGTTGTAACATTGGGTGTACCAAGCTAATTTGCATGGTTATTCACACCTTGTTTGTGATCCTCGGCATCCCAGTCACAAACTTGAAGGGCACACTCAAGATTTAAACATTCAATTGAATTGTTTAATGAATCTCAAAGGATCTAGGAGCTTCAGTTCACTTAAAACCTAAAACTCTTTTTCGCTTTTCGTGGTGGAAATTGGTAAATCGTCATTTACCTACCTTCAAATATTTTGAAGTTTGGATTACGACATCCCTCTTCCAAATTGTAAAATATTGTGTTGGGTCCTAGCCTTAATATTGATGGATTTTGAGCATTCTAATACTCCCATCGTGTACATGCAACCCTACGAACCTTGGATATATGTTATCTCTAATATTCATGCAAATTTGATTTTTCCAAGGTTCTCATCCTAACTAGCATGGTATGGGGTAATTGTAATATAAAAACTCATAGAATGACATACCTTTCTTGTAGCTTGGATTCCTTAAGGCCTTGTGAGCCTATCACCCCCAAATGTGATGCCTCAAATGTTTCACACAACACCACAACTCTTGGAATAACTTCAGAGAAGAACACTTTGATAAAAAAAATCAGCCAACCCCCACCCTTCTTAGTCTTAGTGTTGATTTTACTCCAAATGAGGTTCTTTATATAGTGTGTCACATGTAGGGTTACACCATGTAAACCCTAATGTTCATGGATTTTCATTTCTGCCATGATCCATGGGTTATAACCTCCATGGAGCTCCCAATGGGTCCCAAGCCAATCTAGTGAATCATGAACCACAAGCCCACTATATAAGAATAAGTGATTTACAAATCAATCCTCATATATTTAATTAGTCTCTTTTGATCACAAAATTAATTCCAAATTATTTCTTGATCAATACTAATTAAATAATATGATTTCATATTAATATATTAGGACTCATAATATATTAACAAATCATAAGTGTCATTTTTCTCATTTTTTCTATCCAATTGTTATGATGCCATGCAACCCAAATGGACCATGCCAAACTGGGTCAAGTACATACTAAATATAGTTATGGACTTAGACACCTTATCGAACAAATATTTCATTTGGGTGTTATATTAAGGACTTAAATTAACTAACTTGAATTTCTACCATTGTAGATGTCTAGTTCATACAACTATGGTCTTCCAAAATCCTTTGGAACAAGTTTTCCTCTTGAAGTTGATGTCCTGTGGTTGGATAGTGGAAGTCATAATTCACTTCCTCCACCTCCTACAATAATTCTCCCTAACCCACAAGTTCAAAGACTAGAAAAATTCAAGGTTTCTCAAGCCCTACATGCAATGAAACATCAAGATGGAAGGCATGTGTGTACTCACGTCTTAGAGATGAAGTCACATATTGACAGACTGAGAGTATTGGGTGTCGAAATCTCAAGGAATTTGGCAGTTGACTGGGTTCTTCAATCACTTCCTGAGTCACATAGTGACTTCATTAAGGACTACTATGTGACAGACCACGGCATGACCCTTATTGATCTTAACTATTTGCTTGTTGTTGTTGAATCAATAATGATTTGGCGCACTGGAAAAGAAAATTTGATTGGAAAATCTACTCCCCAAACTTCCATGGACATTGATAATGGAAACATTGGAAGTCCAGAAAAGATTTCTCTTTCCAAAGGAAAGAGAAAAGCTAAGTCTGAGATTGTCCCGTGAACCATTCCCAAAGATTCTATATGTTTATATTGCCAAGAAAATGGGTATTGGTTGCGAAGCTGCCCTGACTACCTGAAAGATTTGAGAAAGGTAGAATCGAAAAGTTTGACTCTGCTTAAGGTAAGTTTACTGTTTAACTTTATTAAGTTCCTAATTTTTTATTCTTAATAAAAGATGTAACAAGGTTTCATTTTGATGTATTGTAGGATCATGCAAAGGGAAGGAAGCTTAAAGAAACAGTATGTTAAATCTGATCACGAAGATGGATTTCAATCACATGGTCCGAAGATCAGATTTTTGAGTTGCTGCTTAGGAGTTATGATAGATTGCTAGGAAATATGTAATGACATAGTTTTCATTTGTAATTGCATTGTAAGTAAAAAATTTCCGTGTTTTATAAATAAATAAAATTTTGTTTTATTTTATATCTCCTTGCAATGGCATTTGTGAAAATTGATGTTTGTATGTTTCTATGTTAGCAATATGGATTTGATTATTTCATTTGTGGTAGTGTCAATATTTGTCAAATGAGGAAATATTCTCATCACCCAAGTTTCAATTAGACAGAAATTTTGAGTCATGCAAGTTGTATTGTATGATGAATGAGAATTTTCATCTTTGGTAAATTAAGACTAATTCCTTGTTCACATGTATATGTGAGACAAGTGAAGGACTAGGGGATTGGGTACACTAGGTGTCTGCTGGTCAAGATCCACCACAAAGATCGATAAGACTATTCGTCATGATTTACTAAAGTGTAGTAAACATGGTTATGCTCACAAGTCTAAGTATAATTCTGAATCATTGGAAAAGTTTCAATGTATGGCAGAACGAATGAGAAGAATCAAATTAGGCAAAAAGATAAAAGGTTCTCCAATCTAAAAAGATGTGAGAGTACTTTAGTATCATGTTTTATGATCATCTTAATGGTTATGGAAAACCATATCACAATTGATCCTCTAAAGACATCTTAGTGCAGTTGTAGGAATCGTGAATTGTTAAAATGGTTAAATCAAGAAGATGAGTCATACTTCGTTCCAAAAACAAGTCTTAGAGTCATACTCCAAGATTGTAACCTTGAGTGACATAATCTTAAGAAAGGTTTAAAACACTTATCAAATGTAGAGTAAAAGTTTTCTACTCATGTACATTAGAAATTGGTAAGTTGTGATATTTTGGATAAAACAAAGACCAAGTAAGGCCAATTGTGTGAAGTGTTTGTCTTTATTAGAATCTACACTAACTCTTGAATATTGGTTTGTCAACTAATGTTTCTTGACAATGTGAATCATATATGTCAAGAGGTCAGTGGGAGTCTTAAAGATCTTGACAAGTTTCAAGAACTAATCAAGAATAAACCTATTGTTGAACACTAACACACGACTTGAGGTTGTGACCTATTGTGTTGACATATTCTTGTTTTTGTTCCCATTCCAGTTAAAGTTGACTATGCATGTGAGTTCTGAGAGTTCTCAATTGGTTGCATAAAAATTGGAAGCAATGGTAGGCCCTTGTGTTTCCAGGTGGCAAGAAATTAAGATTGAACAAGTTCAGCCCATATGAGTTTGGATTTGTCACTAACCTTGTCTTCTGATTATGGTTATGACAAATTCACATGGATAGGAACACATACACCACACAATCTAAGTGTCATAAGGTTTCTCTCCACTTCATGAAAATGATTGTGAGGAAACGCATTCACTAAGTAGATTTTAGGGAGATATCAATTGTGATATTTGCATTCTCAAATTCGATTATGATTACGCATCCCTCTTCATAATTCGAATGGTGAGAAATGTCAAAGTTCTAAACATTACAGACTTATGGCTATAAGTTCTAAAATTGTTTAGACACACATGTGAGCTATCTAAGGAAATGTGTATAAGTTGGAGAAGCCTAGATAAAGCCTTATCGAAGCATCTTGTATCAGAAATCTGAACTTTGGTAAGAAAGTTAATAAGTACTGATTTCTAGAAGTCCAACTAATCTCTGAATATATGTCAAAGCTAGTGGAAGCATAAGTGTTATGATATTAAGATAATAATTATTATACTGGTAGGAGCATAATTATTATGGTAAGTGTTGCAAGTTAGCAATGTTAATTATAGAAAACAAAAGTTCAATTTGCAAGTTGCAGGAATTGAAAAGTTGTTTTGATATAATTAAGGAAGAGGAATTTATACTTCATCTCAATTGTAAGAGCTTAGATTGAGAATGCAATTACATTTAGTCATATATATATATATATATATATATATATATATATATATATATATATATGTTATGTTGGAATGGTTCAACATAAGGAAATTCTATATATGGAAATGTTAATTGCATTCTCAAAAAAATTGATTATGATTACAGCATCCCTCTTCATAATCAAAATTATGAGAACATGTCTTTATGTTAGACATTATGAATCATGTACCATATGCTTCGAGTATAGGATCGATTCATATGCTATAATATTCTCGTGTTCTAATTTTCCGAATGCCTAGGGCGTTTAGAGGGAAAAGGAATAGAACTAGATATGACTAAAGTGGTTAAACAACTGGTAAGGACAATCTTAGGTTCGCCAAGGATTGGTCGCTTAAGAACTATTGGAAGTATAGTAATGGAAGGACCATATTGACATTATTATGAATAGACAGGAGTCTATTAATAATGAGTTGTCGTATGGAAAATATGGAATGTTTCCATATTGGGAGTTGAAGAATAAATGAAAAGTTAGAAACTTTTATGAAAGAAGGGTGTTCAAAGGAATGTACTTTGAATGTGAGACTTCATTTCCATGGAATTGTCTTGTAGCAATATCTAAAAGAATATTTTGTAATATCATTGGCCAAGTCTCTATGACTTTTGGCACCTAGACATTTCAAAAGAATCATTGCATGATAGTTTAGAATCTAACACATTCTGACAGTAACAAGAATTTGGAATTCTTACACTTGCAATAAGAATTTGGAATTTTGAAATGAGCATCATTGAAATGTTTTTCAATTGATCTATTTCACAAACATAGTGTGCATGCTTGGTGCATGGCATAACTATTGTATAGACAGACATAGTGTGCATGCTTGGAGCATCGCATAACTATTGTTTTAGTTTAAGTATTAAGTTGATTATTCGAAACATCATACAATGAATAATGAGTAATCAATATGATTCAAAAGTTTTTGGGCCATATAGGGTTAGTATTATTCTTGAGTTTCACTTTGCATGTTTTCACTTCCCGAATAACTAGGTTATTCAAACCATCTACAATCGATCATACTTTGGAAGTAGTTATTGAGGCAAGACTGTCATGAATGAGATTGTAGTTTGTCTAGGACAAGTTTGCTATAGTGTTCATGAGTGCTCCTAGAATATGATTCAAGTACTGGATTCAACTCAGGCTCATTTGAATCACTTCATGGATTTTATCATGAGTGATCATGAGACGATAATATCTTATATTCTTCAAACAGAGACATGTGGTTTGTAGTTGCGAGTCGGGTGCACGTTGACATATGTAAACGCACCGGTAACTTGGATGTTATAAAACATATTGTTGTGTGTAATTTGATGAGTAAGTACAAGCGAGAATTTGGGTTGAAGTTCATCCGTTCCTTTTTCCCATGAGGATAAAAGCGATATTTGTGGGACCCTCGATGATTTAGTGATGACATCAGGCCTGGACTAATTTGATTCGTTTAATAAGTCAGTCGTCATAAATCGGAAATCGGGAAACAACAGATGGACAGAGAGAATAATTATAATCCATGTCTCAGTCCATATGATATCAAGAATGGAGGAATATATGATCCCTTATCTAATGGACAAGTTATTGACTAGGTCAGAGTTCGACAACGACTTTTGAGAGCTGCGATTGCTAGTTGGGTTGGAGTCATGCTTGCAATAATAGTTATTAGACTTATCTAAATGGGATACTGTTCGATTAGGAGTCTAAGCCCATAACTATTATTGGTATGTACTTGACCCGAGAGTAGCATGGTCCATTTGGGTTGCATGGCATCAAACAATTTGGACAGACTTTTGTGAGAAGAGGATATTTAGGATTTATTAATATGTTATAATTTCTAATATATTAATATGAAATCATATTATTTAATTAGTATTGATCAATAATTAGTTTGGAATTAATTTTGTGATCAAAAGAGACTAATTAAATAAATGGGGTTTGATTTGGTAAATCATTCATTCTTATATAGTGGGCTTATGATGCATAGTTCTTCATGTTCGGCTAAACCCATATGGTGACCCATGGATACTCCATGGAGGTTAAAATCCATGAATCATCAGGAATGTGGAAATACATGAGTTACATGGTGTAACCCTAATGTACACATTATATAAAGAAGCCTCATACTAGCAAAATTGCACTTAAGATACACAAGTGAGGGATAGCCGATTTTGGTGCAATATAATCTTCTCTCAAGTTATTCCAATTGTTGGTGGAGTTGTGTGATTCCATTTGAGGTGCAACACGTGGAGCACTAAGCTCTTAAAGCTCCAAGCAACAAGCCACAAGAAAAGGTATGTCATCTAACTTGTTTTATTACCCACGTATCAAAGTTTGTATGCTAGTTAGGGTAATACCTTGGAAAGTTCAAGTTTGCATGTATAATAGAGAAAACATAGATCCAGGGTATTTAAGGTTGCATGTACACCTTAGGAGTGTTAGAATGCTCAAAATCCAACAATTTACCTGTTAATAGCCCTACTTAATTGGTTTAGCTCAAACCCTAATTCCTTAAGACCTATATCTTAATCCAAAAGTCATAATACTTCAAACTAAATCATAAAAACTGAGATCTAGACCTTGGACATCCTTTGAACACGTAAAGTCCCTGACTTTCTCTCCATGCATGGCCTTTTCGACCTTAAAATGCCAAAATGGAATCCTAAAGCTTGCATGGGACTTACATGGCCATAAAGTTTGCACCTTTATGTCAGGAAAGCCCTTCTAGACCATAGATCTTAAAGAGTAATCACTTGGGACATCCAAGTCTCAAAAGCTAGCGATCTTGGACCAAAACATGGAGAAATCACTCCAAAACAAGATCTAAACATTGAATACACAAGATAAGAGCTTTATACCTCCAATGAACCAGAAATGGAGTTCAACTTCTAGATCTACACTTCTCCTTCACGTCCTTGAGAATGCACCAAAAGTGGGTCAAAACTCTCAAAAATATATTAGGGTTTTGTGGCTAGGGTTTGGGATGATGGAGGCTACAAATGAGGCCAGCCTTTGGAGGTTAAGGTGTTTAAATAGGGTGCTAAACCCTGAAAATCAGGGTTTCATTCTGGCAGCCCTAATCGTCGAGTTGAGTCCCTCAACTCGTCGAGTAGACTTTAAGTTCCACATCCAATTTTGCGTTCCTACTCGATGAGTTTGGGGCATTCAACTCGTCGATTTCCTATACGAAAATTAATAAATTGATTTAAAATACATACCATGAACTAGGCGTTACACACAATGATAAAGATCCTGGTGCTCGGTACTGGTGCTCGGTACTGGGGCCTGCTGACGACAATCCTTGGCATAATGCCCTTCCTTTCCACATTTTTGGCTACCAAAAGAAGACTGAAGCACACCATTATGAACCTTATCGCACTTGCCACAAGTGCATATCATCTGTTCTCCATATCTCGAATCAGCGGACTTGAACCGCTTTGTCACAGGCTACGTTTGCACTATAGCCTTCCTCCATTCCCTCGCCTGGAGCTCCATCTTAATCTCCTACCTCCTAGCGGACTCCTAAAGCTCCACAAGTGTACCACATAACTGAGTGACACGAACTAGAGAATGTCCATCTTGAGCATGCTCAAGTACCGGGTCATGTGAGCTTGGTCAGAAGCAACAAACCCAAAACAAGAAAGAGCCCTCTCTGTAACATCTTGGTGGTGTTAGTCACCGTCTCAGTCCCCTGCCTCAGATCTAGATACTCCTAATCCGGTCTCTCCCTCTCAACCAACGGAACATACCTCATGCAAAACATCTCAAAGAAACGCTCCTAAGTCACAGCAGCCCTCTGTTCACCAGTGTATGAGCCAGTCACCAATCTCCGCTTGTCCTTCGGCCCTGACCGTAGAAGGTTTAGGGCGCACTTGACCTTCTAGTCAGTAGGGTAGGAACATGAAAAGAAACACCACTCAACATCGGACAACCATCTCATCACAACGATCACGTCTTGAACTTCATTAAACACCAAGGGATTCATATTATCGAAGTCCCGATACTAGAAAGCTCTCTCCCCTCAGATCCTTGAAACAACAACGATTACGGTGGCTGCAACAGCAACAGGCTCAATAAGAGCAACATATAGATTGACAAACAACCAATAATAGCGGTGTTGGTAGACCTAAATGTCTCCGCCATAGACCTCCAGACAGAAACAGCCACCTCAATGGTGATGATCTCATGAATCTGATTATCAGTCAAACCCAACCTATCTTGCCCAGCGCCCCAGATCCTAATCCTCTCATCTCCACCATTCTAAAATTAAATCAAAACTCTTTAGAGCCACAATACACATTACTACAGTTACGATACAAGAAAAACACATGGGATTTGTTACTTCCTTGCTACGCATAGGGGTCCTATGCTTTCAGTAGTACAATCCCATACTACCTTCCACACCTACCCGTATTTGTCTCAAGGATCATCACACCCGCCAAACACAACTACAACCACTAGGATACACATACATCCTTTCCTCACTTCCTAGAGAATGGATAGACATTCCTCAGCTGGCTAGCTGTTCATACATAACTTATTTATGAAACTTCCACAACCCTGCAGCACTCATGTATGCTAATCATACATAACACTGGATCCTATAGACAGTCGAATACTTGATTCAACCCTAAGCCCTTCATTAGACAAGAACAAGAAATAAGGCTAAACCAAACATTCTTAGGCTATAAAATCTTAGTTGTCTATAACTATGATGCATACACTAAGAAACTACAATAATGATGTCGATTCCATACAAGAAGTAACCATAGGCTATCAGCCAATCCTATTATGCAATTCCTAAAGATCCCTAGCCTATCACTAGCATGTTGTTCTATCATAAATAACATATCAAATAACAACGTGGGTAAATTAGAGTATACTTTCTTGCTCCGACTGATCGTACACATCACAACCTTCCTTGCTTACTTTTGAAAATCATTTTAAACACTTTTATAGTTCCCTAGTTTGAGTCTAGATTCACATGAATGTTTATCCAATTCTCTCAAACCAAGGCTCTGATACCAACCTGAAACATCCCAAAAATCATAAAAAATTTAAACTTTTAAAAACAACCATAATCCATCATCTCCTAGAAGGGTGACCATCACCAGTAGGAGATGCTTTACCTTCCTTCTTAGTTTTAAGGAATCGTTTTCCTGTCTATGTCCTATGTGGCATTTTTCTATGTAACTATCTTGTAATGTAAGTAAATTTAGCTAGGCCTTTATGTAGCCAAGACTTTTTCTACTCTAGAAGTGATGTAAGACCTACTCTAAGGTTATTTTTCCCAAACTTACTACGTCAGGAATATCGATGTTGAAAGTCGGCTAAGATCTGTGTCATTCTTTGTTCATTACTTTCATCATACTATCGTTGGAGTCTATCTGAAACCCAATCTAGTCAAGTTATTGGACTAGGGTAATTTACCTCCGGGATCATTCCCAATTCTCTTTCAAAGGTTGGATCATGTTATTCACCAACTAATGGTACCCAGTTTTCAACGACAAACGTCATGATATCATTCTACGAACTTACTTCTACTTTGTACTAGGATTGCATCATAGGGATGTAGGTCAAACCCCCGAGAACATACTTCTACTCTCTACGTGAACGATCGAAATACATCTAGGTTCAATGGTAGAATTTACTAGGAATTCTAGTTCATTAAAAAGGATTCGTAAGAAGGTTATTATTATGATTTCCTCACTTATACATTCCCTGTTTATATATCACGAAGACCTGGTAGACAATAGAATGTGAGATTTCTAACTTAGTTTCTTTTTCTCGTTTAGATGTGAAACTAGAGTAGAATCACACATTTTACTATCCGCCCAATCTTGATTATATCATAACGTATATAAGCTAAGTTTTACTATATAATAACTCATCTCTTATCAGAATCAAATTAATATAGGTTCAATCATAATCACTCATGAACCCATCTTCTTTCATGTTACAGAACCATGTCGTCATCTGGAAATAGTCAGCCGAACAACGAAACCCCTATCCTTCATATCCACACCGCTACATTCCAATCCGTGGTAACAGCTGAAATGATAGTTGTCCTTACACACTTCAACTCTGGCAAAACAAACAAGACTGACGGAGGGGTTGACAATTCCGATCGTTGTAGCGATCCGAGAAATCAACAAATGACAACAATCACGGACTTGCAAAGCCGTAAAACCGAGATGAGGAAACAAATTCACGAAGCTCGAAAGGAGCGCAAAAATCCCAAAGACTTTCCATGCAACAGCAATAAGTGGCAACTACTTCCATTTCAGCACCGGCACGACCCATTTCTCAAGTCCCTAAAATCGGGACCAGCCCTGCACACGATGGTGCTGGTAAAACCGGACCCTATAAAAGAAATTTTCAAAGTGGATTATCAAGGAAAACTCTTACATCCACATAACTCTGACTCGACACCTCACTTCCACCACCAACGCTAGTACAAGCCAAATTTGCCACCAATGCAGCGAGATTGGACACCTCAAAAAGGATTGCCCAATAACAAAGAACTTCGGCGCAGATGGGAAGATACTAAGGATCACTACCGCAGGAGAAACTACTCCGAACCCACGTTAAAGTACCCAAGGTGCTCGTTGTAAGAGACTCATAAACTGTTTAAAACTAGTGCAAATAGAGTCTTATCCTTTTCGAGGTCCCGTCCGTAAAGGGACCCTCGTGCTGCGTATACTTGTCTTTTGTAGTATACATTGTTCGCAGCACTAGTCTTGTAGTAAATCTAAAGTATTGTAACTCACTTAAAAGTTGCACTGTTGTGTTTTGTCTGTAACGCCTTTATGATCAATTCTAATGCCGTAATTTCCAAGTGAGTCCGATATTATCATACAGCTTGAGTCAATTCAATCCTCACAATACCAGTTTCGTGCGCACATATCTTTCTCCGTAAACGTCGTTCTAGCAAAACTGTCATTTCAGAACTCCGAAGTACTCATGTGTAGAGTACCTCATGTTTCTTATACTGTCCAAAGAAACCTCAACAAACCTCCGAGGCGTACCACTCGCACAGTACATCAAGTTCAATCCAAGCACCCGTACGATTGATCTATCACTGAAGAATGTATACACAGGAGTGGTATATAATCTAGGTTCTACAGGTTTAGAATTTAAGATTCCACTTTAACTTCTTTTCCTCGTTGGGGTGTGAGCTTAAAGAAGAATAATTTGTTCGACTACCTTTTCAATCATAATTATATACGACTCGTATACACGAGACTGTGATTGATGAACCGTGTATGACTTCTAATATGAACTTCAGGATGGAGACTGCCCAAGACTACAAGTAATCGCATCGTCATGCGAACAAACATAGAACCCAATACAACTCCTGTAACCAGATCACCCTACAATCTAACACCCACGGAGATACAAGAACCATTCGCACGACTTAATGACTACTCAGCAACGGAATTAGAAGACCAAGCTCCTCACCCTGGAGAGCTCCGATCTTATTCTGCAAGAAGGTAGACGGACTGTTTCATAGGAGCATCGACTAATGGAGATCTCGACAGGATTACCATCAGGAATCATTACCTTTGCCTTGCATAAATGAGTCGGTTGACCAACCGTATGTAATGATTTACCTTTCAGAAATGGACCTAATATCCGAATATCACCAGTTGCGAGTACTAGAGAAGGATGTCCCGAGGACAATTTTCCAAACTGGATACGGACACTACGAGTCCGTAGTGATACCCCTCAGATAAGACCAATGCACCCGTAGTATTCATGAACTTAATGAATAGGGTATGCCATTCTTACTTTGATCAATTCGTCATTATCCTTGTAAATGACTTACTTATCTACTCTCGCAATAAGAAGGAAGACATAAAAAGCATCTACAACAAACCATGGAAACATTACGATCAGAGAAGCTTTACGCGAAGTTCTCTAAATACGAGTTTTTGAATTGAAGATTCGAATTCCTAAAGCACATTATTAGTGGTGTGGTAATTCTGGAGGACCCTTCCAAAATCAAAACTGTTGAGAATTCGTCAACATCGAAGATGCCGACGGGAATTCGCCAAATTCTAGGTCTCACTGACCTACTGTCGTAGTTCATTTAGAACTCCTCGCGAATTACGGAACCTCTTACGACTTTGACCTAGAAGGGAGCGACCATTGACTAGGAAGAGAAGCAAGAGAAAGAAACCTTTGGAATTTCAAGTGAGAGACCATACTCTTTTGGGAAATCTCACTCTCGGAAGGCTTGATATGCTTTGGAAAGCATGGAAAGCTAAATCCAAGATAGTTAGGACCTTCGAGATTCTTGCCGGAATCGGCCCTGTAACTCACAAATTCAACTTACTCACGAACTCAGTAATGTACATTTTACCCTCCACGTCTCGAACTTGAAAAAGTACCTTTCCATTAGGACTTTTGTAATCCCACTCGACGAGATCGAGTTCAATGAGAGCCT
The DNA here is from genome assembly GCF_052625555.1 of Lactuca saligna. NCBI lineage: Eukaryota > Viridiplantae > Streptophyta > Magnoliopsida > Asterales > Asteraceae > Lactuca > Lactuca saligna. The sequence goes on along the minus strand of NC_136419.1, from coordinate 191,369,823 downwards.
CACCTTCGTGGAAGAACCGTAGTGATCATGGACTGAGAGGTCAAGCGGACGAAGCAGCGTCGTATCCCATTAGTGAAGGTTCGCTAGAATGCTCGGCAGGGACCTGAAATTCACTTGGGAACGCAAGGATCAATCGATTAGGAAATATCCCCACCTCTTGACTTGATTATTCTACTCCTTTACCTAAATTCTAATTTCGGGACAAAATTCCCTCTAACAGGGGGATGATGTGACAACCCAAAATTTTCTATCCTATTCAGTCAAACAATTCATCAAAAGTCAAACTCATTTCTACCATCTTTTTGTTGGATAAGGTGTCTCAGTCCATAACTTATTTGGTACATACTTGACCCGACCCGGCATGGTCCATTTGGGTTGCATTTCATCCAAACTATTTATGGATAATTTTATGAGAGTGATACACATATGATTATTAATATATTATAAGTTATAATATATTAATATGAAGTCATGTTATTTAATTAGTCTTAGTCTGAAATTAATTATGAATTAATTGAGAGATTAAAAGGAAGACTAATTAGATTATGGGCTATTGGTTTTATATGGTGTGGGCTAACACTCATTTGTTAATGGGCTAGGCTTATATGGAAGTCCATGGATGATCCATGGAGCTTTTAACCCATGGATCCTTGGAAAAGGAAAGGTTATGGGTTATTAGGGTGTCACCCTAATCATGTACACTATATAAGCATGCTTATGTTGCATGAAATAGCCACTAGTGTTACTAGAGTATGTGTGTTTGTGTGTGGCCGATTTTGTAAGTGTGTATACACTCTCTTAAAGTTTTCCAAGAGTTTGTGGTGATTTGTGATTCCATTTGAGGCATTCACACTATTGGTGCTTGGCCCTCAAACTCCTTAGGAATCAAACTCATCATCAAAAGGTATGTAATCTCATCTAATTCTTTTATGTTTAAAAGTACCCCATGCCATGTTAGATAGGTTATGAACCTTGGAAAATTATTATTTTGCATGTATTTAGACAAACATAGATCCAATGTTTATTAGGGTTGCATGCACACTTAGGAAGTGTTAGATTGCTCAAAACCCAACAGTGGTATTAGAGCCTAGGCTTGCTTGTTTGATACTTGATGCAAAATAGTGGAAAAGTCAAAAAATTTGCTTTCTGCATGATGGACTCGCCGAGTCCATGGGGGGACTCGCCGAGTCTAAGGAAAAATTCAACCTACTCGCCGAGTAGGTTCGTGCACTCGGCGAGTAGAAGGTTCAGAATGCAGATTTTTGACTTTTGCTGCTGGAAATGGACTAGAAACTTTACCCTAAACTGTTTTGATGTTTTAAAACTTATTTTAGTTGGTGTAATGGTTGTTCTAATCCATTTACAATAGCATATATCCAAATTTCATGCTTTGTAATTGTTCATATAATTCTTGAGACTTTGATAATCATGTTCATGTTCTTATGAATTTAGAATATGATAGGAATTATTTGCTGAATTGTTTAGGATTAATTCTTGATCATATATGTGTTTTAATGGAGTCCATAATTTGTCCTCAAGTTATGGATATCCAAAGGTCACTTTTCTTTAACACACATTAAAAACACATAAGCCACATAAAATGAAGAGTCTTCATTTTATGAACCTTTAATTCATAAGTTATGAAATGAAAAGTTTTGAAGAGTTACAAAACTTTCCCTCAAGTTTTGGAATTTGGAAAAGTTTCACACACTTTAATAAACTTTAATTCCAACACTTAGAATTTTAAAAGTTAAAATTCAACACTTATACTATTTATAACATTAATGGTTAATTATATATATATATATATATATATATATATATATATATATATATATATATATATATATATATATATATATATGTATATATATATATGTATGTATAAGAACAAGTCGTTTTACCGTTAGTAGGCCTCATTCATGAAGCCGGTCTATAAGGTGGGTATAAGGTTGTTGCCTATAAAATGGCGACTTAATGGGTATCCACTCTCACCCACCGCTTGCTTGATCGGTGGAGGGTCGTTAGCCGAACGGGTAAGACAATGACTTTAAATTCTCATTAAAAGTATAATGATTATTATAAAGTAACTAAATATATTTTTTATTTAATTCCCAATCTTAGTTACTTTAGGAAAAGTGTGAATTTGGTGTTAGCCCATGGAATTTGCACTTTGTACCTTACCAAGTCGTTGGTGGAGCGTGTGTGGTTGACCGGCACACTAACTTGGACTAATAAGGACCACGAAGGGTGACTTAATGTTTGTCATAGATCAATGGAGCGTGTGTGGTTAACCGGCACATTAATTAGGTGATAATATTAAGGGTACCAAGTGAATTGGTATGGTTATTCACACCTTGTTTTGTGATCCTCGGCATCCTAGTCACAAAATTTGAGAGGGCACACTCGAGATTGAAACATGCCATTGAAAAGTTCAATGAATCTCAAAAGATCTAGGATTTTCAAATCCAATTAAAACCTAATAAATTATTTCATTTTTCATGGTGGAAATTGGTGAATCGTCATTCGCCTACCTTCAAATATTTTATAGCTTGGATTACAGCATCCCTCTTTCAAATTATAAAATATTGTGTTGGATCCTAGCCTTAATATTTCATATTGGGTGTTATATTAAGGACTTTGAATCAACTAACTTGATTTTCTCCCATTATAGATGTCTGGTTTAGACAACTATGATCTTCCCAAATCTCTTGAAGATGGTGTCCCTCAACATCATGCTTCACTTCCTCCACCTCCTCCAATTATGCTCCCTCACCCACAAGTTCTTGAAAAGTTTAAAGTCACTCAATCCCTATTGGAAAGCATAGTCTATGTGTGCTCACATCTTGGAGATAAAGTCACATATTGACAAGCCGAGAGAGTTGGGTGTCAATGTCTCATGAAAGTTGGATGTTCAATCACTTTCTTAGTAACATAGTGAGTCTCTTTGGGACTACTATGAGACAGACTATGACATGACCCTTAATGATGTTATCTATTTGCTTGGTGTTGTGGAATCAACAATGATTTGGAACACCAGTAAAGCAAATTTTATTAAAAGAACAACTTCCAAAACCTTAAATGGACATTGACAACGGTAGCATTGGATATCTTGAAAAATAATTCTCTTCCCAATGGAAAGCGATCGGCCATAGTCAACTCGGTTGAACAAATGGTAAAGAGAAAGGCTAAATCTGAGATTGTCTCATGTGCCATTACCAAAGGGTCCATGTGTTTTGTTGCCAAAGGAAGGGACACTGATTGCGAAGCTGCCATATTTACCTGAAAGATCATAAGATTGATCAAGTTAAAAAGTTTGACTCTACTTCAGTTAAAGTCCACTGTCTAACTCTATTAAGTTCCTATTTGGAGATTCTTATTACATAATGTGAATGGATCACATGCTGATGTTTTAAGAATCAAAGGAAAGATAGGAAGCTTAAAGTAAGTATATGTTGATTCTGATTGCGAAGGTGGGTTTTGATTGCATGGTTCGGTAATCAGAATTTTGAGTTGTTGCTTAAGAGTTATAATATATTGCTTATGAATAGGCAACAACAAGGTTTTCATGTGGATTGTAAGGATAAGTTTTTCCGCAAAGTTTTAAAATAAAAGAAAAAAAAGGGTTTTAATTTTATTTATTTTAAAAATATCCTTACAATGGCATCTGTGGAAAATTGTTGCTTATATGATTCCAGTAATAGCAATATTGGAAAGTGGATTTGATTCTTTCATTTGTGGTAGTGTCTAAATTTACCAAATGAAGAAAGTTTTTCATCACCCAAGTTTCAATTGGACAGAAACTTGGAATCATACAAGTTGTATTGTATGATGAATGAGAATTTTCATCTTTGAAAATTAAGACTAATTCTTTGATCACATGTATATGTGAGTCAATTGAAGGACTAAGGAATTAGCTACACTGGGTGTGCACTGGTCAAGGTCCACCACAAAGATGATTTGTCATGATTTACTAAAGATTAGTAAATATGATTATACTTATAAGGTTAAGTACAATTCTGTAACACTGGAAAGGTTACAATGTATGACAAAACAAATGAGAAGAATCAAATTAGGCAGAAAGATAAAAGTTTCTCAAATCTGAAAGGATGGGAGAGTACTTTAGTATCGTATTTCATGATCATCTTAATGATTATGAAACCATATCACAAATTGATACTCTAAGGATGTCTTAGTGCATTGTTATGGCTAAGAAGAGAGGTCATGAATTGTTGGATTGGTTAAGATCAAGAAGATGAGTCATGCTTCGTTCCAAAAGAATTCTTAGAGTCATACTCCAAGACTGTAACCTTGAGTGACATAAAGGAAGATTTATTAACACTAGTCAAATGTAAGAGTAAAATGTTTTCTACTCTTGTACATTTGAGATTGGTAAGTTGTGATGTCTTGGATGAGACAAAGACCAACTAAGACCAATTGTGTGAAGTGTTAGTCTTGATAAGAATACGCACTATCCCTTAAACATTTGTTTTTTCAGTGAATGGTTCTTGACTGGGGAAACTTATAAGAATCGTGTCCCATATGCTTTATGTGAGACATCATGAATCGTGTCCCATATGCTTTATGGCAAATAAAAAATATTGTAGCAAAAGACTGGTCTGGTATCATGTCTTTATGTGAGACATCATGAATCGTGTCCCATATGCTTCGGATATAGGATCAATTTCATGTGCTATAATATTCATCCTATCTAAATTTTCCAGATGCTCAGGGCATTTAGAAGGGAAAAGCCTAGAACTGGATATGACTAAAGTGATTAAGCAATTGTTGAGGACAATCTGAGTTTTGTCAAAGATTGGTTGCTCAGGGACATTTGGAAGTATAGTGTTAATTTTGGCAGGACCATTTTGACATTTTCTGAAAAGAGATAACTCTTGTTCAAAAGTGATAGTCAAAATGGGACTATGGAAATGTCTCCATAGGTGGAAGTTATTCAATCTATGTAAGATTAGAAAACCTTAATGCAAAAAGGATGTTCAAAGCAATGTACTTTGAATATGAGACTTCCCTTCCATATAAGTTGACCTTCTTTGGAATACTCTGTAATGACTGGTGATAAGGTTTTGGTGACTTTGTGAATAATCATTACAAGAGGAACATTGCATAAAAGTTTAAAATCTAACAGATTTTTTTTTTTGGTAAATGATAGGAATCGGGGATTCTCACATTTACAATAAGGATTTGGGTTTGTGAAATGAGTATCATTGGAATCGTGTTCAATTGATCTACATCACAATGTAAGGATCATAGACAAACATAGTGTGCATACTTGGAGTATGGCATAACTATTGTTTAGAAAAACAAAGTGTACATGCCAGGAGCATGGGACGACGGTTGTTTTTATTCAAGTATTAAGTCGATTGTTTGAAACATTATACAATGAATAATGTGTAATCAATATGGTGATAAATAAAAGGTGGTTCTATTTATATTCAAAAGGGTTCTGATACCATATTGGATTCGATTATTATTGTGTTTCACTTTGCATGTTTTGACTTCCAAAATAGCTAGGTTATTCTTTCCGAATGACTAAGTTATTTAAACACTCCACAGTCGTTCATATGTTGGAAGTAGGTATGAATCAAGACTGTCATGAATCGAGTTTGTAGATGGCTAAATAGGTTTAGTCATAGCAATGGTTGCTACAACATTCATGAGTGCTCATAAGTTATGAGTGTTGGAATAAACCCACGCTCACTTGTATCACTTCATGGAATTTATCTCGAGTGATCGTGAGACGGTAATATCATATAAATCTTCAAACCTAGAGATATGAGTTGTTACCTATGAGTTGGTTGTGCATTGATTGCACGTAAACGCATCAGTAACTTGATGTTATAAAACGTGCCTTTGTGTACAATTCAACAGGTAGTAGAACAAGCATATGAGTCGAAGTTTATCTGTTCCTTCTAGAAATAGAAGCGATATCTGGGCCCCTCGATGATTTTGTTGTGACCTATGTACCGACCGGTCAGAACTAAATTGATGTGTTCGATTAAGTTCTTTGTCAAACAAATCGAAAATCGGGAAACAAACTGCTGGACAATAAGTACGACGTTGTTCCATGTATTTGTCCGGCTGATATCATGATAACAGAGGATTATATGATCACTTATCTAAAATGGCGCTTGATAGTTCAACAGAGTTTTCGAGAGCTACGATTGTTGGTTGGTTCCTGAAGTAACATACGCAAATATAGTTATTAGACTTATCCAAGTGGGAGTCTATTGGATAAGGTGTCTAAGTCCATAACTTATTTGGTACATACTTGACCCGACCCGGCATGGTCCATTTGGGTTGCATTTCATCCAAACTATTTATGGATAATTTTATGAGAGTTATACACATATGATTATTAATATATTATAAGTTATAATATATTAATATGAAGTCATGTTATTTAATTAGTCTTAGTCTTAAATTAATTATGAATTAATTTAGAGATTAAAAGGAAGACTAATTAGATTGTGGGCTACTGGTTTTATATGGTGTGGGCTAACACTCATTTGTTAATGGGCTAGGCTTATATGGAAGTCGATGGATGATCCATGGAGATTTTAACCCATGGATCCTTGGAAAAGGAAAGGTCATGGGTTATTAGGGTTTCACCCTAATCATGTACACTATATAAGCATGCTTATGTTGCATGAAATAGCCACTAGTGTCACTAGAGTATGTGTGTTTGTGTGTGGCCGATTTTGTAAGTGTGTATACACTCTCTTAAAGTTTTCCAAGAGTTTGTGGTGATTTGTGATTCCATTTGAGGCATTCACACTATTGGTGCTTGGCCCTCAAACTCCTTAGGAATCAAACTCATCATCAAAAGGTATGTAATCTCATCTAATTCTTTTATGTTTAAAAGTACCCCATGCCATGTTAGATAGGTTATGAACCTTGGAAAATTATTATTTTGCATGTATTTAGACAAACATAGATCCAAGGTTTATTAGGGTTGCATGCACACTTAGGAAGTGTTAGATTGCTCAAAACCCAACACTTTTAACACAATTAGGAGTCTTTTCGAGCATTCCGAGCCTTGTACACTTAAGGGATAAGTGTCGGGGTATATCTGCTGAATCTATAGCACAAAGAGAAAGCCTTAAACACCTTGACAAGGAGTTCACGGCTACAACAATGGATTTTACTGCCATAAACTCCATGTGGGCTGTAAACTCCCACTATACGGTCAAGTTTTGGCCATTTGTTCCATTTCATTCACTTCCTTGGCTGAAATCCTCTTAAGTACCATCCCGACCTTCGTCTCCGATTTTCAAAACTCGTAACTTTCTTTTCCTAACTAGTTGATATCTTACATGAACTAGTGATCTTACATGATTTCATCAAGTGTTTAGAATGTCTTAGTGTGACATCCCCAATTTTCACGGCCAGAAAAAACCGATTTTGTTTACGCTTTAAAAAAATCAGAGTACTTCTTTTAATAAAAAAATTTGCGGAATTTGTTCCCAGTATAACATGATAAATACGTTATCAAAGCATTTCTAAAGAACTGTATTTGCATTCATTTTAAAACATTTGGGATATCATCGTCAATACAGAAACAAAAGCATAAACAGAACTTACATTCATTATTACTAGTGATTTACATCTCCTTAATCTCTCAGTGTAATGTGACATCATAACAACACCTGTGACATAAATAAACTGAGTGGGTCAGGTTAGGAAACTTGGTGAGTACATAGCGTTTTCAACCCACAATAATATAATTATTATGTTTAAACAATCAAGCAATCAACCCACTTACCCATCCCCATTATCTTCTTTACTCTTAAGGATCCATCCTAAGAGTCATCTATCTTGCATTCGTTTATTCCGAGGTCCCTTGCTTCCAAGGTTATAGGACTGGCACTAAATCCATAGTTGCCAATGCTCGTTTGTAAAGAACTAATTCCATAGCTGTTGGGTACTAAATCCATAGCTACCAGTGTTTATCTAATAGGTACTAAGTCTATAGCTACCAATTCCTAACATGTACTAAGTCCATAGCTACCAGTGTTTGTCTAATAGGCACTAAGTCCATAGTTGTCGATGTTATTTGTTAGGCACTAAGTCTATAGCTGCCAATATTTACTCATATCATCTTTTATCTCTCATCATTCATCTACCCATCTCATACCCAACATACTTGTATATTTAAAATATGTATACAGTTCAAATCATTTAAAACATGTATAAAAAAACGTTCATCCAACATAGACAGCAAGTATTTAGATAATATGCACACATAGCACATAGTTTATATGAAATACTTCATATCTATGTGTAAGATGAAAGTAACTATGCACTCACCTGAGAAGGTGGTGACTCAGTACTCAGACAACGCTTTGTTTACTTTAAAATAATTTCCTTCGACGAAACTTAGTATTATTACCACTATATTTTAGTCTAATATTTACCATGACTAATTATTAGTCGTATCATTATTATATAAGCGTTTAAACAGTACTTTTCAACCACTATGTACAGACAGGGGTCATACATAAAACATCGGAGGGCAGGACCATTTTGGTATATAGCACTTCTGAAATCCAACAACCTTTTGCAGCCCTTTAAACCAGATTCCCCGTACCGCGAGTAGTTAAAAGATATTATAACGACACTTATATAAGTCATAACAATAGCTCAAATATTTATTATAAATTTCTAATAACAATACTAATTTTAAATATAAACTATATTTAAAATAGGGTAAGCATAACTTACTTACAAGGGATTTTAGCTAGGACTCGGGCTCTGCAGGGGCAGAACTTCGTCGCTAAATCTTTCTAAGAAAGATTCGTGCAGCGCTTCAGCGCTCAGCTTACTATTCTAAAAACTATAGAAAGAGAAGTCGAATCACGACGGACCAAAATGCTCGGGGGATAAGAAGAGAAAGACTCTTGAATCAAGAGAATGGTGTATGAAATATGAGAGCCCAAGGCTCCTATTTATAGAAATTGAAATTACAAAAACTACCCTCCATAATTACTTAATGACCTTATAGTTATATAAACAACTAAACATCCCTTTATAATACTATTTTAAATAGATTTAACGATATTTGTACTAAACTAATGTCGAAAGAACTCAACATTAGTCTTATAATGACCGCATCGTCGATACCTTTCTAATGATATATACATATGTATATATATGTGTACGTATATATGATTTATACTTTATTTTAATACATAAATATGCTATTATAATTTGTAACTCGTTCATACGAACTCCGTTTTGACGTTCTTTATATCCACACGTAGGTGGAGATGTACTCTACAACTTTCGTTTAGACTCCGTCGGCTAATTTTGAATTTATTTTTAAAGTTATATTTTTAACAGGCCGGGACAGGATTTGTCCGTTAAAATCTCATAACTTCTTCATCCGGTGTCCATTTTCGTTTGTCTTTTTATCGTTGAGTTCCTATTAATGAGATCTTCAACTCTCATTTAGGTTGCGTAAGCTATAAACCGCTCGAACTAAAATTCGAGTTTCGGGTCGTGCATTGCTAAGCCGAATCTTAGAAAAATCATAACTTCCTCATATAAAGTCAGATTTGGGCGTTCTTTTTATGGATGTTCTCGGTATAACATATACTAAAACTATGTTTTAGATCACTAAGGCTAAAAATTCCTCCATCGTAAATTCACTATTTACGTCTCCCGGTGACGTGCCGATTTTGACGTAATACTTCGACGGACCATAACTTCTTCGTTATAACTCGGATTTCGGCGTTATTTATATGTACAGAACCCTTGAGACATATTCTACAACTTGTTTAATATTATTTATTCTAAATAATCTTTTGTCAAAAACTCATTTTCGACCCTTATTATCTCTAAATTGACTAGCCCGGATCTACATTACACTTAGGATGTCTTAACTTGTCTAATTAGTATTTTAATCACTAATTGTATGCATACATATGTCTTCATATGTTATTAGGATCATTGTGTGTGTCTAAGTCTTCACTTAACACCAAGCACTTGTCCGACACTTCCATACGATCCACTCACTACAGGTGAGTTCCTACCCCTTAAATAACCCTTTTAAATGTTTTTAAATGTTTATAAATGCTTTTATGGGGTAATACAAGTTGAATCATGCTAGTTAGTACATGAATCACATGTGATTAATAACTAGCATTCAAATGGATTTACTACACTTTTAGCTGTTTTACCAAACATATTACTTCAAATGGCTTTTTCAAACGTTTTTCCATGTTTAAGACTCTTTATCAAACTTTCTTACATACTATATATTTCCTTTCAAACTCTGTTACGAGTGTGTTTCAAACAAAGGTTTCCTTATACTTAAAATTGTTCTTATCGAACAAATTGCTTTCAAATCGTTTTACAAACTGACATCAAGTCATCATTTCTTAGTTATTAAACGTTTTAAAGGTTTTACAAAACATCTTTTATAATTTTATATTGTCAAATGCATGCCTATATATGTATAGTTATAGAAGTAATGTTTAAAGGACTTAGGATGGATAGCTCACTTTATTTCCTTTTCCTCGTTGGGATGTGGACTTAGAGTATCGGTTATTCGTCCGAATGTCGTCTAAATATTAGTTGTATATTATGTATACATATACATACATATATATATATATATATATATATATATATATATATATATATATATATAAGTTCCATCAGTTAGTTCAGTACCTTTGGGTAGCAAAGGCATACTTTGGTTATACACGTACATTACTAGTAGCTATAATAGGTAAAGTTAGGAGATACTACTTACTATTCCAAGTACAAGGAATCACACAAGATTCAGTTCATTCATGAGTCTATACTAATACAATACTTACTATAAGAAGAGATACAATTACAAGAATATTAATACATTACATACAATATGAAGAAATACAATACATGATAACAGAACATACATAATAAGGTGTTATAGCATGGAACAAGTACAGGATTTAACTATACCAATGAATCATTAACGCATTGTTCTAAACAAAAGTTGATAGTTATATTGGGTATACATGATCATATAATCATAATGTAGATGTTCACAACTTACAACCATTGCATGGGTCGCGTTTGGTTCCCAGAATCTTTTGACAGGGAGAGCGTTTAGTATGGGATCTACCCATCACATTATACCTTAATACTCATTTTAAGGCAATTAGTACAATAGTAGTCACTTATTACAAATACTACAGTACTTACACTTTACATACGACAAATACAAAAGGATACAACTCTAGTTATTATATTATTATTCCATTTACTTTGTGTCACATTCACAGAATCGATGAGGTAGATTAGATTTGAATAATAATAGTTGTACAAGGAAAAAAACCTTCACTTATGTAGAGGTTCATACTTTCAAACAGTCGGGTCTTGGTAGAAGGCTACTTTCAAAACAGTCGGGTCATGGTAGAATGTTACTTTCAAAACAGTCAGGTCTTGGTAGAAGACTTCTTTCAAAACAGTCGAGTCTTGGTAGAAGATTACTTTTTATACTAGTGGGAAATATGGGATTTTCTAGGGTTTTCAAACGTTTACAATTACTTACAAACATTTTCATACGTATTCAAACTTTCCTTCAAACAATTACAAGTCTTTTCTTTACAATTTTACAAATCAAAGACACATAAATAGTTATGAATTCACCAGCTTTATTGCTGATACTCTCTTTAAAAATAACTTGTATTCTCGGGTCACAAATAGACAGGTACGACGACCAGGTTTTATGAAGACGGAGCGGTCAAGACTCGTCTTTTATTTTGAATATTCATTATGTTGTCTTATACTTTGAGAGAAAACACTTGTATTTAAAATTATACTATTAAGGCAATGGATGATGTTGTTGCTTGTTTACTATTTTGCATTGTTGTGATACTTTACATGACGTCCTCTGCCCCAGAACGTTTCCTCCGTTCTCAGTTTTGGGGTGTGACAGATTGGTATCAGAGCATTGTTTATAGTGAATTAAGTATATCAACCCATAAAAGATATACTAACTATAAATACAATGGGATTAAAATACTCAGACCAAGAGTAATAACTTTTAAATAATAAAATATTTAATTAAGTATACATACCTGTATTCATACTAAAATCAGTGTCACGATGACAAGAACAAAATTATTACGATTGTTGGATATCACAAGTAAGCTCGGGGATGTATGGTCAGTCTTGGGAGTGACATAGCCTGATCAACTATGCTGGTCCGAGGAGTGATTAGTATATGCCCAAGAATGGTTGTGATGTGGCAACAAGTCTAAAAACTTAGCAACACTACCACAATGGGAACTCTAGAACAGAACATAAGTTTAAAATACTATATGAGTATTTTGTGTTACTATAATTTCTTACTTGAGAACTAAAAAGATCGTCATTACTAGGTCAATAGTTGCTAAATGGATACACTAAGGTTATATGCAACTAGGATGACATAGACTTAGAATCTGTGAATTTTTGCTTTACCCCTGTTCCTTGTGAATTTGGAGTTAAGGTTACTTATTCGAAGGCCTGTCCTGTTTTGATTACATATAACTAGTATGCACTTTACAAATAGCGATGTAACTAATGAAGATTATCTAATAATTATCTAGTTAGATTATCTAATAATTATTTCCTTACCCCAATTCTCGTGTAGATAACATGGCTGGACTCCACGACAACTCGTACCTTCCGAATGAAGGCAATGCTGGATGGTTAGGAGAAGAACCAGAGGATGATCATCCAATCCCTTTGAATGATCACCATGCGGAAAACCTTTCGGATGATGTTAACTCCATGCCCAAAGTTGAGAACCTACCCCCGATAGCTCCTTTTCCAAATCCTAACCCTCGTCCGGCTTTTCATGGCCTGACGCCTCCTTGGGTAGAATGCTTGGAAACATAGAGCGAAGAGCAGAATGAGCCCATGCCATTCAATGGAGACCGAAGCTTCTAAAACATAAGCGAAGGAAGCTCGGCAGACAGAGTTCTACCAATCCTGGTCCGTAAAGTTTCCCGAAACAAGATTCACGGCAACACAGCTCTCCATCGTATCGCAGATGTTGATGCCAATGCAGGAGTGCATACCATCTGCACCAATCACCTTGAACACACTCATGAGAGATCTGAGAGAGACCATGAGACCCTGCTACAAGCACTAGCTAAAACACGAGCCGAAGTCATAGAGCTCCGATTACGCCAGAGGGTGTACGAAAGACACCTGCTTAATATGGAACGTCAACTAGCCGAACTAAGGGTTCACCATAGGGGTGACCGTCACTAGTAGGAGATGATTTACCTTCCTTATTTGTTTTAAGGAATCGTTTTCCTATCTATGTCCTATGTGGAATTTTTCTATGTAATTATCTTGTACTGTAAGTACTTTTAGTTAGGCCTTTATGCGGCCAAGACTTTTTCTACTCTGGATGTGATGTAAGACCTACTCCAAGATCATTTTTCCCAAACTTATTACATCAGGAATATCGATGTTGAGAGTCAGCTAACTTCTGTGTCATTCTTTGTTCAATACTTTCATCATACTATCATTGGAGTCTATCTGAAACCCACTCTAGTCAAGTTATTGGACTAGGGTAATTTAAATCCGGGATCATTTCCAATTCTCTTTCAAAGGTTGGATCATGTTATTCACCAACCAATGGTACCCAGGTTTGAACGAAAAACGTCACAAGACCATTCTACGAACTTACTTCTACTCTGTACAAGGACTGCATCATAGGGATGTAGGTCAAACCCCCGAGAACATACTTCTACTCTTTATGTGAATGATCGAAATACATCTAGGTTCAATGGTAGAATTTACTAGGAATTCTAGTTCATTAAAAAGGATTCGTAAGAAGGTTATTATTACGATTTCCTCACTTATACATTCCCCGGTTATATATAACCAAGACCTGGTAGACAATAGAATGTGAGATTTCTAACTTAGTTTCTTTTCCTTGTTTCGATGTGAAACTAGAGTAGAATCACACATTTTACTATCCACCCAATCTTGATTATATCATAACGTGTATAAGATAAGTTTTCGTATATAATAACTCATCTCTTAGTCATAATCAAATTAATATAGGTTCAATCTTAATCTCTTACGAACCCATCTTCTTTCGTGTTATAGAACCATGTCCTCATCCGGAAATAGTCATCCGAACAACGAAACCCTTATCCTTCATATCGACACCGCTACATTCCAAACCACGGTAACAGCTGCAGTGACAGTTGTCCTTGCACACTTCAACAATCGAAAAACAAACAAGACTAACAAACGGGTTGACAATTCCAATCGTTGTAACGATCCGAGAAATCAAAAAATGACAACAGTCACGGACTTGCAAAGTCGTAAAACTGAGAAGAGGAAACGAATTCACGAAGCCCGAAAGGAGCGCAAGCAATCCCAAAGACATGCCATGCAATAGCAATAAGTGGCAACTACTTCCATTTCAGCACCGGCACGACCCATTTCTCAAGTCCCTGAAATCGGGACCAGCCCTGCACACGATAGTGCTAGTAAAACCGGACCCTATAAAAGAAATTTTCAAAGTGGATTATCAAGGAAAACTCTTACGTCCACATAACTCTGACTCGATACCTCACTTACACCACCAATGCTAGTACAAGCCATATTTGCCACCAATGCGGCGAGATTGGACACCTCAAAAAGGATTGCCCAATAACAAAGAACTCCGGCGCAGATGGGAAGATACTAAGGATCACTACCGCAGGAGAAACTAATCCGGACCCACATTAAAGTACCCAAGGCGCTCGTTGTAACAGACTCATAAATTGTTTAAAACTAGTGCAACTAGAGTCTTATCCTTTGCGAGGTCTTGTTCGTAAAGGGACCCTCGTGCTGTGTATACTTGTCTTTTGTAGTATACATTGTTCGTAGCAATAATCTTGTAGTAAATCTAAAGTATTGTAACTCAGTTAAAAGTTGCACTGTTGTGTTTTGTCTGTAACGCCTTTATGATCAAGTCTAATGTCTTAATTTCCAAGTGAGTATGATATTATCATACGGCTTGAGTCAATTCAATCCTCACAATACCAGTTTTGTGTGCACATCTCTTTCTCCGTAAACGTCTTTATAGCGAAACCATCATTTCAGAACTCCGAAGTACTCATGTGTAGAGTACCTCATGTTTCTTATCCTTTCCAAAGAAACCTCAGAAAACCTCCCAGGAGTACCACTCGTACAGTACGTCAAGTTCAATCCAAGGACCCGTACGGTTGATCTATCGCTGAAGAATGTATACACAGGGGTGGTATATAATCAAGGTTCAACAGATTTAGAATTGAAGATTCCACTTTAACTTCTTTTCCTCGTTGGGGTGTGAGCTTAAAGAAGAATCATTTGTTCGACTACCTTTTCAATCTTAATTATATACAACTTGTATACACGAGACTGTGATTGATAAACCATGTATGACTTCTAATATGAACTTCAGGATGGAGACTACCCAAGACTACAAGTAATGGCATCGTCATGCGAACAAACTTAGAACCCAATACGACTCCTGTAACCAGATCGCCCTACAGTCTAACACCCACAGAGATACGAGAACCATTCGGACGACTTAATGACTACTCATCAATGGAATTAGAAGACCAAGCTCCTCACCCTAGAGAGCTCTGATCTTATTCAACAAGAAGGTAGATGGACTGTTTCGTAGGAGCATCAACTAACGGAGATCTCGACAGGATTACCATCAGGAATCATTACCTTTGCCTCGCATATATGAGTCGATTGACCAACCGTGTGTAACGATTTACCTTTCAGAAATGGACCTGAGATCCGAATATCATCAGTTGCGAGTATTAGAGAAGGATGTCCCGAGGATAGTCTTCCAAATTGGATACGGACGCTACGAGTCCGTAGTGATACCCCTCAGATAAGACCAATGCACCCGTAGTATTCATGAACTTAATGAATAGGGTACGTCATTCTTACTTGGATCAGTTCATCATTATCTTTTGGGAAATCTCACTCTGGGAAGGCTTGATATGCTTTGCAAAGCGTGGAAAGAAAAATCCAAGATAGTTAGGACTTTCAAGATTCTTGCCGGAATCGGCCCTGTAACTCACAAATTCAATTTACTCGCGAACTCAGTAACGTATATTTTACCCTCCATGTCTCGAACTTGAAAAAGTACCTTTCCATCGGGAATTTTGTAACCCCACTCGACGAGATCGAGTTCAATGAGAGCCTCAACTTCGTGGAAGAACCGTAGTGATCATTGACCGAGAGGTCAAGCGGATGAAGCAGCGTCACATCCCATTATTGAAGGTTCGCTAGAATGCCCGGTAGGGACCTGAAATTCACTTGGGAGTGCGAGGATCAATCGATTAGGAAATATCCCCACCTCTTGACTCGATTATTCTACTCCTTTAACTAAATTCTAATTTTGGGAAAAAATTCCCTCTAACAGGGGGATCATGTGATAACCCAAAATTTTCTATCATGTTCAGTCAAACAATTCATTGAAAGTCAAACTCATTTCTACCATCTTTTAGCACAATTTGGAGTCTTTTTGAGGATTCCGAGCCTTGTACACTTAAGGGATAAGTGTTGGGGTTTATCTACTGAATCTATAGCAGAAAGAGCAAGACTTAAACACCTTGAAAAGGAGTTCACAACCACAACAATGGATTTTACGGCCGTAAACTCCATGTAGGCCGTAAACTCCCCCTATATGGTCAAGTTTTGGCCATTTGTTCCATTTCTTTCACTTCCTTGGCTGAAATCCTCTCAAGTACCATCCCAAACTTCATCCCCGATCTTCAAAGCTCGTAAGTTTATTGTCCTAACTAGTTGATATCTTACATGAACTAGTGATCTTACATGATTTCATTCATGAAATCATTCCATTTGTGTAGATCTTCAATTTTCACCAAGAACACACACTAGTGTTCTTGGCTAAAACCGACCATTCAAGCTCCTAGATCATAAGTACTCTTGATCTAACTCGTTGTACACTAGTTTTAACATGTTTAGATTTAGAAATCACAAAGAAACATGTGATCAAAGGATTTTATGGCCAAGACATGTTCTTGGGCCGTAAACCCCTATAAGTGGGGCAAAATGCACCATAGTCCCTTACCAAGCCTTGGATACTAGTCTAGATCATCTCCTTGATGTACCTAGGACCTTAAAACATCAAATTCCATGAATCATTAGAGTTTACGGCCGTAATCACATGGAGAAATGGTCCATGGGCCGTAAACTCCACAAAGGAGTGAAATGATGCCCACAATCACTTCCAAAGGCCTAAACATGAAGTAGGAATGCTTCTTTATGACTTATAGGCTTCATGACACAAAATGGTAGAAGTACCATGAGTTTATGGCTATAAACTCATGAGTTTAAAACCGTAAACTCCAAGGGAGTTGGTCCCAAGGCTGTAAACTCATAAGGAGTTTACCCTTGGACCCTAAACTCAAAACCCAAGTCCTACAACCCTTAGATTCAATCCTTAGGACGTATAGCACTTAAATCAAGTGTTTAGCATGTCTTAGGATGTATTAACTTGTCTAATTAGTGTTTTAATCACTAATTGTATGTGTACATATGTCTTCATATGTTATTAGGATCATTGTGTGTGTTTAAGTCTTCACTTAACACCAAGCACTTGTCCAACACTTCCATCCGATCCAGTCACTACAGGTGAGTTCATACCCCTTAAATAAACCTTTTAAATGTTTATAAATGCTTTTATGGGGGGGGGGAATACAAGTTTAATCATGCTAGTTAGTACATCAATCACATGTGATTAATAACTAGCATACAAATGGATTTACTACACTTTTAGCTGTTTTACCAAACACATTACTTTAAATGGCTTTCTCAAATGTTTTTACATGTTTAAAACTCTTTATCAAACTGTCCTACATACTGTATGTTTCCTTTCAAACTCTGTTACAATTGTGTTTCAAACAAAGGTTTCCTTATACATAAAACTGTTCTTATCAAACAAAATGCTTTCAAATCGTTTTACAAACTGACATCGAGTCATCATTTCTTAGTTATTAAACTTTTTAAAGTTTTTATATAACGCCCGCGTTTCCAGGCTAGGCATTATCATTTATGTAGTAGTCTAGGTTAACCAATGTAACTCTTTTGAAGTATTAATGATGAAATATTTGAGTATTATGTGAATTATGTGTTTATTTTCTTAATTATTATAATTTAATGAATTAAGAATAAAATGAGTGTCAAATTTAAAGTGTGATATTAGCCTGATATCTTTGCATGAAGATGTAGTGGTTGAAACAAGGATTTCGAAGATATAAAGAATGCCGAAATTCGAGATATAACGAAGAAGTTATGACCTCTCGAAGTTTCGCGACAGAACCGGCACGACGCTGAATGACGTAAAATATGAATTTAAGATAGAGCGATATCAAGCCTTGGTGATCTAAATGGAAATTGTAGAGTTCCTTAAACCGAGAGTGTGCATAAAAAGAACGCCCAAATCTGACTTCGTATGAGGAAGTTATGATTTTTCCAAGTTTCGACTTAGCAGTATGCAGCCCGAATCCTCGATGTGAGATAGAGTGATTTTTAGCCGAAACAATCTAAATGAGAATCGAATATCTCATCGATAGTAGTTAAACGATAAAAAGATAGGCGAAAACGGACGTCGGATGAAGAAGTTATGATTTTCTAACGGAGTTTTCCTGTCCCGACCTATTAAAAATAATATATTAATAATATATTAAAATTAAACTCAAAATTAGCCGACAGAGTCTAAACGAGAGTTGTAGAGCCTTTTCACACTTACGCGTGCATACAAATAGCATCGAAATCGGAGCTCGTACGCGAACGTTACGGATTTTACAAGTTCGGGACACAAAATCCGAGACTGACTCAGCCTCACGACATGAGGGAACCATGCTCACGATGTGAGTCTGTGAGTGATGGATTCCAGAGCCTATAACCGAGTTGTCAAGTCTATGTGTGGAGACCTGGTCGAGCTCACAACATGAGCCACCCATGCTCACAACGTGAATACATCCTATAAATAGAAGTCAATGGTTTCGGGTTTAGGTGCTCATTTCTTCTCTTCTAAGTGTCGTTACCCTGCATAATTACCTCGATAAGCCATCATGAAGCCCCGATGTTTATCCCGAGACCCGAAGCAAGTCCCAAAGCTCGAAGATCCCGGGGAGAAAAGAGTTTCTGAGCCGAAGCTCTGCCCACGAGAAGCCCGATGTGTGAAATGATTCTGGGCCGAAGAGTTTCTGAGCCGAAGCTCTATGATCCTAATTAACATATAATATCATATATATATATATATATATATATATATATATATATATATATATATATATATACATATATATATATATATCCAATTAGTCTTTAAACCACTAATAAACAAAGATAAGACACCCTAGCACATGCTAAACACCTTATATAAGTGTTATAACTTCCAAGGATTGCATCTAAGTGTTGTAGGGAAAGGCTAGTGTGTTTACGGTTCAAGGAAAACTCCATTAGGGAGTTTACGGTTTTGTAGTCACAACCAAAAGAGTTTATGGTTATAATCCCTTGAGTTTACGGCCATAAGCTCACATACTTTTGACCATTTGTTGTTTGAAGCCTTAAAAGTCCTTAGCAGCTTTTCTACTTGAAGTATGTGACTAAGGAAGGAACTAGGGCACCATTTCACTCCTATTTGGAGTTTACGATTCCCAAACCATTTTCCTTTGAGTTTACTACCATAAAATCATAACGTTTATGGTATTTTGGGGTTTTTTAAATCCTTAGCTCATCAAAGAATGGATCTATGTTAGTTACTTAAGCATAAGAAGGAATATGGTGCATTATGACACACTTTGGGGTGTTTACGGTTGTGGGAGATCCCCAAACCGTAAACACCTATAAATGGGTTAACTTGGTCATTTTCATGTGCTAAACACATCAAGGGAAAGTTCCATACTCGTTTCTAAGCATAAGGAAAGAGTTGGGAGCACTTTGGCACCCAAAATAGGGTTTATGGTCCAAGAAGATCTTGGGCCGTAAACTCCTTTTTCTTATGATTCATGAGTGATTTCTAAAATATCTAAACATGTAGTAAGATTTAAAACACTCTAGGGTAGGAGTACTTATAATCCGGGACAAAAGATGGAAGATCCTTAAGAGAGAATCGAGTTTTTCTCTAGTTGAAAATGGAACAAATTACTAAAAATGGCTAATGTGTCATATATATAGTCCATGGAGTTTTTGGTCAAAAATACCATTCGAGCCTTAAACTCCAAACTCGTGGTTTGAAACTTTTAAGATGCACAAAATACTCTAGGGCATCCTCTCTCTTGATAACTCTCGAAGTATAAATCCTGAAATACTCACCCTTATTCTAAAAAGTCTCAAAATTAACACCAACTATTCTGACTTCTATTGGCATGATATGTCCGTACATAATAGAAATTTTGGGTTGTCACATCATCCCCCCATTAGAAGGAATTTCATCCCGAAATTAGAATTTAGGTAAGGAAGTAGGCATGAATAATCGAGCCCAGAAGTTCAGGTCCTTGGTTAGCATCGTAGCGGACCTTCACTAAAGGGAAACGACTATGAATCATTCACATTATCTCTCGGTCCATGGTCACTACTGTTCTTCCACGTAGGTGAGGCTCTTGTGGACCTCGATCTCTTCGAGTGGGATTTCAAGAGTCTCGTCGGATCGATACTTTTTGCAAGTATGAGACGTGAAGAGTAGAATGTACGTTACTAAGCTCGCGGGGTAGACTGAGTTTGTGAGATACAAGGTTGATTATGGTAAGAATCTCGGAGGTCCTAACTATCTTGAATTTAGCTTTCCACGCTTTACGAAGCGTATTAAGCCTTCCCAGAGTGAGACTTCCAAATGAATTCGGTCTCTCACCTGGAGTTCCAAGGGTTTCTCTCTATTGCTTCTCTTCCGAGTCAAGGGCCACTCCCTCCTAGGTCAAAGTCGTAAGAAGTTAAGTTGCGAGGAGTTCAAAATGGAATACTATAGTAGTTCTGCAAGACCTAAAATTTGAGGAATTCCCGACAGCGTCTTCGGTGCTGACAAATTCTCAACGGTTCTAATAAATTGAAAGGGTCCTCAATAATTTCCACATCACTAATAGTGTGTCTTAGGAAATTTTGACTCTTCAATTCCAAAACTCGTATTTAGAGAACTTCGCGCAATGCTTCTCTAATCGTATTCGTTCCATGGTTTGTTGTAGGTGCTCTTTATGATTTCCTTCTTACTACGAGGGTAGATAAGTAGGTCATTTACAAGGTTAATGATGAACTGATCCAAGTAAGAACGACGTACTCTTTCCATTAAGTTCATGAGTACTACATGCGTATTGGTCCTATCCGAGGGGTATCACTACGAACTTGTAGTGTCCATATCGAGTTCGGAAGGTCATCTTCGGGACATCCTTCTCCAATACTTGAAACTTGGTGATATTCGGATCTCGAGTCCATTTCTAAAAAGTAATTTGTTTCTTGTGTTTGCTCAACCAACTCATCCATGCAAGGCAGATATAATGATTTCCAATGGAAATCTTAACGAGGTCTTCGATAGTCGATGTACTTATGATACTACTCGTCCACCTTTCTGAGGAATAAGAACGGAGCTCTCCAGGGCGAGGAGCTAGGTCTTTCTCATTCTGTTGCTGAGTAGTTCACTAAGTTGTCTGGATTGTTCTTGTATCTCTGTAGATGTTTAGAATGTAGGGCGATCTGGTTGCAGGAGTCGTATTGGGTTCTAAGTTTGTTCACATGACGATGCGATTACTCGTAGTCTTGGGCAGTCTCCGTCCTGAAGTTCATATTAGAATTCGTACGTGCTTCACAGATCACATTCTCGTGTATACAAGTCGTATATAATTAAGATTGAAAAGGTAGTCGAATAAATGCTTCCCATTTAACCTCACATTCCAAAGAGGAAAAGAGTTAAAGTGAAATCATCAATTCTAAACCTGTAGAACCTTGATTATATACCACCCTTTTGTATGCATTCTTCAGTGATAGATCAACCGTATGGGTCTTTGGATTGAACATGATGTACTGTATGAGTGCTACTTTGAGGATTTCTTCGGAAAAAAAAAAGAAACATGAGGTACTCCATGCATGAGTACTTCAGGGTTCTGATATGACGGCTTCGCTGGAAAGGCGATTTCGGAGAAAGAGATGTGCGCATGAAACTGATATTGTGAGGATCAAATTGACTCATATTGTATGATAATGTTGGAATCATATGGGAACTTAAAGACATTAGATTTGAACATAAGGCGTTACAGACAAAACACAACAGTGCAGCCTTGAACAGAGTTACAGTACTTTAGATTTACTACTAGAATATTGCTGCAAATAAGGTATACTACAAAATACAAGTATACGCAGCACGAGGGCCCCTTTACTGACGGGATCTTGCAAAAGATAAGACTCTAGTTGCACTAGTTTTAAACAGTTTATAAGTTTGTTACAACGAACGCCTTAGATACTCTAACAAAGGTCCGACGTAGTTTCTCCTGCAACTGTGATCCTGAGATTCTTCCCATCTGCGCCCGAGTTCCTTGCTATTGGACAATCCTTCTTGAGGTGCCCAATTTCACCGCATTGGTGACATACTTGGATAGCACCAATATTGGTGGTGGAAGTGAAGTGTCGAGTAGGAGTTATGGGGAATTTTTGTAATAGTGCCCTGCCTCACCACAACTATAGCAAACTAGGCTAGCTCCAGTGGTGGAGGTAGTTCTACAAAAACGAGCAATGTGCCCCCATCTTGTTGCAATTGTTGCATTGCCTTGCTCGGCAAATTCCTATATGGTGATAATTGCACCGGTCACACTTCGGGAGTGTTCCCTCATATCGTTTTACCGGTGTTGTGATGGCAGGGGTTACCACTGGTTATTGTTGCATGGCAATCCTTTGAAATCGCTTACGTTCCACTTGGGCTTGGCGTTTTTGTTTCTTGAACTCTGAGTTGTTGTTTTGGGTGTTGGAAACTGTTACTATTTGTTGATTCCTCGGATTGTTACCACGATCGGAATTGTCAACTCCTTTATCAGTCTTGTTTGTGTTGATAGCATTGTGGTTTGCAAGGACAGCTATCACGGTAGCCATCACGGCAACTGTAATTGCGGCTTGGAAAGTAGCGGCTTCCATAGGAAAGCCAGGGGTTTCGTTGTTCGGCTGACTACTTCCGGATGACGACATGATTCTGTTACGCGAAAAGAAAAGGAGTTCGTGAGCTAGTATGGTTGAACTTAGATGTAGACCGATCGTTCATGAAAAGAGTAAGAGTATGTTCTCGAAGGTTTGACCTACATCCTTGTGATGCAGACCTAGTAAAGAGTAGAAGTAAGTTCGTAGGATGGTCTCAAGACGTTTTGTCATTCAAGCTGAGGTATTAATGGTTGGAGGATAATATGATCCAATCCTTTAAAAGAGGCTTGAAGGTGAACCCGGAGTTAAATTACTATAGTCCAAAGACCTGACTAAAGCAAGTTTCAGATAGACTCTAAATGAAGGTATGATGAAAGTTTTTGAACAAAGAGTGACACAGAAGTTAGTTGACTATCAATATCATTGATGTTTAAGATGTAATAAGTTTGGGAAAAATTGACCTAGTAGTAGGTCTTACATCACATCTGGGGTGGAAAAGTCTTTGACAGCATAAAGACCTAACTAAAGTACTTACAGTACAAGGTAGTCACATAGATAAGTGCTACACAGAACATAGATAGGAACATGGTTCTTAAAAACAAAGAAGGGAAGTAAAGTATCTCCTACTGGCGACGGTCACCCCTATGGTGAACCCTTAGTTCAGCTAGTTGACGTTCCATATCAAGCAGGTATCTTTCGTATACCCTCTGACGTACTCGGAGCTCGATGACTTCGGCTCTGGTTTCAGCTAGTGCTTGCAGCAGGGTTTCATGGTCTCTCTCAGATCTCTCACGAGCATAATCAAGGTGTTTGGTGAGAAGGATATGCATTCCTCTATTGGTGTCAACTTCTACGATACGATGTAGAGCGGTCCTGCCCTAAATTTCGTTTCGGGCAACCCTACGGATCAGGATTAGTAGAACTCTGCCTGGTGTGCTCCCTTCATTTACGTTGTAGAAGCTTCGGTCTCCATTAAACGGCATAGGTTGATTTTTATCTTCGTTCCATGCTTCCAAACATTCTACCCAAGGGGGCGTCGGGCCATGAAAATCCAGATGAGGGTCAGGATTTGGAATGGGAGCTACCAGGGGTAGGTTCTCAACTTCGGGTTCAGAGTTAGCACCATCTGAAAGGTCTTCATCATGGTGATTATTCAAAGGGACCGGATGATCATTCTCTAGCTCTTCTCCAAACCATCCAGCAATGACTTTGTTCGGAAGGTCCGGGTTGCTATGGGATGGAGTCCAGCCATGTTATCTATGCGAGAATTGAGGTAAGGAAATAATCATTAGACGAATTATCTAGATAATTATTAGAAAATCTTCATTAGTTACATCACTATTTGTGAAGTGCATACCAGTTATATGTAATCAAAACCTGATAGGCCTTCGAATAAGTGACCTTAGCTCCAAATTCACAAAGAATAGGGGTAAAGCAAAATTTTCACGGATTCTAAGTCTATAATATCCTAGTTACATATAGCCTTAGTGTATCCACTTAGCAACTATCAACTTAGTAATGAAGATCCTTTTTAGTTCTCAAGTATAAAGTACTTATAGTAACACCAAATACCCCTATAGTATTTTAGGTTTATGTTCTATTGTTCTCATGGTGGTATTGCTGGTAAGATTTTAGACTTGTTGCAACCTCACAACTACACTTAGGCACATGCTAGTCAACCCTCGGATAATATAGTTGATCAGGCTATATCTTCCCAGTTTTGACTATATGTCTCTAAGTCCACTTGTGTTTCCCAACAATCGTAATTCTTTTGTACTGTCCTAGTGACACTGATTTTAGTATGAATGCAGGCACATATACTTTGTTAAATATTTTACTATTTAAAAGTATAGACTCTTGGTCAGAGTATTTTTAATCCCATTGTATTTATAGTTAGTATATCTTTTATGGGTTGATATACTTAGTTCACTATAAACAATGCTCTGATACCAATCTGTCACACCCCAAAACCATGAATGGCGGAAACGTTCTGGGGCGGAGGACGTCATGTATAGTATCACAACAATGAATAGTAGTAAACAAGCAACAACATCATCCATTGCATTAATAATATAAATTTTAATAGAAGTGTTCTGACATGTTTAATAGACACTAAAGTATGAATCAAACGTGAACGATGAGTCTTGAACGAGCTCCATCTTCTCTAAACCTTGCATCGGTACCTGTCTACTATTGACCTGATGATACAAGTTATTTTGAAAGAGAGTATCAACTTTAAATATGGTGAGATCATAAGTATTTTAGTGTCTGTAATTGTAAGAATGTGTTTATAAGAATTTATTTGTAAGATTGTATTTGTAAGTATGAGTATGTAAAAGTTTTGAATAACCTAGAAAACCCTATGCTTCCTACTGAAAGTAACCTTCTATCAAGGCATCTAGTATCTGACTGTGTCTCTTGTAAGAGTGTGTATTTTCCCAAATCTAACTATCATTAACCAAAAATATAGTATTTACATTACCGTGCATCGTGTGAATGTTCACGAAGTGAATGTAATGGGGAAATAATAACGTACTGTAGTTTTATAATAAGTGACTACTGTTGTACTAACTACCTTAAACCAAATGAAATTTAAAGTAACATGTGATCGGCCTGTATGTTGCTACCTACTCAATAGTAAAACGATGATGTAAGACGCTGTAAGAAATGACATTTGGCACCCGTAGACTTGCAAGTCCCACTATAGCAAGCAGCAAGGTGTAGGATAGTCAATCCAATATAGATTTATACGCAAACTCATACGCTCCCCAATTAAGGAGATTCTGGATACAAAAATAGTCATGGCAGGTAGTGCTACGTCTCATTTAATGTCTCACATAACTGAATGTAATGTATGCTATCTGTTGTGTATGTTCTCCCTCTGTCTAGCCTGTATGTTCTCTCTATATAGTATTGTAATGTGTTGTGTGTACTAGCTGTATTGTGTGTTCTCTCTATCTAGCAAGTATTGTAATGTTCTGTGTGTACTAGTTGTATTGTGCGTTGTCTCTATCTACAACTATTGACTCATGTGTGAGCTAACTCTTTGTAAGATTCATTGTTCTAGTATTAGTATTAGTAAAACCCTAAACTACGCCTATTGTAGCTTACTAGTAATTATGACTTGTACGTATGACCATGGGAGTATACCCTTGCTACCCAAGGGTATTGAATTGACTGGAAGAACCTTTATGACTATATATGTACACATGATATATAACTAATATTTAAACGACCTTCGGACGGATGACCGATGCCCTAAAGCCACATCCCAACAAGGTAAAGGAGATAAAGCGAGCTAGTCTTCCTAAGTCCTTTAAACATTACTTATGTAACTATACATACATAGGCATGAAATTGATAATATAAAAGTATAAAAGAAGTTTTGTAAAACCTTTGAAAAGTTTAAGAACTAAGAAAAGGTGACTTGATGTCAGTTTGTAAAACAGTTTGAAAGCAGTTTATTTGATAAGAACAGTTTAAAGTATAATGAAACCTTTGTTTTGGAAACACAATTGTAACAGAGTTTTGAAAAGAAACATTCAGTATGTAAGACAGTTTGATAAATAGTTGTAAACTAGTAAAAATGTTTTGGAAAGCCATTTGAAGTAATCTGTTTGGTAAAACAGCTAAAAGTGTAGTAAATCTATTTGCATGCTAGTTATTAATCACATGTGATTAATATAATACTAGCATGATTCAACTTGTATCCCCTCCCCATAAAAGCATTTAAAAACATTTAAAAGATAGATTAAGGGGTATGAACTCACCTGTAGCAAGTGGTTGGGATTGAACGGGTTGTATAGGATGCTAGGTGTCAAGTGAAGACTTGTACACACTCTATGATCCTAGTTAACATATAATATCACATATATGTATCCAATTAGTCTTTAAACAACCAATAAACAAAGATAAGACACCCTAGGACATGCTAAACACCTTATATAAGTGTTATAAGTCCCAAGGATTGCATCTAAGTGTTGTAGGGAAAGGCTAGTGTGTTTGGGGTTCAAGGAAAACTCCATTAGGGAGATTAGGGTTTTGTAGTCACAACCAAAAGAGTTTATGGTCGTAAAACCTTGAGTTTATGGCTGTAAGCTCACACACTATTGACCATTTGTTGTTTGAAGCCTTAAAAGTCCTTAGCAGCTTTTCTACTTGAAGTATGTGACTAAGGAAGGAACTAGGGCACCATTTCACTCCTATTTGGAGTTTACGATTCCCAAACCATTTTCCTTTGAGTTTACTACCGTAAACTCATAATTTTTATGGTATTTTGGGGGTTTTCAAGTCCTTAGCTCATCAAAGAATGGATCTATGTTAGTTACTTAGGCATAGGAAGGAATATGGTGAATTATGACACACTTTGGGGTGTTTACGGTTTTGGGAGGTCCCCAAACCGTAAACACCTATAAATGGGTTAACTTGGGGATTTTCATGTGCTAAAAACATCAAGGGAAAGTTCCATACTCGTTTCTAAGCATAAGGAAAGAGTTGGGAGCACTTTGGCACCTAAAATAGGATTTACGGTCCAAGAAGATCTTGGGCCGTAAACTCCTTTTTCTTATGATTCATGAGTGATTTCTAACATATCTAAACATGTAGTAAGCTTTAAAACACTCTAGGGTAGGATTACTTACAATCTGGGACGAAAGATGGAAGATCCTTGAGAGAGAATCGAGTTTTTCTCTAGTTGAAAATGGAACAAATGAATAAAAATGGCCAATGTGTCATATATATATTCCATGGAGTTTTTGGTCAAAAATATCATTCGAGCCTTAAAATCCAAACTCGTGGAGTTTTGAAACTTTTAAGATGCACCAAATACTCTTGGTCATCCTCTCTCCTGGTAACTCTCGAAGTGTAAATCCTGAAATACTCACCCTTATTCTAAAAAGTCTGAAAATTAACAACAACTGTTCTGACTTCTATTGGCATGATATGTTCGTACATAATAGAAATTTTGGGTTGTCACAGAAATGAAGGAGCTGATGATGCAACTTCACGAGTTATTGGACAAAGGTTTCATTAGACCTAGTTCATCGTCGTGGGGAGCTCCAGTGTTATTCTTTAAGAAGAAGGACAGGAGCATGAGAATGTGCATTGATTACAGAGAGCTGAATAAGGCAACAATAAAGAATAGATACCCGTTGCCAAGGATTGATGACCTGTTTGATCAATTTCAAGGTTCGAGTTATTTCTTGAAGATCGATCTAAGGTCGGGATCTCATCGGCTGAAGGTAAGAGAACAAGATATCGAGAAGACTGCATTCAGAACTATATATGGACACTACGAGTTCTTGGTTATGTCATTTGGACTAACCAATGCTCTAGAAACATTCATGGATTTAATGAATAGGGTTTGTAATCCGTTCCTTGATAAATTTGTGATAGTGTTCATAGATGAGATTCTGATTTACTCGAAAAGCCAAGAGGAGCATGGTAGACACTTGCAAGAAGTGTTAGATGTCTTGAAGAAGGAGAAGTTGTATGCAAAGTTCTCCAAATGTGATTTTTGGATTCGTGAAGTCCAATTCTTGGGTCACGTGGTCAACCAGGAAGGGATAATGGTTGATCCAGCAAAGATTGAAGTTGTGATGAAGTGGGAACAACCGAAAAGTCCCATGGAGATCCGAAGCTTTTTAGGATTAGTCGGATATTACCGAAGGTTTATCCAAGGTTTTTCTTCGTTTGCTACTCCATTAACAGCTTTTACCAACAAAGGAGCTACTTATGCTTAGAGTGATAAGCATAAAGAAGCATTCGAGAAGCTAAAGAAGAAACTATGCGAAGCACTAATACTTTCTCTACCTGATGGAGTTGAAGACTTCACTGTTTATAGCGATGCGTCTGGGGTTGGATTGGGTTGTGTTTTGACCCAAAGAGAAAAGGTGATAGAATATGTGTCTCGACAGTTGAAGGAGCATAAAAAGAATTACCCGACTCATGATTTGGAGTTGGCAGCGGTAGTTTTCGCTATGAAAATATGGAGGCATTACCCCTATGGCACAAAGTGCAAACTTTTCACTGATTATAAGAGTCTCCAATATCTCTTTAATCAGAAACAGTTAAATATGAGGCAACGACGCTGGTTAGAATTACTCAAGGACTACGACTGTGAGATACTTTACCACCCCGGTAAAGCTAATGTTGTCGCTGATGCTCTCAGTCGTAAAGTCAATCTTGAAAGAAAAAGGCCAAGAGCGTTGAAAATTGAAGTTGTCTCGACAATTTTGGAAAGTATAAAGAAAGCTCAAGAAGAATGACCGAAAGGAGGAACGTTTGGGTAAAACGTTAGTGTTCGGTATAAATGGTCATGGACTGAAGGTATTCCAAGATCGTATTTGGGTACCTAAGTCAGGAGGAATAAGAGATATTCTGATGGAAGAAGCTCACAAAACCATGTACTCAATTCATCCTGGCAGCACTAAAATGTATAGGGACCTGAAACCCTACTACTGGTGGACAACAATGAAGCTTGATGTTGCAAAGTATGTGGTCGAGTGTGTGAATTGTGCGAGAGTCAAGATACAACATTAGAAACCATATGGGAGTTTAGAACCTTTACCTGTACCTATGGGTAAGTGGGAAGACATTACTATGGATTTTGTCACTAACCTGCCCAGAATGAAAAGTGGTCATGACATGATTTGGGTGGTCGTTGATTGATTCACTAAGAGTGCGCATTTCATAGCAGCCAATGAGAAATGGTCTATGGAAAAGCTTGTGAATTCTTACGTGAAGGAAATTGTGAGGCTTCATGGTGTTCCGTTAACGATATTGTTAGATCGTGACAGCCGTTTCACCTCACGATTTTGGAAAAGTCTACAAGAGGAAATGGGTACCAAGTTATGTTTAAGTACAACTTACCATCCACAGACTCATGGTCAGAGTAAAAGAACAATACAAACACTTGAAGATATGCTAAGGGCATGTACCCTAGAATTCCTAGGTAATTGGGATGAACATTTACCTTTGGTAGAATTTTCCTACAACAATAGTTTCCACTCGAGCATAAAGATGGCACCTTATCAAGCTTTTTACGGATAGAAGTGTCGTACACCGTCTTGTTGGCTTAAGGCTGGAGAAAAGTAGTTTATGGGACCCAAGATGGTCCATCAGACTGCTGAGAAGTTGAAAGTGATCAGGAAAAGAATGTTAGCAGCTCAAGATCGTCAAAAGAGCTATGCTGATAAGAAGCGAAGACCGATGACTTTTGAAGTTGGACGTGGAAGGGACTTATAAGATTTGGTAAAAGGGGAAAGTTGAGTCCAAGGTTTATTGGACCGTTTAAAGTTCTTTAGAGAATTGGGAACCAAGCTTACAAGGTAGAACTACCGGAAGAACTGAATGGAATTCATAACACTTTTCATGTGTGTTCTTTGAGGAAGTTCACGGGAGAAGTTCCTGGCATAATTCCAATTTCTGAATTGAGAATTGATGAAAACAAGAGGTTAATTGAAGAACTAGAGGTAATTGTTGACCGAAAGACTAAGAAGCTTCGACGCAAGATGGTCGAATTAGTGCTTGTCCATTGGAAACATACGAATGGGTCAAATCTCACCTGGGAAACGGAGAGTGACATCTTGAGTCGCTATCCGCATTTGTTTGTTGATGTGTGATTCCGGGGACGGAATCATCCTAAGGGGGAGAGAATTCTAACGCCCTCATTTCCAGGCCAAACATTATCATTGATGTAATAGTCTAGGTTAACCAATGTAACTCTTTTGAAGTATTAATGATGAAATATTTGAGTATTATGTGAATTATGTGTTTATTTTCTTAATTATTATAATTTAATGAATTAAGAATAAAATAAGCGTCAAATTTAAAGTGTGAGATTAGCCCAATATCTTTGCATAAATATGTAGTGGTTGAAACAAGGATTCCGAAGATATAAAGAATGCCGAAATCCAAGTTATAACGAAGAAGTTATGACCTGTCAAAGTTTCGCGACAGAACCGACACGACGCTAAATGACGTAAAATATGAATTTAAGATAGAGCAATATCTAGCCTTAGTGATCTAAACAGAAGTTGTAGAGTTCGTTAAACCGAGAGCGTGCATAAAAAGAACGCCCAAATCTGACTTCTTATGAAGAAGTTATGATTTTTCCAAAGTTCTGACTTAGCAGTATGCAGCCTGAATCCTCGATGTGAGATAGAGTGATTTTTAGCCAAAACAATGTAAATGAGAATCGAAGATCACATCAATAGTAGTGAACCGATAAATAGATAGGCGAAAACGGATGTCGGATGAAGAAGTTATGATTTTCTAACGGAGTTTTCCTGTCCCGACCTATTAAAAATAATATATTAATAATATATTGAAATTAAAGTCCAAATTAGCCAACGGAGTCTAAACGAGAGTTGTAGAGCCTTTTCACACCTACGCGTGCATATAAAGAATGTCGAAATCGGAGCTCTTACGTGAAAGTTACGGATTTTACAAGTTTGGGACACAAAATCCGAGACTGACTCAGCCTCACGACGTGAGGGAACCATGCTCACGATGTGATTCTGTGACTGATGAGTTCCAGAGCCTATCAACGAGTTTTCACTTCTATGTGAGGAGACCTGGTCGAGCTCACGATGTGAGCCACCCATGCTCACGACGTGAATACATCTTATAAATAAAAGCTGATGGTTTCGGGTTTAGGTGCTCATTTCTTCTCTTCTAAGTGTCGTTACCCTGCGTAATTACCTCGATAAGCCATCCCGAAGCCCCGGTGTTCATCCCGAGACCCGAATCAAGTCCCGAAGCTCGAAGATCCCAAGAAGAAAAGAGTTTCCGAGCCGAAGCTCTTCCCACGAGAAGCTCGGTGTGTGAAGTGATTCCGGTTTCACCGAAGAATACTACTCTTAGAGCCGTACTGCTGTCCGATCATCTTCTGATCAACTGAGTGTGTGGTTACTTTCTTCTAACGCATAATTATGAAGTATTTTATACGAAATACGTGTTATGTGTATATTTTGTTGTTATATGTATGAATGTATATTCACTTTCTTTTATCTCATAGATATGATTTATTCTCTATGAACTACGTGTTATGTGTATGTGTCTCATATGTTGTTTGGATTATGTATTGAATGAGAATGCTATACAGGTTTTAAACTATGTATAAAAATATATATTTTTATCTACTAATATTTCGGGTAGAACATGGGTAGATAGTTGTGTGATAAACAGATGAGAGGCCTCGATGTTGTTTTTGATTTAGTCATCTAGCAGAGTTTAGATGATGACCACAGACTTTTCTAAACAGTCCTGTGGAACGCTAGCAGGTTCGCCACCTGTAGGGTTTAATGAACTTGGGTGTTCATTTGATGTACTCCATCTCCCTCATAGTTGCCTTATTTGACATATATTGTCGGGAAACCCCGAATGCATGTGTTGTCGCCCCGATGAAATATTCTAAGACTAGGTCCCTTGTGCTAGTTGTTTTAGGGACGTAAAGTGAGAATAACGAGAATGGGTAATTTGGTTATTGTTGGTTAGTGGAATTAAATATAATTATTTATTGTGGGTTGAAAACCCTATATGCTCACCAGGCTCCCAAGCCTGACCTACTCAGTTTATTTGTATTATAGGAAGTGGTGCAAGGGCATAAGATGGATGATTCATCAAGTTGTTTTGTTTACAAGTTTGTATATGTATATATTTGTTGAATGACTTGTAATGTTATCGTTTATGTTTTATAGTCTGTATCGGAACATGACATCCCGAGTTTTGATTATATAATGAAAATACATTTCTTGATGAAATGCTTTGGTAAATATTATTTTATCATACTTTGTTTTTGGGAACAAATTCTGCAACTCTTTCAAATCAAAAGGATTTACTCTGAAATTATTTTAAAAGCATAAATGAAAATCGGTCTTTTCTGGTCGAGATTTTGGGGATGTCACATTTTAAAAAATATCTTTTATACTTTTATATTGTCAAATGCATGCCTATATATGTATAGTTATAGAAGTAATGTTTAAAGGACTTAGGATTGCTAGCTCACTTTATTTCCTTTTCCTCGTTGGGATGTGGCCTCAGGGTATTGGTTATTCGACCGAATGTCGTCTAAATATTAGTTATATATTATGTATACATATATAGACATAAAAGTTCCATCAGTTAGTTCAGTACCTTTGGGTAGCAAAGGTATACTTCAGTTATACACATACATTACTAGTAGCTATACTAGGTAAAGTTAGGAGATACTACTTACTATTCCAAGTACAAGGAATCACACATGAGTCAGTTCATTCACGAGTCTACACTAATACAATACTTACTATATGAAGAGATACAATTACAAGAATACTAATACATTACATACTATATGAAGAGATACAATACACGATAACAGAACATACATAATAAGGTGTTACAACATGGAACAAGCACATGATCTAACTATACCAATGAATCATTAACGCATTGTTCTAAACAAAAGGTGATAATTATATTAGGTATACATGATCATATAATAATAATGTGGATGTTCACGACTTGCAATCATTGCAAGGGTCGCATTTGGTTCCCAGACTCTTTTGAAAAGGAGAGCGTTTAGTATGGGATCTAGACACCACGTTATACCTTAGTACTCATTTTAAGGCAATTAGTACAATAGTAGTCACTTATTACAAATACTACAGTACTTACACTTTACATACGACAAATACAAAAGGATACAACTCTAGTTATTATATTATTATTACCTTTACTATGTGTACATTCACATAATCGACCAGGTAGATTAGATTTGAATAATAATAGTTGTACAAGGGAAAAAACCTTCACTTATGTAGAGGTTCATACTTTCAAAACAGTCGGGTCTTGGTAGAAGGCTACTTTCAAAACAGTCGGGTCTTGGTAGAAGGCTACTTTCAAAACAGTCAGGTCTTGGTAGAAGGCTTCTTTCAAAACAGTCGAGTCTTGGTAGAAGATTACTTTTTATACTAGTAGGAAATATGGGATTTTCTAGGGTTTTCAAACGTTTACAATTACTTACAAACATTTTCGTACTTATACAAACTTTCCTTCAAACAATTACAAGTCTTTTCCTTACAGTTTTACAAATTAAAGACACATATATACTTATGAATTCACCAGCTTTATTGTTGATACTCACT
Organism: Lactuca saligna; assembly: GCF_052625555.1. Taxonomy (NCBI): domain Eukaryota; kingdom Viridiplantae; phylum Streptophyta; class Magnoliopsida; order Asterales; family Asteraceae; genus Lactuca; species Lactuca saligna. The sequence continues at coordinate 191,335,546 of NC_136419.1, read as the reverse complement.
TTCAAAATAACTTGTATTCTCAGGTCACAAATAGACAGGTACGATGACCAGGTTTTATGAAGACAGAGCGGTCAAGACTCGTCTTTTATTTTGAATATTCATTATGTTGTCTTATACTTTGAGAGAACACACTTGTATTTAAAATTATACTATTAATGCAATGGATGATGTTGTTGCTTGTTTACTACTTTGCATTGTTGTGATACTTTACATGACGTCCTCCGCCCCATAATGTTTCCACCGTTCTCGGTTTTGGGGTGTGACACGCAGAGCCTACAGCCAATCCGGACCGCTTTCGAGTCCTTCAACATAACTAGACTGCCTCACAGGACCTACAACCTATACAGAGTTCCCCGGGTATCTCGTCCTTCAGCACAAAGCAAGACTACCTCAATCCAACCACAATATGTTGACATATGAACATGTAAAACATAAACATAGAACTAGCAAATACAGATAATCATACAAATCTATCAATCAACCATATACTAGCATAACACTATCATATAACCAAGATACATAATCTAGTCGGTCGGCAATAGTGCCTTTGACCCACGAGTATAGTGAGGAAAACTCACCTTTCAGTCCAAACAACATCTGAATAAATCTCTGCTCTGAAAACCAGCTCAACCCGACACCTATTATTCAAAATATTTCCCAAGTTAAATTAATATCAAATTACCCAACATACACTTTCATCAAAATTGGTCAATCTCAATAAACCAACCAAGTCGAACCAGCCTTGTATGCGGAGCGTTCCCATCTAAACGTTGGGTGTAGTCGATCGTTAACCAAAATATGGGGACTTGACCGCGTAAGCGCAATGTACCACCTGGTACATCCAGTGTAATAACCGTCAAAATTATGGTCAAGTCAAAATCAACTAAAGTCAACAAGTCAAACCGGTCGACTCAACTAACCCTTGTGTACTAGGGCTTACGTTAGGTAATTTCTATACAACTCGCTATTCTAATGAGAAGTCTTAAATTGAAAAGTTCGTATATCTAGATTTCATTAACCTAAAACTATAGTAAGTGACGAACCAAACCGATAAAACAATGTCGCATACTCATCGGGAGTGTGTAAGATCCTTAAACATGGCTTAACAGGTCTTACGGACCTTGCGTTGTGGAGCCAAGCACTCAAAAAGGTCACAAAAGAAGCTTCTCCTAAATCTCTCCAAGAATGTGGAATCTCTCCCAAATCTCTCCAAGTATGTGAAATCTCTCCAAGTATGTGAAATCTCTCCCAAATCTCTCCAAGTATGTGGAATCTCTCCCAAATCTCTCTAAGTATGAGAAATCTCTCTAAATATGTGAAATCGCTCTCAAATCTCTCCAAGTATGTGGAATCTCTCACAAATCTCTCTAAGTATGATAAATCTCTCCAAATATGTGAAATCTCTCCAAGTATGTGGAATCTCTCCCAAATCTCTCTAAGTATGAGAAATCTCTCCAAATTTTTGAAATCTCTCCCAAATCTCTCCAAGTATGTAGAATCTCTCCCAAATCTCTCTAAGTATGAGAAATCTCTCCAAATATGTGAAATCTCTCCCAAATCTCTCCACGTATGTGGAATCTCTCCTAAATCTCTCTCAAAATCTCTCTCAACTTTTTAAAATCACTTGGGGCATCCCGACCCTCGAATTATACGAAAACAACTCGAAAACTGAAGTCTACGCGAAAAACAGCCTTAAGGAGCCGAACCCTCTTAGGAACCGAACTTGTCAGAAGCGAACTACCCTATCTCGGACCGAAGGCTCGCATAGACCAAACCCTACCTTCGCCTTTTCCTCCTACCCCTTTCGCTCCATTTCGCCTTCGGCCCAGCAGCAGAAGGGACCGAACCTCGGCCCAGTACCGAGAGGTCTCGCAGGAAGCCCTTTTTCCCCTGGTTTTCGACTAGTTTTGCATTTTAGGCCCGTTTTTAATTATTTTAACACAGGATTTTCACCCAAAACTTTATTTTAACATATAAGACCCCATATTTATTAATTAATCACGTTTTTTGGGATAAATCTTATCCAAGAAGAGTGGGTGAAGTACAAGAGGTGGAGTGTTGACTTTTCTTTAGTTAATGACACAAGCAACCACCCTCACACCCACTTCATGACCAGTCACACCACCCTTCCATCCCTAGTCACTTCATTGTACTTTTTCCATCATACTCTAGCCATAACCACATTCTAGAGGCTGGGAAAAACCCACCTCTCTCCTCACTTCATTCATTTCCTCTCATTCCACCAAAAGATCAAACTCTTTTCTCTCAACTCTCCTCTCTCAAGTTCGAGATTTCCGAGGAACTTTCCAAGACTTTTCTTCTCCATTTGGTAAGTATCTTCATCATTCCTACGATTATTTCACATCCTCCTACTCAAATCAATGAGTTCTTACACAAACTCCATCATCTTTGTGTTAGATTCTCGAATTATCAAGGCATCTTCTTAGTGTTCTTGAGTGGAACACTTCTTTTCTTCGACATTCATCCACTGAAATCACAGAAGGTGAGTTCATATCCTATATTTTCATGTTTTCTTAAGTTTTAAGGGGGGGAATATAAGTTAAAACACCAAGAACACAACTAAACTTTACCAACAGTTTTCATCATAAAAGTTTAACTCCATTCACGGACTGTTTTGGCCAACTTAAACATTTTAGTTTTCAAAACTGTATTAAGTGCAAGTAGTTCAGCTTTATACCTTTAAAATGACTACTTGCGCACCTCCATACGATTTTTCTACAATTTATGGTGATTTTTACAAAATTTCCTATCATTTCAAGAGCAAATCCGGACCAGTCTGTGATTATGGACTTTTTCACACAAGTTGGAGGTCATTAAAAATCATAATAAAATTTATGAACAAACTAGACTCATTTCTCAAACTCTCAGAATTTACGGATTCTGATTTGGACCTTTGATGATTTTTTCTATGAATTTTCTAAGAACAGTAATAGAAATGTTAACACTAGAAAAATGCTATCAACTTCATTTGCACCTTGTAACTTGTTAAGCAAGGTGTGTATCGTTATGTGAATATATGTTTTTACATTACATGTCATTTCGTCTTGGTGTATTGGCATCCATCAGAAAACAAATGGATTTTTACCTTCATAAGTATGGTAATTAATTAGTTGTTATATTGCATGTTATTTCACTTTAGTAAAAGGGTATATATACTTATCAGTAAACAAAAGGGTTTTTACCCTTACAAATACAGTAGTTAACCATAGTAAACAAAGTTATAACTATTACATTTAAACGTTTTGATAAACTATAATAGGTATGGTTTATGTTTCCACTAACACAACAAACACATTTCGGAAGGTTTTATTCCCACAGAAAAAGGTTTTACTCTCACGCACACCACACGTAAACTTGTTAACTTAAATTGTGAGATATTCTTCTCAGTACTCCTAGAGTACGGGTTAAAATTCCTGGTAGTTATAACCAAAGTCTCTTGTAGAGAGAACGTGATACTTGTGTATAGATCTATATTGGGTTTGACACCCCACACCTTGCTGCTAGCTACAGTGGAACCTGCAGGTCTACGGGTGACAAGTGTCATAACATTTTTCGACGCCTGAGAAACGTCGTGGCATGTTCATTCGGTCATAGTATGGTTATAGCGACTCACATTACGGGGATTTTTGTATAAATAAAAAGGGGTTTTATGTCGATTTAAAATCTCTTTATATGTGTGTATGTGTGTGTGTATATATATATATATATATATATATATATATATATATATATATATATATATATATATATACGGATATTACTGTACACTTTCGGTCTTGGTATTGAAGACTACACATCATTCATTACGGGATTTTCCTCAAATCAAAAAGGGTTTTATGCCGATTTAAAACCACTTTTATATCTTTAAGTATGGCAAATACTTGTTTATTCTCGGTCCTAGGATTTAGGACCGCATAACTTTTATAAGGAAAGTAATGGATTTTTCTTGGTAACAAACAACACATTAAAAAGAACGGTTTCCAAACTCTTTATTTAAAAAGCTTGTGAACTCACCAACTTAATTGTTGACATTTTTTCAAAACTACTTGTATTCTCAGGAAAACAGTGAAATAGGAAAACCAACAACGTTTTGAGGATGGGACATTAAATCGTCAAACAATTCATTTTGTCATCATAATGTAATTTATTTGAATGGTGTAACTTTTTCAATTATAGTTATGATGGCTGTATTTACTTTGATCACTATTATACTCTTTGTTGTGATACTATACATGAAGTCCTCCACCCCTGAACGTTTCCGCCATCCTTGGTTTGGGGGTGTGACTTCCAGCGTATGTAGTTGGATGCCTTCCTAAATCATTAAGTTCTTAATACTTCAGCCCTTATGTCCAAATTATAGATATAAGCCCCAAATGTTGTCTTTGACCATAAAGTTTCCAACTTTATGGCCTTGAATGGCCACTAAGTGCTTAACAATAAAAACCATAACTACTTAACCCATTAAGACCTTGTAACTCATGCATGGAAGGGAAATAATGACCAAGACCACATTTTCATGCTTTTAAACACCTCAAAACGTCTAAAAGGACAACTTAAATGGTTGGAGTAGCTCATACTCAAAATACCAAACTAATAGGACAAAAACGACACAAACTTCATGTCTAACTTAGATCTAAGCATAACTACATCAAGTTTAAAGTTTTTACCTCCAAATGATGTCAAATGGTGTTGCTATTATGGATCCAAAGAGTCCCACTCCTCCAAGATGATCTTATCTTCTTCCTCTCTCCTTCAAAGTAACCAAAACAGCGACACAAAGCTCATGAGTGCTCAAAAATGGATTAGAGTTTGTTTGTGGACGAAGGTAGGTTTGACGCTAATGAAATAAGGTAGGTTGGGAACTTAAAGATGTTTAAATAGGGTCCAAACCCTAAAAATTAGGGTTTAGGGATCATGCATGTACGCCCTGCGTACGCTAGGTATGCCTATCGTATGTGACGGTGGGCCAAAAATTACAAAAATGCCACTATGGGCCATTTTGCAACATTTCTCATACACAATGGTTAAAATACAATAAATCTTAATATTAGGGTTTAAATTAGAAATACATCATCATCGGAATATATTACACACATACACAAATGGCAATTAATGTAATTTACCATACTCTATCTTCTTATTTATCAAAAACATCCCTCTACTTGCTATATTATAAACATTCGTAAGTATAAAATTATTATAATAATAGGAATTTGCATCATATATTTGAGTTGAGAGTTGCATTTTGTTGGTGTCTTGGTAAATTAGTTGGAAAATATATATATTTTTCTATATTTAAGAAATAGATCAAATGTATATAAAAAAATAAAGTTTTCATTGAGATACGCTTTGATATAAGTGGATTTTAAATATTTTATTAATTTCTGATTTTTTTTTTTCTTTAGAATTTGTCAATTTGGCACGTGAAATTCAATCTATTACAAAATATTTTTGAAAACCTGAATAAATTGAATTTTTTTTACGTGAATAGAAGTATTTAATAAATGATATATAAAATGGTTTATGGGGTAAGTTATATATTTATCTAAGTTTTAATATTTATTATGAAAATTCATCGACTCAAACGATATTTCGCTAAAATAACTCTAGTAAACTTAATATTAATGACGTTTACGAATATACACTATGATTCCATCTTTAATCATCAACTCAAAAAGATTTGAAAAGTTTTTTTTTTAATAATCTGATCCAAAACCAATTTTCACGTGGAACCGACTGGACCGAACCGATAAAAAGAACGGACCGATTTTGATCAATTCCTAGAACTACGAACCGGCCCGGGATCCAAAAAGGGTCAAGGTCCGGTCTTGTCCTATCAACAAGTCCAAAGTACTCACCCCTACACCAGATGTTGTTCACATTTGTGATCTATAGCCAGCTAGACCACGAACGTCTTCATTGTATCTACTCGAGTTGGTCTTAAAACATGAAGAAAACTATATTGCATTGGTTCATGTAAGACATAAAAGATGGAGAACATGGGTGGAACATAACACATTCATTAGTTTCAAGGGGCGGAACAGAAACTTCATAATTAACTAAGAGCAAAATAATAATTAACAAATAGATTTTTATAAACAAATTAAAAGTAAAAAAAATAAATTAATTCTAATATTACTACTACAACATCTTTTATTTTATTTACTTATTTTGCTTGTCCTACAAACAAATTATCTATACGTATAACTTTTTTTATATTTCACAAATTTAACAAAAAAAAATATTATGTTAATTAACAATTTACGTGTAATAAACAATAACAACTCCGAATTGTTTTCATAACCTTACATAATCTCTTTTTAAATATATATAAAATTTATAATTGACTGTATCGCACGAAAATAAAAACAAACAAGACTTACGGCTAGAAAAACTCGACATTAATTTTATAAGAAATTTCTTTTTAGTTTCAATGTTTAGAAAAACAAGACTTACATAATCTATTTTATTTTTCTTTTAGTGAATTCAGGAGCAAGAGTGTAAGAGACGAAACGAGAACCTTTTAAAAGGGGTTGGCTAAAAAGACATCCTATATTGCAATATGAAAAACAACCAGACTTCTATGTTTCCAATACCAAAATAGAAAATCTATACTAATTTTCTTTATAAACTAAATTGGGAGGAACGGAAAACAATGGAAACGAAGACCATCTCTCTGTGTGTGTGTGAATTCGGGAGCACAGTGTAAGAGACGAAGGCAGAAAATACAAATAAGAAAAAAAAAAACAAACTTCTATGTCTCGAATATCAAAATATAAAATTTTGGAAATTGCAGTCAAATTGGCAAATACTTGAGAATATGGTTCACCTTTAAGAATTATAAAATATTCAAAAGTTAGGTCATTTGTTTATAGATATGATCATAGTTTTCAAAATTGCAATTCTGATCGTAAGTCTTACGATCCTACGATCTTTGGTATGAAAAACGAGTCAAATCATAAATGGATCGTATTTTGGGTAGGATCGTAGGTAAAATCGTAAGATCGTAGGTAGGATTGTAGGATCGAAATCCGATCCGATCCTATCTTCCATTGATTTTTGCAAATGAGACTTTTTTTTACCACTTTGTGTCTTTACCTTTTTTCAATTTATCATTTATTATTTTGTGTTGTGACTTATGTCTAATATTTTGAAGTTTTTATATCGTTTGAACAAAAAATGGAATGTTTAAAATATTTTTTATGTTTTAAAATTATAAATTAAAATTATGCTTTATTTTGGAGATCTTAAGATTTCGATCCCGATCTTGCAAACCTAAAAACGATCGTAAGTAGGATCCCGATTTCATAACCTTGCATATGCTCACAGTTTTTTGTGATTATCCTTAATTATAGCCACTTTATTTTTATGAATAGTATGGATTAAAATTAGAGCATCTCCTTCTAATGATTAATATTTTATAAGTTTTTCTTAAAATTAATTTATCGTTTGTCTATTCTAAATATTTTATAAAATCCTATCATATAATTTATCATCTTTTAATCATATGTCATATTTATAGAATAAAACATTACTTGACATTGAGATATAACTGAATAAAAATAACTACGTGAGTTTTTTTCTCCGAATATATAAAATATAAAATACTATCTCAATATTTTGGGTTCTTGTCAACATATCTAGATTTTGAAACGCAAAAGAGCCGAAGTGCCATCAAGTCCCTTCGAGTTAAAATGCTCATGATATTCCTTCACCGTTGTGCTTCTATATTTCACAGGATTTTCTTCAGAAATCAACTCTTTAATCGGCTCACACACCATCGATGTTTGAAGGCTTCCAGTCGTAAAGAACGATGCTAGTGACACTCTTGGGCCAATTTTATTTGCCAAAACTCTATGTTGTGCACTAAAAAACTTATCATTTGAAATTAATTGTAAAAGATCTCCAACGTTTACTACAAGAGCTTTAGGATTAGGTGGAATATCGATCCAATGATTTTGATGTAGGACTTGAAGTCCCCCAATTTGGTCTTGTAGAAGAATTGTGATGAAGGTATTGTCCGTATGCGTGCTGGTGCCGATTGCTAACTTAGGTTGCGGGCATGGAGGGTAGAAATGTCCAAGAATTGCGAGACCTTTAGCGCAACCCAATTTGATGAGGTGCTCTGCGTTGAGCTAAAGGGCTTCAGATATTAATTTGAATAAATGAATTCCGAGTTCCATTACTTGTTTTGAGTACTCCATCAAAATATCTCTACAAAAACATCACCTTTTTTTTAGAAAAACCATCTAACATGAATCATATTTGATGTCATTTTGAATTTTTTTTAAAGACTCTTATATTTCAGTATTTTACGTGAAAAATCATTTTAGAAAAACCATCTAACATGAATCCATTACTTGTTTTGAGTATTCCATCAAAATATCTCTATAATTATAACATCATTAAACTTTTTTTAGAAATACCATCTAACATGAATTATATTCAGTGTCATTTTAAGAATTGTTCAAAAGACTCTTACATTTTCAGTACTTTAACTAAAAAATCATTATATATTTTTTTTTCTAAACTTTTTAAGTAATTATTTGATCTGTAGACACATACACTTATATGGACACATTCTGGTGATCTAGTCCCATATGAAAAAAGTCAAGTCCGTAGAACACTCTAAAATGGCCAATTGTCCATTAAAAAACATCCCAATTAGTCCAAAAATAAGCATTTTTAAACGGCTAACAATTCAAATTCTAACTAGTGGAGAACTCATGCTTTGCATGGGTTGTTGTTTTTGTTTTTTTATGTCAAAATGTAAAAGTTTTGATTGTAAGTATTAAAAATGTCAAAATGACTAAAAAGACATTACTATTGGTAAGCTCAATGAGTCAAGGGAACAAAGTAGAAAAGCATTGATATTAGGAACTAAAAGTGGCAACAAACCAAAACTAATGTGGCCAAAATCCAAAATGAAAAAGTTTGATATTAGCGGTTAAAAGTGACAACAAACCAAAACTATTGTGGCTAAAATCCAAATTCCAAAACATTATTGTTGAAATGTTGTTCCATTATATATATATATATATATATATATATATATATATATATATATATATATATATATATATATATATATATATATATATATATATATATATATATATATATATATAGGGAAAAGTGAATATACCCTTAAGGGTATATAAGCTTAGGTACCCAAACTCACTATGCTACGTTGTTTCGTATCATATAATACGTTCTAATTATCCAATGTTCTTATAATTTAATTTCTAACTTGATTTACTTCCAAAATTTTTAGAATTTACACATTTATCTTCCTCTTACATAATTTCCATTTTCAACTACAATATATATAGCCTAGTAGGTGTTCGGCAAAAATATGTGATGTAAGAGAATGATAATAGTGAAATGTCGAATATCTTGAAAGAAAATCAAGTTAGGGTTGTAGTTTAACAATTTTATAATCAATATATCAAACAATAGGACGTATTATGGTGCGATTGGGTACCTAATATATATATATATATATATATATATATATATATATATATATATATATATATATATATATATATATACTACCTTATAAAAAAATCATACTATTTTTATAAATAGAATCAATATAATAATAATATTTTTTGAAGACGTTCAAATCTTTAAGCTTAAAGTGCAACCAACTATTAATATAATAATATTATAATATATATCTTACAAATGATAATGCTAGAGATACAAGTATTAAAAACACATTTAAATTAGTATTTCGTTATTTTTAGGGATTGAATTAGTATTTTCATTAATTTTGACCAAACTTGTACTCCTAAAATATCTCTTCTCTGTTATCTGGTGCATTCGAAATCTGAAACACTTCTTTTCGACAAATCGTTTGAAATTTAAAAGGTCATTCAAATTGGAGTTCCTTAATTTTTTAGATAAAATATAGTTGATTGGAAACTAATTCAAACCTTCATCTTCTTTACCTCCATGGAATCCATCACCACAATATTTTTTGGTTTTGGCATTGGACTTTTTATTTTTGTGAAACCGATCGATAATGGTGCAAGTGTTCTTAGAAATATAACATGTCTCCGAATGAAACTAATTGCTTCAAAGAAACTATTCACTGCCGCTGCTTTGCGCGGACAAACGGCTACTATATATATATATATATATATATATATATATATATATATATATATATATATATATATATATATATATATATATATATATATATATATATATATATATATATATATATATATATAGGGAAATGATCAAATGAGAACACCTAAAAGGTTGAGAACGCGAGAACAAGTATATTCATTTCTGATTCCATGTATTCATTTGTGGAGAAATGATAAATTTTTACGCATAATCAACATGAATATGTTTTTTCTCTTCAATTGAAATTAAATGCGTAAAAATTTATCATTTCTCCACAAATGAATAAATAGAATCGCAAATGAATATACTTTGTTCTCGCGTTCTCAACCTTTTTTTGTTCTCATTTGATCCTACTTATATATATATATATATATATATATATATATATATATATATATATATATATATATATATATATTTCAAAAGGCCTTTTTTTTGTAAAATTTATGTTAGTCAATTTGTACAGTTTAACTAAAATAATGACTACATGGGTATAACAATCTGTCAATTTATGTATTTTTGTTACCCTTCTTTTGTCCATAGCTACGTTACGAATATACTCTCTTTTTGTAATTTAATAGAGTTAAAAAGGAAAATTATATGACTTTTTTTAAGAAGAGCTTACACATATATACTTAATAGTGACAAATATGTATAATGGAAAATCAACTAATATGTTATCAATCGAACAAAGAATATCGGTAACCAATATGTTTGGCGCTTATGATTTACGAGCTTTAATATTAACATTTACTGAATTAGTAAAGTTTAAAGTTTTAAACTTATATTTACGTGTTCAATATTTCTCCACCGTTTTAACTTATAAACCAATGATACAAATTAATAAAATCATTTTAGAATGAATTGTTAATCTCAACCGTTAGAAAACTTTTATTCACAAAAGCTCCCATTAAAGTTTCATAATGTTCAAGAATACGAAAATTGCCATTCCCAAAACCCCCATACATGTTGCTATATAAGATTACCAACATATATCTACCAAACTTATTGGTGGTCAAAGAAATTCGTATCAACTATACTTAGTATGATAGTGGTAGTTTTTTATACCAACTATAATTAATACGGTATACGGTTTAGTAAAAAGTATCAATTCCAGTCCTATGAATACACTACTATTCTACTTATAAATTTACACATTTTGTCAACACTAAGACCTTACCTTTTGACCTTTGGTTGACAAACACCTATCTATCAAACCCCCTGATACCAATACGTCAAAGGTCATTTGGTGAAATGATGCAATTTGACAAGTTTATATATAGTTTATTTTTATTTAGCAAAAAAAAATATTTTTAATAAAATAATTGAGTAAATTACACGAATGACCTCTATGGTTTAACGTAGTCTACATGACTCATCTCTAACTTTTTTTTAACTTGTCGGTCCTCAAGTTTTAATCATATTACATGTTTGTTCTCATATTAACATTTCGTCCATTTTCACGTTTCAACCCCTCACATGTCTTGCATGCAAGGGTGCTTTTGTCCTTTCTAGTTAGACCATATTGTTGATACATTCTCGGTTCATCACATTGACAACATGATGGATGAACTTGGATATGTACAATGGCGGATCCTAAGAGGGGCTACAAGGAGGTCATGACCTCCTCGGTTTTCAAGTTTCTAACACCTTTATATATATATATATATATATATATATATATATATATATATATATATATATATATATATAATAATAAGTCAAATGTTTAGTTAATTAGCCAACCCCCACCTTTTGAGCTTGCCTTTACATGTAATATAACTTAAAAATACACTTAACCAATAATCTAAAACAATCATTCAAAAATTTCTTACTAAAAAAAAACTTATAGTATTGATAAAATCAAAAGAAACTGCATGGTATTAAGGACCTAATTAAATGTATTCTTAACTAAAGATTTGAGTTTAAAAACCATTAAGACCCAAAAAAGTTCTTTGCCAGAATGGTGAAAGGATTCACATTTCACCGAAAATAACACTGACACCCAATTGCATCTTTTCCATCGGTCTTTGTCGCTACTCGACAGACTGTCGCTTCTCCGTCATCGGACTCTTGCTTTTCCGTCGCCGCCTCTTGCTTCTCTGTCTCCAGATACTTTTCTCTGTCGACTATATCCACCTCTCCCACTCCGATCTCCTTTCCACAAGAGCAATATCTACTACTGGTAACTTTTTCTCTCTCTATCTCTTTCTTTCTCTTTCTTTCTTTCTATCACAATATGATATACCATCTAGACTCTAAAAGAACGACAAGTCTTACATATTAATTCATAACATTTTAGCTTTAATTTGTTACTTCTTGTTTTTACACAATTAGGCTGTAGGGAGTGGCTCGCACAACTCCCTCGTCGTGACCTTGCCATCAATCCTTTTCCAGGCGCCAAGCCCCTCGCTTCTTCCATGCTTGCTAGTAGCTTGACGACAGGAAAGAGAAAAAGGAGAAGAGAATAACAACAATGATTGTCCTTTTTTTTGTTTTTTTGTTTTTAAATCAAGTCTTTGAATTGCTTCTTTTCTAGAAGTTCGACCTTTGAGTACATTTATTTCTAAACATAAACTAATATCAGTATATACTGAGCATGGGAAAACCGACTTGGATAAGTACTTAGGGTGTGTTCGGTAAAAATAGTTGGTAGCAGGTGGCTTGTAACTTCTAGCTGGTAGCGTTTTGTTAAACACTACGTTAAGTAGCATTTATATTTGGAACGTTTTGTTTAAACTAAACGCTAGAAGCTTATAGTGTCAAACGAGACTTTTTGTTCAAAACGAAGCGTTTGTCAAACGCTAAAAGCTAGAAGTTCTCAAACGCTCTGTGTTGAACATGCCCTTAATGTCTCGCACCCAATCTAATATACAGTAGTTGAAATTGAATAGCCTCCAGCATGTACAAAAAAATTAAATTTGAATTGGCACGACGGTGTTACACTCACTATTGGATGAAGACCCATAAATAGTTAGGCATTAATATATACACATTATTGACGTTGACAAAGACCCACAAGTAGTTGAGCATAGGCTATGGGGAGTGGTTACTACCAACCCACAACGCCACGTCAGTTTCACTACCAACCCATTAGACATTGAAATGCTTACCACTACACAATATTCTTTTTTTGTTTTTGTTTTTGTTTTTTCATTTTTTTGTGATTAAATTAACTAAAAAACATAATTTTAAACATAATAAAATATTTTACATTACTTAAAACCCTATTATATAACTTAAATTTTAAACCTAAATTAATAAAAAAAAACATAAAAATTTAAACCTAAATTACTTAAAAAGCACAGATAATAATAATAATAATAATAATAATAATAATAATAATAATAATAATAATAATAATAATAATAATAAAGACTAGAGTGGAAGTTGTAAATTTTAAAAACCTATTTGAGAAAGAAATTAGGGGGTTTGCTTTGCTTTTAACCCAAACATAATAGGTCATAGTTTTGACAATTGTTGAAAGATGTGTTGTCTTCTTCACTTGTTCTACAGACGCATTTCATCTTCTTCACTTGAAGAGTTGCTATTTTCACATCAAGAAAGGGCTATTTTTTTAATTGCTTCCATGGAGTTCAAACGGTCAAAAAAGAAGCGAGCCAATAGGAAGCTCTGTCTTCTTCCATCTTCCAATTTGTCACACCTAGAACTACACTTGAGGCGGTATTCACGCGTATTTTGTCACAGCACCTCAGCGTCGCACATCTTCAAAGACGCCCATTCCGGGTAGCTTGATAGTGTTCATCGATTTCTTGAAGGGTCATGCTAAAAAAAACCCAATGGGGTTTTCTAATACATAGTTTTCCACACAATAAAAAATGTTTTTCTTTCTCCTTATTTTCCTCTCTCTCTTTGTCATATATATATATATATATATATATATATATATATATATATGTATATATATATATATATATGTATGTATGTATGTATGTATGTATGTATGTATGTATGTATGTATGTACATACTAGGTGTGAAACCCATGTATTACATGAGTTTAATTAAAAAAAAACAAATATAAAATTTTAACAATTTGACAAGTTTGAATTTAAAAAAAAAATGAAAAAAATTTGAATTATTAAAATTAATGAGACTTTAATGTATTGAATACATTACATATATAAATTCTTTATAATAAATACTTTACATATATATTACCTTACACATTAAATGTGGAATTTTAATTTAAAAAAATAAAAAATACAATAAAATGACAAGTGGAAAATAAAAATTTTAAAAATTCTAAAAAATGTCATGTGTCCAAATGAATGAGAAGAAGACATGTGGCAAAAAAACTTTGTTTTATTATATATATATATATATATATATATATATATATATATATATATATATATATTATTTTTCATTACTATTTATTCTCTCTTATTTTAAATAGAAAATGCAAGCGGTTTTTTATAATTCATTTAGTATTTTTTCTAACCTTATTAACTGTTTACACTAATTCTCTAATTCAATTTAAATATAAAATCTTTATATTTTTTAGACTTAACAAAAAAAAAGAGTTTATTTGATAACCACTTTAGCCTTATTTATTGTAAATATAAAATCGGTTTTAGGCTAGTAGAGTTCGATTAAATCCGAACAAGTTTTTATCAGTTTTTTGCATCAGATATACGGATTTACAGTTTAACTATTAAACAAACAATTTTTTATGATACGAACGTGACGTCTAATACGAACGTGACGTCACGTGTGATATGAAAGGGTTTTTTCTTTTAAGAATCTTGTGGATGACTACAGTCTTATTTATTTATTTTTGCATCTAAATTTGTTTGCATGTACTCAAGAAATTATGGTTGTCACATGCGTAATTGTTATGGGTTACCATGTACATAATTTTCATGGGTTACCACGTGAACATGAGCAATCACAATATTCTAGTGACGGTCAACTTATTCCACTTAGTTCGATTGATATATTTTGGAGGAAACTTGAGATCTTGCCATGTTTTCCTATCAAAGATGAAGATATTGATTTTACAAACGAACTTGAAATGGTTAATCAAACATATCAAAAGCAGTCAAAATCTAGAAAACATACTCTTTATAAAAAGTTCAAGGAGTTTTTTTCACCATCAACAACCCCATTTTTTGAACCTGCTATTCATAAGTCCAATTGTGGGTGCCCATCTGAAGGATAAGTGGTTCGATAAAACCATCGTTGATCCACCTCCCCAACAACCACTTAGGCGAAGTTGTTCAACCAAAACTAAATTTGTCGATCCATAGGTTTTTTGCTACAAAGAACCAACACAACATAGTACCTATTTCGGGAATAAATCACTTCCATACATTGATCAATTTCAAAAGTTTTTTCATTCTTACCGCTTTGGTCATATCCGTCACCTTGGAATCAACACACGCATATTGCATGCAATCGGATTTGTCAATGGTGGCCATCGGGTAAAACTTACATTAAAGGAAGGGTACCCGATGCCTTCGATTACCACTATGTTGAATTATTTCAAGTATGATTATGCATCTGAATGGGCTAAACCACACGAAAGACAATGAGTATGTACATGAGCCATTTTAGTAGTGATTGTAACCATGATCAAGTTATATTAGATGACTGATAAACTACAAATTGTTTATGTGTTATATTGTTAAATATTTAAATTAGATTACGTGTAACAATTACAGTGACGATACTATCTTCAACAAATGTCAAAAAAACATTAAGAAAATGTATTCGAACAAAATGTCAAATAAACAAAAAGAATATTATATAATATAGAGAAAACTACAATAAAGTCTCTACATATTGGCCTCATAATCGATTTAGTCAATATATATATATATTTTTATTCAATTAAGTCCCAAATACCAGTAATCATATTCAATTTAACCCTTTGACCCTGTTATCTAACTTTCAAAAATTACATTTTTGGCCTAGATTTCAAAATTTATTATAAATTTGGTCCAAAACTTACACTTTTGGCCTAGATTTTAAATTTTGTTACAAATTTGGTCCAAACTTTACTCTTTTTGTCCAAATTTTAGAATTTTATTATGAATTCATCCTAACTTTAGTTTTCTTTACAACTTTTTTTCTCAAAGAATTGTTTCTAATATGTTTTTTCTTTATAAAATCATATTTATACAAAAAAAACTTATTTTCACTTAAAAATCTTATATTTTCTATATAAAAACTTATTTTCTATATTAAAATCTTATAAAGAAAAAACATATTTCAAACAATTTTTTGAGAAAAAAAGTTGTAAAAAAAATTAAAGTTAGAGTGAATTCATAATAAAATTCTAAAATTTGGGTAAAAAGGATAAATTTTGGAACAAATTTGTAATAAGATTTAAATTCTGGGCCAAAAATGTAAATTTTGGACCAAATTTATAATAAATTTTGAAATTTTGGTCAAAAATGTATCGTTTGAAAGTTGGATGACCTGTTGACCGGGCCAAATGGTTAAATTGAATACGATTACCGGTATTTGGGACTTAATTTAATAAAAAAAATATATATAGATGCTAAGTCGATTATGCGATCAAAATGTAGAAACTTTACTCAGTTTTCCCTATAATATATTTACATAAAATTATCATAATAGAAAAAATTTAAATAACAAATATATAAAAACTAATAAATGAAATAAAATCAATAACAAATAATAACAATTATAATCTAATTTCTGAAAAAAAAAAAAAACTAATGATTATAACTTGATTAGATGAAATGACATAAAGGTGAGTTGGTTTTTTTTTTTTTTTTCAATAAACCCCACTTGAAATACAAAACAATGTTGACAATGAACTTCATGGAGATGATAGTAGCAATAACGACGAAGAAAATCTCTTAGATAAAGTTGATGTAAAGTCACAAACATGAAAGACTTCCACTTGAACATTAACAAGAATGCTGAGTGGGTTAGAGAGTCATCTAACAGAAAGGTTAGCTGAAGGTATCGAAGAAAAAGATGTTGAAATACTTGATAATAGGGTTTTGTAGTCGGAGAGTTTAGTTGGAAAGGACAAAACTACCCCTGTGGTGCAAGGCACGTCAGAGGTTTAAACCGTGAAAACAGACATAATGCTAACACATGGAACAAACCCGTAACATAATTATAAGTTGAGGACCACTGAACTTAAAAGAAGAGTTAGGACCGAGACATGTAAAGTGCCCTAAACAATAAGGACCATTCGTGTAATTTACTCTAGAAGAATTTAAATAAGACTCATCTCATGCAACAGTTATACAATGTTTTCATAACCTTACATAATCTTTTCAAAGTATATATAATTTTTTGAAAAACACTTTACTACTCGAAGATAAAAAGAAACAACACTTTTTACTCTTTTTAGAGAGATGACGATGGAAGCAAACCTGCAAGCAGAAGGCAGTTGATATGGCTGAGGAGGATTCGGAGCCATGGGGCAATAAAAAGTGTCTCTCCAATTAGTCACAGGTGCAGAGTACAAGTCGAAATTGCTGTTGTAAAGGAACTTAGGCTTCCCACTGCCATCCCTTCTTCTGTACCACTCCTTCTTCACCTCATTATCCTGTTCAAAAAACCCTAAAACACCTTTTTTCATCTCCTCCAACATGCTATCAGGGATTCCATGATTCACCATCTGGAAAAACCCCCAACTCCCCAACGCATTCTTCACTTGCTCGACCACCTCCTTTCGCCGGATTGGATCTTCGTTGATTCCGTACAGATCGATGATCGGGAGATTTAGCTCTGGAGACGGTGGCTCGCCGGAGTTTGGGTTTTCACATGAAGGTACGATCAATATATGAGGAAGGGTGGTGATTCCGGCGTCTACAAGCCCTTTGACGCCGGATTTGGTTTCATCGAACGCTGTGAGCTCGGATTTCCGATCATAATTCTGAAGGGTTGTTTGTTTCATTCTGATTTGAGTATGAAAGTATGAAATGCATGTATGATATGAGTTCATAAATTAAATAGAGTTCGAGATTGCGTTTATGTTTATGTTTTATTCTGATTTGTAGTCGAGATTTTGTTTTCATATATTCAAATGGTAAGTTATGAAGTTATTATTTTTATCTTAAAAAAGAATTACAAAAATTAGTTTTCTATTTAATCTAATGAACTTAGTATGTTAATCGTTTAAGCACCTTTCTTTACTAAAACCTACTTAACAAAATTTGTAAACATTAATACTAGAAGTTTTCATTTTAAACCAATTACAAGCCGAAAAAGAAAATATTGCAATTTTTGGATATGAGTTCATAAAATGGAGTTCGAGATTACGTTTATGTTTTTCTAATCCATTCTTTGGTATATGACGTATATGGTTTATTATTATATTATTAGAGAAAATTACAAATATATGTTAATCTTTTAATTACTTTGTGAAAAATAGTAAAAAAAAAAATAAAAATAAATAAATAAATAAAAAAAATAAAAAACCAAAATTACAAATATAGTCTTGAAAATCCCAGATGGAGTAAGCCCATTTGCGAACGTATAAATCGCTAAAGAACATTCATGCTTTAGCGACTTCTATGTTTGCAGATGTTTTTTTTTTTAATTTTTTTTAAATTTTTTCCATATAAATACCTGCAATATCTGATTAAAATCGCAGATGAACTAAGTTCATCTGCAAGTTCCTCTCCATTCCACCTGAGATTTTGCGTTTTTTTTACTACGAAATAGATATGGTTTTACTACGAAACAACCTTATTATATATAAAGTTTTGCAAAAAATTATCACTTTAATTGTTAATTTTTATAAAATTTCTTTAAAATCTTTCTAATAAAATAAATGAATATTTAGTTTGCGTTGTAACTGGTGGGAGGTAGAAAATTGTGGAAACAAATCTTGAATACGTATATCTACAGTGGCATATTTTTGAATTTGCTTTAATATTTTTTCATTATATTAGTTATAGTGATTTTGTATCTTTGATGAGAATGAAAACATGTTTGTTAGACAAATATAAAATTAGTCTTCGTTTCTCTCATACTGAATTGAATCGTTATATAACCATAATTGAAGATATGAATGTTAGAATGTTGATCAACGTAATCAAATCGATTAGAGGAAGGGATGTGCAAGTCTTTGTAGTGACTAATGAAGGTGATGCGGTTACGGAGGGTGGCGAGAGTGGAAATGAGCTGGTTGCTAACTTTTGCAGCAATAAAGGGAGCAACAATCCAATAAGTACTTTCATGACTCCTAGTGTACCTCAGTTTCATAGTGTTACTAAAAATGTTAATGTGAGGTATTCACCTATTCACTATGTGGATCCTAAAATTACAAATACATTAGTGATGATAATGTTGGTACATATCTTAATGACGTGGGTGGTTGTTGTGTTCCCCAACAAGAAGTTAAAGTTATGAATACAGTTGTAGTAGATAATAGTAAAAGAAAAAAAAATATGATTCAGAAAGATGAAAATGTACATGGTTTACGTGGATTTTGTTGATGTTGCTGATGTAGCTTTAGATATAACCGACTTAGAAAGCAATTCTGATGAACATGAGTTGGGTGATGAATGTAAAGTTAAGTTTCTCGATAACCTTTTTTACGGTATGCCCCCTGTACCAGCATTCCAATTAATGCTTGTTAAAGATATCCCATCACAAATGGTAGACATCAATCATCAAAAGATTGAATATTTTGGTATATTTAAGAACAAAGACCTTCTAAAACGGGCGATTGGAAAAACAAAATGTCTTCAAGAAGGTTTTCAGATGAAGACAAGGAGATCAACCAAATCAAGGTATGAGGTTGTGTGTGTTGGGAAAATTGTTCTTGGTTACTAAGAGCAAAAGGAATTAATAATTCTGATGGACTTCTCCAAATGAATAAATTTGTTGATGTACACACATGTTCTTCAACAATGTTGCAACCCAATCATCGACAAGCAAATAAACATGTTTTAGGTGAATATATTGTTGATGTTTTGACTGAAGATTACAGTAGAGTATATAGAGGACAATATATTATTAATGATATGAATGCTAAATTGAAAATCAATATCTCATACCATCAGGCTTAGCGTGCGAAGAAATATGCTCTGTTGTTGTTAAGAGGTACGAAAAACATTCTTTTACCAAACTTCCGACTTATTTCCACAATTTGGTCAAACATAATCCCGGCAAGGTGACACATATTCAAACAGATGGTGATGATTGGTATGAGTTCTTGTATGTCGCACTTAGTTGCTCATTTCATATTACTATATTTATTATTTTTATTTTTATTTTGGTGTACCTAACTATAATCAATTTATTTGAATAAATATACAATATATTGTAGGTACGTGCTTTTGTCAATTGTTGTAACCTGACCCTTGTAGTAGATGGAGCCCGCCTAAAGGGCGAGTTCAAAGGTACCATGTTACTTATTGTTACTAAGGATAAACAAAACCAAATATTATCGGTTGCATATTGTATATGCAAAAATGAGTGTACAAATTCTTAGATATGGTTTTTGTCACACCCCAAAACCGGAACGGCGGAAACGTTCGGGGGCGGAGGACGTCATGTTTAGTATCACAAGACATGCATCATAGTAATCAAAGTAATAAAAAGCCATTTCATTAGACAGAAAGTCTTTACAAAGTATGTGGTTCACAAAACATAGACTACGTAGCAAATAACAAAATAAGACATGAAGCTATACTGCTCCATCTTCTAAATCCCAGTGTGCATACCTGTCTATTGGTCTCCTGAGAATGCAAGTTATTTTGAATGCGTAGATCAACATTTAAGCTGGTGAGTTCATAAGATTTTAGTGATGTGAGTAAGTTGTAGAAAACTTAGTAAGTTGTAGTAAATTGTATGTTGTGTTTAGAAAAGTTTGCTTGTTCCTCCAGAATATCCTATATTTCCTGCTTTGATGAAAGATAAGTAAAAATGACTCTACAAGCCTTTCTATGAGTACTAAATGGATACAAATTATATAAAAATCAGAGTAAACAAACAATCGATTGTGTGTGTAACACCCCAAAATCACCGATTAAAAATTTCATTTTTAATTTAGATGAAAATATAAAACATCATTACAAATATTCATGATAAAAATCCATGTCTGAAAAACCGGTGACATCATAATCAGAATTCAGAGTACATCCCAGAAAATCTACAATGCGGAAAACAAAAGGCGTATGTGTGATGTGCTGCTACCGCGCCGGCTCCTTTCCCTTAGCTAAGGAAGTACCTGAAACAACAACTGAAAAACGTAAGCACAAAGCTTAGTGAGTTCCCCCACAATACCCCATACCATGCAAGCATATAACAACAACATTCAACTATGAGATACGGGCCCTTGCCCACACTCGTGAAGATACGGGCCCTGCCCACACTTCGCTTTCTGGGAGATATGGGCCATGCCCACACTCGGGAAGTTACGGGCCTTGCCCACACTTCGCTATCTGGGAGATACGGGCCATGCCCACACTCGGGAAGATACGGGCCTTGCCCACACTTCGCTATCTGGGAGATACGGGCCTAGCCCACACTCCACTCTCGGAGAGATACGGGCCTAGCCCACACTCAACCGCCAACTCATATCGTACAATTATCACACAGACAACAAGTACAGATAGCTCTATCCTACTAGCATATATCGCAATCACTCAATTAAGAGATACGGGCTCGACCCACACTCTAATACTAACGTCTCGTCTATACGGGCTGGCCTTGGTGCCTTAGACCCGTTACTACTGAAAGGAAACTTACCTCGAAATAGCTGCTGGTGTGTGTGGGAACTTACTGTCTGCTGCTGTTGCTACTCCGGAAATCCTCCGGCTGTAATTCCCACAACATACTCAATCAATCAATATTTACTGCCTTTTTGGGTGAAATGACCCTTTTACCCCTGACCATGCCCTAAGTCAAAGTTAGAGTCAACTTCCAGTTGACCCGACTCGTCGAGTTGGCTATCCAACTCGTCGAGTCTATGTCCAAATGACTATCTAGGATTCTGTTTCTACTCGTCAAGTTAGGCGTTGACTCGACGAGTTCTCCATCCAAACTGATGTTCAAGTCCTTCATCCTACTCGCCAAGTTGTATGAACAACTCGACGAGTTCATCTTCATCCGATGAACACTTATGTTGCGACTCACCGAGTTGTATGAACAACTCGCCGAGTCTGATCTTGATCTAAGGAGATTGCCTTGAACTCGCCGAGTCGGGGCATCGACTCGCCGAGTTCCATTATGGGTGAGTTTTGGCTTCCAACTCACCGAGTCCCTCCTGGACTCACCTCACGACTCGACATAACAAAAAGGGGGCAAACCCGGAGACTCGCGACTGGACTCGCCGAGTCAGATGAGCGACTCGTTGAGTTCATTCCATTCAAGAGCTAAAAATGCGATTTTGCTCGAATCCAATCCATGCCATTTGTAGATCTGGGCTCCTAGAGCATGAATAACATGTAAAGTTTCCAACTTTATGTGTAACTATCCATCTATGGGGCTTTTAGGGTTTGAAATGCACCAAAAGAGTAGATCTAAGGTTTATGTGCAATATGGGCTCATAAAGGTAGTGGATCTGAGCTCCTGGAGCTCAACTATGCTTGGATCAAGAGACCAATCAACTTATTTCGGAACATTATGCACATACAAGCTTGGGGAATGGCTCAAGAATGTCTTAAATGAAGCAATAAGCATCGAAACAAGGGAAAATGAGATATACCTCAATGGAACTGCTGAGAGAACACAATGGTGCTTGGATGGCTTCCCCTTCTTCTGGAGCTACTTCCCTCTTCTTCAAAACCTTCAAAAACACCAACAATTGCTTCAACTCTTCAAAGAACAAGCTTAAACGAGGGTTAGGAGCTCTGGGTGTGAATGGGGGCTGGCTTGGGGTGGATATGTTGCTTAAATAGGGTGCAAACCCCTGAAAAAACTTAGGGTTTCATCCAACAGAGGTGACTCGCCGAGTCGCCAACTTAAGCGTGTCCCGTGTCTCGTCCCTACTCAACGAGTTGAACCTATGACTCACCGAGTCCAAGGCTTAAAAAGGAAAAATACTCAATGAAGATTTACATACCAGGAACTAGGCACTACAAATCTCCCCCACTTATTTTAGACTTCGTCCTCGAAGTCTGCTGCTCGATCCTGGAATAGCTCGGGGTAATGCTCCATTATTTCATCCACCGGCTCCCAAGTCCACTCCGAACCCTTTCAGTGCTACCATTGCACCTTCACTAACTCCACCCTTTTGTTCCTCAAATCCTTCGACTTCCTGTCGAGGATCGCGACTGGGCGCTCAATGTAATTCAGGCTGTCATCAACCTGGATATCCTCCAACGGCAACACTGCTGAATCATCCACTAAACACTTCCACAGCTGAGAGACATGGAAAGCGTTGTGGATCTGGCTGAGCTCGACTGGCAGCTCCAATCTATACCCGGGCTACAACCCTGAACGGTCCGATAAATCTCGGGCCCAATTTGCCCTGCTTCCTGAATCGAATGATGCCTTTCCAAGGCGACACCTTCAGGAGAACCATATCCCTGACTTGGAACTCCAAGTCGGATCGACGCTTGTCGGCGTAACTTTTCTGCCAACTCTGAGCAGTCTGAAGCCTGCTCCGAACCTGCTGGATCCTCTCGGTCGTCTCGAGCACCACCTCGGTGCTCCCCATGACTCTCTGGCCAACTTCACCCCAACATAGCGGGGTTCTGCACCTCCGCCCATACAACATCTCGAATGGGGGTCGGTCAATACTCGCGTGGTAGCTGTTGTTGTATGAGAACTCAGCCAAGGGAAGATAGGTATCCCAGCTACCACCGAAATCTAACACACATGCCCACAACATATCCTCCAAAGTCTGGATGGTCCGCTCGCTCTGACCATCCGTCTGCGGGTGAAACGCGGTGCTAAAATGCAAACGAGTGCCCAACTCGTCATGAAACTTCTTCCAAAATCTGGAAGTGAATCGCCCATCTCGGTCGGATATCACTGACACCGGCACCCCGTGCCGCGACACTATTTCCCTGATGTAGATATCGGCCAACTTCTCGGCCGAGATGCTCTCCTGGATCGGAATAAAATGGGCGCTCTTGGTCAATCGATCCACGATGACCCAAATCGAATCTACTCCGTGTGCAGTCCTGGGAAGTTTTGTGATAAAATCCATCGTCATGTCTTCCCATTTCCACAACGGGATGTCCAACGGCTGCATCTTCCCATGCGGTGTCTGATGTTCGACCTTGACCTTCCTGCAGGTCAAGCACCGCTCGACGTACCATGCCACATCCCGCTTCATGCAGGGCCACCAATAATCTAGACGAAGATCCCTATACATCTTCTTCGCCCCGGGATGAATAGAGAATCGGGACTTGTGCGCCTCCTCCATCAAGATCTGGCGTACGCCTCCGTGATACGGCACCCACACCCTACGGTGTAGTGTCAATAGTCCTCGACTATCATAATCGAAGGAGGAAACCTGACCCACCACACGTTCGTTCTTCCGATGTTCCTCCTTGATAGCCTCCTGTTGAGCCTCCTGGATCTGCTCCAATAGGGGAGTCACCACAGTCATCCTCATGCACATACCCCTGATTGGTGCCGCCTTGCGGCTAAGCGCATCGGCCACCACGTTGGCCTTTCCCGGGTGGTAAAGGATCTCACAATCATAATCCTTCACCACGTCCAACCATCGACGCTGCCTCATGTTTAGATTCGGCTGATCCATAAGGTACCTCAAACTCTTGTGGTCCGTGTAAATGGTATATCGAACCCCGTAGAGGTAATGCTGCCAAATCTTGAGGGCGAAAACCACTGCCCCCAACTCCAAATCATGCATCGGGTAGTTCTTCTCGTGAGGCTTGAGCTGCCTCGAAGCGTAGGCAATGACATGCCCTCTCTGCATCAATATTGTGCCCAACCCTGAAATAGACGCGTTACAATAAACCACAAAGTCCTCCACGCCCTCTGGCAGGGCTAAGATTAGCGCCTCGCACAATCTCTATCTCAGTGTCTCGAATGCTGCCTGCTGCTCGGGTCCCCACTGAAAGACCATGGCTTTCTTCGTCAACCGTGTCAGGGGTACAGCTATCTTGGAGAAATCCTGAATGAACCTCCGATAATAGCCCACCAATCCTAGGAAACTCTGAATCTCAGATGGAGACTTCGGAACCTCCCATCTCATCACGGCCTCGACCTTGGCCGGATCGACCAGAATCCCGTTCTGGTTGACAAGGTGTCCGAGAAATTGCACATCGCGCAACCAAAACTCACACTTGGAGAACTTGGCATACAAGCTCTCCCTCCTCAGGGTCTCCAAAACCTCCCTCAGATGCTCCTCATGCTCCTCCTGCGTCTTGGAATAAACCAAGATGTCATTGATAAAGCCTATCACAGATCGACCCAACATCGGTCTGCATACGCGGTTCATGAGGTCCATGAACGCGGCAGGAGCATTGGTGAGCCCAAACGGCATCACCACGAACTCATAGTGGCCATAGCGCGTCCGAAACGCGATCTTCTGCATATCCTCCTCCCTGACCCTCATCTGATGATAACCCGAACGCAAATCAATCTTGGAGAACCAAGATGCTCCCTGAAGTTGGTCAAAAAGATCATCAATGCTCGGGAGTGGGTAACGGTTCTTCACCGTTACCTTATTAAACTCCCGATAATCTATACACATCCGGTGCGACCCGTCCTTCTTTTTCACAAACAGAATCGGGGCTCCCCAGGGTGAACTGCTCGGCCTAATGAATCCCTTGTCTAGCAGCTCCTACAGCTGCGTAGACAACTCCTGCATCTCAGGAGGAGCCAACCGATATGGTGCCTTGGCTATCGGCGCCGCACCAGGGACGAGGTCAATCCTGAACTCCACCTGTCGCTCGGGAGGTATCCCAGGAAGCTCCTCTGGGAAAACATCTGCGAAATCTCGCACCATCGGAAACTCGCTCACGGTCGAATGACCCGCCTCCCGGGTATCCATCACGTACGCAACGTATCCTGCACATCCCTGCTAAAGATAACGTCTAGCCCTCGTTGCTGAACATACAGCAGGTCCGCGCTGTGGCTTCTCGCCATGAATCACTAACTCTCCCCCACCTGGGGTCCTGACTCGCACTAGCTGCTGCGCACAATCTATCACCGCCCCATTAGGGCTCAACCAGTCCATGCCTATGATCACCTTGTTCCCACGCAACAGAATGGGAACCAAATCCACCAAGTAGCGCTCCTCGAACAACCGAAATACACATTCCCGAAATACCATCGATGCTCGCATCGATCGATCATCAGCAATCTCTACTTCTAAAGGGCAGTCCAGCATGCCCGAAGACTCAGGAAACTTCTTGCTAAGCGCAAGGGACACAAACGATCGGGATGCACCCGAGTCGAACAACACTTGGACTGGGATACCATTCACATGGAACGATCCTAACACATATACATATACCGGGTACATCTCAATATCATAACATCATATAAATAAACAAGAAGGAAAAGAATCCACATCGGGTGCTGCGCGTGCCTCCTCGGTGGTCAGCTGGAATGCTTGGCTCCTCACCACTGGAACCTCTGCCTTTCCCTGTCGGCCATCGGTGATCCGCAGGGTCGCTGGGGCTGGCGCCCTTACCAGCACTAAACCTGTCAACTGGGGGCAATTGGCCTTCTTGTGGCCCCTCTGGTTGCAGTGGAAACACAGTAACTTAGATGTCCGTATCGCCGCAACGGGAGTAGTACAATCCCTGCTAAAGTGCCCTGCCTTGTCGCACTTGTAGCAGCCTTCTGATCCCTGCCGACATGCTCCCTCATGTGTCCTACCGCATTTCCCGCAGCGGCCCGGTCCCCCTTGGCCTTTTGGCCTCCCATCTGATCCCCGGGACTTCTTTCCTGAAGTCCCAATCACCTGACCCGCCTCTGCTTTCCTCTTCCGAATGTGCTCTAAATCAATCTCCCTCTCCCTCGCCCTGGCGATCATGGACTCCAGGGTAGGGCAAGCTGAAAAGCTAACATGCTCCCGGATGTCAGCCCGAAGCATATCATGATAACGGGTCCTCCTCATATACTCGTCACCTGCATACTGGGGCACCAACAAGGCCCTCTCCCGGAACTTGGTAGTGATCTCCACCACGGTCTCAGTCATCTGCCTCATATCCAAAAACTCCCTGGCCAGCTGCTGAAGATCGACAGCCGGCACAAACTCTGCCCTGAACCTGGTCACAAAGTCCGACCAGGTCATAGCCTCGATAGCTGAGGCTCCCAACAAGTCACCCACTAACTCCCACCAGTCTCGAGCTCGATCCCGCAAACACCCTGCTGCATACCTCACCTTTGACCCCTCGGGGCAGAAGCTAGTCAGCTGTGCAGACTCGATGTCTGCAATCCATTGTCTGGCGGCAATGGGGTCTTTCACCCCATGGAAATCCGGTGCACCACTGCCCCTGAAGTCCTTAAAGGACAATGTGCAAGATCCCGACTGGACGGATGCCATGGCGCTCCTAAACGCCCTGAGGTAATCCTCCATCAACTCGATGATCCCTTCCTTGATCGACCGGAAAATAATGGGGGTCGACTCAAGGATGCCCCTGGTGATCTCAGACGCGATGAACTCACGCAGCCTCTCATCTACTGGCTCGGAACCTGATCCCGAACCTGACCCCTCTCCTGAACTGCCAACTACTGGCCTCGGGCGTAGTACCACCATTCTGAAATACAATAAATAACAATTGTTAGCGATACTAATACCCCTGGAGGGATCCTACTCGCTACAAGTTCCTCGATCTTATCTTGGCCTTCCATGGTTCGGGTACGGATCCTCTGCTTTCAGTAGTACGGGCCCATACTACCTTCCACATCTATCCGTACCTTCTTCAAGGACTGCCTTAACTCCACCAGGTCCCTTCCACTACCGCTAATCACTGCTACTCTTTATCCTAGGCTTACCCTAGGAAACCCTTGACTTCACCCAACCCAATCCTCAGTTGTTGAAGGCCTCTTGGTGATGCCAATTAACTATTACCTGAATACAATCACATGTGATGAGGCTCGGATAATTCTTCGAGTAAGGGACTCATCCCTACAACGGTTAAGACTCAAACAAGAGCTACGCAATAGGGTCAAACTCAACACTCTGAGTTTATACGACCCTGATCACATGTGACTTTAGCGTATTCACCTAACAGTTAACTCCCATCAATTCAAAGCCCACATAGCACAAAGCAAACAACATTTGGACATAAGGAAAACAATCTCAAGCAACTCTATCCTCGCAGAGAGCACTAAACTAGTATACAATTCTTTCATATACTTAAGCACATAAAACAAGCACATAAGGCATCACTCCTAGATCCTTATTCCTATTCTAGCATGCTGTTCTACAAAAGCTGATAAACATAACATAAACTTGTATGGGTATTTTGGGGAATACTTACTTGAGCACGGCCGGTTGCGTACATCACACACTTCGTTCTTTTTCAAAACTCGTTTCTTAGTTTCAAAAAAAACATTTTCTTTTAGAAAATCTTTTAATCCCTCGATTTGAGTACAAGCACCCCCAAAGGTGTGTCTGAATCCCTCAAACCAGGGCTCTGATACCAACTTGTAACACTCCAAAATTATCGGTTAAAAATTTCATCTTTAATTTAGATGAAAATATAAAACATCATTACAAACATTCATGATAAAAATCCATGTCTGAAAAACCGGTGACATCATAATTAGAATTCAGAGTACCTCCCAGAAAATCTACAATGCGGAAAACAAAAGGCGTTTGTGTGATGTGCTGCTACCACGCCGACTCCTTTCCCTTAGCTGAGGAAGTACCTAAAACAACAACTGAAAAACGTATGCACAAAGCTTAGTGAGCTCCCCCACAATACCATATACCATGCAAGCATATAAAAACAACATTCAACTATGAGATACGGGCCCTTGCCCACACTCGTGAAGATACGGGCCCTGCCCACACTTTGCTTTCTGGGAGATACGGGCCATGCCCACACTCGGGAAGACACGGGCCTTGCCCACACTTTGCTATCTGGGAGATATGGGTCATGCCCACACTCGGGAAGATACGGGTGTAACAACACAAATTTTCAAATAAAATTTTCATTTAAAATAAAGTGATTTCATTCAACCAATAGTATTTATTTCATGTTTCATATCAAATACATATATAAAATCCCCAAGATCTCAAATAGCAGCAGTGTGTATGCATCATGCCGGCGCCTTCCCACGGTCCTCGCTAGTACCTGAAACACGTACATAACAACTTGTAAGCATAAATGCTTAGTGAGTTCCCCAGTATACGACTTACACATATACGCCTTTCCAGGCCCTGACCTTCCGGTCCACAACACATTGCCTTCCGGCCCGTAAACATAATCGCCTTCCGGCCCATAACATATTGCCTTCCGGCCCTTAACATATCGCCTTCCGGCCCATAACGTATTGCCTTCCGGCCCATAAACATATACAACACATAATACATATACTCTAACACATATAACACACATATCATATATCATACGTGACCTTTCTGTCACATAACATATTGCCTTCCGGCCCATAAACATACATAGCACGCATAGCAACTACCTTTCTACTTATAGCATAAATAACACATATCATATCCGACCTTCCGGTCACACAGTCAAACCCTTCCGGGTGTAGTATAGTGAGAAGACTCACCTCGTAGTAATGTAAACTATCAATTCTTGAAACCACTCGCACTCGATCCGCCGATCTGCAGACTCCCTATAATACCATATACCCTTATTAATACTCTTATCATTCAAGACAACTGACCCTAAGAAATTACATGCAGGTCAACTCTGGTCAACGGTCAATAGTCAACGGTCAACTTGACCGGACTCGTCGAGTGCAAAGGCGACTCGGCGAGTCTAGACGTCCTTCCCAACTTTCCCTGTTGTTCCCCTTTCTACTCGTCGAGTATCCCTTTTGACCCGACGAGGTCCTCGTGGAAGAATCGCGGGGCCACCCCGACTCTACTCGCCGAGTCTGAAGAACAACTCGGCGAGTCCCAGTGAATCCTCAAGCTACTCGCCGAGTCTGAAGAACAACTTGGCGAGTCCCAGTGAATCTTCAAGTTACTCGCCGAGTCTGATCATTGGACTCGGCGAGTCCATGCCATGCAGTCGATCAACTGCTTCCTGAAATACGCATGGTCCGGAAATACGCAATCATGGGACTTTCTGGACCTCTAAACATCCTATTACTGGGGGGTATAAACGTCTGGGTAACAACATAATAACCCATCTAATCACTAAATGGGTTTCATAAACCCTAGATTCGTGTACACATCAAAATAACAGAAATGGTCCGAGTATTACCTGAAAACGCACTCTCTTTGTCCCCAAACCTCAGGACTCGATCCTCCTTGGTATTCCTTTGGCCAAAACTCTCCTTCTTCTTGCCTAACAAGTTCCTCAAAGTTCCAATAGCTTTCTCTCCTGCTCTAGACGTCCACAACGATTAGGGTTCTTCTCAATCGGCCAAAAGACGGACCATGACGGCCTAAAAGGCATTATATACGATCCAAAACCAAATGGCTAGGGTTTCTGCTGAACAGCGTCGACTCGCCGAGTCCATATCTGGACTCGTCGAGTCCAGTCGCGAACCCGCGACCAAGTCTGTGGTCCTACTCGGCGAGTCTGGCTCCAACTCGCCGAGTCCCTTCCTAAAATGCCCCAAAAATAGTTTTAAAGCAATACCTGAAATTTCGGGCTGTTACAACGGGCCCTGCCCACACTTCGCTATCTGGGAGATACGGGCCTAGCCCACTGTAACAACGCAAATTTTCAAATAAAATTTTCATTTAAAATAAAGCAATTTCATTCAACCAATAGTATTTATTCCAGGTTTCATATCAAAATACAATTAAAAGAATCCCCAAGATCCCCAACAATGGCAGTGTGTACGCATCACACCGGCGCCTTCCCACGGTCCTCGCTAGTACCTGAAACACATACATACAACTTGTAAGCATAAATGCTTAGTGAGTTCCCCAATATACGACTTACACACATACGCCTTTCCAGGCCCTGACCTTCCGGTCCACAATACATTGCCTTCCGGCCCGTAACATAATCGCCTTCCGGCCCATAACATATTGCCTTCCGGCCCGTATCATATTGCCTTCCGGCCCATAGTATATTGCCTTCCGGCCCATAACATTTACAACACATAACACATTTAATATAACACACATAGCACATACATCATACATCATACCTGACCTTTCTGTCACTTAACATATCGCCTACCGGCCCGTATAAACATACATATCATGCATAGTAACTACCTTTCTATTTATAGCATAAATAACACATATCATATACGACCTTCCGGTCTCACAGTCAAACCCTTCCGGGTGAAGTATAGTGAGAAGACTCACCTCGTAGTAATGTAAACTATCAACTCTTGAAACCACTCGCGCTCGATCCGCCGATCTGCAGACTCCCTATAATACCATATACCCTTATTAATACTCTTATCATTCAAGACAACTGACCCTAAGGAATTACATGCAGGTCAACTATGGTCAACGGTCAACTTAACCGGACTCGTAGAGTGCAAAGGCGACTCGGCGAGTCTAGACGTCCTCCCCAACTTCCCTGTTGTTCCCCTTTCTACTCGTCGAGTATCCCTCTTGACTCGACGAGATCCTCGTGGAAGAATCGCGGGGCCACCCCTACTCCACTCGCCGAGTCTGAAGAACAACTCGACGAGTTGCAATGAATCCTCAAGCTACTCGCCGAGTCTGAAGAACAACTCGGCGAGTCCCAGTAAATCTTCAAGCTACTCGCCGAGTCTGATCATTGGACTCGGCGAGTCCATGCCATGCGATCATCGGCCTCCTGAAATACGCATGGTCCGGAGACATGCAATCATGGGACTTTCTGGACCTCTAAGCATCCTATTACTGGGGTATAAACGATTGGGTACAACATAATCATCTATCTAATCACCAAATGGGTCTCATAAACCCTAGATTCGTGTACACCTCAAAACAACAGAAATGGTCAGAGTATTACCTGAAAAACATGTTCTCTGTGTCCCCAACCTTCAGAACTCAATCCTCTTGATCTTCCTTTGACCAAAACCTTTCCTCTTCTTGCCTAACAATCTCCTCAAGGTCCCAATAGCCTTCCCTTCTCCTCTAGTCGTCCACAGATGCTTAGGTTCTTCACAATCGGCCAAAAAAACGGACAAAGACGGCCTAAGAGGCGTTATATACAATCCAAACCAAACGGCTAGGGTTTCTGCTGAACAGCATCGACTCGCCGAGTCCATATCTGGACTCGTCGAGTCCAATCGCGAACCCGCGACCAAGCCTGTGGTCCTACTCGGCGAGTCAGGCACCAACTCACCGAGTGCCTTCCTAAAATGTCCCAAAAATAGTTTTAAAACAATACCTGAAATTCCGGGCTGTTACAACTCTCCCCCACTAGAACTAGACTTCGCCCTCGAAGTCTCACTCTGCGAATAACTTCGGATGTTGCTCCCGCATCTCACGCTCCGGCTCCCAAGTCATCTCCGATCCCTTCCGATGTTGCCACTGCGCCAACACCAGAGGTATCTCCTTGTTCCGCAGAACCTTGATCTTCCGATCCCTGATAGCTACTGGTCTCTCGGCGTAATTCAAGCTCGCATCCACCTAAATATCCTCTAACGGAACCACTGCCGATTCATCGGCTATACACTTCCTCAACTGTGATACGTGCAAGGTATTGTGAATCTGACCCAACTCTGCTGGCAACTCCAACCGATAAGCTACCCGACCTACCCTTGCAATTACACGAAATGGACCTATGAACCGGGGCCCCAACTTGCCCCTCTTTCTGAACCGGATCACTCCTTTCCAAGGAGAAACATTTAGGAGAACGAAGTCGCCAACCTGGAATTCGAGCTCGGACCGGCGTCTGTCCGCATAACTTTTCTGTCGGCTCTGGGCGGTCAATAATCTCTGCCTAACCTGTTGAATCTGCTCGGTCGTCTGAAGTACGATCTCTGTACTGCCCATCACTCTCTGTCCCACCTCTCCCCAGCAAATGGGAGACCGACACCTCCTACCATACAACAACTCAAAAGGTGGCATACCAATGCTCGAATGATGGCTGTTGTTGTAGGAAGACTCAGCCAAAGGCAAATGCGCATCCCAGCTACCCCCGAAGTCTAACACACATGCTCTAAGCATGTCTTCCAATGTCTGAATCGTCCGCTCGCTCTGACCGTCTGTCTGGGGATGGTATGCGGTACTAAAATGCAGTTTAGTACCCAGCTCCTCATGGAATTTCTTCCAGAACCTGGAAGTGAAGCGTACATCGCAATCTGAAACAATCGAGATCGGCACTCCATGCCGAGATACTATCTCTCTCACGTATAGCTCCGCCAACTTCTCTGCTGATGAACTCTCGCTAATGGCAAGGAAGTGTGCACTCTTCGTCAATCTATCCACAATCAACCAAATTGCATCGACTCCCCTGGCAGTTCTCGGCAATTTGGTGATGAAATCCATCGTAATCTGTTCCCACTTCCACTCAGGAATCTCCAAGGGCTGCAACTTACCATGCGGTCTCTGGTGCTCGGCCTTAACCCTACGGCAGGTCAAACACCTCTCAACGAACCAAGCGACGTCTCTCTTCATGCAAGGCCACCAATATTCCTTTCTCAAGTCCAAATACATCTTCGTAGCACCGGGATGGATCGAGTTTCGATCTATGAGCCTCCTCCATCAAAGTAGCACGCGTACCGCCCACGAATGGTACCCAAATCCGACCCTGAAACGTCAGAAGTCCTCGTCCATCCTTAACGAACTCCGAAACTAACCCAGCGACCCGCTCTTTCTTCTGCATTTCGGATCTCACAACCTCGGCCTGTGCCCCACGAATAGCATCTAATACCGGCGTCATCACCGTCAGTCTCAGACATACGTCTCGCAATGGAGTACTCTCCGCCCTACGACTTAATGCATCGGCTACCACATTAGCCTTGCCTGGGTGGTATAGGATCTCACAGTCATAATCCTTAACCACGTCCAACCATCTCCTCTGACGCATATTTAGGTTGGGTTGATCCATCAAATACTTCAAACTCTTATGGTCCGTGTATATAGTACAACGAACCCCGTACAGGTAGTGACGCCAAATTTTGAGAGCGAACACTACTGCCCCCAACTCTAAGTCATGCGTGGGATACCTCGCCTCGTGAGGCTTTAGCTGCCTCGATGCATAAGCTATCACATGGCCCCTCTGCATCAACACTGCACCCAGTCCCGAAATCGATGCGTCGCAATATACGACAAAGTCCTCCATCCCTTCCGGGAGAGCTAATATCAGGGCTTCGCACAGTCTCTGACGAAGTGTCTCGAAGGAAGTCTGCTGCTCGGGTCCCCATGAGAATGTAACACCCTTCCGGGTCAATCTGGTGAGCGGTACCGCGATCTTGAAGAAGTCTCTAATAAACCTCCGATAGTACCCCGCCAACCCAAGGAAACTCCTGATCTCGGAAGGTGACTTCGGTGCCTCCCAGCTCATCACTGCTTCCACCTTGGCCGGATCGACCAATATCCCTGCCTGATTAACAACATGTCCAAGAAATAGGACCTCCCGCAACCAGAAGTCACATTTGGAGAATTTTGCATATAACTTCTTCGACCTCAGTACCTCAAGGACCTCCCTCAAATGTCCCTCATGCTGCTCTCTAGTTCGCGAATACACTAGGATGTCGTCGATAAATACGATCACAGACCGATCCAGCATCGGCCTGCATACCCTGTTCATGAGGTAAATGAACACTGCCGGGGCATTGGTGAGCCCGAAAGGCATCACCACGAACTCGTAATGCCCATACCGCGTCCTGAATGCTGTCTTCTGGACGTCCTCATCCCGCACTCTTACCTGATGGTACCCTGATCTCAAATCGATCTTGGAAAACCAAGATGCCCCTTGCAACTGATCGAATAGATCATCGATCCTCGGTAACGGATAGCGGTTTTTGACCGTCACCTTGTTCAACTCCCGGTAATCAATACACATCCGGTGTGAACCATCCTTCTTCTTGACGAACAGAATCGGTGCTCCCCACGGCAAGCTACTCGGCCGAATAAATCCCTTCCCCAGCAACTCCTGGAGTTGCGAGGACAACTCTTGCATCTTTGGAGGTGCAAGACGATAAGGCACCTTCGCAATAGGCGCAGCCCCCGGAACCAGATCGATACCAAACTCTACTTGCCTCGCAGGAGGTACTCCCGGTAAATCCTCGGGAAAGACATCTGGAAACTCGCGCACCACTGGAACCTCCTCCACTGTCCTCAGTCTCTTGGAAGCCTCCCGCGTATCCATCACATACGCCACAAAACCTTTACATCCCTGCTGTAGGCATTGCCTCGCCCTAGCGGCCGAACAAAAAGCTGATCCCGAACGGGTACCCTCGCCGTATACCGTAAGAACTCCCCCACTAGGGTCTCGTATAGTCACCAGCTGACACTCACAGTCGATGACGACGCTAAATCGGCTCAACCAGTCCATGCCCACCATGACACAGACATCCCCCATCGCAATAGGAATTAGGTCAATCGGAAACGCAACCCCGAAAATCTCTAGCACGCATCCCCGAAGAACCTCCATAGCACAAACCACCCTCTCGGCCGCAATAGAAACGCTCAGAGGCCGACTTAACGGCTCACGACTAATGCCGATATGCTGACTAAAAGCTAACGATACAAAGGATCTACTCGCACCCGAATCAAATAACACTAGAGCAGGCATAGAGTTCACAAGAAAAGTACCTACACCTACATTAACATAAGCATAACATTTCGACTTTAAAGTAAATACGTGAATGATAGCATACTTGCCACAACATCGGGCGCAGCGCGGACCTCCTCCGCAGTCAGCTGAAAGGCTCTCCCGCGAGCCCTCGGGGCCTCGACCTTCGCCGGTCGGGTCTCAGTAGTCCTGGTAGTAGGTGTAGATCCCTGACGAAGCTGCAGGCACTCGGCCTTCCGATGGCCTGTATGGTTGCAGTGAAAGCAAACCAAAAACCCCTTAGGGCAATCCCTGGCAATGTGTCCCTCCTTTCCACACTTGTAGCAACCACCAGCTCAACACGCCCCCTCATGACCCTTGCCGCACTTCCCGCAAGTACGGCCCTTCGGACCTCCCATCCTCGAATCAGCGGACTTGATCCGCTTGGCTGCCGGCTGAGACTGAGCCGGCCGCCGATCCACCTGCCGAGACTCGGCCTCCTCCCTCGCCTGAGTCTCCAACTCGATCTCGCGCTTCCTGGCGTTCGCCTGAAGCTCAGTGAAAGTACGATAGGTGGAGTTTCACACAAACTCCCGGATATCCCTCCTCAGAACGCCCAAATACCGGCTCATCCGTGACTGCTCTGTAGATACCAGCTCGGGGCAGAACATCGCCCTCTCATGAAACTTCCGTGTGACCACTGCAACGGAATCAGTACCCTGTTTAAGGGTCAAGAACTCCTAAATCAATCGTTCCCTCTCCACCAGGGGAACGTACTCGTCCCTGAACATCTCAGTAAACCTCTCCCACGTCACCGCTGTAATCTCCGCCAGAGTGAAGTTCGCCGTCACGAACTTCTACCGATCCTTCGCTCCCAGTCGGAGCTGGTTCAAGGCGAACCGTACCCTCAGGTGCTCCGGGCATGAGCAAGTATAGAAGCACCCCTCAATGTCGGCGATCCACCTCATCGCCGCAATCGGATCCTGCATCCCATCGAACTCAGGGGGTTTCGTGTTGCTGAATTCTCGGAACAGCAACGAATCGCCCCCTTGCGGCCTGGCAGCGGCCACGGCTGTGGTAGCGGCAGCAGCTGCAGCCTCGGTCAGTGCGGCGTACCGCTCCTCGAATATCTCCATCAGCGTGGTCTTAATAGACCCAAACATCTCCGGGATCTCGGCCCGGATCGCTGCAGCTACCTCCTCCTGGATCATCTGACGAATATCCTCTTCACTCACAGTGCTCGAACTCGCCCCATGACGTGTGGTAACCATGATGTCTCTGAAATACAACATAAAATTATCAGAGACTCCATCAAGTACAATTGTACTCGATAACGCACCCTACTCAGTCTCCGATATCCAGGGATTCTTACTTGGGTCTTCCACCGACCCGGTGTCTTCGGTAGTACGGGCCCAATACTACCGACCACACCGTATCAGTATTCGTCCCAAATCTTCCTCCCCAAACCCCGAATAATGAGTACTCTACTTCTAGTATGCACTATCTACTTGCACGCTACCGAATATCTCATATAAGCAATCTCCCTAGACTAAGGCATCACAAAACAGGCCATTCTAGTCCTATCATGTATACCTAGTCTTCTAGCATGCATAACAATTCATAATTCAGTGCATAACATAACATTGTAAGGTATTCTGGGGATCTTTACCGTTCGGGCGCTGGCTGATCGTACACACTGCTCCGTTCTTGTTTACCACTTTACCATTTATAAAAATTTATGTCTTTATTAATTTAAAAGATTTTTCCTCAAATCCTCGGTTTGAGTTCAGTTACACCCGAAGGTACACCCGAATCCCTCAAACCAAGGCTCTGATACCAATTGTAACAACGTAAATTTTCAAATAAATTTTTTATTTAAAATAAAGCAATTTCATTCAACCAATAGTATTTATTCCAGGTTTCATATCAAAATACAATTAAAAGAATCCCCAAGATCTCCAACAATGGCATTGTGTACGCATCACACCGGCGCCTTCCCACGGTCCTCGCTAGTACCTGAAACACATACATACAACTTGTAAGCATAAATTCTTAGTGAGTTCCCCAGTATACGACTTACACACATACGCCTTTCCAGGCCCTGACCTTCCGGTCCACAATACATTGCCTTCCGGCCCGTAACATAATCTCCTTCCAGCCCATAACATATTGCCTTCCGGCCCGTATCATATTGCCTTCCGGCCCATAGTATATTGCCTTCCGGCCCATAACATTTACAACACATAACACATTTAATATAACACACATAGCACATACATCATACATCATACCTGACCTTTCTGTCACTTAACATATCGCCTACCGGCCCGTATAAACATACATATCATGCATAGTAACTACCTTTCTATTTACAGCATAAATAACACATATCATATACGACCTTCCGGTCTCACAGTCAAACCCTTCCGGGTGAAGTATAGTGAGAAGACTCACCTCGTAGTAATGTAAACTATAAACTCTTGAAACCACTCGCGCTCGATCCGCCGATCTGCAGACTCCCTATAATACCATATACCCTTATTAATACTCTTATCATTCAAGACAACTGACCCTAAGGAATTACATGCAGGTCAACTCTGGTCAACGGTCAACTTGACCGGACTCGTCGAGTGCAAAGGCGACTCGGCGAGTCTAGACGTCCTCCCCAACTTCCCTGTTGTTCCCCTTTCTACTCGTCGAGTATCCCTCTTGACTCGACGAGATCCTCGTGGAAGAATCACGGGACCACCCCGACTCCACTCGCCGAGTCTGCAGAACAACTCGACGAGTTGCAATGAATCCTCAAGCTACTCGCCGAGTCTGAAGAACAACTCGGCGAGTCCCAGTAAATCTTTAAGCTACTCGCCGAGTCTGATCATTGGACTCGGCGAGTCCATGCCATGCAGTCGATCATCGGCCTCCTGAAATACGCATGGTCCTGAGACATGCAATCATGGGACTTTCTGGACCTCTAAGCATCCTATTACTGGGGTATAAACGATTGGGTACAACATAATAATCTATCTAATCACCAAATGGGTCTCATAAACCCTAGATTCGTGTACACCTCAAAACAACAGAAATGGTCCGAGTATTACCTGAAAAACGTGTTCTCTGTGTCCCCAACCTTCAGAACTCAATCCTCTTGATCTTCCTTTGACCAAAACCTTTCCTCTTCTTGCCTAACAATCTCCTCAAGGTCCCAATAGCCTTCCCTTCTCCTCTAGTCGTCCACAGATGCTTAGGTTCTTCACAATCGGCCAAAAAAACGAACAAAGACGGCCTAAGAGGCGTTATATACAATCCAAACCAAACGGCTAGGGTTTCTGCTGAACAGCGTCGACTCGCCGAGTCCATATCTGGACTCGTCAAGTCCAGTCGCGAACCCGCGACCAAGCCTGTGGTCCTACTCGGCGAGTCAGGCACCAACTCGCCGAGTCCCTTCCTAAAATGTCCCAAAAATAGTTTTAAAACAATACCTGAAATTCCGGGCTGTTACACCCACACTCCACTCTCGGAGAGATACGGGCCTAGCCCACACTCAACTGCCAACTCATATGATACAATTATCACACAAACAACAAGTATAGATAGCTCTATCCTACTAGCATATATCGCAATCACTCAATGAAGAGATACGGGCTCGGCCCACACTCTAATACTAACGTCTCGTCTATACGGCCGGCCTTGGTGCCTTAGACCTGTTACTACTGAAAGGAAACTCACCTCGAAATAGCTGCTGGTGTGTGTGGGAACCGACTGTCTGCTGCTGTTGCTACTCCGGAAATCCTCCGGCTGTAATTCCCACAACATACTCAATCAATCAATATTTACTGCCATGCCCTAAGTCAAAGTCAGAGTCAACTTCCAGTTGACCCGACTCGTCGAGTCTATCTCCAAACGACTATCCAGGATTCTGTTTCTACTCGTCAACTTAGGCGTTGACTCGATGAGTTCTCCATCCAAACTGATGTTCAAGTCCATCATCCTACTCGCCGAGTTGTATGAACAACTCGGCGAGTTCATCTTCATCCGATGAACACTTATGCTGCGACTCGCCGAGTTGTATGAACAACTCGCCGAGTCTGATCTTGATCTAAGGAGATTGCCTTGAACTTGCGAGTCGGGGCATCGACTCGCCGAGTTCCATTATGGGTGCGTTTTGGCTTCCAACTCACCGAGTCCCTCCTGGACTCACCTCACGACTCGACATAACAAAAAGGGGGCAAACCCGGAGACTTGCGACTGGACTCGCCGAGTCAGATGAGCGACTCGCCGAGTCCGTTCCATGCAAGAGCTAAAAATGCGTTTTGCTCAAATTCAATCCATGCCATTTGTAGATCTGGGCTCCTAGAGCATGAATAACACGTAAAGTTTCCAACTTTACGTGTAAATATCCATCTATGGGGCTTTTAGGGTTTGAAATGCACCAAAAGAGTAGATCTAAGGTTTATGTGCAATATGGGCTCATAAAGGTAGTGGATCTGAGCTCCTGGAGCTCAACTATGCTTGGATCAAGAGACCAATCGGCTTATTTCGGAAGATTATGCACATACAAGCTTGGGGAATGGCTCAAGAATGTCTTAAATGAAGCAATAAGCATGGAAACAAGGGAAAAACGAGATATACCTCAATGGAACTGCTGAGAGAACACAATGGTGCTTGGATGGCTTCCCCTTCTTCTGGATCTACTTCCCTTCTTCTTCAAAACCTTCAAAAACACCAACAATTGCTTCAACTCTTCAAAGAACAAGCTTAAACGAGGGTTAGGAGCTCTGGGGGGGTGAATGGGGGCTGGCTTGGGGCAGATATGTTGCTTAAATAGGGTGCGAACCCTTGAAACTTAGGGTTTCATCCAACAGCGGTGACTCGCTGAGTCCAGGATATGGACTCGCCGAGTTGCTAACTTAAGCGTGTCCCGTGTCTCGTCCCTACTCGGTGAGTCGAACCTATGACTCGCCAAGTCTAAGGCTTATAAAGGAAAAATACTCAATGAAGATTTACATACCAGGAACTAGGCGCTACAGTGTGTATTTTCCCTAAGCCCGCAACCAAACAAGGAACAGGAAATGAGGCGGATGGCACACATCCCATTGGTTAGTAGATCCTTGTTGTATATAACCCTGGTGTATTCCCTTGGTACTCACGGAGTTAACTATAATATTTCCTTTATATTTGATCAAAAAATTCTTTAACAAAACCCTTATTTCTTCTAAGAAAAATAGTAACCACAGTGGTTCCCTCTATAATCACTTAGTTTATACTAGCTATATATAATCTAATATCGAACATATTGTTAATTGTGTGGATCTGCCCTAAGCACGCAACCAAACAAGGAACAAGGAATGAGGCGGAAGGCACACATCCAACTACCTATCGGGTATTAATTATATATAACCCTGATGTATAAACTAAAGTATTATAGAGTTAACCACCTAAGGTCCTTTAAGTTATGCTGGTTTAATAAAGTGGCTTAAACCCTTTTACTTGTAAGTTTCTAGTTTTGTACACCAATTGTTCTATTTGAAAACTATGTTTTGG
This sequence comes from Lactuca saligna, assembly GCF_052625555.1. Classification (NCBI taxonomy): domain Eukaryota; kingdom Viridiplantae; phylum Streptophyta; class Magnoliopsida; order Asterales; family Asteraceae; genus Lactuca; species Lactuca saligna. Next base: position 191,294,125 of record NC_136419.1, on the reverse strand, counting down.
ACTAGAAAATGTGCACTGAATTAGTATCCTATGAACTTACCCATACCTGGTACCACTTACGATGACTTAATGTATACGAAACATATATATAACTAAGATCGAATGGATAATAGGCTGGGTGAATCTGCTCTAAGCCTACAACCAAACACGGAACACGAAATGAAGTGGAAAGCACACAACTTATTATCTATTAGATACTATTAATATATATATATATATATATATATATATATATATATATATATATATATATATATATATATCCCTTGATGTATACATTAAGGAATCATAAGGTTAGCATTATGGTCCCTTTCTACCGAATGTACTAGACTTGACTGTTCTGTTTGACGTTTGAAAAGATGTAAGTTTTCCATAGTTTATAACTATCTTGACTCAAAAATAGTGTGCATTAACTTTCAAGAGGAACTGTCACAATATGAAAGTAATGGGAAATTGTAAGTATTGTAGTATTGTATATAGTAACCACTATTGTACTAACTACCTTAAATCAACTATTAATTATGGTAAAATGTGATATGTTGTAACCATAGTTGATTGAGTTAGTAAAACATGACTGTTGAAGGCGTTGAAATGGTATGAAATTCATCACCCGTAGACCTGCAGGTCCCACTATACCTAGCAGCAAGGTGTAGGACGGTTAGTCCCGTATAGATCTATACACAAATTCACGCTCTCCTTCCAGGAGACTCTGGTTACAAAACGAGCCATAGCAGTGATGTCGTGCCCCGAAGTAGTGGCTCACATTAATGTTATAGTATTCTTGTATATGTATTGTATGTACTAGTGTAGTGTATGTTCTCTCTGTCTAGTATGTAGTATGTTCTCTTGTTTCTCATCATAGTATGTTCGTTCTGTTTCTCATATTAGTATGTTCTAGTATCTAGTATGAACTGAATCTCTAAACTATACCTCTTATAGTTTACAAGTGTTTTACTTGAAAAGTTATTGAAAATACACATTTTACTACTATGTTATGCTTGTACTTCAAAAACGGAGTTTTGTTAAACTATAAAGTAACATAACTTTTAAAGAGTTTTTGAAATGTTTTGATAACTTATAAAGACATAAGAAATCTTTTGAAAGGTGTTTATAACAAAAATTTACACAATTATCATTGTGTTCAACTTGTATCCCCCCCCCCCCCCCCCAAAAGCATTTAAAACAGTTAAAAGATTCGTTATAGGGGTATGAAATCACCTGATGTGGGTGATTCCAACGAATATGTGTGTAAGGATGAGAAGTTCCACGAATGAAGTCTCGAGACTTAACGAGTCCTAATTGACATATAATGGCATATATTGACATAAATATAGTGTTTAGAAGCAACCAAATGCACGGAAACATCTCACGAGACTAGGAAACACTTTGACCAAGTGTTGGAATCACATGTGATTCATCTAAAGGGAGTGTATGGCCCAAATGAGGAGTGTGCGGCCATGGGTCTATGGCCATAGACTCATGGTAAAAGGTGCACAAAAGTTGGCTTGAATGGTGGGGATGCTTGTGGGACTATTGCTCATCAAGTCTTGAAGCTAGGATTGCATTTTGGAGGCCCTTTAGGGGTGTTTTGAGGGGTGTACAGCCACAAATGGGTGTACGGCCGTACACACCTCATGTTCATGAGTTTTGGGAATTTTTAAGGGGTTAATCTAGTGCTCTTAACAATATCTAAGCATAGGGAAAGAGTACTTATGATCTGGAGGCTTAAGAAGGCTCAAAATCACCAAGAACAAGTGTGTGTTCTTGGTGTTCTTGGTGTAATGGATAAAGATTTCAAGATCTGGCCAAAACATGATTTCAAATGAATGAAATCAAAGAATATAACTAGTTTAAGAAGTTTAACAACAAATCAAGGGAAGAACACTTACATTCTTGAAGATCTAGGCTGAAAAATCGAATGCTAGTTGAGTGAGAAATCGAGTTCTAGACTTGGGAGTGTGAAAAGGGATGAAAGGAGGCTGAGTTCTAAAATTATACACGTGAGTGTGCTGCCAGGAGAGGGGTGTGTGGCCGCGTACTCAAGTGTAAGGCCGTACATTCCTTATGTTGGAGTGTAAGGCTCGATTTTGGTGCTAGAAGTGTAGGCGACCCAATCATATACTCGAGGTTTGAATGTACTGAGATTTGAACCTTTGAACGGAATCTAAACAAGGCTAAACGATGGCAGAAACGAGTCTGACACTTATTTGACTTGACTGGCTGGGATTTACTAGGTAAGAGTTTTCGGTTTGTCACATCATCCCCCCATTAGATGGAATTTTGTCCCGAAATTAGCTTTCTTAGAAGTATTACTGGGGTTGCGCTCTTCTGATTGGCAGAATACCCACTCGTAGACTTGGCAACTTTGCCCTACTGTTCATGATAGGAATCATACTTGGTCCATCTATCATTTCCTTATGTATACAAGTCGTATATAAGTAGGATTAGTTAGACGGTCGGATGTGTGACTCTGCCCTAGGTCCAAAACCAAACAAGAAACAGGAGATAGAGTGGAAATACGCATACTAGATCTATGTAATAATAATCATATACCACCCTCTCGTATACACTGGGTAGTGATAGGTGGGTTGTATTTTTCCTTACCCTCTGTGCTCGAACTTGGTCTGCTGGACGAGTGGTATTTCGGAAAGGTCTATGGAGCATACAACGACAAGGTTTCGGAAGACAAAGTACCCTTCGCATGAGTACTTCGGGGTTTAGAGTACGAAAGACAAACTGAGGTTTAGATCTGACTATCATTACGAATGATGGAGGTTTCGTGAACTGATGGTTGAGGTGATAGAAACATATGAACTTAGTATGGTGAAGACCACGCCAACTCATGACGAAAGATAGTAACAGACTCTTTACTGAACAAAGTCTTGGCCAATTTGAAAGAAACGTTTGTTATAAGATGATGTACTTCCCTAGTGTGCTTAAAAGTGTACTCTTTGTAAATGTTCTAGTGTTTTCTGTTTTTTCCCCTGATGTTAACACTTCTACGTATCGTACCGTGATGAGGGAGTACATACAATGAAAGTGCTTTGATAATTAGGGTCGATACTTTGTACTACGATCCTCTTTGGTACCACTATAATCGCCTGTGATATATAAGTTATGAATAATCAAGATGAATAAGACAGTCAACTGAGTAACTCTGCCTCAAATCCACAACCAAAAAAGGAACAAGAATTAAGGCGGAAGCACTCACTCTAAGTCTGCAAAATCTTAGTTATGCACAACCCTATTGTACATACCCAGCCATCATAGGTTCTCTAAACGGATCTTTTAGTTCTTTTGAATACTGTGACTTGTTCCAATAATTGAGTTATTATAATTACTTTTAAGTGTTTATCCCGAGTTTTAATCTTATATAAATATAAATTAATTTTTAAAATAATTCATAGATCAAAGACGTACCGCTGCTCGTTGACGACTCCAGGGTTGATTCTCCTGTGGTGATCATCAGAATTCGTCCATCTACGCCTGAGTTCTTTGTTATGGGGCAGTCCCTTTGGTGGTGTCCAGCTTGGCCACAGCCATAACAGGCTTGGTTTTCTTCAACTCCAGGGACTTGGGAGATCGGTTGAGCCGGTGCCCTGCAGAAACGGATTGTGTGTCCCTTTTTGTGGTAGTTCTGACACTGCATTTCCTATCATACTCTGGTGTGGTGATAGTTTCACTTTCCACACTTCGAGAGGGTTCCAACATATTGACTGGTAGGTGCTGGAGTAGCAGGTGTTATGGCAGCGTACATAGTACTCGTTTGTTGCTCTTGAAGCGGTTTCCTATGTTGTCGGCTTCTTCTTCCTATTGTTCCCCAACTTTCATTTATAGTCCTCTCCCTTTGATGGCTCGAGAAAAAGGACTTCTACGCCATGGCGGACTCCATGGTCGATGAGTCGCTGGGCCAGGCGTTTGACACTATCGAATGTGGATGGGTTAGAAGACAATACATCTTCTTGGATTGGGGCAGTCAGACCCTAGATGTATCTTTCTATCTTCTTGCTCTCCAGGGTAACCATCCCAGGGCATAGTGCTGTCGGGTCGCTAAACCTATCAGTGTAGGCCATTATGTCTAAGCCGACCATCTTGAGCTCCCATAGTTCTTGTTCTAACTTTTGAACTTCGCCCAACGGGCAGTATTCCTCCAACATTAATTCTTTTAGCTTCTCCCAACCTATTGAGTTAGCCACTGATAGGTTCAGTGACATAACATGGTTGTTCCACCATGTCAGGACTCTGTTAGAGAAGGTACATGTAGCAAACTTCACTTTTCTCCCTTCTGGGCACGAACAGATTTCGAAGATCGAATCTGTTTTCTCAAACCATCGCATTAGAGCGATGACTCCACCAATTCCATTAAAGGAATTGGGTTTACAGTTCATGATGTCCTTGTATGAACACTCCCTTGGGTATCCATGAGAATCTCCGGGGTTGGCTACGTGGGTACCGCTACCATATCCGAAGGTACCACTTTCGCTGAAATGAGCTAGAGCAGTTGCCACTGCGGAGGATATCACTGCTTGGAGAGCAGCAGGATTAAATTGTGCCGTTGGATTTGGAGTTATTGGGGTATTGCATCTGTTTCATCTGCGAGGAGGCATCTTTTCTAAAAGGATACAAAGATGACATGGAATAAGTCTATAACAGCTGCATGTAAGAAAATTATCCTAACACATAATGTGAGCAGTGTTTCCACTAACTCATTAAGTTAACCAAGATTATTATTTATTAGTGTGATGCATAAGATGTTTTGGTTACTTCGGCTGATCCCTCTTTAAAAACTTCTCTTGAACTTGCTCTTGTTCCTCCTTGACTCTTCTGTTTTCTATTACGAGGAAGTGGTTACATCTATCTGGGTTTGTCGATCGAGAATGGATGTCACTAGAGAATCTATGAGATTTAAGTGAAACATTATGGGGTGATCCTTATAGTGTCCTCCTATATTTGTAAAATGTATACAATTTCTATATAATTCAAGATGAAATAGACCTTCGAATAAGTGATCCTACTCCAAAACCACAACCAAACAAGGAACAGATAGTGAAGCGCAGATCACAAATTCTAAGTCTATAAAATCTCAATTATATAAAACCTTGGGAGTATACATTGCAAGATTATAGACCTACCCGTAAGGGTCTTTTAAGTTATCACATAAGTTATTTATATAGTGCTTAAAATACTCCTATAGTATCTTAATGTAATGTACTTAGTTGTTTCAAACTTGTTATCGTGTTATAGTATCATAGAATACTCCTATCGTATTCTAACTCTATGTACTTGATCTAGAATTCTCTTAGCCTTAGGTAAGTTTTAAGACTGTTGCAACACCACTTCACTCCCAAACACATGTCGGTCACATCTAAAATGAATATAGTTGATCAAGCTATATTGATCCTCGATATGATTACATAACTGTCCAGGTTTAACCGCAGTGTTCAACCTTTAAATACTTGTGTTCTGTTCTTCTTGTGATACTTGTTCTAGTATGTATACATGTATAAGCAAGTAGGTATATTTTTATAACTTATTTTTATACTTCTAAAATATATTATTATCCAGAGAAATTAATCCCCATTGTATTTATAGTTGTATATCTTTTATCGGTTGATATACTTAGTTCACTATAAACAATGCTCTGATACCAATCCGTCACACCCCAAAATCGGAACGACGGAAACTTTCAGGGGCTGAGGCCGTTATGTTTAGTATCACAAGACATGCATCATAGTAATCAAAGTAATAAACAACCATTTCATTAAAAAGAAAGTGTTTACAAAGTATGTGGTTCACAAAACAAAGACTACATAGCAAATAACAAAATAAGACATGAAGCTATACTACTCCATCTTCTGAATCCCAATGTGTGTACCTGTCTACTGGTCTCCTGAGAATACAAGTTATTTTGAAAACGTAGATCAACATTTAAGCTTGTGAGTTCATAAGATTTTGGTGATGTGAGTAAGTTGTAGAAAACTTAGTAAGTTGTAGTAAATTGTAAGTTGTGTTTAGAAAAGTTCGCTTGTTCCTCCAGAAAATCCTCTATTTCCTGCTTTGAGGGGTGTACAACCACACATGGGTGTACGGCCATACACACCTCATGTTCATGAGTTCTGGGCATTTTTAAGGGGTTAATCTAGTGTTCTTACCAATATCTAAGGATAGGGAAAGATTACTTACGATCTGGAGGCTCAAGAAGGCTCAAAATCACCAAGAACAAGTGTTGTTCTTGGTGTTCTTGGTGAAATGGATGAAGATTTGAAGATCTAGCCAAAAAATGATTTCAAATGGATGAAATCAAAGGATGTAACTAGTTTAAGAAGTTTAACAACAAATCAAGGGAAGAACACTTACATTCTTGAAGATCTAGCATGAAAATCGGATGCTAGTTGAGAAAGAAATCGAGTTCTAGACTTGGGAGGGTGAAAAGGGATGAAAGGAGGCTGTGTTCTAAAATTATACACGTGAGTGTCCTTCCAGGAGAGGGGTGTGTGCCTCACACTCAAGTGTACGACCGTACACTCCTTATGTTGGAGTGTAAAGCTCGATTTTGGTGCTAGAAGTGTATGCGACCCAATCCTATACTCGAGGTTTGAATGTACCGAGCTTTGAACCTTTGAATGGACTCTAAACAAGTCTAAATGATGGCAGAAATGAGTCTGACACTCAATTGAGTTGACTGGCTGGGCTTTACAAGGTAAGAATTTTCAGGTTGTTACAGTTTTTTTAAAAGCTACGTGATTGCATAGGAAAAATGGAGGATCTTACAATTATATATGATAGGTCTCCGTCTATAGCGACATCTGTAGTCAACATTTTTCCACACGATCATCATAGAATATGTGGTTTCCATTTGTATTTCAACGTAGTAGCTAGATACTGGAAGAGTAAAGACACTTAAGTGAATTTTTTAAGAGGCTTGTAAAGCCTATACAGTTGATGGTTTATGAAAAGACAAAAGAACTAGTATGGAATACTTATGAAGTATAAATCAGTGTAGAGTCTATAGATGCATTATCTAGACATGCGTGTAAGGTAACGATACTGATGTTGATTGACGTTTTTCGTGCAACAATGCAACAATCGTGGTTTCAAAGACGTAACTTTGCAGGTAGTAAGTTGTAATATTAATGTTTATGTTAAATGTTATTAATCTTAACTGTGTAATTTTCTATATTTTTGTAGCGGAAGCAACAACAACACTCACCCCTTGGGCCGATGATATTGTAAAACAAAAGAAAAATACTTATACTAATTGGGATGTTAGCATGATCTCAAGTACGAAATGTGAGGTCAAAAAGGGGAGACAAAACGTCATTGTTGATTTCCAACAAATGACATGTACGTGTAGGCCCTGGAAACTTGACGACATACCTTGTGTCATGTGATAAGAGCACTAACAGTAAACAATTACCAAGACTGCTCGATGTATGCATTAAAAGCTTACCATACCGAAACATTGAGAAGAATATATGAGGAATCAATACATCCTTTACCAAAGCCATCCGAATGGGAGATCCCTGGTGATTTGATGATTGTTAGGCTACCTATAATAGATAAACGCCAGTCAGGCAGACCAAGAAACACATAACACATTCTATCACAAGGTGAGGGTCCAATTAGAAAAGAGTGTTCTACATGTGGTCAAGCAGGACACACGAGAAAGAATTATTCTAGAAGGGTGTCTAACAGTGGAGCATGTTGCATAAGAATTCCTACTATGGAAGAAACATTTAATATTGGGGCTTTTATGAGTTGTTCAAAGACCTATAACACCGATTATGATTTAAAACTACCTTAAATTGAGGAGTTGTTAATTTATTATGTATTGTAATGTTTTTATTAATTTTCTAAGATGTTGTTCTTATGCTTTTATATTTTAATTTAGTTTGAACATCATAAGAGCAGATGGATTTTTTATACATGATTTTTAAAAATACTTGGAAATTAACAGTAAAAAAACATTAATCTAAAAAATATAGCAAACCCAAGACATGCTAATCTTAAATTTTTTTAACTAATTATTAACCTCATGGAACTGCAATGGGTACTTCTCTTTCTCGATTGTTATATAGTCATCCCTAATTCTCATTTTTTCTTCAAAATGATAATTTTGCACCCTAAGATATATCATCTCTGTGTCCTTGTCAGCAAGCCATTTTTCAGTTATTGTGATAGTCTTCTTAATCTTATTTATCCATTCTTCATGCTCTTTAATTTTTTTTTATTAAGCTGTATCCATTCTTGAACTTGTTTGCATTCGATGCAATAACTTTACGACGTTGACTGAGAAGCCGAGATGACTCTTTATCCTGTTTTTTTTGTTCTTCACCTATTTTCAATTCTTGAAAACTTTCATCCGACATATATGGGCCTTCTGAAGAGGGTATAACAAAGGGGTCGACTGGATCACAGTAGTAACAATCTACTTCGTCGCATGAGCAAATTTCGAACTTTGAGGATGAACTTATAATAAAGTTGAGATTATATATAGTATTTCTAATAAGAAAACGATTGTATATGTCGTATTTATACATCCTAGTAATATGAAAATCATAGTCCAAAGGCAACCATGTCGTAGTTAGAGATGGAATTCATAGATGATTGTTTGACATGTAAGTCACTGTAGTAACCTGCAAATCGTAGTCAAACTTGGAAATGACTACACATAAATGACTACTTGACATGATAATTCATTATAGTACACAGAGATTCCACTACAGTTGTCAAGTCCTTGCTAACTCCTTTTTTTTAATCATGAATAGATGTTTAAATTATACGAAACGAACACCCATATCATCTATATGAAACGAACACCCATATTCAGAAATGGTGTCCATTGTAGCAGCTTCTTTGAATGAAGTACCTGGTTCCAGTTCTCCATGACGATGGACGACAAGTGAGATGTTGGTTGTAACATGATGTTGGATTAGCGTTAATGAGGGTCTAACACCACTAGCTCCCCTGCATTGCCTGGTAGTTGTTGAATGGACCCGCATAACAACTTTATTAAACCATGAGATGAGAGAAGCACAACACCGACTTGTAACACCGAAACTTTTGAAACAAAATTTTCATTTAAAGTAGTTTATCTCTTTAACACTTTTCATAAAAAAAATCTCCTTATGCCCTCACGTGATCCTGAGAAAACCTAAAACACATAACACAAAACACTATAAGCAAGAAGCTTAGTGAGTTCCCCAAAATATCAAATTCAACACATACGCCACTCAAGGCTACAATATAACCCTCCGGTCGGTGTGTCTCAGCGGAACCCTCCAGTTCTGTATCGTTGGACCCTCCGGTCCTATCTGTATCGTTGGACCCTCCGGTTCGGTCTATAAACTCTGCATAGCATAAATCACAAAGACATGATGCATATCATATCACATATAACATAATACTCAATGCAAGCACACAAGACCCTCCGTTCATACATAACTACCACTCAAGGTAACGTATAGTGAGAAGACTCACTTGCTACTGCTGACAGAAGAACAAGATCACGCTGCTCCGACCACCGTCACGAACTCCACCACTGAATCACCGAAACCAATAACAACCAAAATACCCCTGGAAGTCAACTGGTCAACTCTTAGTCAGAGTCAAAGTCCTCAGTCAAAGCCAACCCTCCTGACTGACTTTACTCGTCGAGTCAACCCCCTGACTCATCGAGTCCCCATGCTCTGAAACTCCCATAACACGAATCAACTTGCCGAGTCCCACAACTCTGAGCCAAACCGTACTCAACTCACTGAGTCATCCCTTGACTCACCAATTGTCAGCTTAACTAGAAAAGGTTAGGACCTCAAGACTAGACTCGTCGAATTCAAGAACAAACTCGCCGAGTCTAAGGCTATCTTTAACCAACTCGCCGAGTTTCTTCCTATCTTCATGCAACTCGCCGAGTACACCCATGCGACTCGCCGAGTACCACTAGCTCTTAACCCATACAGAGGCTTTCCAAGCCATGCAGGGTCTCCAATCCATAGATCTACTCTTATACAAGCTATCCACCACGTAAAGTGGCAAACTTTACCTGAATCCAACTAGATCTAAGCATAATACACTCTTGGGCTAAGGTTTGGGGCTAAAAGACTTCATTATCAACTCTTGAACAGGGACTTTATGCTCTTTTGGATCATCACGATTGTAGATCTGAGGTAGAAACCTCAGATCTAACCTCCAAGCTCAAGATAGCACTAGATATACACCCAAAAATCCCACAAATGATAGATCTAGATGGATAACAGCTCAATCAACGAATCATTACTTCAAAAGAAGGCTCCAACAGAAGAATAAGTCAAAACCTTGAAAAGCCCCTTGTTCTAAGCCTCTTAATCTTAAAAGATCTCTTGAACAAACACTCCTTCAAGATCCAAATGTTCTCTAATTCTCTCATAACGAATATTAGGGTTTCTAGACTTTTAGGGAGAGTAAAGAGGCTAGGGAGAGGGTATTATGTTCTTTATATAGGGCCAAATCCTTGGGATTAGGGTTTTCTCCACACAGCACCAACTCGCCGAGTCCAGCCACCGACTCACCGAGTTGGCCACTAGACACGCGACCAGAATTACGACCCTACTCGCCGAGTCTACCCTTGGACTCGCCGATTTGATCATTCACAGTTTCACTTTAAACCCTGAACTTTGCACCCTTGAACTCGGGATGTTACAATTCTCCCCCACTTAAATTAGGCTTCGTCCTCGAAGCCTGTGGCAACACAAGTCCAGAAACTACTCTCGCAATGCACCACTTGGGATTAACCAAACCAGGTTCCTCAAAACACTACCACCGAAACCCACAACCTAACTCTTCCCCTGCAGTGTCCTGACCACCGCCTCATTCTCTAATACCCACACTTATCAACTGAGTACCACTCCATGATACTTCACTCACTCCAATCCACAACGATCGCTTGACCCTTACACATCTAGACATCACCCTGGACCACCGGCTCCTGAATCGGTACCAAAATGCTATCCCTTTCCTTGATTAGCATAACCTTTATCGAATTCACTCTCGGGAATCATCCGCTTTCAATCCGAATCCAACTCTTTTCTTTCTGTGCTGACAAGATGACCCATCCTCCAGCTGATGAACAACTCTCTCTTGAGCTCTCCTCTGCAATCGCATTCATATGTTGAGCCTGTTCTACATCCTCGGGTTGGAAAAACCCGACATTCTGACGATACCATCAAACATCCCTAGGATGAATTAACACTATATACATAACCTCCTAATCACAACCGTACTTAAATCCAAGGCTCTATCCTTGCATTTCTTCTGAAATCCTCTGGTTCTAAACCATCATAGATTCTTCCGCAACCTCAACAGACACCCAACCCGGATGCGCTTCCATACCACTGGCACAGACACAGTGTTCAACCACCCTACTCTTAATCATCCATTTTTACTAATGCTTTCACTTCTGTGAACCAACACTCCTCCCGGAGTTACCTACCTTTCTCTTTCCTTTCCCAAGGAAATCTACTTCTCAACCTTGCCACTTCAGACAGGTGCCACGATGCTCACACCCCACTCTACACAATCCCCCGTAGACTAACCGCTACTCCATGTATCGAACATGCTCTAAATTTGCACGCAAGGACTCTCGGGTCCATGCACCACCTCTTCGCAACAAATGGGGGTCCAACACCTCCTCCTATACAACAACTCAAATGGTGGTATACCAATGCTCGAATGATGGCTGCGTATAGGAAAAGTCATTCAAGAGTAACTGCCTGTCTCAACTCCCTTCTAAATCTAATACACATGCCTGAAGCTTGTCCTCGAGCGTCTGAATCGTCCACTCGCCCTGAAGTGTCCTCAGACATCACCATGATAAACTCTAGCTCATTTCTCATATCCCACTTCGATACTGAGTACCAGGTCTACTTTTGACTCCATAGTTGAACCTCCAAAGATCATCTATAACATGATCCAAAATATCTCACTAGCTTCCTCCCCGTGACCACTATCTCGGCCAGTGACTCACAAGTCACGAAATTCTCTTTTCCATATACGAGAATACAATCCAACCGAGGATCGAGTCAACTCTGACCTCCAGTTCCGCCCTTGGTTCAACCACTAGGCTCCAAAAACTCTATACTAAGGCTACTCAAGCCTAAAACTCTTCTGAATCATACCCTGATCGGGGTACATTCCAACATCACACTCTCTTTCCATCTAGTGAGTATTACGGCTCCTCGCAATAAGACGATAGCCTCTGACTAGTGATTACTATGGCTCCCCGTAGCATCACAACACCCCATACTCTCATTCTCACCCCAACGACACACTACGCCCACTAACTCATGCTCCATAGACTATTATAGATAGCTACACACACTTGCTCCACATATACATCACAGACTCCGGTGGCAACCGCTATAACAAAATACCTTCCTCTACGGAGATCCACTTTGTTAAATAATCCCTCTTGATGCCAATACCCGAAGGGATCCCACTGGAACTGAAAATACATGATACACCACTAGTCGTCCCAACTCAAGATTCTAAATAACTCCAAAATCAGAACATTATACCCGGTCATCACAGAACATCGTTACAGAACATCACGATGTCCTGCCTTAACCACTGATCTCCTACTCCCAGCACCATATAGATACAACAACACATTTCCTCTGAACTCCATAAATAATTCCTCATTTTACCCAATGCGCAACTTCAGTGAATTCAAACACTCAATTGGAATACAAAGAAGGCACTGACGCTTCAAAGCATGCTGATGATCCTCCGAAACCCTTTCCCCTACTACTCAAAATCCAAGCAAGTATACACATACCGGCCCTGGAGTTGGCCGCTTGATAATATTCTATCCACTTTAAAAAGGCATAAATAATCCATACTTCGACCCAGAAGTCCTCGAGTGCCCATACCATCGACACGGGTCTTCCCTTTGAAACGGCCCTGGCCACCACCGGATTCCTGACCATTGGCCAACTGCCGAGGAGACACCCATCCTTTCTCAGACACATCCCACATGCATTATCTTGCTCTGCACCTTTCTTTGATCACTAATGACCCCGGCATCATGAATTCGAGCTGCAGATTTTTGTATCCAACCCTTACCCTCTCTTGCACAAATCTCTGGTTCCCTCAATAAAATACCCGGTTCTCCCCTACTTAGGGTTCGAACCATCACCAATTGACGCACACACTATCCCACAGACTATTTCCACTAGTAATATTGCACCTGCCCTTCGAAGGTGCTACGCAATGAATGATAATCTCCTTTAAAGAGATCAAGCAACCTTTAATACCCTAAATCTCCAAAGAAATCCTCAGGAATTTCTCATCACGACTGCCTCAAGCCGTTCAAAGCATCATACCATCCCAATACCTATCATTTCAATTGTCCAATACTATCACTGACTCTTAGAATAAAACAATAAATCATCATACTCCTCATCCTCAACTTCTCAACTCCCATCCCATCACGTGAGTCATCACGAGAATAGGGACTCCACTACCATACTCAATACCCATCATAGACATAATAGCCACCGCTATGATATACTCGTCTGGATTACCCGCTGATACCGCTACCACATGCCCTATTATACCCAATTACAGTGTAATGTGGTCCTTGACCATCTCAGTTCCCACTGACTACCTGCTCATGGACTCATTTCTCCGTGGCAGACCTGCTACCTGCTATACTGGTGGAAAATCGACATCAATGTCAACCCGCAGGGTTTTACTCCTATACCCCAAAACTGAAATCTCACGTTTCTCCTGTTTCCCACAGAAACATAAATAGCACCCATCAGGTTACAGAAGGTGACATCTCCTCCATTGACTGATCGCTCACTCAGGCCGCAATCCCCCATAAATGCCTTCTCTACAAATCGCCAAGTCTTGCGACTACATTTGACATCTTACCAATAATACTCTGAAATGTTCCAGATCTCCCTCTCAAGGGATGCCTTTACATACTCAATCATGGCCCTCAGGCCTAAAACTCCATCGCGTCCAAACTCTACCAATCAATCCTGATCGGACAACCGGAGAATCACAAGCATCAATTGCTAAGAACCATGGTACTCAGCCCCTGACATCTCTTCTCAATCTGCTACGATGTATGTGTTGGATAAGGTGTCTAAGTCCATAACTATTTCTGGTATGTACTTGACCCGACCCGGCATGGTCCATTTGGGTTGCATGGCACCATGCAATTGGATAGACTAAATGAGAGAAATAACACTTGGAGATTATTAATATATTATAAGTTCTAATATATTAATAATATTATTTGATTAGTTTGATCAAGAATTAATTTAGAATTAATTATGTGATCAAAAGATAACTAATTAAATATATGGGTTGATTATGCAAATCATCCATATCTTGTATAGTGGGCTAAGAGGCTCCATGGATTATCAAGTTGGGTTTCACCCATAGGATGCTCCATGGATGCTCCATGGGAGTTACAAACCCATGGGTCATGGAAATGAAGAGTCATGACACATTAGGGTTTAACCCTAGATGTGTCAACACTATATAAGAAACTTGTTCTCCACCTAAAATCGGCTACACTAAGAAACAAGAGGGCTTGGCCGATTTTTGAGATGTGTGTTCTCCCATAAGTTCTTCCAAGAGCATTTGGTGTTGTGTGAAGCATTTGAGGCATCACACTTGGGGTGCTAGGCTCACAAGGTTTCAAGGAACACAAACAACAACAAGGTAAGTTATTCTATCTATACTTTAAGGAAAAAGTGTTCCCCATGTATGCTAGATAGGAATATAACCTTGGAATTCAACTTTGCATGATAATTAGACAAACATAGATCCAAGGTTATTAGGGTTGCATGTACACTTAGGAAGTGTTAGAATGCTCAAAACCATCAGTGGTATCAAAGCCTAGGCTTGTTTGCTCTTATTTGTGCTTAAAAGTTGAAAAAGAATCGGAAATCTTGCTGTCTGCGAATGGACTCGTCGAGTCTATAGGGGGGACTCGTCGAGTTCATGTGCATCTTCAACCAACTCGGCGAGTAAAGTTCATGCACTCGGCGAGTAGGGTCGATTGACTGCAGAATTTCGATTTAGTTGCTGGAAATGAATTATAAACATTACCCTAAACGTTTTTGGTACTTGAAAAACTTGTTTTAGATGGTGTAATGTCTTTGATAATTCATTTACAACAACTAGTTATCAAAATTACAAAGTTTTAAGTGTAATTTTTGATTTATGAATAAGTTCATATTCATGTTCTTGTTCTTATGATGTTTTAGATGATCATAAGAATTATTTGTAACCTATGTGGTAGTTTAATTCTTGATCATAATGTGTTTTAATGGAGTCCAAAACTTGTCCTCAAGTTATGGTAAACCAAGAGTCACACTTGAATTAAAAACCATTAAAAACAAACACAAGAGTTAGAAAAATGAAGAGTCTTCATTTTATTACTCTATTAAACTCATAAGTTACAAGAAATGAAAAGTTTTGAAAGTTACAAAACTTGCCCTCAAGTTTTGGAACAAGTAAAGTTAAGTTAAAAACTTTAAGTTCCAACCTCTAGAATTTTAAAAGTTAAAATTCAACCCTTATACTTATATTATGATGATTTAATAATTATATATATATATATATATATATATATATATATATATATATATATATATATATGTATAAGAATAAAGTCGTCTTACCGCTAGTACGCCTCATTCACGAAGCCGGTCTATAAGGTGGGTATAAGGTTGTTGCCTATAAAATGGTGACTTAATGGGTGTCTACTCTCACCCACCGCTTGCTTGACTGGTGGAGGGTCGTTAGCCGAACGGGTAAGACAAGGACTTATAAACTCTCATTCAAAGTATGATGAATATTATAAAGTAACTAAATGTTTTATTAAATTCCCAATCTTAGTTACTTTAGGAAAATGTGAATAAGGTGCTAATCCATGAAATTACACTTTACACTTTGTCTAAGTCGTTGGTGGAGCGTGTGTGGTTAACCGGCACACTAACGTGGACTTAACAGGGTAGGTAAAGGGTGACTTAAGGTTTATTATAGTATCCGTGGAGCGTGTGTGGTTTACCGGCACATCGATTGAGTGATAAACTTTAAGGGTACCAAGTGATTTGCATGGTTACTTCACACCTCGTTTTGTGATCCTCGGTATCCCAGTCACAAAACCTGGAGGGCACTCTCGAGATTGAAACATGCCTTTGAAAAGTTCATTGAATCTCAAAGAATCTAGGAATTTCTAAGAACCAATTATAAAACCTAATATCTTATATTTCGGTTTTCGTGGTGGAAATTGGTGAATCGTCATTCACCTACCTTTCAAATATGGTATAGCTTAGATTACGGCATACCTCTTCTAAGTTATATTATATTGTGATTGGATCCTAGCCTTAATATTACATTTGGGTGTTTTATTAAGGACTCTCTTAAATCTATACTAAGCTTTTTCTCCTCTTTCAGATGTCTTCAAATAATGCTTCTGGCTCGAATCCTAATGGCTCCTTTACTCTTATGAGTATGTGTGGGAAAGTCACCTTTGATGGATCCAACTTCATTGAATGGATCAGAAACATCAGGATGATTACCCGCTACGAGGACAAAGAATATGTCCTTGACAAGGAGCTTAAGGAGATTGATGAGACCACTGCAACTCCTCAGGAGATCGCTGACTTCGAGGCACATGAAAGGGATGCTACGAAAGTAGCATGCATCATGATGGCCACAATGACAGCAGAACTCCAAAAATCTTATGAAGATTTCTATCCTTATGAAATGCACCAGGATTTGATGGAAAGATACCATCAAAGTGCACGACAAGAGAGGTACGAAATCATCTGCTCCATGATAACAACCATGATGAAGGACGGGGATTCCGTCACAAGCCACATGCAGAAAATGCAAAGATATGTGGATCGATTGCTGAAGCTTAATGTGAACCTCCCTGAGGAGCTTGCAATAGATATAATTTTGCGCTCCTTACCATCGTGCTATGATCAATTCCGCATGACATATCACATGAATAAGGAAGAGGTCACTCTCAGCAAACTTCAGGGACTTCTCAAGACCGCAGAAACAGGTCTTAAGGGGAAGTCGGTTGCTATCACTCCTACTTCAAACTCAACTCCAATTTTGGCAATCGGGAAAAGTCGAGGGAGGAAGAGAAAGAGATCTTCGAAGGGTACCAAGGCTCGGACCCTTGATGGCTCTTCTTTAAGTGGAACCAAGAAAGGTTTCATTAATCCCTCTTCTGACCCAAAAGAGGCTGAATGCTTCTATTGCCACGAAAAAGCTCATTGGAAGCGGAACTGCCCAAAGTACCAGCAGGATGTGAAGGATGGGAAAGTTAAACCCAACCATGCAGGTATTTACACTATTATTTCTAATAACTCACCCCATTCGAAATCTTGGGTCCTTGATACCGGTTGTGGTATTCACATTTGTTGTGACTTGCAGGGACTAAGAAGAAGTGAGAATGTGGAGCAAGGAAGAATAAACTTGATCATGGGGAACAGGAAAGCTTCACCTGTCACCAAGATAGGAGTTTATACTTTATCGCTAAGTAGTGGGTTTAGTTTAGATTTGAATAAGTGTTGTTACTCGCCAGGAATGGCAAGAAATATTATTTCCTTTCATGCTTTGTACAAACAAGGGTTTACCTTTTCATTTAATAATGAAGTTGGTTCTATTGATGCTTTCTTTAATAATGTTCTTTATTTTAAAGCATTACCTTGTGATGGTGTGTATGAAGCTGTGTCTGTTGTAGATAATTCAGGAAATAATGTTTTGTGTATTGATTCTAATAATAATAATAACTTGGATAAAGCATCATTATGGCATTGTCGTCTTGGACATATAAGCAAGAAGCGCATAGGCCAACTCCAAAAGGATGGAGTCTTGGAGTCGTTTGACCTAAAGTCAAATGATAGTTGCGAATCATGCTTACTTGGAAAGATGACAAAGTCACCCTTCACAGGCTCGTGTGAAAGAGGTGAAGGTTTGTTGGACCTTATACACACGGATGTGTGTGGACCATTCAAACATGCCACAAGGGATGCTAATCGTTATTATTTGACTTTTACTGATGATTACAGTAGATATGGATATGTCTACTTAATCAAGCATAAGTCAGAGACTTTCGAGAAGTTTAAGGAATTTAAACAGGAAGTCGAGAATCAATTAGGCAGGAACATTAAGATGCTTCGATCCAATCGAGGTGGTGAGTATCTTAGTTCAGAGTTCCTCGACTATCTAAGGGAATGTGGGATTGTCTCACAATTGACACCTCCCAGGACACCGCAGTTGAATGGTGTGGCTGAGAGGCGTAATTGAACCTTGATGGACATGGTTCGTTCCATGATGAGTCGAGCTTCGCTACCAATCTCATTCTGGGGGTATGCCTTAGAGACTGCCGCCCATATCCTTAATCTAGTCCCTACAAAGAAAGTTGCCAAAACTCCTCACGAGATGTGGACTGGTAAAGTACCTAAACTAGACCACATCAAGATTTGGGGTTGCGAGGCTTTCGTGAGACGCGAGACTCATGATAAGCTCGAACCCTGAAGCGAGAGGTGTATTTTCATCAGCTACCCACAGCAATCCTTTGGTTACCTCCTCTACAGACCTAGTGACAATGTGGTCTTTGTAGCAAGAAGAGGAGTCTTTCGAGAAAGAGAGTTTATAAGCCAAGGAGGCAGTGGGAGGCAAATTGATCTTGAAGAAATATAAGAGTCAAGTGGTGAAGTAACTTCAAACTCTAGCCCTCAACTTGAGGAGGAAACTCCTGTTGAGCCAATTGACGAATCTGTACCTCTGAGGCGTTCCACGAGAGTTAGGAGTGCACCTGAGCATTACTATGGATTCCATATTACTGCAGAAGGTGAGACACTTATTAGTGATGGGACACTAGTAAGTCAAGATGACCCTAACAGCTACGAGGAAGCCATGGCAGGCCCCGAGTCTGCTAAATGGAAAGAGGCTATGGATAGCGAGATTCAATCCATGTATGACAATCAAGTTTGGAACTTGGTTGAGAATGTACCAGGTCGAAAGACTGTAGGGTGCAAATGGGTCTTCAAGAAAAAGACCGACATGGATGGTAAAGTACACACTTATAAGGCTAGACTGGTTGCAAAGGGCTTCTCTCAAATTCCTGGAGTGGATTATGATGAGACCTTTTCTCCGGTAGCCAAGATTAAGTCTATTCGGGTTCTGTTAGCCATAGCCGCATTTCATGACTACGAAATTTTGCAAATGGATGTCAAAACCGCTTTCCTTAATGGAAAGTTGGCTGAAGATGTTTACATGAGTCATCCAGAGGGTTTTGTCAGCAACGAGTACCCCAATAGAGTGTGTAAGCTTGAGAAATCCATTTATGGGTTAAAGCAAGCACCTCGCAGATGGAATCTTTGCTTTGATGAAAAGGTCAAGGAATTTGGCTTTTCTAGGAGTGAAGATGAATCTTGTGTGTATGTCAAGGCTAGTGGGAGTATAGTTAGCTTCTTGGTATTGTATGTGGATGACATACTACTCATAGGAAACGACATTCCAACCCTGCAGGAAGTAAAGTCCTGGCTTGGAAAGTGTTTCGCTATGAAGGACCTCGGTGAAGCTGCCTATATTTTAGGGATAAGGATCTTGAGAGATCGGAGTAAAAGACTAATTGGACTTAGTCAAAGTACCTACTTAGATAAGGTGTTGAAGAGATTCAGAATGCAAGACTCCAAGAAAGGAGAGTTGCCCATCCAGAGTAACGCCAAACTGAGTAAGACACAAAGCCCTAGCACTGGGGCTGAGATAGCACAAATGAGTCAAGTACCTTATGCTTCGGCTGTAGGATCGATCATGTATGCTATGATATGTACTCGACCTGATGTAGGTTTTGCCCTGAGCATGGTTAGCAGGTTTCAGGGGAACCCTGGCAAGGCACACTGGACTGCGGTAAAGAGTATTCTCAAGTACCTACGAAGGACTAAGGACTGGGTCCTTACCCTTGGTGGGAGTGATGACTTGAGAGTTGTAGGGTATAGTGATGCTAGCTTCCAGACTGATAGGGATAACTTCCGCTCTCAGTCGGGCTGGGTCTTTACTCTAAATGGAGGAGCAATTTCTTGGAAGAGTTCCAAGCAAGAGACAGTGGCAGATTCTACTTGTGAATCAGAGTATATTGCAGCTAGCGAAGCGGCAAAGGAGGCATTATTGCTGAGAAACTTCATTGGAGACCTTGGAGTTGTACTAGCTATTAAAGAGCCAATGGAAATTTTCTGTGATAGTGAAAGTGTTGTTGCCTTAGCCAAGGAACCAAGGGATCACGGGAGATCCAGACACATCGACAGAAAATACCATTTCATCAGACATCGGATCGAAGAGGGACTCCTCGTGGCAAAGAGGGTATCATCAGATGAGAATCCAGCAGATCCCCTCACGAAGGGACTGACTCGGGTTAAGCATCTCCAGCATGCTCGGAGCATAGGGCTGAAGGATGATATTAGATTTAGTAGTTAGATAACCTCAAAATTTGTAAAGTGTAATTGACATTTCATGATGAATAAAAAGTGTTTTATTTATGAGTAAAGTGTTGCTATCACTTGTCGATCGTTTACTATATTTCTTTTGCATGTTTTGACTTCCAGAATAATTTTTGTTTGGTATAACATATTATTCAAACCTCCACAGTCGGTCATATGTCGGAAGTAGGTATGAATCAAGACTGTCATATTTGGTTGTAGAGGTCTTGGACAAGGCTACAACAATCATGAGTGCTCATAAGGTCTGAGCATTGGACTCAACCCACGCTCACTGGAATCACTTCATGGAATTCTATCTCGAGTGATCGTGAGACAGTAATATCATATAAGTCTTCAAACCTAGAGATATGATTTGTTACTTACAAGTTGGTTATGCATTGATTGTACGAAAAATGCATTGGTAACTCGATGTTATAAATCGCGCTCTTGTGTGTAATTCAATGAGTAGTAGAACAAACATATGAGTCGAAGTTTATCTGTTCCTTCTTGGATTAGAAGCTGATATCTGGGCCCCTCGATGATTTTGTTTTGACCTATGTACCAGGCCCGGTCAGAACTAAATTGATGTGTTCAATGAAGTTCTTTGTCAAACAAATCGGAAATCGGGAAACAAACCGTTGGACAATAAGTAAGACATTGTTCCGTGTATTTGTCCGACTGATATCTAGAACAGAGGATTATATGATCACTTATCTTAAATGGCGTACGATCATCTTCTCAGTTTCGAGAAACCTTGTAAAGAGCTACGATTGCCGATCGGTTCCTGAAGTCATACTTGCAGTAATAGTTATTAGACTTATCCAAGTGGGAGACTGTTGGATAAGGTGTCTAAGTCCAAAACTATTTCTGGTATGTACTTGACCCGACCCGGCATGGTCCATTTGGGTTGCATGGCACCATGCAATTGGATAGACTAAATGAGAGAAATAAGACTTGGAGATTATTAATATATTATAAGTTCTAATATATTAATAATATTATTTGATTAGTTTGATCAAGAATTAATTTAGAATTAATTATGTGATCAAAAGATAACTAATTAAATATATGGGTTGATTATGTAAATCATCCATATCTTGTATAGTGGGCTAAGAGGCTCCATGGATTATCAAGTTGGGTTTCACCCATAGGATGCTCCATGGATGCTCCATGGGAGTTACAAACCCATGGGTCATGGAAATGAAGAGTCATGACACATTAGGGTTTAACCCTAGATGTGTCAACACTATATAAGAAACATGTTCTCCACCTAAAATCGGCTACACTAAGAAACAAGAGGGCTTGGCCGATTTTTGAGAAGTGTGTGTTCTCCCATAAGTTCTTCCAAGAGCATTCGGTGTTGTGTGAAGCATTTGAGGCATCACACTTGGGGTGCTAGGCTCACAAGGTTTCAAGGAACACAAACAACAACAAGGTAAGTTATTCTATCTATACTTTAAGGAAAAAGTGTTCCCCATGTATGCTAGATAGGAATATAACCTTGGAATTCAACTTTGAATGATAATTAGACAAACATAGATCCAAGGTTATTAGGGTTGCATGTACACTTAGGAAGTGTTAGAATGCTCAAAACCCATCAGTATGGTACTCGAACCATGACATCACTCATCAATATGCTATTTAGAACCTTCAAAATACTCCCTGTATCGAGTATAGGTCCTCTGCTTTCGGTAGTACGGGCCTATACTACCTACCACATCTACCCATACTTTCCACACAGACTGTCCCAGAGCTCCTAAGTAGCTGCTCAACCTTCTCGTTCAGCAATTCTGCCACGCGTGCTCGCTCCTCAGCAAAATGCTCTACTCCACCAGTGTACTCATCTGGCTAAGGTCACTCCCACTTCTCCGCCATCAGCTGTTGAAGAGCTCCTAATGATGCCAGTCATCTACCTCCTGAATATCTTCATATTCAATTGGTAGCTGACTCCCATCATCGAGAGTTCCACAAAGCACGAAGCAAGCAACATTCGGGCATCGAAGAATACATAGAGCTCACGCTGGATGATAACTCCGCTTGCTCTGCTCATTCACAAGGTACCACTGAACTCGGCAACTCTGTCCCTCGTGGGTTCTAACTATTCTTCGATAAACACCACAATACTCATCTAGGTGTCTCTTCTAGATTACTCCTCTACTCAAATCCCCTAACAGGATTCCAACTGAATACTCTCACTCATAATCAAAAGCACATCACATATAACAACAACTCCTAGACTAAGGCATCACAAATCAGGCCACTCTAGTCCAAAGAGATGAAATACCTAGCCTGTCTCTAGCATGCATAATATCTTATAAATGTATCATAAATATCTCATAACACAAAAGTAACGGTATTTTGGGAAATCACCGTTCGAGCTCTGGCTGATTGTACACACTACTCTTTCTCGCTTTCTTTTTGAACTCTTATTCACCTTTAGAAAATCATTTCATTGAAAACTTTTCTTACTTCCTCAGTTTGAGTCCAGATTTACCCAAAATTGCATCCGTATCCCTCAAACCAAGGCTCTGATACCAACTTGTAACACCAAAATTTTTGAAACACAATTTTCATTTAAAGTAGTTTATCTCTTTAACACTTTTCATAAAAAAAATCTCCTTTTTGTTTTAATTACAATACATGACTCTTTTGTTCAATCATTTAATAAACCAGGATCCTCAAAACAAACTCTTCCTCTGGTGTGTACAATCGAGCCGGTGCCGTCAAGTGATCCTGAGAAAACCTAAAACATATAACACAAAACACTGTAAGAACGAAGCTTAGTGAGTTCCCCAAAATACCACATTCAACACATACGCCACTCAAGGCTACAATATAACCCTCCGGTCGGTGTGTCTCAGTGGAACCCTCCAGTTCCGTATCATTGGACCCTCCGGTCCGATCTATATCGTTGGACCCTCCGGTCCGGTCTATAAACTCCGCATAACATAAATCAAAAAGACATGATCCATAGCATATCATATATAACATAATACTCAATGTAAGAACATAAGACCCTCCGGTCACACATAACTACCACTCAAGGTAACGTTTAGTGAGAAGACTCACTTGCTACTACCGACATAAGAACAAGATCACGTTACTCTGACCACCATCACGAACTCCACCACTGAATCACCGAAACCAATAAATACCAATAGCAACCAAAATACCCCTGGAAGTCAACTAGTCAACTCTTGTTCAAAGTCAAAGTCCTCAGTTAAAGCCAACCCTCCTGACTGACTCTACTCGCCGAGTCAACCCACTGACTCGTCGACTCCCCACGCTCTGAAACTCCCATAACACGACTCAACTCGCCGAGTCGCCCCAAGACTCGCCGAGTCCCACAACTCTGAGCCAAAATATACTCAACTCACTGAGTCATCCCTTGACTCACCGATTCTCAGCTTTACCATAAAAGGTTAGGACCTCAAGACTAGACTCGCGGAGTCCAAGAACAGACTCGCCGAGTCCAAGGCTATCTTTAACCAACTCGCCGAGTTTCTTCCTATCTTCATGCAACTCGCCGAGTACACCCATGTGACTCGCCGAGTACCACTAGCTCTTAACCGATACAGAGGCTTTCCAAGCCATGCAGGGTCTCCAATCCATAGATCTACTCTTATACAAGCCATCCATCATGTAAAGTGGCAAACTTTACATGAATCCAAGGAGATCTAAGCATAATATACTTTTGGGCTAAGGTTTGGGGCTAAAAGACTTCATCAACAGCTCTTGAACAGGGACTTTATGCTCTTTTGTATCATCACCATTCTAGATCTGAGGTAGCAACCTCAGATCTAACCTCCAAACTCAAGATAACACTAGATATACACCCAAAAATCCCACAAATGATAGATCTAGATGGATAACAGCTCAAGCAACGAATCATTACCTCAAAAGAAGGCTCCAACAGAAGAATAAGTCAAAACCTTGAGAAGCCCCTTGCTCCAAGCCTCTTAATCTTCAAAGATCTATTCAAAAAACACTCTTTCAAAAAACACTCTTTCAAAAAACACTCTTAGGGTTTCTGGACTTTTAGGGAGAGCAAAGAGGCCAGGGATAGGGTATTATGTTCTTTATATAGGGTCAAATCCATGGGATTAGGGTTTTCTCCACACAGCACGAACTCGCCGAGTCCAGCCACCGACTCGCCGAGTTGGCCACTAGACACGCGACCAGAATCGCAACCCTACTCGCCGAGTCTACCGATAGACTCGCCGAGTTGATCATTTACATTTTCACTTTAAACCCTGAACTTTGCACCCTTGAAATTGGGAGGTTACAGTTCTCCCCCACTTAAATTAGGCTTCGTCCTCGAAGCCTGCGGTAACACAACTCCATAAACTACTCTCGCAATGCACCATCTGGCATTAACCAATCCAGGTTCCTGAAAACACTACCACCGAAACCCACAACCCAACTCTTCCCCTGCGGTGTCCTGACCACTGCCTCATCCTCTGATACCCACACTTATCAACCGGGTACCACTCCATGATACTTCAGTTGCTCTAATCCACAACGATCGCTTGACCCTTACACAGCTAGATATCTCCCGGGACCACCTGGTCCTGACCCGGTACCAAAATGCTATCCCTTTCCTTGATTAGCATAACCTTTATCGAATTCACTCCCGGGACTCATCCCGCTTTCAATCCGAATCCAACTCTTTTCTTTCCGTGCTGACAAGATGGCCCATCCTTTAGCTATTGAACAACTCTCTCGTGAGCTCTCCTCTGCAATCGCATACACATGCTGAGCCTGTTCTACATCCTCGGGTTGGAAAAACCCGACATACTGACGATACCATCAAACATCCCCAGGATGACTTACCACTATATACATAACCTCCTAATCACAACCATACTTAAATCCAAGGCTCTATCCTTGCATTTCTTTCAAACTCCTCTGGTTCTAAACCACAGGAGATTCTTCTACAACCTCAACAGACACCCAACCCGGATGCCCTTCCATACCACTGGCACAGACACAATGTTCAACCACCCTACTCTTAATCATCCATTTTCACTACTATTTTCACTTCTGTGAACCAACACTCCTCCCGGAGTTACTTACATTTCTCTTTCCTTACCCAAGGAAATCTACTTTTCAACCTTGCCACATCAGACAAGTGCCACGGTGTTCACACCCCACACTACACTGTCCCTCGTAGAGTAACCGCTACTCCATGTATCGTACATGCTCTGAATCTGCTCGCAAGGACTCTCGGGTCCATGCACCACCTCTTCCCAGAAAATGGGGGTCCAATACCTCCTCCTATACAACAACTCAAAGGGTGGCATACCAATGCTCGAATGATGGCTGTCATACAGGAAAAATCACTCAAGAGTAATTGCGTGTCCCAACTCCCTCTGAAATCTAATACACATTCCCGAAGCATGTCCTCGAGCGTCTGAATCGTCCGTTCACCCTGAAGTGTCCTCGGACATCACCATGATAAACTCTAGGTCATTTCTCTTATCCCACTTCAATACTGAGTACAAGGTTACCTTTTGACTCCACAGTTGAACCTCCAAACATTATCTATAACATGATCCAAAATATCTCACTAGCTTCCTCCCCGTGACCACTATCCCGGCCGAGTGACTCACAAGTCACGAAATTCTCTTTTTCCATATACGAGAATACAATCCAACTGAGGACTGACTCAACTCTGACCTCCAGTTCCGCCCTTGGTTCAACCACTAGGCTCCAAGAACTCTATACTAAGGCTACTCAAGCCTAAAACTCTTCTGAATCTGTAGCACCTGGTTTCCGGTATGTGAATTTTATTTGAGTATTTCCCTATTTTAGCCTTGGACTCGGCGAGTCATAAGGTCTGACTCGCCGAGTAGGGACGAGACTCAGGACATGTTTAAGTTGGCGACTCGGCGAGTCCATATCCCGGAGTCGGCAAGTCACCGCTGCTGGATGAAACCCTAAATTTCAAGGGTTTGCACCCTATTTAAACCCTCATTCCGCCCCAAACTCGTCCCCATTCACCCCCAGAACTCCCAACATCATTTATTCCCTTATTCCCTTGAGAGATTGAAGTGTTTTGGAGTGTTCTTGAAGATTTTGAGGAGAAAGAAGAGTAGATCAAGAAGAGGAGAAGGAGACCATGCATCTTTGTGTCATCTCAACGTTTTCCTTGAGGTATAGCTCGTTTTCCCTCTATTTTCAAGCTTGTAATCTCTTTTAGCTTCATAGGAGTCCTTCTTGGGCTCTTCCCCAAGCTTGTTTGTGCTTTGTGGGTTGTAATAAGTTGTTAGCCTTTAGATCTAGGCATGATTTAGTCCCTGGAGCTTGGATCTAATGCCTTTATGGGATCATATTGCATGAAAGCCCTAGATCTACCTCTTTTGGTGCACTTTGAGCCTTAAAATCCATATTGGTGAATATCTACACGTAAAGTTGGAAATTTTACGTGTGATTTGTGTCCTAGAAGCCCAGATCTGTGAATAGCATGGACTGGAATCAAGCAAATCGGTGTATTTGATGGATGCATGGCTGCGACTCGGCGAGTCGTATATGTGACTCGACGAGTCTGGTCGCGAGTCACTGAATTGGTCCCTTTATGATGTATCGAGTTGAGATGTGAGTCACAGGGGGTGACTCGGTGAGTTGGAAGCTGAACTCACCCATGATAGGACTCGGCGAGTCAATGCCCTGACTCGGCGAGTCCAAGGCAATCTTCATAGATCAAGAACAGACTCGGCGAGTTGTTCATACAACTCGGCGAGTCTTAGCATAAGTGTTCTTCGGATGAAGATGAACTCGACGAGTTGTTCATATAACTCGGCGAGTAGGATGAAGAGGTTGAACGTCAGTCTAGAAGATGAACTCGTCGAGTCATAGCCTAACTCGACGAGTAGAAACAGGGACTCAGGACAATCGTCTGATAGGGACTCGACGAGTTGGAGAGCCAACTCGGCGAGTCGGGTCAACTGAAAGTTGACTCTGACTTTGACTTAGAGCTAGACCAGGGGTAAAATGGTCTTTTTACCCAAAGGACAGTTAGCAGTGTATGATTAAGTATATTGTGGGAATTACAGTCGGGGAGTTTCCGGAGCAGCAGCAGCAGTAGTAGGTGATCAATTCCCACACAGACCAGCAGCTATTTCTAGGTGAGTTTCCTTCCAGTAGTAACGGGTCTAAGGCACCAAGGCCGGCCCGTATAGACGAGACGTTAGTATTAGAGTATGGGCCGAGCCCGTATCTCTTAGTTGAGTTGATTATGATATATGCCAGTATGATAGAATTGTTTACACTTGTTGTCTGTGCGATACTTGTATGATATGAGTTGGCGGTTGAGTGTGGGTGACGCCCGTATCTCTCCGAGAATGGAGTGTGGGCTAGGCCCGTATGTCCCAGATAGTGAGGTGTGGGCAGGGCCCGTATCTTCACGAGTATGGGCGGGGCCCGTATCTTCACGAGTGTGGGCGTAACCCGTATCTCCTAATTGCATGTTGTTTGTTAAATGCTTGCATGGTATGGGGTATTATGGGGGAGCTCACTAAGCTTTGTGCTTACGGTTTCAGTTTTGGTTTCAAGTACCTCTTCAGCTAGGGGAAAGGAGCCGGCGCGGTAGCAGCATGTCACACACACACTCTTCGGTTTCCGCATTTACGAGCTTTTCTGGGATTGATACTCTGATATTCTGATTAGTTGTATGTTTTGGTTTTCAGACATGGTTCAGTTTATATTATGGATGATCGAATGATGTCTTAGTTATTAATATTTTCTAAAGTAACGTTTTTAAACAAAAAAAAATTTTGATGTGAAATTTGGGTTGTTACAAGTTGGTATCAGAGCCCTGGTTTGAGGGATTCGGACACGCCTTCGGGAGTGTCTGAACTCAAATCGAGGGATGGAAAGATTTTCTAAAAGAAAATGTTCTCTGAAACTTAGAAAAGGGTCATGAGAAAGAGCGAAGTGTGTGACGTGCGCGACCGGCCGAGCTCAAGTAAGTATTCCCCATAGTACCCATACAAGTTTATGTTATGTTTATCAGCTTTCGTAGAACCGCATGCTAGAATAGGACTAAGGATCTAGGAGTGATGCCTTATGTGCCTACTATTTGTGTTTCAGTTGTGTGAGAACTTGCATGCTAGTTACGGAGTAGATAGTAAGTAGGATAGCCTGAATAGGTTATGCCTGGTAGTATGAGCTTAGCACTATATGCTAGCTCAGTTCCTGAAAGTGGATAGAGTTAATTGAGATTGTTACCCTTGTCTGAATGCTGCTTGCTTCGTGCTTCGTGGGACTCTGAATAATGGGAGTTAGCCATTAGTCGAATGCGTCACATCACATGTAATCAGGATTGGATAATCTTAGAGTGCCGAATTTGATCCTACTGCATAGCTCTTGTTTTAGTCCAACCGTTGTAGGGACGAGTCCGGTACTCGAAGGATTATCTGAGCCTCGTCACGTGTGATGGCATTCGAGTAATGGCCAATTGGCATTATAATGAGGCCTGCAGCAGCTGAGGACTGGTTAGAGTAGAATTAGAGATCTCCCTAGGGCAAGCCTAGGTGTAACAGCTGGAATTTCAGGTATTTCTTTAAATTATTTTTGGGGCATATTTAGGAGGGGACTCGGCGAGTTGGTGCCTGACTCGCCGAGTAGGACCACGGTCTTGGTCACAGATTCGCGACGGGACTCGACGAGTCCATTAGGGACTCGGCGAGTCGACGCTGTTCAGCTGAAACCCTAGCCGTTTTGATTCTGAATCGTATATAATGTCTTTAGGGCCGTCATGTCTCGTCTTTTGGCCGATTGAAGATAACTCAGGAGTCTGTGGGCATCTGGAGCAAGGGTGTGGGCTAGGGGAAGCTTGAAGAGGTTGTTAGACAAGGAGAGGCAAGGTGGTGATCAAAGGAGGTTCAAGGGGTCGAGTTCTGAAAGTTGGGGACACAGGGAACACGTTTCCAGGTAATCTTCGGATCATATCTGTAGCTTTTACGTTGTATGCGAATCTAGGGTTTAGGAAACCCATTTAAGGATTTGATAGATTATAGTGTTGTTACAAGAGTTTAAACCCCTGAAATAGTATATATGAAAGTCCAGGAAGCCCCATATCTATATATTATGGAATCATGTGAAGTACAGGAGGCAGTTGATTGATTGCATGGCGAGGACTCGCCGAGTCCAATGATCAGACTCAGCGAGTAGCTTGAAGATTCACTAGGACTCGCCGAGTTGTTCTTCAGACTCGGCGAGTAGCTGGAAGACCTACTGGAACTCGTCCAGTCGTTCTTTAGACTCGGCGAGTGGAGTCGGGGTGTCTAGACTCGCCGAGTTGCCTTTGCACTCGACGAGTCCGGTCAAGTTGACCGTTGACCTGTATGTAATTTAGTAGGGTCAGTTGTCTTGTTTGATAAGATCATTAATAAAGGTATGTGGTATTATAGGGAGCCTGCAGATTTGTGGATCGAGTGCGAGTAGCTCGAAGGGTTTATAGCTTGCATACTACGAGGTGAGTCTTCTCACTATACTTCACCCGGAAGGGTTTGACTGCGTGACCGGAAGGTCGTATGTGTTATATTTATGCTATGTCTAGAGAGGTAGATGCTTTATATGTGATCTATGCTTGTATGTGATGTATGCTTATACGGGCCGGAAGGCGAGACTTTATGTGATAGAAAGAACGGTATGATGTATGACTTATGTGTTATGTGTGATATGTTATATGTGTTATGTTTTATACTAATATGGGCCGGAAGGTAAAATACTATGGGCCGGAAGGCAATGTAATACGGGCCGGAAGGCGATATGTTATGGGCCGGAAGGCGATTATGTTACGGGCCGGAAGGCAATGTTATGTGGATCGAAAGGTCCGGGCCGGAAGGCGTATGTGGGTAAGTCGTATACTGGGGAACTCACTAAGCATTTATGCTTACTAGTTGTGTTTATGTTTTTTTCAGGTACTAGCGATGACCGTGGGAAGGCGCCGGCGTGACACGTACACACTGCCATTGCTGAAGATCTTGAGGACTTATTATTTATACTTTTGCAATAAAATTGGAATAAACTCTTTTGTCGAATAATGATGTTTTATTTTAAATGAAAAAAATTATTTGAAAATTTGAGCTGTTACAATTGGTATCAGAGCCTTGGTTTGAGGGATTCGGGTGTACTTTCGGGTGCAACTGAACTCAGACCGGGGATTTGAGGAAAAACCTTTTTTAAATAATAAGGACACAACATTTCATAAATGGTAAGGCGGTAAAACAAGAATGGAGCAGTGTGTACGATCAGCCAGCGCCCGAACGGTGAAGATCCCCAGAATACCTTACAATGTTATATTATGCACTGAATTATGAATTGTTATGCATGCTAGAAGACTAGGTATACATGATAGGACTAGAATGGCCTGTTTTGTGATGCCTTGTCTAGGGAGATTGCTTATATGGGATATTTGGTAGCGTGCAAGTAGATAGTGCATACTAGAGGTAGAGTACTCATTATTCGGGATTTGGGGAGGAAGATTTGGGACGAATACTGATACGGTGTGGTCGGTAGTATTGGGCCCGTACTACCGAAGACACAGGACCAGTGGAAGACCCAAGTAAGAATCCCTGGAAATCGGAGACTGAGTAGGGCGTGTATCGAGTACCATTGTACTTGGTGGAGTCTCTGATGATTTTATGTTGTATTTCAGAGACATCATGGTCATCACACGCAATGGGGCGAGTTCGAGCGGTGCGAGTGACGAGGAGATTCGTCAGATTATTCAGGAAGAGGTAGCTGCGGCGGTTCGGGCTGAGATCCCGGAGATGTTTGGGTCTATTAAGACCACTCTGATGGAGGAGTTTGAGGAGCGGTACGCCGCACTTACTGAAGCTGCAGTTGCTGCCGCTACCGCAGCTGTGGCTGCTGCTAGGCCGCAAGGGGGTGATTCATTACTATTCAGGGAATTCAGCAACACGAAACCCCCTGAATTTGATGGGACGCAGGATCCGATTGCGGCTATGAGGTGGATCGCCGACATCGAGGGGTGCTTCTATACTTGCTCATGCCCGGAGCACTTGAGGGTACGGTTCGCCTTGAACCAGCTCCGTCTGGGAGCGAAGGATTGGTGGAAGTTCGTGACGGCGAACTTCACTCAGGCAGAGATTTCAGCGGTGACATGGGAGAGGCTTACGGAGATGTTCAGGGACGAGTACGTTCCCCCGGTGGAGAGGGAGCGATTGATTCAGGAGTTCTTGACCCTTAAGCAGGGTACTGATTCCGTGGCAGTGATCACACGGAAGTTTCATGAGAGGGCAATGTTCTACCCCGAGCTGGTATCTACGGAGCAGTCGTGGATGAGCCGGTATTTGGGCGTTTTGAAGAGGGAGATCCGGGAGTTTGTGTCAAACTCCACCTATCGTACTTTCACTGAGCTTCAGGCGAACGCCAGGAAGCGCGAGATCGAGTTGGAGACTCAAGCGAGGGAGGAGGCTGAGTCTCGACAGGTGGATCGGCGGCCGGCTCAGTCTCAGCCGGCAGCCAAGCGGACTAAGTTCGCTGATTCGAGGATGGGAGGTCCGAAGGGTCGCACTTGCGCGAAGTGCGGCAGGAGTCATGAGGGGGTGTGTCGAGCTGGTGGTTGCTACAAGTGTGGCAAGGAGGGACATATTGCCAGGGATTGCCCTAAGGGGTTTATGGTTTGCTTTCACTGCAACCAGACAGGCCATCGGAAGGCCGAGTGTCCGCAGCTTCGTCAGGGAGCTACACCTACTACCAGGACTACTGAGACCCGACCGGTGAAGGTCGAGGCCCCGAAGGCTCGCGGAAGAGCCTTTCAGCTGACTGCGGAGGAGGTCAGCGCTGCGCCCGATGTTGTGGCAGGTATGTTATCATTCACGTATTTACTTAAAGGTCGAAATGCTATGCTTATGTTAATGTATGTGTAGGTACTTTCCTTGTGAACTCTATGCCTGCTCTAGTGTTATTTGATTCGGGTGCGAGTAGATCGTTTGTATCGTTAGCTTTTAGTCAGCACATCGGCATTAGTCGTGAGCCGTTAAGTCGGCCTTTGAGCGTTTCTATTGCGGCTGAGAGGGTGATTTGTGCTATGGAGGTTCTTCGGGGATGTGTGCTAGAGATCTTCGGGGTCGCGTTTCCGATTGACCTAATTCCTATTGCGATGGGGGATGTCTGTGTCATCGTAGGCATGGACTGGTTGAGCCGATTCAGCGCTGTTATCGACTGCGAGCGTCAGCTGGTGACTATACGAGACCCTAGTGGGGGAGTTCTTACGGTATACGGCGAGGGTACCCGTTCGGGATCAGCTTTTTGTTCGGCCGCTAGGGCGAGGCAATGCCTACAGCGGGGATGTAACGGTTTTGTGGCATATGTGATGGATACGCGGGAGATTTCCGAGAGACCGAAGACACTGAAGGAGGTTCCAGTGGTGCGCGAGTTTCCAGATGTTTTTCCCGAGGATTTGCCGGGAGTACCTCCTGTGAGGCAAGTGGAGTTTGGTATCGATCTTGTTCCAGGGGCTGCGCCTATTGCGAAGGTGCCTTATCGTCTTGCACCTCCAGAGATGCAAGAATTGTCCTCGCAACTTCAAGAGTTGTTGGGAAAGGGATTTATTCGGCCGAGTAGCTCGCCGTGGGGAGCACCGATTCTGTTCGTCAAGAAGAAGGATGGTTCACACCGGATGTGTATCGATTACCGGGAGCTGAACAAGGTGACGGTCAAGAACCGCTATCCGTTACCGAGGATCGATGATCTATTCGATCAGCTGCAAGCGGCATCTTGGTTTTCCAAGATTGATTTGAGATCAGGGTATCATCAGGTAAGAGTGCGGGATGAGGACGTCCAGAAGACAGCATTTAGGACGTGGTATGGGCATTACGAGTTCGTGGTGATGCCTTTTGGGCTCACCAATGCCCCAGCAGTGTTCATGGACCTCATGAACAGGGTATGCAGGCCGATGCTGGATCGGTCCGTGATTGTATTTATCGACGACATTCTGGTGTATTCGCGGTCTAGAGAGCAGCATGAGGGACATTTGAGGGAGGTCCTTGAGGTACTGATGTCGGAGAAGCTATATGCAAAATTCTCCAAATGCGACTTCTGGTTACGGGAGGTCCAATTTCTGGGGCACGTTGTAAATCAGGCAGGGATATTGGTCGATCCAGCCAAGGTGGAAGCGGTGATGAGTTGGGAGGCACCGAAGTCACCTTCTGAGATCAGGAGTTTCCTTGGGTTGGCGGGGTACTATCGGAGGTTCATTAGAGACTTCTCCAAGATCGCGGTGCCGCTCACCAGATTGACCCGGAAGGGTGTTACATTTTCATGGGGACCCGAGCAACAGACTTCCTTCGAGACACTTCGTCAGAGACTGTGCGGAGCCCCAGTATTAGCTCTCCCGGAAGGGATGGAGGACTTTGTCGTATATTGCGACGCATCGATTTCAGGACTGGGTGCAGTGTTGATGCAGAGGGGCCATGTGATAGCCTATGCATCGAGGCAGCTGAAGCCTCACGAAGCGAGATATCCCACGCATGACTTAGAGTTGGGGGCAGTAGTGTTCGCCCTCAAAATTTGGCGTCACTACCTGTACGGGGTTCGTTGTACCATATACACGGACCATAAGAGTTTGAAGTATTTGATGGATCAACCCAACCTAAACATGCGTCAGAGGAGATGGTTAGACGTGGTTAAGGATTATGACTGTGAGATCCTATACCACCCAGGCAAGGCTAATGTGGTAGCCGATGCATTGAGTCGTAGGGCGGAGAGCACTCCATTGCGGGACGTATGTTTGAGATTGACGGTGATGACTCCGGTATTAGATGCTATTCGTGGGGCACAGGCCGAGGTTGTGAAATCTGGGATGCAGAAACAGGAGCGGGTCGTCGGGTTGATTTCAGAGTTCGTTATGGATGGACGGAGACTTCTGACGTTTCAGGGTCGGATCTGGGTACCATTCGTGGGCGGTACGCGTGTTACTTTGATGGAGGAGGCACACAGATCGAAATTCTCGATCCATCCCGGTGCTACGAAAATGTATTTGGATTTGAGGAAGGAGTATTGGTGGCCTTGCATGAAGAGAGACGTCGCTTGGTTCGTTGAGAGGTGTTTGACCTGCCGTAGGGTTAAGGCCGAGCACCAGAGACCGCACGGTAAATTGCAACCCTTAGAGATTCCTGAGTGGAAGTGGGAGCAGATCACGATGGATTTCATCACCAAATTGCCGAGAACTGCCAGGGGAGTCGATGCGATTTGGGTGATTGTGGATAGGTTAACAAAGAGTGCACACTTCCTTGCCATTAGCGAAAGTTCATCAGCAGAGAAGTTGGCAGAGTTATACGTGAGAGAGATAGTATCTCGGCATGGAGTGCCGACCTCGATTGTTTCTGACCGCGATGTACGTTTCACTTCCAGGTTCTGGAAGAAATTCCATGAGGAGTTGGGTACTAAGCTGCATTTTAGTACCGCATACCATCCCCAGACCGACGGTCAGAGTGAGCGGACGATTCAGACATTGGAAGACATGCTTAGAGCGTGTGTGTTAGACTTCGGGGGTAGCTGGGATGCGCATCTGCCGTTGGCTGAGTTTTCCTACAACAACAGCCATCATTCGAGCATTGGTATGCCACCTTTTGAGTTGTTGTATGGTAGGAGGTGTCGAACTCCCATTTGCTGGGGAGAAGTGGGACAGAGAGTGATGGGCAGTACAGAGATCGTACTTCAGACGACCGAACAGATTCAACGGGTGAGGCAGAGGTTATTGACCGCCCAGAGCCGACAGAAGAGTTATGCGGACAGACGCCGGTCCGAGCTCGAATTCCAGGTCGGCGACTTCGTTCTCCTAAAGGTTTCTCCTTGGAAAGGAGTGATTCGGTTCAGAAAGAGGGGCAAATTGGGGCCCCGGTTCATAGGTCCATTCCGGGTAATTGCAAGGGTAGGTCGGGTAGCTTATCGGTTGGAGTTGCCAGCGGAGCTGAGTCAGATTCACAATACCTTTCACGTATCGCAGTTGAGGAAGTGTATAGCCGATGAAGCGGCAGTGGTTCCGTTAGGGGATATTCAGGTGGATGCAAGCCTAAATTACGCTAAGAGACCAGTAGCTATCAGGGATCGGAAGATCAAGGTTCTACGGAACAAGGAGATACCCCTGGTGTTGGTTCAGTGGCAACATCGGAAGGGATCGGAGATGACTTGGGAGCCGGAAAGTGAAATGCGGGAGCAATATCCGGAGTTATTCGCAGAATGAGACTTCGAGGGCGAAGTCTAGTTCTAGTGGGGGAGAGTTGTAACAGCCCGAATTTCAGGTATTTCTTTAAATTATTTTTGGGGCATATTTAGGAGGGGACTCGGCGAGTTGGTGCCTGACTCGCCGAGTAGGACCACGGTCTTGGTCACAGATTCGTGACGGGACTCGAAGAGTCCATTAGGGACTCGGCGAGTCGACGCTGTTCAGCTGAAACCCTAGCCGTTTTGATTCTGAATCGTATATAATGTCTTTAGGGCCGTCATGTCTCGTCTTTTGGCCGATTGAAGATAACTCAGGAGTCTGTGGGCATCTAGAGCATGGGTGTGGGCTAGGGGAAGCTTGAAGAGGTTGTTAGACAAGGAGAGGCAAGGTGGTGATCAAAGGAGGTTCAAGGGGTCGAGTTCTGAAAGTTAGGGACACAGGGAACACGTTTCCAGGTAATCTTCGGATCATATCTGTAGCTTTTACGTTGTATGCGAATCTAGGGTTTAGGAAACCCATTTAAGGATTTGATAGATTATAGTGTTGTTACAAGAGTTTAAACCCCTGAAATAGTATATGTGAAGGTCCAGGAAGCCCCATATCTATATATTATGGAATCATGCGAAGTACAGGAGGCAGTTGATTGATTGCATGGCGAGGACTCGCCGAGTCCAATGATCAGACTCAGCGAGTAGCTTGAAGATTCACTAGGACTCGCCGAGTTGTTCTTCAGACTCGGCGAGTAGCTTGAAGACCTACTGGAACTCGATGAGTCGTTCTTTAGACTCGGCGAGTGGAGTCGGGGTGTCTAGACTCGCCGAGTTGCCTTTGCACTCGACGAGTCCGGTCAAGTTGACCGTTGACCTGTATGTAATTTAGTAGGGTCAGTTGTCTTGTTTGATAAGATCATTAATAAAGGTATGTGGTATTATAGGGAGCCTGCAGATTTGTGGATCGAGTGCGAGTAGCTCGAAGGGTGTAACAGCTCAAATTTTCAAATAAATTTTTCATTAAAAACAAAACATCATTATTCTACAAAAGGGTTTATTCCAAGTTTCTTTCAAAAATATAAATAATAAATCTCCAGGATCTTCAACAGTGGCAGTGTGTACGTGTCACGCCGGCGCCTTTCCACGGTCATCACTAGTACCTGAAAAACATAAACACAACTAGTAAGCATAAATGCTTAGTGAGTTCCCCAGTATACGACTTACCCACATACGCCTTCCGGCCCGGACCTTTCGGTCCACATAACATTGCCTTCCGGCCTGTAACATAATCGCCTTCCGGCCCATAACATATCGCCTTCCGGCCCGTATTAAATTGCCTTCCGGCCCATAGTATTTTGCCTTCCGGCCCATAATAGTATAAAACATAACAGATGTAACATAACACACATAACACATAAGTCACACATCATACCGTCCTTTCTATCACATAAAGTCTCGCCTTCCGGCCCGTATTAGCATACATCACATATAAGCATACATCACATATAAAACATCTACCTCTCTAGACATAGCATGAATATAACACATACGACCTTTCGGTCCCACAGTCAAACCCTTCCGGGTGAAGTATAGTGAGAAGACTCACCTCGTAGTATGCAAGCTATACACCCTTCGAGCTACTCGCACTCGATCCGCTAATCCGCAGGTTCCCTATAATACCACATACCTTTGTTAATGATCTTATCAAACAAGACAACTGACCCTACTAAATTACATACAGGTCAACGGTCAATCTTGACCGGACTCGTCGAGTGCAAAAGGGGTAACTCGACGAGTATTGACACCCTGACTCCACTCGCCGAGTCTGAAGAACGACTCGACGAGTTCCAGTGAACCTTCAAGCTACTCGCCGAGTCTGAAGAACAACTCGGCGAGTCCTAGTGAACCTTCAAGCTACTCGCCGAGTCTGAAGAACAACTCGGCGAGTTCTAGTGAATCTTCAAGCTACTCGCCGAGTCTGAAGAACAACTCGGCGAGTTCTAGTGAATCTTCAAGCTACTCGCCGAGTCTGATCATTGGACTCGGCGAGTCCTCGCCATGCAGTCAATCCGCTGCCTCCTGTATTTCGCATGATTTCGAAGTATATAGATATGGGGCTTCCTGGACTTTCACATATACTATTACAGGGGTTTCTAAACACTTATAACAACACTATAATCTAACAATTCCCTAAATGGGTTTCCTAAACCCCAAATTCGCATACAACGTAAAAGCTACAGATTTTGATCCGAAGATTACCTGGAAACGTGTTCCCTATGTCCCCAAACCTCCAGTACTCGATTCCTTTGATCACCACCTTGCTCCTCCTTGTCTAACAATCTCTTCAAGCCTCCTCAAGTCCTCTCTCTTGCTTCAGATGCTCACACACTCCCAAGGTATCTTCAATCGGCCAAAAGACGCGACATGACGGCCATAAGATCGTTATATACGATTCAGAAATGAAACGGCTAGGGTTCAGCTGAATCAGCGTCGACTCGCCGAGTCCCTATTTGGACTCGTCGAGTCCAGTCGCGTATCTGCGATTGCGACCAAGACCATGGCCCTACTCGGCGAGTCATGCACCTACTCGCCGAGTCCCCTCTTAAATGTGCCCAAAAATAATTTAAAGAAATACCTTAAATTCCGGGCTGTTACAACTCTCCCCCACTAGAACTAGACTTCGCCCTCGAAGTCTCATTCTGCGAATAACTCCGGATGTTGCTCCCGCATTTCTCTTTCCGGCTCCCAAGTCATCTCCGATCCTTTCCGATGTTGCCACTGAACCAACACCAGAGGTATCTCCTTGTTCCGTAGAACCTTGATCTTCCGATCCCTGATAGCTACTGGTCTCTCGGCGTAATTCAGGCTCGCATCCACCTGAATATCTTCTAACGGAACCACTGCTGCCTCATCGGCTATACACTTCCTCAACTGCGACACGTGGAAGGTATTGTGAATCTGACTCAGCTCCACTGGCAACTCCAACCGATAAGCTACCCGACCTACCCTTGCAATTACCCGAAATGGACCTATGAACCGGGGCCCCAATTTGCCCCTCTTCCTGAA
Organism: Lactuca saligna; assembly: GCF_052625555.1. NCBI lineage: Eukaryota > Viridiplantae > Streptophyta > Magnoliopsida > Asterales > Asteraceae > Lactuca > Lactuca saligna. The sequence goes on along the minus strand of NC_136419.1, from coordinate 191,255,372 downwards.
CCGAATTACCCCTTTCCAAGGAGAAACCTTTAGGAGAACGAAGTCGCCGACCTGGAATTCGAGCTCGGATCGGCGTCTGTCCGCATAACTCTTCTGTCGGCTCTGGGCGGTCAATAACCTCTGCCTCACTCGCTGAATCTGCTCGGTCGTGTGAAGTACAATCTCTGTACTACCCATCACTCTCTGTCCCACTTCTCCCCAGCAAATGGGAGTCCGACACCTCCTACCATACAACAACTCAAAAGGTGGCATACCAATGCTCGAATGATGGCTGTTGTTGTAGGAAAACTTAGCCAACGGCAGATGCGCATCCCAGCTACCCCCGAAGTCTAACACACACGCTCTAAGCATGTCTTCCAATGTCTGAATCGTCCGCTCGCTCTGACCGTCGGTCTGGGGATGGTATGCGGTACTAAAATGCAGCTTAGTACCCAACTCCTCATGGAATTTCTTCCAGAACCTGGAAGTGAAACGTACATCGCGGTCCGAAACAATCGAGGTCGGCACTCCATGCCGAGATACTATCTCTCTCACGTATAACTCTACCAACTTCTCTGCTGATGAACTTTCGCTAATGGCAAGGAAGTGTGCACTCTTTGTTACCCTATCCACAATCACCCAAATCGCATCGACTCCCCTGGCAGTTTTCGGCAATTTGGTGATGAAATCCATCGTGATCTGATCCCACTTCCACTCAGGAATCTCCAAGGGTTGCAACTTACCGTGCGGTCTCTGGTGCTCGGCCTTAACTTTACAGCAGGTCAAACACCTCTCAACGAACCAGGCAACGTCTCTCTTCATGCAAGGCCACCAGTACTCCTTTTTCAAATCCAGATACATTTTCGTAGCACCGGGATGGATCGAGAATTTCGATATGTGTGCCTCCTCCATCAAAGTAACACGCGTACCGCCCACGAATGGCACCCAGATCCGACCCTGAAATGTCAGAAGTCCCCGCCCATCCGTAACGAACTCTGAAATCAACCCGACGACCCGCTCCTGTTTCTGCATCCCAGACTTCACAACCTCGGCCTGTGCCCCACGAATAGCATCTAATACCGGAGTCATCACCGTCAATCTCAAACATACGTCCCGCAATGGAGTACTCTCCGCCCTACGACTCAATGCATCAGCTACCACATTAGCCTTGCCTGGGTGGTATAGGATCTCACAGTCATAATCCTTAACCACGTCTAACCATCTCCTCTGACGCATGTTTAGGTTGGGTTGATCCATCAAATACTTCAAACTCTTATGGTCCGTGTATATGGTACAACGAACCCCGTACAGGTAGTGACGCCAAATTTTGAGGGCGAACACTACTGCCCCCAACTCTAAGTCATGTGTGGGATATCTCGCTTCGTGAGGCTTCAACTGCCTCGATGCATAGGCTATCACATGGCCCCTCTGCATCAACACTGCACCCAGTCCTGAAATCGATGCGTCGCAATATACGACAAAGTCCTCCATCCCTTCCGGAAGAGCTAGTACTGGTGCTTCGCACAGTCTCTGACGAAGTGTCTCGAAGGAAGTCTGCTGCTCGGGTCCCCATGAGAATGTAACACCCTTTCGGGTCAATTTGGTAAGTGGCACCGCGATCTTGGAGAAGTCCCTAATGAATCTTCGATAGTACCCCGCCAACCCAAGGGAACACCTGATCTCCGAAGGTGACTTCGGTGCCTCCCAACTCATCACCGCTTCCACCTTGGCCGGATCGACCAATATCCCTGCCTGATTTACAACGTGCCCCAGAAATTGAACTTCCCGTAACCAGAAGTCACATTTGGAGAATTTTGCATATAGCTTCTCCGACCTCAGTACCTCAAGGACCTCCCTCAAATGTCCCTCATGCTGCTCCCTAGACCGCAAATACACCAGAATGTCGTCGATGAACACAATCACAGACCGATCCAGCATCGGCCTGCATACCCTGTTCATGAGATCCATGAACACTGCTGGGGCATTGGTGAGCCCAAAAGGCATCACCACGAACTCGTAATGCCCATACCGCGTCCTAATGGCTGTCTTCTGGACGTCCTCATCCCGCACTCTTACCTGATGGTACCCTGATCTCAAATCAATCTTGGAAACCCAAGATGCCCCTTGCAACTGATCGAATAGATCATCGATCCTTGGTAACGGATAGAGGTTCTTAACTGTCACCTTGTTCAGTTCCCGGTAATCGATACACATCCGGTGTGAACCATCCTTCTTCTTGACGAATAGAATTGGTGCTCCCCACGGTGAGCTACTCGGCCGAATGAATCCCTTCCCCAACAACTCTTGAAGTTGCGAGGACAATTCTTGCATCTCTGGAGGTGCAAGACGATAAGGCACCTTCGCAATAGGCGCAGCCCCTGGAACTAGATCGATACCAAACTCCACTTGCCTCGCGGGAGGTATTCCTGGCAAATCCTCGGGAAAAACATCTGGGAACTCGCGCACCACTGGAACCTCCTTCAATGTCTTCGGTCTCTCGGAACTCTCCCGCGTATCCATCACATACGCCACAAAACCGTTACATCCCCGCTGTAAGCATTGCCTTGCCCTAGCGGCCGAACAAAAAGCTGATCCCGAATGGGTACCCTCGCCGTATACCGTAAGAACTCCCCCACTAGGGTCTCGTATAGTCACCAGCTGACGCTCGCAGTCGATGACAACGCTGAATCGGCTCAACCAGTCCATGCCTACGATGACACAGACATCACCCATCGCAATAGGAATTAAGTCAATCGGAAATGCGACCCCGAAGATCTCTAGCATACATCCCCTAAGAACCTCCGTAGCACAAATCACCCTCTCAGCCGCAATAGAAACGCTCAAGGGCCGACTTAACGGCTCACGACTAATGCCGATGTGCTGACTAAAAGCTAACGATACAAACGATCTACTCGCACCCGAATCAAATAATACTAGAGCAGGCATAGAGTTCACAAGGAAAGTACCTACACATACATTAATATAAGCATAACATTTCGACCTTTAATTAAATACGTGAATGATAACATACCTGCCACAACATCGGGCGCAGCGCGGACCTCCTCCGCAGTCAGCTGAAAGGCTCTCCCGCGAGCCCTCGGGGCCTCGACCTTCGCCGGTCGGGTCTCAGTAGTCCGGGTAGTAGGTGTAGCTCCCTGACGAAGTTGCGGGCACTCGGCCTTCCGATGGCCTGTCTGGTTGCAGTGAAAGCAAACCATAAACCCCTTAGGGCAATCCCTAGCAATATGTCCCTCCTTGCCACACTTGTAGCAACCACCAGCTCGACACGCCCCCTCGTGACTCTTGCCGCACTTCGCGCAAGTGCGACCCTTCGAACCTCCCATCCTCGAATCAGCGAACTTAGTCCGCTTGGCTGCCGGCTGAGACTGGGCCGGCCGTCGATCCACCTGCCGAGACTCAGCCTCCTCCCTCGCTTGAGTCTCCAACTCAATCTCGCGCTTCCTGGCGTTCGCCTGAAGCTCAGTGAAAGTACGATAGGTGGAGTTTGACACAAACTCCCGGATCTCCCTCTTCAAAACACCCAAATAGCGGCTCATCCGCGACTGCTCCGTAGATACCAGCTCGGGGCAGAACATTGCCCTCTCATGAAACTTCCGTGTGATCACTGCCACGGAATCAGTACCCTGCTTAAGGGTCAAGAACTCCTGAATCAATCGCTCCCTCTCTACCGGGGGAACGTACTCGTCCCTGAACATCTCCGTAAACCTCTCCCATGTCACCGCCGAAATCTCTGCCTGAGTGAAGTTCGCCGTCACGAACTTCCACCAATCCTTCGCTCCCAGACGGAGCTGGTTCAAGGCGAACCGTACCCTCAAGTGCTCCGGGCATGAGCAAGTATAGAAGCACCCCTCGATGTCGGCGATCCACCTCATAGCTGCAATCGGATCCTGCGTCCCATCAAATTCAGGGGGTTTCGTGTTGCTGAATTCCCTGAATACTAATGAATCACCCCCTTGCGGCCTGGCAGCAGCCACCGCTGCGGTAGCGGCAGCAACTGCAGCTTCAGTAAGTGCGGCGTACCGCTCCTCAAACTCCTCCATCAACGTGGTCTTAATAGACCCAAACATCTCCGGGATCTCAGCCCGGACCGCCGCAGCTACCTCTTCCTGAATAATCTGACGAATCTCCTCGTCACTCGCACCGCTCGAACTCGCCCCATTGCGTGTGATAACCATGATGTCTCTGAAATACAACATAAAATCATCAGAGACTCCACCAAGTACAATTGTACTCGATACGCGCCCTACCCAGTCTCCGATTTCCAGGGATTCTTATTTGAGTCTTCCACTGATCCGGTGCCTTCGATAGTACGGGCCCAATACTACCGACCACACCGTATCAGTATTCGTCCCAAATCTTCCTCCCCAAATCCCGAATAATGAGTACTCTACCTCTAGTATGCACTATCTACTTGCACGCTACCAAATATCTCATATAAGCAATCCCCCTAGACTAAGGCATCACAAAACAGGCAATTCTAGTCCTATCATGTATACCTAGTCTTCTAGCCTGCATAACAATTCATAATTCAGTGCATAACATAACATCGTAAGGTATTCTGGGGATCTTTACCGTTCGGACGCTGGCTGCTCGTACACACTGTTCCACCCTTGTTTTTACCGCCTTACCATTTATAAAATGTTATGTCCTTATTATTTAAAAAGGTTTTTCCTCAAATCCCCGGTCTGAGTTCAGTTGCACCCAAAAGTACACCCGAATCCCTCAAACCTGGCTCTGATACCAATTGTAACAGCTCAAATTTTCAAATAAATTTTTTATTAAAAACAAAACATCATTATTCGACAAAAGGGTTTATTCCAAGTTTATTTCAAAAATATAAATAATAAATCTCCAGGATCTTCAACAGTGGCAGTGTGTACGTGTCACGCCGGCGCCTTTCCACGGTCATCACTAGTACCTGAAAAACATAAACACAACTAGTAAGCATAAATGCTTAGTGAGTTCCCCAGTATACGACTTACCCACATACGCCTTCCGGCCCGGACCTTTCGGTCCACATAACATTGCCTTCCGGCCTGTAACATAATCGCCTTCCGGCCCATAACATATCGCCTTCCGGCCCGTATTAAATTGCCTTCCGGCCCATAATAGTATAAAACATAACAGATGTAACATAACACACATAACACATAAGTCACACATCATACCGTCCTTTCTATCACATAAAGTCTCGCCTTCCGGACCGTATTAGCATACATCACATATAAAACATCTACCTCTCTAGACATAGCATGAATATAACACATACGACCTTCCGGTCCCACAGTCAAACCCTTCCGGGTGAAGTATAGTGAGAAGACTCACCTCGTAGTATGCAAGCTATACACCCTTCGAGCTACTCGCACTAGATCCGCTAATCCGCAGGTTCCCTATAATACCACATACCTTTGTTAATGATCTTATCAAACAAGACAACTGACCCTACTAAATTACATACAGGTCAACGGTCAATCTTGACCGGACTCGTTGAGTGCAAAAGGGGTAACTCGACGAGTATAGACACCCTGACTCCACTCGCCAGGTCTGAAGAACGACTCGACGAGTTCCAGTGAACCTTCAAGCTACTCGCCGAGTCTGAAGAACAACTCGGCGAGTCCTAGTGAACCTTCAAGCTACTCGCCGAGTCTGAAGAACAACTCGGCGAGTTCTAGTGAATCTTCAAGCTACTCGCCGAGTCTGAAGAACAACTCGGCGGGTTCTAGTGAATCTTCAAGCTACTCGCCGAGTCTGATCATTGGACTCGGCGAGTCCTCGCCATGCAGTCAATCCGCTGCCTCCTGTATTTCGCATGATTTCGAAGTATATAGATATGGGGCTTCCTGGACTTTCACATATACTATTACAGGGGTTTTTAAACACTTATAACAACACTATAATCTAACAATTCCCTAAATGGGTTTCCTAAACCCCAAATTCGCATACAACGTAAAAGCTACAGATTTTGATCCGAAGATTACCTGGAAACGTGTTCCCTGTGTCCCCAAACCTCCAGTACTCGATTCCTTTGATCACCACCTTGCTCCTCCTTGTCTAACAATCTCTTCAAGCCTCCTCAAGTCCTCTCTCTTGCTTCAGATGCTCACACACTCCCAAGGTATCTTCAATCGGCCAAAAGACGCGACATGACGGCCATAAGATCGTTATATACGATTCAGAAATGAAACGGCTAGGGTTCAGCTGAATCAGCGTCGACTCGCCGAGTCCCTATTTGGACTCGTCGAGTCCAGTCGCGTATCTGCGACTGCGACCAAGACCATGGCCCTACTCGGTGAGTCATGCACCTACTCGCCGAGTCCCCTCTTAAATGTGCCCAAAAATAATTTAAAGAAATACCTGAAATTCCGGGCTGTTACAAAGGGTTTATAGCTTGCATACTACGAGGTGAGTCTTCTCACTATACTTCACCCGGAAGGGTTTGACTGCGTGACCGGAAGGTCGTATGTGTTATATTTATGCTATGTCTAGAGAGGTAGATGCTTTATATGTGATGTATGCTTATATGTGATGTATGCTTATACGGGCCGGAAGGCGAGACTTTATGTGATAGAAAGAACGGTATGATGTATGACTTATGTGTTATGTGTGATATGTTATATGTGTTATGTTTTATACTAATATGGGCCGGAAGGTAAAATACTATGGGCCGGAAGGCAATGTAATACGGGCCGGAAGGCGATATGTTATGGGCCGGAAGGCGATTATGTTACGGGCCGGAAGGCAATGTTATATGGACCGAAAGGTCCGGGCCGGAAGGCGTATGTGGGTAAGTCGTATACTGGGGAACTCACTAAGCATTTATGCTTACTAGTTGTGTTTATGTTTTTTTCAGGTACTAGCGATGACCGTGGGAAGGCGCCGGCATGACACGTACACACTGCCATTGCTGAAGATCTTGAGGACTTATTATTTATACTTTTGCAATAAAATTGGAATAAACTCTTTTGTCGAATAATGATGTTTTATTTTAAATGAAAAAAATTATTTGAAAATTTGAGCTGTTACACTAGGATGTGTATAGATTTGATCAGCAGTAGTGAAGGGGATCTAGTGGAGTCAAGGAATTCCTTGGAGAAGGTACGGATAGATGTGGAAGGTAGTATGGGCCCGTACTACTGAAAGCAGAGGATCCGTACCCGAACCAAGGAAGGCCAAGATGAGACCAGGGAACCTGTAAGTAGTTGAGATCCCTCAGAAAGTAGCAGTATCACTAATGATTATTATGATGTTTTGCAGAATGGTGGTACTTCGACCGAGACCGACAGATGGCGGTTCAGGAGAGGGGTCAGGTTCGGGATCAGGCTCCGAGCCGATTGACGAGAGGCTACGTGAGTTCATCACATCGGTGATCACCAGGGGCATCCTTGAGTCGACCCCCATTCTCTTTGGGTCGATCAAGGAAGGGATCATGGAGTTGATGGAGGATCGCCTACGGGCATTCCGGAGCGATTTAGCCTCTAGCCAGTTAGGATCTTGCACACTGTCCTTCAAGGACTTCAGGGGCAGTGGTGCGCCGGATTTCCATGGGGTGAAGGACCACATTGTTGCCAGGCGATGGATTGCAGATATCGAGTCTGCCCAGTTGACTAGCTTCTGCCCCGAGGGGTCGAAGGTGAGGTACGCAGCAGGGTGTTTACGAGACCGAGCCCAGGATTGGTGGGAGTCAGTGGGTGACTCGTTGGGAGCCTCAGCTATCGAGGCAATGACCTGGTCGGACTTTGTGACCAGGTTCAGGGTAGAGTTTGCACCGGCGGTCGAGCTTCAGCAGCTGTCCAGGGAGTTTCTAGACATGAGGCAGACGACGGAGACTGTGGCGGAGATCACCGCTAAGTTCCGGGAGAGGGCTTTATTGGTGCCCCAGTATGCCAGTGACGAGGACATGAGGAGGACTTGTTACCATGATATGCTACGAGCTGACATCCGGGAGCATGTTAGCTTTTCGGCTTGCCCTACCCTGGACTCTATGATTGCCAGGGCTAGGGAGAGGGAGATAGATTTGGAGCACATCCGGAAATGGAAACTAGAGGACGGTCAGGCAGGAGGGGCTTCGGGGAAGAAGCCCAAGGGATCAGACGGTAGGCCGAAAGGTCAGTCAGGATCGAGCCGCTGCGGGAAATGCGGCAGGACGCACGTGGGGGTATGTAGGATGGGATCAGGAGGCTGCTACAAGTGCGGCAAGACAGCGCACTTTAGCAGGGATTGTACTGCTCCAGTTTCAGCTATTCAGACATCCGAGTTGCTGTGTTTTCACTGCAACCAGAGGGGCCACAAGAAGGCTAATTGCCCCCAGTTGACAGTTGCAGTGCCAGTGAAGGCGCCAGCTCCAGCGACCCTGCGGATCACGGATGGTCGGCAGGGCAAGGCAGAGGCTCCAGTGGTGAGGAGTCGGGCATTTCAGTTGACTGCCGAGGAGGCACGCGCCGCACCCGATGTGGTGACGGGTATGATTCTTCCCCTTTATTTTTTTTATGATGATGTTATGTTATTGATATGTGCTCTATATGTATATGTATCCCTTAGGATCGTTCCATGTGAACGACCTCCCAGTTCAAGTGTTATTTGATTCAGGAGCATCCCGATCATTCGTTTCCCTTGCACTTAGCAAGAAGTTTCATGAGCCATCGGGCGAGTTAGATTGCCCTTTGGAAATGGAGATCGCTGACGATCGATCGGTGCGAGCATCGATGATATTCCAAGATTGGGTGCTGCGTTTGTTCGAGGAGCGCTATTTGGTAGATTTGGTTCCCATTCCGTTGCGTGGGAACAAGGTGATTATAGGCATGGATTGGCTGAGCCCCAATGGGGCAGTGATAGATTGCGCGCAGCAGCTAGTACGGGTCAGGACCCCAAGCGGGGGAGAGCTAGTGATTCATGGAGAGAGGCCTCAGCGTGGACCCACTGTATGTTCAGCTGCGAGGGCTAGGCGCTACCTCCAGCAGGGATGCGCAGGATATGTCGCATATGTGATGGATACCCGGGAGGCGGGTAAGGCGACAGTGAGCGAGGTTCCGGTGGTTCGAGACTTTGCAGATGTTTTCCCAGAGAGGCTTCCTGGGATACCTCCGGAGCGACAGGTGGAGTTCAGGATTGACCTTGTCCCTGGCGCGGCTCCGATAGCCAAGGCGCCGTATCGGTTTGCCCCTCCTGAGATGCAGGAGTTGTCTACGCAGCTACAGGAGCTGCTAGACAAGGGATTTATTCGTCCGAGCAGTTCACCCTGGGGAGCCCCGATTCTGTTTGTAAGGAAGAAGGACGGGTCGCATCGGATGTGTATAGATTATCGGGAGCTGAACAAGGTAACGGTGAAGAACCGTTACCCGCTTCCGAGGATTGATGACCTATTTGACCAGCTTCAAGAGGCATCTTGGTTCTCCAAGATTGATTTGCGTTCGGGTTATCATCAGATGAGGGTCAGGGAGGAGGATATGCAGAAGACCGTGTTTCGGATGCGCTATGGTCATTACGAGTTCGTGGTGATGCCGTTTGGGCTCACCAATGCTCCTGCCGCGTTCATGGACCTCATGCACCGCGTATGCAGACCGTTGTTGGATCGGTCTGTGATAGTCTTTATCGATGATATCTTGGTCTATTCCAAGACTCAGGAGGAACACGAGGAGTATCTGAGGGAGGTATTGGAGACCCTGAGGAGGGAGAGCTTGTATGCCAAGTTCTCCAAGTGTGAGTTTTGGTTGCGCGAGGTGCAATTTCTTGGACACCTCGTCAATCAGAACGGGATTCTAGTTGATCCGGCCAAGGTCGAGGCCGTGATGAGATGGGAGGTCCCGAAGTCTCCATCTGAGATTTGGAGCTTCCTGGGATTGGCGGGCTACTATCGGAGATTTATCCAGGATTTTTCCAAGATATCCGTACCCCTGACACGGCTGACGAAGAAAGTCGTGGTCTTTCGATGGGGACCCGAGCAACAGGCTGCATTTGAGACGCTGAGACGGAGACTGTGTGAGGCGCCGATCTTAGCCCTGCCAGAGGGCGTAGAGGATTTTGTGGTCTATTGTGATGCGTCCGTTTCAGGGTTGGGCGCAGTACTGATGCAGAGGGGGTATGTCATTGCCTATGCTTCAAGGCAGCTCAAGCCTCACTAGGCGAACTACCCGACGCACGATTTGGAGTGGGGGGCGGTGGTCTTTGCCCTCAAGATTTGGCGATATTACCTCTACGGGGTTCGGTGTACCATCTACATGGACCACAAGAGTTTGAGGTACCTCATGGACCAGCCAAATCTGAACATGAGGCAGCGTTGGTGGTTGGACGTGGTGAAGGATTATGATTGCGAGATCCTTTACCACCCGGGGAAGGCCAATGTGGTGGCCGATGCGCTTAGCCGCAAGACGGTGCCGATCAGGGACGTTTGCTTGAGGATAACCGTGGTGACTCCCCTATTGGAGCAGATTCGGGAGGCTCAACAGGAGGTTATCAAGGAGGAGCATCAGAAGAGCGAGCGTGTGGTGGGTCAGGTTTCCTCTTTTGATTATGATGGCCGAGGACTTTTGACACTACACCGTAGGGTGTGGGTGCCGTATCACGGAGGCGTGCGTCAGATTTTGATGGAGGAGGCGCACAAGTCCCGATTCTCTATTCATCCCGGGGCGACGAAGATGTATAGGGATCTTCGTCCGGAATACTGGTGGCCCTGCATGAATCGGGATGTGGCATGGTACGTCGAGCGGTGTTTGACCTGCAGGAAGGTCAAGGCCGAACATCAGAGACCGCATAGCAAGATGCAGCCGTTGGACATTCCACTGTGGAAATGGGAAGATATCACGATGGATTTTATCACGAAGCTTCCCAGGACCGCACGTGGAGTGGATTCGATTTGGGTCATCATGGATAGATTGACCAAGAGTGCTCACTTTATTCCAATTCAGGAGAGCATATCGGCCGAAAAATTGGCCGACATCTATATCAGGGAGATTGTGGCACGGCATGGGGTGCTAGTATCGGTGATCTCGGACAGGGATGTGCGTTTTACTTCCATATTTTGGAAGAAATTCCATGACGAGTTGGGCACTCATCTGCATTTTAGCACCGCCTTTCACCCGCAGACAGATGGCCAGAGCGAGTGGACCATCCAGACTCTGGAGGATATGCTGCGGGCGTGCGTGCTAGACTTTGGTGGTAGCTGGGATACCTATCTTCCCCTAGCCGAGTTCTCCTACAACAACAGCTACCACGCGAGCATCGACTGCCCTCCCTTCGAGATGTTGTACGGACGGAGGTGTAGGACCCCAATATGCTGGGGTGAAGTTGGCCAGAGGGTCGTGGGGAGCACCGAAGTGGTGCTCAAGACGACCGAGAGGATCCAACAGGTCCGGAGCAGGCTTCAGACTGCTCAGAGTTGGCAAAAAAGTTATGCCGACAAGCGTCGATCAGATTTGGAGTTCCAAGTCGGGGATATGGTTCTCCTGAAGGTGTCGCCTTGGAAAGGCGTCATTCGATTCAGGAAGCGGGGCAAGTTGGGCCCGCGATTCATCGGACCATTCAGGGTCGTAGCCCGGGTGGGCAGGGTGGCGTACAGATTGGATCTGCCAGCCGAGCTCCGCCAGATCCACAAAACTTTCCATGTTTCTCAGTTGCGGAAGTGCTTAGTGGACGATTCAACAGTAGTGCCTTTGAAGGATATTCAGGTTGATGACAGCTTGAATTACATTGAGCGCCCAGTCGCAATACTCGACAAGAGGTCAAAGGCTTTGAGAAACAAGAGGGTAGAACTAGTGAAGGTGCAATGGCAGCACCGCAAGGGTTCGAAATGGACTTGGGAGCCGATGGAAGAGATGATGGAGCATTACCCCGAGCTATTTCAGGATCGAGCAGCAGACTTCGAGGACGAAGTCTAAAATAAGTGGGGGAGATTTGTAGCACCTGGTTTCCGGTATGTGAATTTTATTTGAGTATTTCCCTATTTTAGCCTTGGACTCGGCGAGTCATAAGGTCCGACTCGCCGAGTAGGGACGAGAATCAGGACACGTTTAAGTTGGCGACTCGGCGAGTCCATATCCCGGACTCGGCGAGTCACCGCTACTGGATGAAACCCTAAATTTCAAGGGTTTGCACCCTATTTAAACCCTCATTCCGCCCCAAACTCGTCCCCATTCACCCCCAGAACTCCCAACATCGTTTATTCCCTTATTTCCTTGAGAGATTGAAGTGTTTTGGAGTGTTCTTGAAGATTTTGAGGAGAAAGAAGAGTAGATCAAGAAGAGGAGAAGGAGACCAGGCATCTTTGTGTCATCTCAACGTTTTCCTTGAGGTATAGCTCGTTTCCCCTCTGTTTTCAAGCTTGTAATCTCTTTTAGCTTCATAGGAGTCCTTCTTGGGCTCTTCACCAAGCTTGTTTGTGCTTTGTGGGTTGTAATAAGTTGTTAGCCTTTAGATCTAGGCATGATTTAGTCCCTGGAGCTTGGATCTAATGCCTTTATGGGGTCATATTGCATGAAAGCCCTAGATCTACCTCTTTTGGTGCACTTTGAGCCTTAAAATCCATATTGGTGAATATCTACACGTAAAGTTGGAAACTTTACGTGTGATTTGTGTCCTAGAAGCCCAGATCTGTGAATGGCATGGACTGGAATCGAGCAAATCGGTGTATTTGATGGATGCATGGCTGCGACTCGGCTAGTCGTATATGTGACTCGATGAGTCTGGTCACGAGTCACTGAATTGGTCCCTTTATGATGTATCGAGTTGAGACGTGAGTCACAGGGGGTGACTCGATGAGTTGGAAGCTGAACTCACCCATGATAGGAATCGGCGAGTCAATGCCCTAACTCGGTGAGTCCAAGGCAATCTTCATAGATCAAGAACAGACTCGGCGAGTTGTTCATACAACTCGGCGAGTCTTAGCAGAAGTGTTCTTCGGATGAAGATGAACTCGACGAGTTGTTCATATAACTCGGCGAGTAGGATGAAGAAGTTGAACGTCAGTCTACAAGATGAACTCGTCGAGTCATAGCCTAACTCGACGAGTAGAAACAGGGACTCAGGACAATCGTCTGATAGGGACTCGACGAGTTGGAGAGCCAACTCGGCGAGTCGGGTCAACTGAAAGTTGACTCTGAATTTGACTTAGAGCTAGACCAGGGGTAAAATGGTCTTTTTACCCAAAGGACAGTTAGCAGTGTATGATTAAGTATATTGTGGGAATTACAGCCGGGGAGTTTCCGGAGCAGCAGCAGCAGTAGTAGGTGATCAATTCCCACACAGACCAGCAGCTATTTCGAGGCGAGTTTCCTTCCAGTAGTAATAAGTCTAAGGCACCAAGGCCGGCCCTTATAGACGAGACATTAGTATTAGAGTGTGGGTCGAGCCCGTATCTCTTAGTTGAGTTGATTATGATATATGCCAGTATGATAGAATTGTTTACACTTGTTGTCTGTGCGATACTTGTATGATATGAGTTGGCGGTTGAGTATGGGCGAGGCCCGTATCTTTCCGAGAATGGAGTGTGGGCTAGGCCTGTAACTCCCAGATAGTGAAGTGTGGGCGGGGCCCGTATCTTCACGAGTGTGGGCGGGGCCCGTATCTTCACGAGTGTGGGCATGGCCCGTATCTCCTAATTGCATGTTGTTTGTTAAATGCTTGCATGGTATGGGGTATTATGGGGGAGCTCACTAAGCTTTGTGCTTACGGTTTCAGTTTTGGTTTCAGGTACCTCCTCAGCTAGGGGAAAGGAGCCGGCGCGGTAGCAGCATGTCACACACACACTCTTCGGTTTCCGCATTTACGAGCTTTTCTGGGATTGATACTCTGATATTCTGATTAGTTGTATGTTTTGATTTTCAGACATGGTTCAGTTTATATTATGGATGATCGAATGATGTCTTAGTTATTAATATTTTCTAAATTAACATTTTTAAACAAAAAAAATCTTTGATGTGAAAATTGGGTTGTTACAGAATCATACCCTGATCGGGGTACATTCCAACATCACACTCTATTTCCGTCTAGTGAGTATTACGGCTCCCGCAATAACACGATAGCCTTTGACTAGTGAGTACTACAGCTCCCCATAGTACCACGACTCCTTCTCTCTGACTTGTGAGTACTATGGCTCCCCGTAGCATCACAACAACCCATACTCTCATTCTCATCCCAATGACACACTACGTCCACTACCTCATGCTCCGTAGACTATCATAGATAGCTACACACACTTGCCCCACATATGCATCACAGAATCCGGAGGCAACCGCTATAACAAAATACCTACCTCTGTGGAGATCCACTTTCTTAAATAATCCCCCTTGATGCCAATACCCGAAGGGCTCCCACTGGAACTAAAAATACATGATACACCACTAGTCGTCCCAACTCAAGATTTTAAATAACTCCGAAATCGGAATATTATACCCGGTCACCACGGAACACCGTTACAGAACATCGCGATGTCCTGCCTTAACCACTGATCTCCTACTCCCAGCACCATATAGATACAACAAAACATTTCCTCTGAACTCCATAAATAATTCCTCATTTTACCCAATGCGCAACTTTAGTGTATTCAAACACTGAATTGGAATACAAAGAAGGCGCTAACGCTTCAGAACACGCTGATGATCCTCCGAAACCCTTTCCCCTACTGCTCAAAATCCAAGCAAGTATACACATACCGGCCCGGGAGTTGGCTGCTTGATAATATTCTATATACCCTAAAAAGGCATAAATAATCCATACTTCGACCCATAAGTCCTCGACTGCCCATACCATCGATACGAGTCTTCCCTTTGAAACGGACCTAGCCACCACCGGATTCCTGACCATTGGCCAACTGCCGAGGAGACACCCATCCTTTCTCAGACACATACCACATGCATTATCTCGCACTGCACCTTTCTTTGATCACCAATGACCTCGACCTCATGAATTCGAGCTGCAGATTTATGTGACTCCCATCATCGAGAGTTCCACAAAGCACGAAGCAAGCGGCATTCGGGCATCAAAGAATACATAAAGCTCACTCTGGATGATAACTCCACTTGCTCTGCTCATTCTCAAGGTACCATTGAACTCAGCAACTCTGCCCCTCGTGGGTTCTAACTATTCTTCAATAAACACCACAATACTCATCTAGGCATCTTTTCTAGATTACTCCTCTACTCAAATCCCCTAAAAGGATTCCAACTGAATACTCTCACTCATAATCAAAAGCACATCACATATAACAACAACTCCTAGACTAAGGCATCACAAATCAGGCCACTCTAGTCCAAAGAGATGAAATACCTAGCCTGTCTCTAGCATACATAATATCTTATAAATGTATCATAAATATCTCATAACACAAAAGTAAGGGTATTTTGGGAAATCACCGTTCGGGCTCTGGCTGATTGTACACATTGCTCTTTCTCGATTTCTCTTTGAACTCTTATTCACCTTTAGATAATCATTTCTAAGAAAACTTTTCTTACTTCCTCAGTTTGAGTCCAGATTTACCCGAAAGTGCATCCGAATCCCTCAAACCAAGGCTCTGATACCAACCTGTAACACCAAAAATTTTGAAACACAATTTTCATTTAAAGTAGTTTATCTCTTTAACACTTTTCATAAAAAAAATCTCCTTTTTGTTTTAATTACAATACATGACTCTTTTGTTCAATCAATTAATAAACCAGGATCCTCAAAACAAACTCTTCCTCTAGTGTGTACAATCGAGCCGGTGCCGTCACGTGATCCTGAGAAAACCTGAAACATATAACACAAAACACTGTAAGCATGAAGCTTAGTGAGTTCCCCAAAATACCACATTCAACACATACGCCACTCAAGGCTACAATATAACCCTCCGGTCGGTGTGTCTCAGCGGAACCCTCCAGTTCCGCATCGTTGGACCCTCCGGTCCTATTTGTATCGTTGGACCCTCCGATCCAATCTATATCGTTGGACCCTCCGGTCCGGTCTATAAACTCCGCATAACACAAGTCAAAAAGACATGATGCATAGCATACCACATATAACATAATACTCAATGTAAGCACATAAGAGCCCCCGGTCACACATAACTACCACTCAAGGTAACGTTTAGTGAGAAGACTCACTTGCTACTGCCGACATAAGAACAAGATCACGCTGCTCCGACCACCGTCACGAAATCCACCACTGAATCACCGAAACCAATAAATACCAATAACAACCAAAATACCCCTGGAAGTCAATTGGTCAACTCTTGGTCAAAGTCAAAGTCCTCAGTTAAACCCAACCCTCCTGACTGACTCTACTCGCCAAGTCAACCCGCTGACTCGTCGAGTCCCCATGCTCTGAAACTCCCATAACACAACTCAACTCGCTGAGTTGCCCCAAGACTTGCCGAATCCCACAACTCTGAGCCAAACCGTACTCAACTCACTGAGTTATCCCTTGACTCACCGATTCTCAGCTTAACCAGAAAAGGTTAGGACCTCAAGACCAGACTCGCCGAGTCCATGAACAGACTCGCCGAGTCCAAGGCTATCTTCAACCAACTCGCCGAGTTGTTCTTCCAACTCGCCGAGTATCTTCCTATCTTTATGCAACTCGCCGAGTACACCCATGTGACTCGCCGAGTACCACTAGCTCTTAACCCATACAGAGGCTTTCCAAGCCATGCAGGGTCTCCAATCCATAGATCTACGCTTATACAAGCCATCCATCACATAAAGTGGCAAACTTTACGTGAATCCAAGGAGATCTAAGCATAATACACTCTTGGGCTAAGGTTTGGGGCTAAAAGACTTCATCAACAACTCTTGAACAGGGACTTTATGCTCTTTTGGATCATCACCATCCTAGATCTGAGGTAGCAACCTCAGATCTAACCTCCAAACTCAAGATAACACTAGATATACACCCCAAAATCCCACAAATGATAGATCTAGATGGATAACAGCTCAAGCAACGTATCATTACCTTAAAAGAAGGCTCCAATAGAAGAATAAGTCCAAACCTTGAAAATCCCCTAGCTCCAAGCCTCTTAATCTTCAAAGATCTATTCAACAAACACTCCTTCAAGATCCAAATGTTCTCTAATTCTCTCACAACGAATATTAGGGTTTATGGACTTCAAAGGAGAGCAAGGAGGCTAGGGAGAGGGTATTATGTTCTTTATATAAGGCCAAATCCATGGGATTAGGGTTGTCTCCACATAACACCAACTCGCCGAGTCCAGCCACCGACTCGTCGAGTTGGCCACTAGACACGTGACCAGAATCGCGACCCTACTCGCTGAGTCTACCCATGGACTCGCCGAGTTGATCATTCACATTTTCACTTTAAACCCTTAACTTTGTGCCCTTGAAATCGGGATGTTACACGACTACAGTCAGATATTGTCAGTAAATGGATGGATGTAAAGGGAGAAGTCATATGGTTCAATCGAGCATATAATTATGTTAAAAAGACTAAAACTTATTATGTGGATGCCGAAGAGCTTTTGGAAATTGTTAAAGAGTTTTACATTTTGGAGCATGAAGGCATTGACTTCGAATATGAGGACGTTTGGAATCTTGTTAAAAATAATTAGTATTTCATGTAGATGGCTATGTTATTATGAAAATTTCATATTTGTAGTGTTTTATGTGTAATGCTTCATGGAATTATTAATTTAATGTATTGTTTT
Organism: Lactuca saligna; assembly: GCF_052625555.1. Classification (NCBI taxonomy): domain Eukaryota; kingdom Viridiplantae; phylum Streptophyta; class Magnoliopsida; order Asterales; family Asteraceae; genus Lactuca; species Lactuca saligna. The sequence goes on along the minus strand of NC_136419.1, from coordinate 191,237,749 downwards.
ATGTGTAATCGAGTATGAGGACGTTTGGATTTGTTATTTGTAATGTGTTGTTTTATGTGTAAGGTTTTATGTAAATTTTTATGTGTAATGCTTCATGGAATTGTTATTTGTAATGTATTGTTTTATGTGTAATCGAGTATGAGGAAGTTGGGAATATCATTAAAAATAACCCAACGAGTCTTCGTAAATAACATAAAACATAGGAGTTACATCTAATACAGACGAAATACATGTAAATAACCTAGTACAAACCTAATAGATAGAAATAGAAATTAAATAAATGGGACATATTTCAAAATACTCCAAGGGGCTTCATACTAGAATTCCAACCCATCACTTAATGATTTATATTCCAAAATATATGAAGAACTGGTATATCTTTAAGTGAAATGATTTTTTCACTAAAAGTAAATTTATAGTAGGCGTTATGACAACAATAAACGACACGTTTTTAATGTCCGTCAATAGCACATAAGTTTATAGTAAATTTATCACACTCAAATTTTTTTAATCTGTCTGTAATTCATAGTCCAACTAAACTGAAGAACGCAGAATACTTATTGACAACACAAGAGAGGACTGTTTAAGTTGACAAGCCATTGCACTGACTGACAACACAAGACACGACTGTTTGACTTAACAACACAAATGGAGTTACAAAAGTGGGCCACTATATATAATTGTTCATATTAATTGTATCACCTTACAATTTTATCTTGCAAATATGGACCCACCTGTACCACTCAGATGGAGCATCGAAGAGGAGGTCGCTTTGGTTCATGCTTGGATTGTAACTGTAGAGGAGGATTTTCCACCAGGTCTACTAGAAATTCTCAATGGATCATTTTGGTCTCCTTTTTTTCATTTGTTTCACCATCAAATGGGTTGTAATCAATATCGAAGAAGAAGAGATGTCAAATCCAAGTTTGTTGATTTGAAACAAAGGGTCAAGAATTTTCAACGAATTTATAATGAGCTGCATAACAAAAATCCATATATGGATGAAGACATTCTCATACAGGTGCCTATGGATCTATACCATTTTGAATATGATGGTAGGGAGTTTATATATGGGGAAACATGGAATCTTTAAAAGAATGTCCCTCATTTTTAATATGCATGTTAGTTAAAGAAGATTATATGTAAAATGTTCGTTAGTTACGCTGTTTGTTTTTACATGTGTCTTGTTAATCCTTTAATGTATGTTGTTTCGATAATGAGCATAAAACATGAATTCAGAGAACACATCCATTTTCATTTCATTAAAACATTAAACCATAACTACTACATTATAGGACGTAAAATGGAAACGGGTACATGAATCATTAGTTCTACTTGGGAGGTAACACAACCACCCTTTCATTTGGTATTTCCCATTGCACATGTGATGGCAGAGAATTCACCGTCTCAAATCCAAATGCAGCTCGATACACGACATAAGTCAACTTATATTCAACCATTCGTGAATGGTTGTAGACGTACGGGTTCTTAGTGATGCTATAGCATGGCCACAAGTTATACCGCTTTTTTACATTTCCCACAACTACCTACCCTCTATTCAAGTTGTACTTTTTAAGTGTCGAAATTTTCTTCCACTTCAAATATATCCCCATAAATACGTCTTGCCTCCCAATTATAAGACTTGTTCACTCACTTTTGAACCTTATTCTCAACATAAGGGGTCACACCAACAAAAATCCTCCATGCGAAATTTGTTAATTTAGAAATAATGACACAAGAAATAACAAACTATAACTTTAAATTTACCTCCAACTTAGGCCTATTCAACATATGCCAATTATATCGACTGACTGATTAACTCAATGATTATTGTTATAGGTAACTTATGTGTGTAGGTGGATATATTTTTCACAATTTGAGGAATATCAATCGATTCAACATTGTAACGTAATTTAGGAAAAAAAAATGCCCGAGCCCATTTTGAAATGGCTATATTTTCAAGCCAGGCAATTGGATTCCTACATGCAATTTGAAAGCTTTCCAAACACAAGTAAAATTCCTGCATACTATATGCGTTGCATGACTTTCAAAACAACTTTTTGACAATAGTATCATTAATTTAGAAAAAATTTCATATTTTCCAAGCTATATCTTTAGGACAATACCCATGATACGAATTTGGGTAGACTCTCCCAATGGAAAAGTCTATTTTATTATATAGGTGGCTTTTGAAACCAACCTCTATATTGTCACTTAAACATTCTATTAACTTCCTCATGAACCATGCCCAAGATTCCTCACACTCCAAGGTTCCCAAACCAACTGCTAAGAGTAGGGTTCATGGTTTCCATACAAAGCCACCACAAAGTACCTTGTTGTCAGATAGTTGCAAAGTAGAGGTAAATAACCCACATATATTAATGGTATCATGCACCTAAGGAAGTTACAAATATGCATAACAATAAAACATACTTATATCAGTCACATGCAAAATCTAAACAGGGTACATTACCTACAATTAATAATTAAACCAATAAAATAAAGATGACATACCACGCAACCTAAAGCCACAAAACAGAATTGAAAGAGTTTGGTATTTGTTTTATTGATTGTTGTGAAGGTATTAGGATTTGTTCTTTCAAGATTATGAAAGAATATTGGTAGGTCACAAAAGCTCCTTTCGTTGTAAGAAGTCATTTTCACATGCAATGATAGTGTATTAGGAAAATCAAACGAATCTGATTATAAATATACAAAAGTTGGTATTGAAATTGGATTACTTCATAGTCAAAAACATGATTTCATAGTCAAACCATAAACAAACTTTACTAATTGACAAGACATGGCATTATACTTTTCTGCACTTCATAGTTCAACTTGAAGGATTCATAGTCAAACCAAATGATTTCATAGTCAAAACGTAAGCAAACTTTACTGATTGAGAAGACAAGGCATTGTACTTGTCTGCACTTCATAGTTCAACTTGAAGGATTCATAGTCAAACCAAATGATTTCATAGTCAAATCGTAAGCAGACTTTACTGATTGACAAGACGAGGCGGTGTACTTATTTTCATTTCATAGTTCAACTTGAAGGATTCATAGTCAAACCAGATGATTTCATAGTCAAACCGTAAGCAGACTTTACTGATTGACAAGATGAGGCAGTGTACTTATTTGCATTTCATAGTTCAACTTGAAGGATTCATAGTCAAACCAGATGATTTCATAGTCAACCCTTAAGCAAACTTTATTGATTGACAAGGCAAGGCATTGTACTTGTTTGCAATAAAATTTCATATAAATTTGTAATACTCACTCCATGAAATTTTTTTGTGAAGTTATTCATATTTAATCAAATATATCAGGCAAATGGCATACTGCAATTGCGTAGGTGGATGTATCATTAGGATATCGAGTACAGCTAAAAACCAACGAAGATTACTTTACGCTTGCCCAAAATAGGTATCTTTACTTTTAGTTTCTTAATATGTACGCTACCATATTTCTCCCATAACTTATCTTCTTATATATCTTTAAATTCACAGGGACCAAATGCATGTTTATCTATTGGGTTGATGATGAAAATGATCAATCTTCTATGATAATAGTTAAGATAGCTAAGTTGAATAAACACTTTCAATCTGAAAATAAGAAGTTGAAGATAGTCTTGGTTTGTAGTTGGGTGTTGTTTCTTGGCAGTTATTGTTTACAAGTATTTTGGTTAACTTTGAAGTTGTAACATCAATAAAGAGGGTGTAATCATTGTTATGCTTTAACTTTTGAAGTTATAATTATGTTATGTATGAAGATAATGTATATCATGTTATATATAAAATTACCTTTCCTAATGAAACACTAAATATAAATCAAATATTTAGTTACATACATATCAGAGTAGATATCATATTAAATGGTCTCTTTGGGATGTTCCTCCTATACTAGTATTTTATTTTGTCTAAAAATTTGGCTACCTAAGCCTTAAAGTTGCTCAAAGTTCTATCTGACTCAAAATTTTCAAACACACCCCTACCGAGATTGTCATATATATGGATTTCTATTGACTCCAATCGTAGTTCCCCAAACACCCAATGATTTGGATAGGAATGACTTGGCATATAAACTTGCACAAAGTTTAAACAATAGTTACTTATTAATATTTCAATAGAAAAAATGATACTAATGAATGTAATTTCAATAACACTAATAATATACCTAATACACATCCCACCAATGAACCATAAAGTCGGGGTATGTAGTTATCTCAAACATAAATGCCCTCCAATCCTTACCATTTTCCACAACATGGCAAACAAAAAAATTTGGAGGCATTATGGTATACCAGTCAGCTTCAAAACCGTCTCTCCATCAACATTTTAATCCAAATGGTGATATGTTGCGAAAACATGGGTGTCTGGGCCGCGATCAAGTCGGACCCTTTGTTGAGAGAAAAACTTTGAGACACACTTGAACAAACGTTAGAACAAGTATATAGCGGAATAGTTAATCTCGAAGCATCTATTAGCTCAACAATAACATTAAGAGTTAGAAGTTAGTGAGTTAGATGCGGAAAAGTAAAAAAAATGTAAATGACAACAGTTGCTATTTCAAGTATACACATAAGTTGATTCATAACGAGGAATGCATTCAAACCAAGTTAATGAGTGAGATCATGCTTATTAATTAAGTCACAATAGACTTGCTCCGAAGAGACATGGTGTTTGATTATGAAAATAAGAAGTTTGAATAAGTAACATAGAATAAGAACTTCAGAGATTTATATTAGAATTGGATGAGAGATTCTCTTCATTTTTTATTACATGAGAATAAGTTCTATTTATAGAGACTCAAAAAGATAACAAGTTTACAACTCTAAGAGTAGCCATGCAAGGCATACTGGACAATAGAGTGTTTTACAATAAAGAAAAGTAATGTAGACTATATAGAGACTACGGTACTGGATACTTCGGATGATGATATTTGAAGAGACTACTTGACTACGGTGGCTTTATGGCTGCGGTAGCTGAAGTTTAAGAGGGTCACTTTTTTATTCAACAATTTCCCCTAAGTGACCTCTTTAACTTTTGATCAGCTATCAAGTTTAAGGAACTTGATTAGGATCCACCAAAACTTCCTGATGTTCTCTAACCAGTTGATTCTTCTGAGGATCTCGAACTTGACCTCTGCAGTGGTGTGCTTGGATTTTTCAACTACGTTTTGGCAGATCTCAAGTTTCTTTCTGGTTAGACGATGCATGGCAGTCATAGGAATGAAATATTTGATGTTATCCGTGTTCCTCTTGAAATTGACTCCAAGCTCAGGATAGTTGGTTGCACCTAAGGAAATTTCCTTAAAGCCTTCGGTAGGCATCGGTGCGGGGTCAAGTGGTGGTAGATTAGCAATCTTGGAAATGATGGGATGAATGTCTGCATCGATATTGGCGAAGTCACAGACTGTTTCCTTGAGAAAAGTATTAGCCCTTTCAAGTGCAATCTTCATCTTCGGATGCTTCTCAGACTTGTGCTGAAATACTTTGGCGATGAGAAAGACTTCTTTAGGGTTCATACATGGAAAATCAGCCTGGGTGTGGATGTAGTCGTCTTCCCTCCTGGTCAGAGTGTACTGGATGAATTCAGTCTTCATGAACTTACGGATCTTATAATTTTTACTGCGGATTGTCTATCGTTAAACCATATATGTTCAACGGGAGAAGCATGCTTAGTATAGAATTCGCTAAGTCTCTCAAATTCCATTAGAAGTCTTTTATTGTCAGGAAGGTTGCGATCGAAATGCTCAAATACAGTGAAGTATCTGGCATTTTGTGAGATCGGGACATCCCAGTAACCATCTGAGGGGGGTTCCGCATATGTAAGATGGGGGACATAGTCATCATCGAGTAGTCTTCTATGTGGATTGACCCAAGAGTTTATCAAAGACTCATCCATGACCGTGTCAAATCCACAAAGTCTCCATACTTCTTCAGCGAGCTTGGCTACCTTCCAGTCTCTTTTTCTTTGAGTGGTGGCAGGAGAGTCGTTTGAGCTCGTAGAGGACATATGCTCCACAAGGTTTTTGAAATGGGGAGGAGTCTCTAGTTTTTCTGGAGTGTGTTCAGTTTGTAGTGGAGAGTAGTGAGGTCGAGTGTGATGAGATGGTTGCGGTGAAGGTTGTGGTGTTGGGATTTTTTCTGTGGAGACAGGGAGAGTTTGATGTTGTGAGATGGATTGGTTGGAATGATGAAATTCTTCTTCTCGATGGACTTCTTCACTTCCCCCTCTTGAGGAGTTCAGTCCTGGAGCCTCCTCAAGCCATTGACGAAGGCCACCAACCTTGGCATATACCTCTTGAAATTGGGCTTTGAGGGTTTGGCCAGTTGATGATTATTTGGGATAAAGGGGTTGAACAGCACCTGTGGATTTCTTTTGTGAGGTGAAGAATTTCAGGACCATGGAAGTTGGTAGATAGAGAGCGATGCAGTCTGTTGATTGTTGTTTGAAGAACGGATATTGCGAACTCATAAGCAGTATAAGTCTTAGCAATCAACTTCTCAGAATGTGAGGCCTGATCCGCAATGGCTGACTAGAGATCGGTTTTGATAGCGGTAACCTCATAAATGAGGTGTTCCGCAGTAGCCATAAATTCCTTTTGATTAGCTTGACGATTATTGTCAAGTGATCTAATCCCCATCTCAACCTTCAAAGAGATACGCTCCACAGCCATTCTCTCTCTGGTTTCCAACCTTTCAATTTTTTCAATAAGGGATTGCGGTCCCGGAGCATCTTCAGGTTGTGTTGTCTTGACTGCGGCTAGGATTTGATCAACCTTGGTCTGTAGACTGAGGAATTCCTTCCTAGTCACTGCATGCTTCTTCTTCTTCTTCTTCTTCTTCTTTTCCTTTGGCTTAGAAGTGATCATCAGATCGTCATCAGAAGGAGAGGGTTTGTTTACCTCTTGTAGTTCAGCATCATCGAAGCCAAATATGGGAGCAGAGCTCACTTCGATTTCCAGTTCGTCATCATGTGATCCTTCAGCAGTAGGAGAAGAGGGAGCTTGAGAGACATGTTGATCAACAAAAGCTTCCTTAGCTTTCTGAACTGTTTTGGCCATTGCGGACATCCAGTCTTGAACATTGAGGATGGTGGCTACGGTATTGGCATTGTTTATGGCATCTGCCCAATACTTGGCCACAACTTGGATCTCCTGTTCCTTGAGCTGGTGTTGTTTGATTTGTTGATCCTTGCGAGCTTGGAATGCCCTATGAAAAGTGGCATATTTCTTGGCTTCAGCCTCGTTAGAGGGCTGATACTTGCTCCAAGAATCATTCGAATCTTCACCGTCAATTCCTATAAATCACACCAAGGTGTCCCTTGGGTTCACGGATCCTTGCTCATTTGTGCTCACCGTGCCTAAACCACCTGGTTGTAATGAAAGTAGAGTAGGATATCCTGAGCTTCCTTGGCCACCTTGACCCATGGTCAAGTTTGGCCTCGGCTTAGTTCTGGCAAGGGCAGAAGAAGTGCCTTGCGGATGGGACTGTGTTTGTAGTGTTTGGGTGACGTTCAACAGGATGGATTTCAACTCCTCAGGTGAAAAGATATGCAGTCGGGAATCCCTGGAGACTTTAGGGCGAGAACTAGTATTATCCCTTTGGGAATGTACTAGGGGGAGTCTCCTCTTTGTTGTTATTCAGACTCACTATCTAAGTCTAAAAGGAAAAAGTTAGTGTTGTCGAATGGATGTGCAGGCATCCCAAGGACTACCGGAACCTGTTGAGAGGCTGAGGTATCGGTCCGGTCATGGATTTGACTAGTAGGATCAGGTTTTCATTTCTTGAGGATAGAAATGGGTTGGTTATCCTCTTCAGAATCATTGTTGGAGTCATGGAGACTTGGTCAGCAGTTGTGATTGCGGGTGGTGTTTTTCTTTTCTTTGTGGGGTTGGATGGTTTGGGACATCCTTTTTGGGAGTTCTAGATTCCTTTGTGTTGCGGGGACCATGGAGAGAGGAAACCTTGTGTTTGCATCATTAAGAGACGTTAGAAAGAGTTTTGGAGGAAAGGATGTTGTACCTTCTGGGTTTAAGGCTGCAGATGGAAGAGGCAGGGTAGGAAGGTATGGGTCAATACCTTCCGTAGCCTCAATGTGGCCTGAGACATCAGCAGTCTCGAGACCAGGTGTAGAAAGAATATGTGTAGGGAGTCTATGGATTAGACCAAAAATAATTTGATCAGAGGAAGGGTTGTACCTTTTTAGATCTTTGGTGACGAAGAAGTTGATGTCATCACCCATGCCGATCTTTGCATCCGCATGCAAGTCAGATATGCAGAGAGACCAGAACCTAGCAAAAGTAAGCTCCGATGGGTTCTGCCTTGGGCTCTCCTTGGGAATGTATTGTAGAAAATCATCCCAAAGGATCTGACCGTAGTTCACGTCATGGCTTGTGTAGATGCTCCAAACCAATTCCAAAAGTTTTAGGCCTATGTTATCCGTGCCTCCGGTTCTGCCAGATAGGCTACGGATGATGAAGTGGCATACAAACTACCAGACCGCAGGCAATTGGTTCTTCTTGAATTCACCAATTCCTTTGATCTTCTTCTGATAGCCCATTTGATACAATGCTGAGGTGATGTCCGCCATTAATGGTGTGAAGAACTTAATGGAGGGATGAACAAGCAGATTGATGGTGTTGAGAAAATTTTCCTTCGACAGAATGACCAAGGAGTCATTGATAAGGTTTAGGTGGACTTCTTGGGGGTTATCGATTTGGTGATAGGCTGAAAAAGCACATTTGTAGAATGTGGAGAGTGGAATAACGTCTGTGAACGCATCGAATGGTCCAAACAGGGGATGATTCTTCAAGAACTTGATCATCGGTTTTGTTGGAGCATTGTATGTGGGTTGATGTTCAAAAACAGCTCTGAAATTACTAGAGTCAATTGTGGGAGAATCTAAACCAGTTGGGTTCACTGATCCAGAAGCTGTGGATTGTTTCTTTGAGGTGTCGGATTTCACCATTGTTGAGTTTTTTTGAGAGAGCTTGAAGAATGCAGAAGAGTTTGAAGTTTTAGAGAGTGTAAACTTTTCTTTGTGGAGAAGAAAGGGGTTTTATAGTGACTCGATGAAGCAAGAAACGTTTTTGACCTATGTGAAATTGGGTAAAAACGTTTGCGTTTATCTTTTAAATTAGCATCTTTAATCTCAACCACATATTGACAAAAGAAGGATAAAGGGTGAATTTATGATTAACCAGAAAGGGATTCTGCATTTAATGAAATGTCAGAATTGTATCACGCCTTTGAGAATGTGTGGAGGGGAGCGATTAATCCGTTGGATTAAGTAGAATATGTAACGGATGTGATGGTTTGGGGTAATAGGAAAAGACATAATAAAGGATTTGATATGGGAAAATCTTTTTTTTGTCATCATACCTAAAATAGGTCTGACAAGGTTTTGGGAGAAAAGAATGTGACAGTTTCTCAAAGGAATGTGTTTATTTAATGTTTTATTTAATAAAGGATCATTAACTAGTACACAATGTTTTTTTTAGTTTTTTAAAAAGAGAATGAACCGTCTGTAAATCAATTAATATGACTGCAGATGAACACATCATCGCGGATGGCTTCTAGGGAATTGCGAATGACTGCAGTGGGAGAAGCTGAGAAGAGCACTTGTACAAAAGTTAGTAATAACAAGTAAAAAAAGACTCGTGAAAGATAGATATAATATATGGCTACGGTACATTGGTTGTGGTACACATAATGTTCCAAAATCATCTATTATCAATAACTTTCATATTGGAACCGCAATGGAGACCAGGAAGGTCTGCGGTACCTGTCAATTCAAGAAGAATTTATGGTCTGGATTCATCATTCCCAACATTTGTAAGAATGGATTGAGCTTGGTAGAGTCAAGTGCTTTTTTAAACACATCAACAATTTCTTCACGAGTAGGGACAAAGATGAGTTCAATATTACCTTTCAGAATGTGGTCTTTGATGAAGTGATACCGTAGTTCAATATGTTTTTTCTTGGAGTGTTGAATAGGATTATGAGAGATCGCTATGGCACTTTCAGAATCACAATAGACTAGTATCCGTTGCATTTTGTATCCATAGTCTAATAGTTGTGTCTTCATCCATAGGACTTGGGAACAGCAGCCGGCTGCGGCCACATATTCAGCTTTTGCGGTAGATAATGAAACACAACTTTGTTTTCTTAAGGACCAGCTGACGAGTGTACCTCCTAAAAATTGACATCCACCATATGTACTTTTTCGATCAAGTTTGCATCCGGCATGATCCGCATCAGTGAACACCTGAAGACTGAAGTCATTTCCTGCGGGGTACCATAGAACAAGAGATTTGCTTCCTTTTAGGTACCGGAGAATTTGTTTAGCTGCGGTCATATGTGACAATTTTGGGTCAGCCTGATACCTTGCACACACACCAGTTGCAAAGACAATGTCCGGTCGACTTGCGGTGAAATACATTAGAGAGCCAATGATACCTCTATAAGTCTTGTGATCCACAGATTCACCAGAGGAATCAGTAGAGATCTTATATCCGAAATCCATAGGGACCTTAGCCAAGGAGCAGTTGTCCATAGAGTATTTCTTCAAAAGTTCAGTGGTTTATTTCTCTTGATGAATGAATATCCCTTGCTGCATTTGTTTAACTTGAAGACCAAGAAAGAAATTAATCTCTCTATTCATGCTCATTTGAAATTTGTTTCTCATGGGCTTAGCAAATTCATCCACCATTCCTTGATTAGTCGATCCAAAGATGATATCATCCACATATATTTGTACAAGCATAAGGTGATTACCGTTTGCTTTTGTAAATAGTGTGGGATCAATCACTCCTCTTTTATAGCCTGAAGAGACTAGGAATTCAGAAAGAGTCTCATGCCAAGCTCTACGAGCTTGCTTCAGACCGTAGACTGCTTTTTGAAGCTTGTAGCAGTGATCAGGGAACTTGATACTTTCAAAGTCGGGAGGTTGTTGTCAAACCCCCAAACCAAGGATGGCGGAAACGTCCGGGGGTGGAGGACTTCATGTAGAGTTTCACAACAATGAGTATAATAGTGCTCAAAGTAAATACAACCAACAAAAATATAATTGAAAACGTTACATCAAAGCACATGTCTACATGATTCACATCAATTACATTATAATACAAAATAAATTGTTTGACGATTTATCGTCCCATCCTCAAAACGTTGTCGATTTCCTGTTTTCACTGAATTCCTGAGAATACAAGTAGTTTGGAAAAGTGTCAACACAAAGGTTGGTGAGTTCATAAGAGATTTCGTTGGAAAAGTAAATCGTTTTCCTTGTAGAAGCGTTAGAATATGTATCCAGAAAATCCGATATTTTTTTTAAAATCTGCGTAATGTAGTCTTATGACTGAAGACCAAAATGTATAAGTAACCTTTCTTATTAATAGAAAATGTTATGCACTTAAATGGACATGGACGCGTTTGAATTAAATAAAATTTCTGTATGTTCTCATGTTCGTTAATAATTTATATATATTTAGTCCTAAATTAGAGGACCGAGAAATAACAAGTATTGACCATACTTAAAAGTATAAATGTGGTTTCAAATGATGTGTAGTCGTAACTACCAAAACCAAAAGTGTACCATAATATCTGTACTCATAGAGATAAAAAGGTGATTTTAAATCGACATAAAACTCATTTAGGTTTTAAAAATAAAATCCCGTAAACTTATGGATTGTTATATCCCTATGTGAGTCGCTATAATCATACTATGACTATGTGAACCTGCCACGACGTTCTCAGTGTCGCGAAAAATAAAATGACATTTGTCACCCGTAGACCTGCAGGTCCAACTGTAGCTAGCAGCAAGGTGTGGGGTGTCAAACCCAATATAGATCTATATACAAGTATCACGTTCTCCCTCAAGGAGATTCTGATTATAACTACCAGGAATTATATCCCGCACTCGGACGTACGGGGAGAGAGAGAGAGAGAGAGAGAGAGAGAGAGAGAGAGAGTCTCACAATATAGGTTAACAAGTTTACGTGAGATGTGTGTGAATATAAATATTTCTTGTATGAATGTACCCTTCTTGTACGAGTGTGTTGAGTGATGTATCATAAACTATACATATTATAGTTTATCTAAAATGTATATAATATGTATGAACTCTTTTATGGAAATGTATTAGTGTTATTAATTTATCAAACTATACTTTTTATAGTTTAATATACGTGTTCTAAAATGAATGGATAATATTTATTATGAATGACTTAGTTTCAGTTCATGATGATAAACTAACAAGGAAACACATTCAATAATTAGAACTTATGATTTTACACTTTGCTCAACATATTACAAAGTGTTATGATATTTACATGCTGTTGGCAAAATTTAGCCATTCTGCCCTGTTTTGGAAAAATCATAGAAAAATCATACGAAGACGAAAACTAGATCCGTAAATTCTGGGAGTTCGCAAAATGTGTCTAGTTTACTCATAATTTTTATCACGATTTTTAATGACCTCCAACTTGGGTGAAAAAGTCCATAATCACAGACTGGTCCGGATTGTTGTTTGAAATGATAGGCAGTTTTGTAAAAATCACCATAAATTGTAGAAAAATCGTACGGAGATGTGCAAGTAGTCATTTTAAAGCTACAAACTTGAACTATTTGCAACTTGTACAGGTTTGAAAACAAAAATGTTTAAGATGCCCAAAACAGTCCGTGAGTGGAGTTGAACTTTTCTGATGAAGGCTGTTAGAAATATTTAGTTATGTTCTTGGTGTTTTAACTTGTATTCCCCCCCTGAAAACTTGAGAAAACATGAAAATGTAGGGGTATGAACTCACCTTGAGTGATTTCAGTAGATAAGTGTTGAAGAAGAGAAGTGTTCAACCCAAGAACACTTGAAGAATCACTTGAAGATTCGAAGCTCTAACACTAATATGATGGAGTTTGTGTAAGATATTCATGATTTGAGTAGAATGAAGTGAAATAATCATAAAGAGAATGGATTATGCTTACCAAATGTGGAGGAAAAACTCAAGATCAGCCCTTGAATCTCGAATTTCTAGAGAGAGAAAGTGAGAGAGGAAAGACTTTGATCTTCTTGTGAAATGAGAGCAAATGAGAGAAGTGAGGAGAGAGGATGAATATTCAGCTCTCAAAAACGTGGGAAAGAGTGATAATTGAGTGGAAATGACATTGATGTGACCTAGGTAAGGTGGGGAGGTGTGGCTGGTCATAGAGTGGGTGTGGGAGTGGTTGCTTGTGTCATAAGGTAAAGCAAAGTCAACACTCCACCTCTTTGTACTTTACCCACTTGCTTTTATTATTTAAATAAAGATTTTTTATGAAAATATGATTAAATTGTGAATATTTAGGGTTTATTATGTTAAAATATGATTTTGGGTAAAAATCCCGCGTTAAAATAATTATAAACGAGCCTTAAATGCAAAACTACGCGAAAACCGGGAAAAATTGAGTTCCCAGCGAGACCTCTCGGTCCCTAGGCCGAGACTCGGTCCATGCTGAATACTGTAGCCGGAAACGAACAGAGGGAAGCGAAAGGGTGAGGAGGTGAGAGGAGGCGAGAGGCGAAGGCGAAGGCGAAGGTTCGGTCCGACGATGAAAGGCGAGAAGTTAGACCCGAAATGAACCGAATGAACAGTAGTGAACAGTACCTTCGGGTTCGGTTCTTCCTTTTAAGCGAGGTTCGGTTCCACCTGGTTCGGGTTCGGTTCCTTGCTCTCGGGTTCGGTTCCTTGCTCTCGGGTTCGGTTCTTCCTTTTAAGCGAGGTTCGGTTCCTCCTGGTTCGGGTTCGGTTCCTTGCTCTCGGGTTCGGTTCCTCCTGGGCGAGGTTCGGCCCTGAGAGGACCTTCGGCTCAGGAGGGTTCGGCTCCTCCTTGCTCTCGGTCCCTAAGAGGACCTTCGGGTCCTAAGAGGCTTCTCTCTTCTCGAGAGGTTTCGATTCCTAATGTCCATTTTTCTCGTTTTTACCCCGTTTTAAGCTGTTTTTGACCCGGTTAAGGGTCGAAATGACCCGAATGATTCTAGAAAGTTACAAGAAACTTTAGAGAGAGATTTGGGAGAGATTTCACATACTTGGAGAGATTTGGGAGAGATTTGGCATTCTTGGAGAGATTTCTCATACAAAGAGATATTTGAGAGAGGTTTCACATACTTGGAGAGATTTGGGAGAGATTTGACATTTTTGGAGAGATTTCTTATACAGAGAGATATTTGAGAGAGATTTCACATACTTGGAGAGATTTGGGAGAGATTTCACATACTTAGAGAGATTTAGGAGAGATTTATCATACAAAGAGAGTTTTGGGAGAGATTTCACATACTTGGAGAGATTTGGGAGAGATTTCACATACTTAGAGAGATTTGGGAGAGATTTCACATACTTAGAGAGATTTGGGAGAGATTTCACATACTTAGAGAGATTTGGGAGAGACTTCACATACTTAGAGAGATTTGGGAGAGATTTCACATACTTATAGAGATTTATCATACAAAGAGAGTTTTGGGAGAGGTTTCACATACCTAGAGAGATTTCAAATAGTGAGAGATAGAGTGAAAACGATTGAGAGAGGTTTCGAGTGTGGCATTTGTGAGCGTCTGGCTTCGCAATGCAAGGTCCGTAAACACTGTTAAGCCTGATTTAAGGATCTTACACACTCCCGATGAGTATGCAACATTGTTTTATCGGTTTGGCTAGCCACGTACCACATTTTTAGGTTAAGGAGATCTAGATGTTCGCACTTTTTGATTCATGATCTCTCATTAGAATAGAGAGTTGTGTAGAAATTTCATAATGTAAATTCTAGTACTCAAGGGAAAATTGAGTCAAACGGTTTGACTTGTTGACTTTAGTTGACTTTGACTTGACTGAAACTTGACAGTTGTCACATCATCCCCCCGTTAGAGGGAATTTCATCCCGAAATTTGAATTTAGAGAAGGAGTAGGCATGAACAATCGAGCCCAGAAGTGAGGATACTTCCTAATCGACTGACTCACGCGCTCCCATGTGAGTTTAGGTCCTTAGTTAGTATTCCAGCGAACTTTCACTAATGGGAAGTGGTGTTGTTTCGTCCGCTTGACCTCTCGGTCCATGGTCACTATGGTTCTTCCACGAAGGTGAGGCTCTTGTGGAACTCGATCTCGTCGAGGGGAATTGCAAGAGTCTCGTCGGATAGGTACTTCCGTAAGTTCGGGACGTGTCGTGTAGGATGTACTTTACCAAGCTTGCGGGAGTAAATTGAAGTAACGAGTTATAGGGCAGATTCTGACAGAATCTCGAAAGGCATAATTATTTGGGGTATTGGCTTTCCATGCTTTCCGAAGCGTAATAAGCTTTCCCAGAGTGAGTGTTTCTAGAGGAATTTGGTCGGTTATACTGGCGTTCTAAAGGTTTCTTCCTCTTGCTTCTCTTCCCGTCACGGGTTGCTCCTTTAGGGTCAAAGTTGGGATGGGGGTCCGTATTTTACGAGGAGTTCCAAAGGAACTAAGATGGTAGGTCAGCGAGATCCAGTATTTTGGCTTATTCCTGGTAACGCCTTCAGTGCTAACTGTTTCTCAACGGTTTTGATCAATTGAAAGGGTCCTTATGAATTTCCACCTTGATAATGATGTGTCTTGAGAATTGGACTCCTCAATTCCAAAACTCGTATCTAGAGAACTTCGGGTAATACTTCTTTGATCATATTGCTTCTGTGGTTTCTTGTAGCTGCTCTCCTTGGTATCCTTCTTACTACGAGGGTAGATAAGTAAGTCATTTGTAATGACGATGATGAACTGATCTTAGCAAGAATGGCATATCCTATTTATTGCGTTCATGATTCCTACGAGTGGGTTTGATCCTATCCGAGGGTATCACTACGAACTTTCAGCGTCCGCATCGAAATTGGAGGATTGTTCTCGAACATCCTTCTTCAATACTCATGACTGGTGATATTCAGATCTCAGGTTCAATTCCTGAGGGGTACCTCGTTCCTTGCGGTTTGTCGGCCTATTCGTCTATGCGAGGTAGATAGTAAAGGTTTCTATTGGAGATGTTGTCGGGGCCTCTGAAATCGATGGAATTATGTGCGATTTGTCTTTCTAATTTGAAGAATAAGACCAGAGCTTTTCAGGGTGAGAAGCTTGGTCCTTCAATTTCATTGTTGAGTAGTTCGACAGGTTTGCCCTGATAGCTCCTGTAGCTCGGTAGGAAGTATGTGGGTTTGGTTTATGCGACTAGGACTTTTTGAATGGTAGGACATTTGTTCGTCCTTCTGGGCAACCTTAGCCCGAAGCTCATGGCAGGAATCGTACCATATCTGTCCCAAGCTTCTATGCTTGAATCTTGTCTGCTACATGTGCTACATTCCCGAAGGTATCCTATAAATACATGTGATACGGCCTCGGGAAGTATAACACTCCTCTGGTGCGTGTTTTGGAGTTCCACAGCGAGAGATGACCCAAAGGTCCGTGCTGGATGTTTATGAGAGACGATAGTTTCGATATTCAGGGGTTAGGCGAAAGGCCCTTTTGTAGTCGTTTAATCGGGAAGATGAGGTTTATATAAATCAAAATTGGATAATGACAACACTATCTTTTTAGATAACATGAGATAAGTTGTATTCGAAAGAAGAGATCACTAGAGTGATAGAGTGTCTTGCATTTCTTTTATGTGTGTTCCGTTTTGTTTGGTGTTATGATTATTGTAGAAGATTCATACCACATTGTCTAGCACTGGTAGTCGTGTGTTTTCGATGGCCAATAATGATACTTGATATCATGATTCCTGACAGGTCTCCTTACGATCGAGCGGTATATGATCGTCGTATGTAAATTGATATCGTGAAATCGTCGAGTGGGTGACTCCGCTCAACTCCTAATACTAGACATAGAATCGGAGTCAGGATGGAATTATCTGTTTCAAGCCTTTAGTATTTTGATTTTACATTAACCCCGATGTATGGACAAGGTCATCACAACTTCCAGGTAATGCTCCTAAGGTCACATATGAATGTCTTTGGTTTGATTTGTATGAGAGAGAAAATATTTTAACTACTTTTTAGAAGGAAGGTTACTTTAGTAAGCGTACCAATTTCATTACAAACATATAGTACTTAAACGTTTTGTCGTTGGGAACATTACAAAAGTCCTAACATGGTTCCCTTGCTGCTTCTGTTGGTGTGTTCATCACATTCCTCCTGTTCCTTCGTCATTCTTCTCAGTTGGACATTCTCTCTTGAAGTGTCCCATTTCCCCGCATAGGTAGCATAATGGGCCTACCTTGGTGCAGTTGATTGAAGGGAGGTGATGGGCCGAGGCCCTACAGAAACGGATGGTATGCCCTTTCATGTTGCAGTTTTTACAGTGCATCTCCCGGCAAGCCCCATGGTGATGAAAGCCACATTTGTTGCACTTTGGGAGTGATCCCTCATATGGTCTGGCAGGCATTTGGGTGGCAGACCGCGTGGCTAGTGTCGAGGCATGCGTCATGACTGTTGTTGTAATGGTAGGGGCGTCCCTAGGTTGTTGTCTTTTAGTGTATCCTTTAGATTGGTGGCGCTCTTTCATGTCCCAAAATTTTCTCTTCTTGTTCGTAGGTTCGTGGCCTGAGGTATTTTTGTTGGTAGGTACCCATTGGTGTCCCTGATTGTTACCACAATTTGTATTGTTAGTACCGCTTCCACCCTTGCTGACGTTGTTAGTATTGAATTGCGCCATGACGGCTGCCACAGCTACCGTGACTGCAGCCTGAAAAGTAGTAGCGTCTATCTGCAGTGTTGGCGCCTTGCTAGTGGGTTGTTGCCTCTTGGTGAAGACATAGTTCTGTTTCATGTTGAAAAATGACTTTGTTAGTGGAAATGATTGTCTTAAGTGCATCCTTACAATTTATATTTACGCATATAAATTTTTGCACATTACTGTACTATTCTTAGTGTTTCTGCTAACGCTCCTGAGATGGAGTTATGGCAGTAGGTAGGAGTGGGTTTCATACGGACGTTATGCTTTACTCCTCTTAGAATCATGTTTGTCCTAACAATCTTGGCTGAGGAATTTTGAGGGGATCCGGTGCATTAGTGCTGGTATGATCGCACCCATAGGTCTATGAAGAAGAAACTTCTTAACAAATGCTTAAAGGTGAGACGATAATGAGTTTCTAGGATGGCTATATGTCGCGAGTTTTCTAACTAAGTTTATCTCACATCGATTTGTATCAAAGTTCGGTTGTTTAAGGTGTTCTGAAAACAATTTATAACGAGATTCTTTGTATAATAAACTCATATATTTTAGCAGCTCTGTATCCAAGTGAAACCTTATACTTGACCCAAGCTAAGTCCTCATCACGACCTATTGATGTATGCTTAGTTATATAATTAAGGCTAGATAGTCCTTCGAGTCTGTTAGGTACATCCTAAACCCATCTTGTTAATATGACTCTAGAAATCGTGGTTTCAGTGAAAATTTTGACCTCGATGCAGGTCTACTTCACATTTGTGCATGGGCGGGTTTTGATAGTAGATAGCTTCCTCGATTAGTATGACCATTTAGTTTGTAGTGTCGTGATTTTACTTACAATAGAGTAGCACCAACGCATACTTATGAAGTTAATTTACCAGGTCTGGTGAGCGGCATGAACTCTACTTATGATGATCCATCCCTTGTGATGCCTGAGGCAAGGTCGATGCAATTTTGTAGCTTTACCAATCAACGCTTGGCTACAATCATCCTTTCTTTGAATGATGTGTGTCCTACCCTGTTACTCTCTTTCCTCATCGCGAGTGGTGATAAGGTCCTAAAAAGAGAGTTGGTCTCGGGAATAGTAGTATAACTCTGAGTCACTGGTACATGAGATGGTGGGGTCTATAGTAGTGCGCAGTTTTCTGGACTCAGATTGTAGTCTTCTTGTTTTAATCCCCGATGATCGCGATCCGCCGGGTCTTTGCTGGGAGGGCTCTGTCCGTCAGTCCCCCGTGGTTGAGGTCATAGCACCCTCGTTGGTCTCCACATGATGGTTGTTTTCATTGTTGTCGACATTCAACCCTCGATCACAATTGCCCAACGGTTCACGAGTTCGTTATAGTCGAAACGGTTCACGGAACCCTTGCTATGCATGGAGGATTGATTACCTCCGGTCCCGCTTATGATTCTTCTCATAATCATTCACCATTCCTCGAGTTCGGATTAGGAAAGTAAGGGTCGTCCGGTGAGTAGGATTTTGCTATGCCGTATTTGCGAGAATAGAAGTGGAGGAGATAAGTACTATGCGTCTAACTCTATTATCAATTACTTATAGGGGGGTAATCCTTATTAGTTACTTCTATAATGACATAGTGCATACTAATTACATATAACAAGATACGATAGACCTTTGAATAAGTGATCCCACTCTAGGTCCACATCCAAACAAGGAAAAGGAAGTAAAGTAATGACCACAAATTCTAAGTCTATAATTTCTAAGTTATATATAACCCTAAGTATCCACTTAGGGACTATAGACCTATTATTAAGGATCTATTTAGTTTTCATATAAGTTATGATATTACAAAATACTCCTATAGTATTTTAAACTCATGTTCTATTCTTATGTTCTCATTGTGGTAGTGTTGGTAAGTTTTTAGACTTGTTGCCATATCACAACTATTCTTGGGCATGTGCTAATCACTCCTCGCACAAGCATAGTTGATCAGGCTATGCCACTCCCAAGACTGACCATACATCCCCGAGCTTACCTGTGATATTCAACAATCATTACTTTTCTTTTATTCTAGAGTGGTGCTGACCTTAATATGTATGTATGCATGTATACCTTTAATAAGAAACTATTTATTTCTAAAAGTATGGTTGTTTTGAAAATTTAAATCAGAGACTTAGTCCCAATGCATTTATAGTTTGTATATCTTATGTGGTTTGATATACTGAGTTCACTATAAACAATGCTCTGATACCAATCTGTCACACCCCCAAACCAAGGATGGCGGAAACGACCGGGAGTGGAGGACTTCATGTAGAGTATCACAACAATGAGTATAATAGTGCTCAAAGTAAATACAACCAACACAAATATAATTGAAAACGTTACATCAAACCACATGTTTACATGATTCACATCAATTACATTATAATACAAAATGAACTGTTTGACGATTTATCGTCCCATCCTCAAAACGTTGTTGATTTCCTGTTTTCACTGAATTCCTGAGAATACAAGTAGTTTTGAAAAGTGTCAACACAAAGGTTGGTGAGTTCATAAGAGATTTCGTTGGAAAAGTAAATCGTTTTCCTTGTAGAAGCGTTAGAATATGTATCCAGAAAATCCGATATTTTCTTTAAAATCTGCGTAATGTAGTCTTATGACTGAAGACCAAAATGTATAAGTAACCTTTCTTATTAATAGAAAATGTTATGCACCTAAATGTACATGGACGCGTTTGAATTAAATGAAATTTCTGTATGTTCTCATGTTCGTTAATACTTTATATATATTTAGTCCTAAATTAGAGGACCGAGAAATAACAAGTATTGACCATACTTAAAAGTATAAATGTGGTTTCAAATGATGTGTAGTCGTAACTACCAAAACCAAAAGTGTACAGTAATATCTGTACTCATAGAGATAAAAAGGTGATTTTAAATCGACATAAAACTCATTTAGGTTTTAAAAATAAAATCCCGTAAGCTTATGGATTGTTATATCCCTATGTGAGTCGCTATAATCATACTATGACTATGTGAACCTGCAACGACGTTCTCAGTGTCGCGAAAAATAAAATGTCATTTGTCACCCGTAGACCTGCAGGTCCAACTGTAGCTAGCAGCAAGGTGTGGGGTGTCAAACCCAATATAGATCTATATACAAGTATCACGTTCTCCCTCAAGGAGATTCTGATTATAACTACCAGGAATTATATCCCGCACTCGGACGTACGGGGAGAGAGAGAGAGAGAGAGAGAGAGAGTCTCACAATATAGGTTAACAAGTTTACGTGAGATGTGTGTGAATATAAATATTTCTTGTATGAATGTACCCTTCTTGTACGAGTGTGTTGAGTGATGTATCATAAACTATACCTATTATAGTTTATCTAAAATGTATGTAATATGTATGAACTCTTTTATGGAAATGTATTAGTGTTATGAATTTATCAAACTATACTTTTTATAGTTTAATATACGTGTTCTAAAATGAATGGATAATATTTATTATGAATGACTTAGTTTCAGTTCATGATGATAAACTAACAAGGAAACACATTCAATAATTAGAACTTATGATTTTACACTTTGCTCAACATATTACAAAGTGTTATGATATTTACATGCTGTTGGCTAAATTTAGCCATTCTGCCCTGTTTTGGAAAAATCATAGAAAAATCATACGAAGTCGAAAACTAGATCTATAAATTCTGAGAGTTCAGAAAATGTGTCTAGTTTACTCATAATTTTTATCACGATTTTTAATGACCTCCAACTTGGGTGAAAAAGTCCATAATCACAGACTGGTCCGGATTGTTGTTTGAAATGATAGGCAGTTTTGTAAAAATCACCATAAATTGTAGAAAAATCGTATGGAGATGTGCAAGTAGTCATTTTAAATCTAAAAACTTGAACTATTTGCACCTTGTACAGGTTTGAAAACAAAATTGCTTAAGATGCCCAAAACAGTCCGTGAGTGGAGTTGAACTTTTCTGATGAAGGCTGTTAGAAATATTTAGTTATGTTCTTGGTGTTTTAACTTGTATTCCCCCCCCCCCTGAAAACTTGAGAAAACATGAAAATGTAGGGGTATGAACTCACCTTGAGTGATTTCAGTAGATAAGTGTTGAAGAAGAGAAGTGTTCAACCCAAGAACACTTGAAGAATCACTTGAAGATTCGAAGCTCTAACGCTAATATGATGGAGTTTGTGTAAGATATTCATGATTTGAGTAGAATGAAGTGAAATAATCATAAAGAGAATGGATTATGCTTACCAAATGTGGAGGAAAAACTCAAGATCAGCCCTTGAATCTCGAATTTCTAGAGAGAGAAAGTGAGAGAGGAAAGACTTTGATCTTCTTGTGAAATGAGAGCAAATGAGAGAAGTGAGGAGAGAGGATGAATATTCAGCTCTCAAAAACATGGGAAAGAGTGATAATTGAGTGGAAATGACATTGATGTGACCTAGGTAAGGTGGGGAGGTGTGGCTGGTCATAGAGTGGGTGTGGGAGTGGTTGCTTGTGTCATAAGGTAAAGCAAAGTCAACACTCCACCTCTTTGTACTTTACCCACTTGCTTTTATTATTTAAATAAATATTTTTATGAAAATATGATTAAATTGTGAATATTTAGGGTTTATTATGTTAAAATATGATTTTGGGTGAAAATCCCGCGTTAAAATAATTATAAACGGGCCTTAAACGCAAAACTACGCGAAAACCGGGAAAAATTGAGTTCCCAGCGAGACCTCTCGGTCCTAGGCCGAGGTTCGGTCCCTAGGCCGAGACTCAGTCCATGCTGAATACTGTAGCCGGAAACGAACAGAGGGAAGCGAAAGGGTGAGGAGGTGAGAGGAGGCGAGAGGCGAAGGTTCGGTCCGGCGATGAAAGGCGAGAAGTTAGACCCGAAATGAACCGAATGAACAGTAGTGAACAGTACCTTCGGGTTCGGTTCTTCCTTTTAAGCGAGGTTCGGTTCCTCCTTGTTCGGGTTCGGTTCCTTGCTCTCGGGTTCGGTTCTTCCTTTTAAGCGAGGTTCGGTTCCTCCTGGTTCGGGTTCGGTTCCTTGATATCGGGTTCGGTTCCTTGCTCTCGGGTTCGGTTCCTTGCTCTCGGGTTCGGTTCCTCCCGGGCGAGGTTCGGCCCTGAGAGGACCTTCGGCTCAGGAGGGTTCGGCTCCTCCTTGCTCTCGGTCCCTAAGAGGACCTTCGGGTCCTAAGAGGCTTCTCTCTTCTCGAGAGGTTTCGGTTCCTAATGTCCATTTTTCTCGTTTTTACCCCGTTTTAAACCGTTTTTGACCCGGTTAAGGGTCGGAATGACCCGAATGATTCTAGAAAGTTACGAGAAACTTTGGAGAGAGATTTGGGAGAGATTTCACATACCTAGAGAGATTTCAAATAGTGAGAGATAGAGTGAAAACGATTGAGAGAGGTTTCGAGTGTGGCATTTGTGAGCGTCCGACTTCGCAATGCAAGGTCCGTAAACACTGTTAAGCCTGATTTAAGGATGTTACACACTCCCGATGAGTATGCAACATTGTTTTATCGGTTTGGCTAGCCACGTACCACAGTTTTAGGTTAAGGAGATCTAGATGTTCGCACTTTTTGATTTATGATCTCTCATTAGAATAGAGAGTTGTGTAGAAATTTCATAATTTAAATTCTAGTACTCAAGGGCAAATTGAGTCAAACGGTTTGACTTGTTGACTTTAGTTGACTTTGACTTGACTGAAACTTGACAGTTGTCACAGTTGTTGAAGATACACCTCTTCTTTCAATTCCCCATTGAGAAAAGCGCTCTTAACGTCCATTTGATGTACCTTGATGTTTTTGTGGGAAGCATATGCTAAGAAGATTCGAATGGCTTCCATTCTAGCCACCAGATCATATGTTTCATTGTAGTCAACACCTTCCAGTTGATTGTATCCCTTAGCAACTAGTCCTGCCTTTCTTCTGATAACCGCACCAGATTCATCTAACTTGTTCTTGAACACCCATCTTGTACCAACAATAGTATGGCATTGTCGAACGGGAACAAGTTGCCACACTTTGTTTCTTTTGAATTCTTCCAATTCTTCTTGCATTGTAGAAATCCAATCTGGTTCCAATAATGCATCTTTGATAGATCGAGGCTCGACCGCGGACATAAATGCTGCATAGTGACAATGATCAGATAAATATTTGGTAGATCGAGTTTGGATTAGTGTGGATGGGTTGCCGATAATTTGACCTGGTGGGTGATCCTTCATCCATACATGTAGGTGAGGCATCAGATGATCAACAACTGCAGTGGAAGGAATGTTTTCAATATCATAGGTTTCTTCGGATGGGGATGGTAGTTCCCCATGTATTTGAGAACATCCTGCAGAATCATCTTGGCTTGTTGGAGCGAGAGTGACATTTTCTTGAGTAGTTTGGAGCGGTTCCCCCTGGATTGCTGATGGGAGTTCCTCTGCAACCTGAGAGGGTTCCCCCTGGATTGCTGATGGGAGGGTAATGATCCTTGAGTTTGTTCGAGTGTCAATATTCTCTATTATTTCATCATCCGAATCCGAAGATACGTTTGATGGTAATGATTTTCTGAGAATGGGAACTTGAGCATCATCAAGTATTGGGACCTCGATGGTTGTTGTTTGATCCGGAGTAGAGCTTTCCCCCTCGGCCGGAGAGGTGAAAGTATTAAGAGATGTTACTTCGGATAGATATGGACCATAAACATCAATGTGTTGTTGTTGAGCAGTTGGTGACCCAAGAACTTCGGATAGTTTTGCCGTTTCAACAGGGTCGAAAAGATCATCATAATTGACTTCAACCAGGTTTAGAGGACCAGAAGAAGCAGGAATGTCACTTTCCATGATTGTAGTGGTTTCAGTAGATGGAGGGGTGTTGCGGATGTAAGTGTCATCGAACTTCACATCGAAAATTTCAATGATTAGCCCCGTTCGTCTGATGAGAACCCGATAAGCAACCTTATTCGTGGAGTAACCAAGAAAGATGCCTTCATCAGACTTTGGTGCAAACTTGTTGAGTTGATCTCTGTTATTGATCACAAAACATCTACACCCAAATATGTGAAAGAAACGAACATTTGGTTTACAATTGTTGAGGCCCTCATATGGTGTCTTGTTGAGGCGTTTGCACACAATGCTTCGGTTCTGAACAAAGCATACGGTTGCTACAGCTTCAGCCCAGAAGTAAAGAGGAAGATGTGCAAAGTTGAGCATGGATCTAGCTGATTCCACAAGAGTACGGTTCCTTCGCTCTACTACAAGATTTTGTTGAGGTGTATAAGGAGCTGAAAAGTTATGAGAGATAACTTTTGACACCAAGAAGTTGTTGAGAGGATGATTAGTGAATTCAGTGCCATTATCATTGCGAATGCATCTTACAGATAGCTTGATCTGTAGTTCTATTTATTTGATGAAGTTTATTAGAACCTGCGGTGTTTCGGATTTGAGTCTGAAGAAGAATAACCAAGTGAAGTGAGTGAAGTCATCAACAATAACCAGTATATATTTTTTATGATGGAGACTGGATATGGTTGATGGACCGCAGAGATCAATGTGGAGAAGCTCAAGTGGTTCAGATATAGAAGAGTCAATCACCATAGGGTGACTTGCTTTGGACTGCTTACCACATTCACAAGCAAGACATAGAGTGTCATTGCTGAACTTGAGAATGGGTAGTCCTCTGATCAGTTCTCCAGTGACTAAGATGTTGATGTATCTGAAGTTAAGATAAGCTAGCTTGCGGTGCCATAACCAGCTAACTTCGGATACTGCTTTGGAGAGAAAGCATAGTTGCGGTTTACCAATGATGAGAGAGACATCCAGAGGATACATGGTACCTTCAGATCGTGACTTGATTAAGAAGGTGCTTCTATCACTTGTCATGATGTAACAAAATTGATCATCAAACTCAACTCGATGGCCTGCCTTACATAGTTGGCCAACACTGATGAGATTGTGTTTAAGGCTTTCTACATAAGCAACCTTCTAAATTGAGAAGTTCCCCGTAGTGAGTACACCATAACCTCAGATGATTCTATTCGCATTGCTGCCGAATGTCACATTTCAACCATTGCATATAGGCCTGAAATCCCGAAGGTATTCTAACCTTCCGGTCATGTGCAAGGAACAGGCACTGTCGATCAACCATTCTTCTTCTTGATCCTCCTTGCACAAAGCCTACAAAAGTTAAGTGGTTAATTTGGGCACCCAAGCGAGTTTGGAGCCCAGAGTAAGATGCGATGTTTTAATCGATGAATGATCTGAGGTTGTAGGGACAGGTTTCAAGTCAACTTTCAAGCCTAGTCCTGGGTGTTTGAGATTTTTTTGGAGTTTTGTGAGATTGTGGATAGTTACGAGTCTTTTAAAAAAGATGAGATTTGTCATGAGAGAAGATCTTTTGACACTGACATTGACACATGAACTTTTTATCATTTACACTGACATTTGGCTTGGTCTGAGGTTTTAAAGAAAAATTATACTTTTGTCCAGTCCGAGGATTGTAAGATTTTACCTTTTTGTTTGTGTGTTTTGAAAATGTGTTCTTTGCAGGTCTTGCAGGTGTGAAGGAACGTGCAGGACTTTTGTGAAGTGATTTCTTAAACTCATGAGCTTACCTTTTGAGTGTCGGAGTTGGCAAAATTCCTTTCCATTTTTGAGTTTTTGAAAAAGACTTTGGAAGGGTTGGGGTAGGTAGAATACCTTTCCAATTTGGGTTGTCTGATGAATAGACCTGAAAACCATTTGATTGAAATGACTTATCCGTTGTGTCAAATGATTTCTAAGCAATATTAGAAATAGTGAACTCCTTCCTTTTCGTTTTCTTGGAAATAGTTGATTTGAAAAAATAATTTGAGAAAACAAGTTTTTCTGGACTCTTTGACTTTGGATATTTAACAAATTTCTTTTGATTTGAATGAATTTCCCGTTGCTTGCCTCGGGAACGAAATTCTTCTTTAAAAACTCTTTTTGCTTCGGTTTTAAGAGAACCGCACTCAGTAACATTTAGCTGCGGTTTTCTTAAATCTTTTGGAGATTTTGAAAAATAGGGACTTGATTCATCCGAACTAGAGATGTCAGGACTTTGAAAACATTGACCAAATTCAAAATTTTCGATTGGTAAATCATGATTAATTGGTTCAATAGTCACAGAACTTTTGACTACGGTCTGAGGTGTAGTGCTTTGAACAACCGCAGAGTAAGTCTTGGTGGATATGTTAGCGGGACATTTGACAGTAGGTAGTGGGACAGATTGCAGTTCATGACTGTGGATAGGAGTACTGTGATCAGGTTGCAGTGATGGGAAGTCCAATGTGACTTCAGGACTTTCTACAACAATTTCCTCATCAACTATGGATGATGTCTGAGTATCAGAATGAATTATGTTATCAACATGATTAGAAAATTCAGGGAGAATTTTCTCGATAACACAATTATTACTCAGATCATGGAGTTTACCAAAATGAGCTTGGATATCCTCAGGAAATGTTTTGTCATTGACCGGAAACAAAAAAATTGCAGTCTGGAGTGACATAGGGACATTCCGGGGTGAACTGGGGTAAGGAGTCTGTTACGGTTGGGTACCCATTAGAGCAAACCCAACTGAAAGTTTTATCAACATTCCCATTATTAAATAGATTCTCAATTGCTTCACTTTCATTAAAAAGCTTTTCAATTAAGAGATTTAAGCGTACAATTTCACTCTATGCTAATTCTCTCTGATTCAAAGCTATCTCTAGTTGTGTTTCACTTAACATTCTAGCATCTTTTTCTAGCATCAAGTCTTTTTCTAACATTGCCATTTTGAGTCTTTTATTATCCAAACATCCTCCAACGTGGAACATCTCCTGCCATGCGATGTTCTTCTCATCTAAGGCTTTATTGTAGTCTGAAAGGACGGCATCACATGTGTCAATGAGTATGTCTATGAAAGGTTGACAGTCATGCATGCTATAATTTAAAGTTTGAATCATAAGTTTTACCTGTTCCACAATGCTGAGAGTTCCATCTTTCGCCATATAGCAATGGTTCTTCTTTAGCTTGGTTGAGTTGTCTTCATCAACAGTTGCTACCATACAGATTTTTCCTTTTCTTTTAATGTGATCGTCTTATCTTTATCTCCGGATGACCACACTTGATGATCCCTTTTCACATGAGCAACATAAGCTTTTCCCTTCTCTTTGTCCTCCAGTTCTTGGGCCATTCTAAGATACAAAGCTCTATCTTTCACTACGTTTGCCTTGTAGTCCTTGGCAAAATGGTTTTCTTTGTAGCACTTGTGACATATAACAATGTCACTTTTGTCTTCTAAAGAAGTACCGGAGTCATTTGGTTGAGACTGTGGTGGTACATCTTTAGACTGTGTTTGCTGAGGTTGTGGTGGAGGGAGAGGATTCTTGGTAGAACGAAAGTGATTGTTTTGAAAGTTGCGGTTGAAAGGTGGTCGGTTGTACTGTTGGTTTTTACGAAATGAAGGTGGTAAGCGATTGAATTTTTTACTAATAAGGGCGATGGCATTCTAAAACTCTTCTTCATCGTCATATTCTGAGTCTGCTTCATATGACTGCGGTGGTGAGTCATACAAGGTGGGATATTTTTGAGTTTGAGATGATTGTGCCATAAGAGCAAGTGGACCCCCAAAGTCTGAATAGTCCTTGAGTACAGTGGACTCTTGAGCTTGTAATTCTCCATAGAGCTTATAAAGCGACAACGAGTGAATCTTCCTATCTCCTTGAAGGATCATTTTGGTTGTTGTCCAATATCTTCCCAAGCCATTAAGGAACTGTAGATTTATTTCAAGATTGTTGCGAACGGTGCCCACATTGGATAGTTTTGTGACAATCAAGTTGAATCTTTTAAATGAGTCTTCCAAACTTTCACCAGTGTGAGCTTTGAAGTTGTTGAACTCATTGAGTGGAGTCATGAGCTTCTTGTCTTGAGCTTGCTCTGAGCCTTCGTACAGATTTTTGAGAACATCCAAGATCTCTTTTGCTGATTTGCAATTTATGATAATGTCGAAGTTGTCAGGGGCAACTCCACAAGAGATTTATAAAAGTCAATAGCATCATTTTCCATCTTATCAAAATCATCTTTGGTGGGACGATTCAAAGCAGGTTGACCTCCTCCCTAGTCTTGATGTGGCTCCGTCAGTTTAGACTAGTGTAAGGACTGGGACATGTGGTCCGTCTTCTATAGATCGCCATATGATATGTGCATATTTAGTGTGTATTAAGTATAGTTTTTTATTCATATATTAGCTAAATTGTTGCATATTATGGACAAAAGGTACTTAAAAGTGTTAAATTATGTTTTTCAGTCCAAAGATGAAGCTCGGAAGCGAAAGGAAGCAAGAGAAGCGGTTAGGAGCTCAAGAGTGGAATGAAGAAGGAAAACACCTTAAAAAGGCTTCTACTCGTCGAGTCGGGCATGGACTCGACGAGTCCGGTCGCGGAATCAGAAGGATAATGATTCGGAAGTCAAGATAGTTATCGCAATATGAAGAATGTGAGAGGGACTCGACGAGTCACCATATGACTCGACGAGTCGGAACGCATATATAAAGATAACTCCACAAATCGAGAAGAGAGAATTCTGGGAAGTTTCAGAAGTGCTTTGTTGCGAATAAGAAGCCAGAAGAACCCTAGAAGTCGACCAAGGAAGCTAGAATTCAATTCCGGGAGTAATTAAGGCATAATTTCATCATTCTACTTATTCTTTTGTTTTGTGAACATGATTAAGCAACTTGAACTTGTTTGTTTGCTGTTATTTACCTTAGTTATGAACTAAATTCTTTAGACTTCTGTTTGGGAATACAAAGTTGAAAATATGGTTTGATTGATTGGTAGGATTAATTCCAAGTTGGTGAATTATTGTTATTTTAGCTTGCTAAAGAACCTTGTGTATGAATGATAATTGATTTTCTGTTAATAGGAAGATAATTGATTAGCATGAACATCTATTGATTATCAACCTCATATGATATGTGACCACTATACCATATGTCTAGAATTAATGAATATGAAACTAGGATTAATAAGGAAATTGAGTAAATTCATGTGCAAGCTTGTAAAATGACCATCAAACAAGAGGTTAATTAAGAATAATAAATTAATTAGCTATTGCAAGTCTAACTTAACCCGAATAATTAATCTAGTAAATATAATTAAATTAAACAATTGGCCACTGTTTGAGAGTTAGTTTATTTGCTAAGGATTAGGGCAGTGAACATGAACTTAATCACTTGAATCGGTAACCAATGAAAGAATTAATCCATTGCACTATTACCTTAAAAACAATCATAAAGTTAACCGAGTTGAACTAAACAGAAGTTCCTTTTCCATTATTGAATCTAGTTAAATTGTCATTTTCTAGTCTTTAATTAGTTATAGTTAGTAAGTTTCTAGTCTTGTAAAACTAGAGAAAAAAACCCCTATTTTCTTAATCAACTTAGATAGAATTAGTTTTTAATTTAATTTGTCGTTCCCTGTGTTCGATACCCTGCTTATTTAGCTATACCACAATTGATAGGTTCACTGCCTTTTGTGTGTTATTTGATAATTAAAGTAGGATTAAAACTAAGTGAGTTTTACACACATCAAGTTTTTGGCGCCGTTGCCGGGGAGTTAGCATTAAAATTCTAATTCAATCGATCCTTTGTGTAAGATTTATCTTACACAAAGTTAATTTCTGTTTAATTTTTTGTTTAAGTTTTTAGGTTAAAAAAAAAAAAAAAAAAAAAAAAAAAAAAAAAAAAAAAAAAAAAAAAAAAAACCCACTGATTTTAACTTGAACTCGCCGAGTGCATTCGCCCCGACTCAGCAAATACAACACTGAATCAGATTTAAATTTTTGTTCTTTTTTACGCGTTTTGTTTTTTTTGTTGTTTTGTTTGTAGTTGGTTCATGACCCGAGGATCTGCTACGCCTCTAGTTCCCCCTCTTGAAGATCCGGAAACCGCATTAAGAAGAAACAAAGGCAAAACCATTGGAGAAACCGTGTCTTCAAAGAACTCACCACTCAAAAGCCTCAAAGCCGTTTTTAGCAAGAAAAGGAGCAGCAAATCAGGAGCATCCAATGCATCATTCACAATCGAAGACCCGATCCCAAAAGATACCGACTACGAGACCGAGGAAGAAAGCGAGCACACATCCGAGTTTGAAGACGATTTAGTCACCGCTATGACTAATATTGACGAAATCCCCATGGGGGAGTGGAAGAAGAGGATGCGTGATGACACCGGCCCGGGACTTGTGCAACCCGTAATTCCCGCTACCGCTACGTTTGAACTACAGGGCCATATTCTCGCTCAACTCAAGGAGATCCCTTTTCACGGGAGAGATCATGAAGACGCCTATAAGCACTTGGATGAAGTAAATGATGTGGCGGATTACTTCAATGTACCCAATGTGCCTCGCGAGATCCAGCTACTACGCATGCTTCATATCACATTTAAAGGAGCTGCAAAGGATTGGTTGAAGTCACTCCCTCCCGGATCGGTTACTACATGGGCCAAAATGAAAGAAGAGTTCATTGATTATTTCTGCCCACCTTCCAAGATAGCCAAGCTAAAGAAAGCCATTGCCAACTTCGAGCAACAACCCGGAGAATCTCTTTATGAAGCTTGGGAAAGATACAAGAGCCTACTTAGAAATTGCCCCCACCATGATCTTAATAGCCAACAAGAGGTCTCCATCTTTTATGATGGAGTTAATGTCACCACAAGGCAACTACTCGATTCACAAGGCCCGCTCACCCGAAAGCCACCTCCGGAAATAAAGGAGTTAATTGAAGAATTCTCCAAGCACTCTAGAGAATACCACAACCCGAGGAATGAAGTGAGTCGTGGAGCAGTAAACTCGGTGAACGATGGCATGGCGGCGGTAATAGCTAAACTCGATAGCCTAGACCGAAGAATGACGAAAATGGATCAAACGATCCATGCTATTAGAGTTGGATGCGAAAATTGTGGCGGCCCCCATCTTACCAAGGATTGTGATCGAGACGAGAATGGAAATAAAAAGGCTCAAGTATTCTATTCCAGTGGCGATAGATACGATGAAGACTGGAGGAAACCCAAGAAGGAATGGCTCCCATACCAAGAGTATAAATGTAACAGCCCGGAATTTCAGGTATTTCTTTAAATTATTTTTGGGGCACATTTACGAGGGGACTCGGCGAGTTGGTGCCTGACTCGCCGAGTAGGACCACAGTCTTGGTCACAGATACGCGACTGGACTCGACGAGTCCAATAGGGACTCGGCGAGTCGACGCTGTTCAGCTGAAACCCTAGCCGTTTTGATTCTGAATCGTATATAATGCCTTTAGGGCCGTCATGTCTCGTCTTTTGGCCGATTGAAGATATCTTAGGAGTTTGTGGGCATCTGCAGCAAGGGTGAGGGCTAGAGGAAGCTTGAAGAGGTTGTTAGACAAGGAGAGGCAAGGTGGTGATCAAAGGAGGTCCAAGGGGTCGAGTTCTGAAGGTTGGGGACACAGGGAACACGTTTCCAGGTAATCTTCGGATCATAACTGTAGCTTTTACGTTGTATGCGAATTTAGGGTTTAGGAAACCCATTTAAGGGATTGATAGATTATAGTGTTGTTGCAAGTGTTTAAACCCCTGTAATAGTATATGTGAAAGTCCAGGAAGCCCCATAGCTATATACTACGGAATCATGCGAGATACAGGAGGCAGCTGATTGACTGCATGGCGAGGACTCGCCGAGTCCAACGATCAGACTCGGCGAGTAGCTTGAAGATTCACTAGGACTCGCCGAGTTGTTCTTCAGACTCGGCGAGTATCTTGAAGATCTACTGGAACTCGTCGAGTCGTTCTTTAGACTCGGCGAGTGGAGTCGGGGTGTCTAGACTCGCCGAGTTGCCTTTGCACTCGACGAGTCCGGTCAAGTTGACCGTTGACCTGTATGTAATTTAGTAGGGTCAGTTGTCTTGTTTGATAAGATCATTAATAAAGGTATGTGGTATTATAGGGAGCCTGCAGATTAGCGGATCGAGTGCGAGTGGCTCGAAGGGTTTATAGCTTGCATACTACGAGGTGAGTCTTCTCACTATACTTCACCCGGAAGGGTTTGACTGCGTGACCGGAAGGTCGTATGTGTTATATTTATGCTATGTCTAGAGAGGTAGATGCTTTATATGTGATGTATGCTTATATGTGATGTATGCTTATACGGGCCGGAAGGCGAGACTTTATGTGATAGACAGAACGGTATGACGTATGACTTATGTGTTAGGTGTGATATGTTACATGTGTTATGTTTTATACTATTATGGGCCGGAAGGCAAAATACTATGGGCCGGAAGGCAATTTAATACGGGCCGGAAGGCGATATGTTATGGGCCGGAAGGCGATTATGTTACGGGCCGGAAGGCAATGTTATGTGGACCGAAAGGTCCGGGCCGGAAGGCGTATGTGGGTAAGTCGTATACTGGGGAACTCACTAAGCATTTATGCTTACTAGTTGTGTTTATGTTTTTCAGGTACTAGTGATGACCGTGGGAAGGCGCCGGCGTGACACGTACACACTGCCATTGTTGAAGATCTTGAGGATTCGTTATTTATATTTTTGCAATAAACTGGGAATAAACTCTTTTGTCGAATAATGATGTTTTATTTTAAATGAAAATTTTGTTTGAAAATTTGAGCTGTTACAATAAAAAGGCTAAGGAGGAGAAATAAAAACAGAGGGAGAGGGGCTATTATCAAAAGGAAGAGCCGGTGATGGACAAGAAGGCGAATTTAGAAGATATACTTACAAGGTTCATAACCACGTCCGAGAAAAGACATAATGATGATGATGTAGCAATGCAAGAAACCAAAAACATGTTGAGGAATCAGCAAGCTTCCATTCTCAACATTGAGAAACAGTTGGGACAACTTGCACATCAAGTGAACGAAAGAAGACCGGGCCAACTTCCGAGCAACACCGAGCCCAATCCAAGAATGGAGAACGTGAGCGCAATAACCTCCAGAAGTGAAGAAAAATGCACAGAAACACTAAGGATCTCCATGAAGAAGGAAGACAAGGTAGAAAAATCGGAGCCAGCCAAACCCGACCCGACTCGCCGAGTCACTCCTGTAGACTCGACGAGTCCATGCGAAAAAGAGAAACCCATCAATTCTTCGAAACCTTATAAGCCTCCACTGCCATACCCAACCAAAGCCATGCCTGCAGAAAAAGTTGAAGCATACAGAACCTTCATGAATCATGTTAACGCTCTACAAGTTAATGTGCCATTCGTGGAAACAATACTTCAAACGCCTAAATACTTCAACTTGCTTAAGGGCCTTATTGCTGCTAGGAAGGATTTGGCTGAAGTTGCAGAAGTCTTGATGAGTGAACTACATAAAAAGAAGGGTGATCCCGGTAATATGGTGATTCCGTGACAATTTGGTAATGAGATCTTCACAGGAGCATTGGCTGACTCGGGGGCAAGCATCAATATGATGCCTTTGTCATTCTATAAGAAGATGAATCTACCAGAACCAAAACCGATGCATATGAAGATCCATTTGGCGGACAAGACAGTAATCTATCCAAAAGGCGTTTGTGAAGATCTCGTGGTTGTTGATATGGAAGAAGACCCCGAAATTCCAATTATTTTGGGAAGATCCTTCTTAAACACCGCGTGTGCCTTAATTGATATAAGTGAGTCTACATTGACATTGAGAGTGGGTGATGAGGCTGTGAAGTTTAAAGCTATTCCAGAATTCAAGAAAGAAGAGAAAAAGATTGAAGAAGTCTCAATGATCCAATTGGATGATGAGATATTAGAAAAAGATCTTGCACATTTGATGAAAGAAGATCCAAGCAAGTTTGTGATGCACTCTGAAGAAGAAGGAGATGTTAACAAGGACTTGGAAGAATTGGAAAAGCTACTGGAAGGAGCCCACTCAGAAGAAACCCAAGAATCGACGGAATTCGTACCGACTCGCCGAGTCACTTCAATGGACTCGACGAGTCCAGTCGATTTGGGCAAACACTTGGTCGACTTGGATCTGCTTGTTACTAGTCCTTCACATACCTTAGATTTCAGTAATATACATGATTCTTTAGAAGAACAAATAGCAGAAAAGGGAAAGGAAAGGAGAGTTCAATATGCCGATGTAGCATGTCCTGATACGGTCCAATTCGAGGAAGGGTTAAGCACGGGAAAGGATGCAGAGATAAAGGAAAGGAAGGAGGAAGCTGATCACCAATTCACCACTAAACCTAGAGCACGGACCATCATGGAATGTGAAGTTATTAAATTTAAAGTAAAGGAGGTTCAAGAGACGGTGAAAAAGAAGGGGGTGAAGAAGAAAAAGAGGAAAAGGGAAGCCCAAGCAGCTGAAGATGAAGAAATGAAAAGAAAAAGAGATGAATTAAAAAGGGCTTACAAGAAAAAGATCCACGCTTACAAGACCAAGTATACAAATCACAAAAAGTTAGGCGTGCGTTCCCGATGCTTGAAAATGACAAAACGTACATGGGAAGGAGTCTAGCTCATGACTCCTCAAAAAGAAGCGCTTGGCGGGAGGCAACCCGTTATATAGAGTTTGCTTTCTTTTACTTTTTAGTCTTCTTTTTATTTTTCCTTCGTTTTTATTCTTAATCTTCCAAATCATCGGGCGTGTCTGCTTGAGAGTGTACATAGCCTAAGTGTGGGGTGAAATGATTCATAATAAACAGAAAAATTTTGAAAATTATACAAATTTTTAAATGACTCGCCGAGTCTGACCACGACTCGACGAGTCTACATGGATTTCAGAAAAGCATTTGACTTTGCGACCATACTCGCCGAGTCTGACCACGACTCGACGAGTCGGTCGTATTTACAGAAAAAAAAATTCAAAATTAATTTTACATTGGGTAAGTAGGGTTTTAACCCTAAAGAATCAGTTTCACATCTACACTCGTCGACGGGCCGCTTTTTGCAATTTCTCTCTCAAGTATTCATCAAGTTCTTCAAGTTCTTCCAAAATTCTCAAGCACAATCCAAAAAGGTATCAAATTTCTTCCTATTTTATGTTAAGAGCATGATTATAAGGCAATCCAAGGTAGAAATTTCATGAAAAACCCGTTTTTGAGAAGTTCTAAATTTCTAGGGTTTTGATTTCTCATGAATTAAGTTGTTTTGATTGCTTATTTTGGCCTTAATACATCAATACTAAGTGTTGAGACAAAACCCTTGAAAGAATTTACAGGTTTAATGGTCCAATTTTATGAGACCCGTCGACCGACTCGTGCAGGTTGCGCTACTCGCCGAGTCGGGCATGGACTCGACGAGTCCAGTCAATTTACAGATACAATCCAGTTTTTAATTATATTCTGTGTTTTCTGGGTTTTGTTTATATGTTTTGCAGAAATCATGTTCAGAAGGGGACAATCTTCAAGTGGTAGCCAAGGGGAGTTTCCATGGCTAAACTTCCCGCAAATTGATTCCGCTTCAACAATGAGGAAGGGGAAGAAGAAGCTCTCCGACATTAAGAAGAAGGAGGTGTATGTGCCTAACAGAATTGATTGGGAGTGGCTGCAAAGTGTTAGATATGAAGAAGAATTAGCTCCTTACCTTTTGAAGGAGTTCCAACATGAAGGCGAGACAATGATCTGCGATGGGTGGACCCGGGTCTTCCGCATACAAGAGCCGGTCTATTTACAGCTTTGCTTGGAGTTTTTCTCCACGGTATCTTTTACCGAGGGAGTGGATGTGTATCACCCGGCAAGCTTTACTTTTTGTATTGGGGGCGAATATCGTCAATGCTCGGTGGTGGACCTTGCCAGCCGACTAGGGATCTATGATCAACCCTTGGTGTCAACAAACATCTTTCGGGCCTTTTTGGCAAACACTCACATGGTGTTCCCCGATGGAGTTACAAGCACGGGTTGGTGGAATACCATAGGAAATAAAGTTTACATCCCAAAGTCTGCACAAGAAGGGAGCATCCGATCCCCAACTCACCGCCTTATTTCCTCCACCATCAACCAAAGGAAAGACGATGACAAGGTCTCCAACCTTGACGTTTTCTACTTATGGAGCATAATTACACCCGACGTCTGTTGCAACATCCCTTGGTGTATAGCTTCATACCTTTCGGAGGGTGCGGTCAAAGATCGCAAAACCTCCCATATCAATGGTGGAATGTTTGTCACCCGATTGGCTAACTCATTCGGGTTGATGAACCGCGGTGCCTGGAACTTCATGACATTGATCCCGACACCCCCGTTTAATCCCATTCTTTTCCGAAGAGCACGGATAATTGAAGACTATGGTGGTGGCCATTATGTCATCCCAAATAATGACCCTGTTGTTGGTCCCGAAGCACCGGGAAGGAGGGTAAGATCAAGAAGAGAACGTGATGTGGAGGACGAGCCGCCAGTGATTCCGGTCGAGAATGAACATGTACCAATGGATTGGTACAATGTAGAGATGAGGCGGATGCAGGATCAAATGGCGAGGGGGCTGAACTTTAGCAACCAATCCCACATACGACTTTTTGACCACTTCAATATCCCACATATTGATGGTGGAAATTACCCATTCATTCCATCTTGGGATGAGAGGATTGGTGCGCGACGAAGCGGAGCCGGGGGAAGTGGAGCCGCCAATGATGATGAGGAGGATGAAGATTGATTTTGATATTTTTGTGTTTTTAATCAAACAATTTTAATTTTTTTTGTTTTGTTTTTTTTATCTGGTGTGTATGCTTTGTTTGAGATTTTATTATGTTTAATGGTTGTTTGCTTTAGTTATTTTTCAGGATTGAATTATGATTGCTTGCTTAGGATGGTTTAGAGATATAAAGCATGGATGTTTTTGCGAGTGAGAGCGAGTCAAGGAAGCGGAATTTTAACGTCAAAGTGTCGAGTCCGGTCCTAGGGGTATGAGCAATTGAGTCCGAATGTCAGGAAGAGTTAAAGAAGTTTTTAGAGGCTAAAACAGTTGCAAAATACCAAGATTTTTCGTTCAGTGCCCAACTCGTCGAGTGCACTAAGCTGACTCGACGAGTCGCCTTGTATTTCCACAAATTCTGAGAAGGCGCGCTGCTACTCGATGAGTCCACCATAAGACTCGACGAGTCGTTCACTTTTTATGCTGAAAGACTGCTGATTTGATGCTAATACTTGTACCACTTGCTTCCTTATTCTTCCATATCCATTCTTGAAGATCTTACACCGATTTTCGCATATTTGGAGCGACCCACACGAGACAAAACACCCAAGACATGGATGAGATGTTACCATGTCTAAAGTTGTTTGAAGTTGGAGCTTAAATGAGAGTGATCAACCTATCCACTGCTATCCCAAGGGAGTTTGTTCCAATTCTCTCTTTATTTTTTTTATGTTTCTATGCATAATATGCAATGAGGGCATTGCATCACATAAGTGGGGGGTAGGGGGTTGGTTACATAATAGTCAATTTTAAAAAAAAAAAATTTGCATACCAAAAGTATTATTTAGGATTTAATTTAGAAAGTTTTGGTAAAAAATTAGGATTCCATATTAGAATTTTGTTAATAATTGCATGAAAACCCAAATGTTTAGTTGAGCCTATATACGTTCTAGTGCATTTGTGGCTTCCTTATTCCAGTGAAATCATGGGACAAAAACACGACCTTGCTTAGCCTGAGGGATGCAATATGTTTAGCAGCCTAAACCTGAAATGTATCCAGGAAAATTTTTATCATTAGCCAATAAAGGTTGAGATTGAGCGCCCCTGCTTAAGCATGTAGGGATTTGAGTGACAAAAGTGAGGTATACATGTAAAAAGAAAAAAAAAAAAAAAAAAAAAAGAGAATTACAAGAAAAATTGTAAGAATTTTGGAGCAAATGAAGTTAGATCTAAAGATCAAAATTCCAAGAAATTAAAAAAAATTGAAGATGCCAAAAGTCAATACAAGTTGGTGAATTCAAAGATATCAAAGATCAAATTATCAAGGAAGTGAAGAATTCAAAGAATTCCATAGTGGTATCGAAAAGTTGTAATTCTAGAATATGTATGCTTGGGTTGCTCAATTAAAAATGCCTTGAGGGTAAAGAGGTTTTCTGAGGATGGATTCGTAGGATTGCATAAAATGAGCATAGTTCGGGGTGAGTGGGCGAATGTTTATGAGGATTGTGAGTATTTGGAGTATGGGGGGTTCTTTAGGAAAAATTTTAGACACAAACACATGCGTTGCGGTCTTGGCATAATGGTTGGGTTAGATTGGAGTTATTATATATGATTCTAATGTGTTAAAATTTAGTTTTGCTTGAGGGCAAGCAAAAGACAAGTGTGGGGTATTTTGATATGTGCATATTTAGTGTGTATTAAGTATAGTTTTTTAATCATATATTAGCTAAATTGTTGCATATTATGGACAAAAGGTACTTAAAAGTGTTAAATTATGTTTTTCAGTCCAAAGATGAAGCTCGGAAGCGAAAGGAAGCAAGAGAAGCGGTTAGGAGCTCAAGAGTGGAATGAAGAAGGAAAACACCTTAAAAAGGCTTCTACTCGTCAAGTCGGGCATGGACTCGACGAGTCCGGTCGTGGAATCAGAAGGATAATGATTCGGAAGTCAAGATAGTTATCGCAATACGAAGAATGTGAGAGGGACTCGACGAGTCGGAACGCATATATAAAGATAACTCCACAAATCGAGAAGAGAGAATTCTGGGAAGTTTCAGAAGTGCTTTGCTGCGAATAAGAAGCCAGAAGAACCCTAGAAGTCGACCAAGGAAGCTAGAATTCAATTCCGGGAGTCATTAAGGCATAATTTCATCATTCTACTTATTTCTTTTGTTTTGTGAACA
Organism: Lactuca saligna; assembly: GCF_052625555.1. Taxonomy (NCBI): domain Eukaryota; kingdom Viridiplantae; phylum Streptophyta; class Magnoliopsida; order Asterales; family Asteraceae; genus Lactuca; species Lactuca saligna. Next base: position 191,198,294 of record NC_136419.1, on the reverse strand, counting down.
TGATTAAGCAACTTGAACTTGTTTGTTTGCTGTTATTTACCTTAGTTATGAACTAAATTCTTTAGACTTCTGTTTGGGAATACAAAGTTGACAATATGGTTTGATTGATTGGTAGGATTAATTCCAAGTTGGTGAATTATTGTTATCTTAGCTTGCTAAAGAACCTTGTCTATGAATGATAATTGATTTTCTGCTAATAGGAAGATAATTGATTAGCATGAACATCTATTGATTATCAACCTCATATGATATGTGACCACTATACCATATGTCTAGAATTAATGAATATGAAACTAGGATTAATAAGGAAATTAAGTAAATTCATGTGCAAGCTTGTAAGATGACCATCAAACAAGAGGTTAATTAAGAATAATAAATTAATTAGCTATTGCAAGTCTAACTTAACCCGAATAATTAATCTAGTAAATATAATTAAATTAAGCAATTGGCCACTGTTTGAGTTAGTTTATTTGCTAAGGATTAGGGTAGTGAACATGAACTTAATCACTTGAATCGGTAACCAACGAAAGAATTAATCCATTGCACTATTACCTTAAAATCAACCATAAAGTTAACCGAGTTGAACTAAACAGAAGTTCCTTTTCCATTATTGAATCTAGTTAAATTGTCATTTTCTAGTCTTTAATTAGTTATAGTTATTAAGTTTCTAGTCTTGTAAAACTAGAGAAAAAACCCCTATTTTCTTAATCAACTTAGATAGAATTAGTTTTTAATTTAATTTGTCGTTCCCTGTGTTCGATACCCTGCTTATTTAGCTATACCACAATTGATAGGTTCACTACCTTTCGTGTGTTATTTGATAATTAAATTAGGATTAAAACTAAGTTAGTTTTACACACATCACCATACATCTCTACCAAGTCTTCTGAGATATCTTTACATTCTTTGTGACCAGTGATGATATTTATTCGCAACCAGTATTGGGGATCGATTAGAACCACCAACACTGTTGGAGACATTCAGTGATAACGATTGTGCCATTTTTGAAGATATTTTTTGTTTTTAGAAATGAGCTTCAGTGTTATATAAAGCTCTTTGAAAAAAAAAAACAGAGTTCCGATTTTCAAAAAGCAACCACTATGGCTCTGATACCAATTGTTGAGAGAAAAACTTTGAGACACACTTGAACAAACGTTAGAACAAGTATCTAGCGGAATAGTTAATCTCGAAGGATGTATTAGCTCAACAATATTATTAAGAGTTAGAAGTTAGTGAGTTAGATGCGGAAAAGTAAAGAAATGTAAATGACAACAGTTGTTATTTCAAGTATACACGTAAGCTAATTCATAACGAGGAATGCATTCAAACCAAGTTAATGAGTGAGATCATGCTTAGTGATTAAGTCAAAATAGACTTGCTTTGAAGAGAGATGTTGATTGATTATGAAAATAAGAAGTTTGAGTAAGTAAGATAGAATAAGAACTTCAGAGATATGTATTAGATTTGGATGAGAGATTCTCTTCTTTTTTTATTACACGAGAATGAGTTCTATTTATAAAGACTCATAAAGATAACAAGTTTACAACTCTAAGAGTAGCCATGCAAGGCATACTGGACAATAGAGTGTTTTACAATAAAGACAAAGTAATGTAAACTATATAGAGACTGTGGTACTGGATACTTCGGATGATGATAGTTGAAGAGACTGCTTGATTGCGGTGGCTTTGTGGTTGCGGTAGCTAAAGTTTAAGAGGGTCACTTTTTGATTCAACACCCTTCCTTTCCAAACCGATGATATGTGAAACCATAAACAAAACTGTAAGCACGAATCTTATTGAGTTCCCCAGAGCATACCCCACATAATCACATAAACCATATCAATCACATAAGCCATGCATATAAACATATAAGAAAGTCGTGGAAACCCTCCAAGGTCTTACTTCGGATGTTGTAGGAATCCCTTCATGGTCTTAGCCCACTGCAATGGGAACCCCCACATGGTCTTCATCACTACCATATAAAGTATACATACAAACATATAAGGATCCCCTAGAAACCCTCCAAGGTCTTACACCGGGTGCCATGGGAACCCCCACATGGTCTTAGCCCACTGTCATAGGAACCCTACATGGTCCTAGCCTGGAATGCCATGGGAACCCCCACATGGTCATATATCCAACTGCCTTGGGAACCCCCCCCCCCCCCCCATGGGGTCTTCCATTAAAGAATCACAAAGAGACCTAGCATACCACATACCACATAATCAACTAACAATACTACGTATAACTAATTGCAATGGGAACCCCCACATGGTCTTCACATAATACATAATGTATCGATAGCACATCCACAATAATCATCACAGTTAGATAAATGCGCCAGCCTTGGTGCCTTTGACCCATTGGCATGGTGAGGAGACTCACCTCGAATGTTGAAGCTCCCCAAATGAAATCCTTAGCTGCTATCCCGAAGGCTTCCCAAGCTATCATTACCAATCAATATACCCACTCAAAAATTGGGTTCCCGGCTAAAATCCTTAATCCATACATGGGCTAAAATGGCCATTCTATCCTCGGTCCATTATGTTCCAACACTAAGGTCCAATCCTAAAAGCCCAACGCTATAATGTCCATATGTTTAATGTTAGTAAAAAGTTCAAACAAAATATATATATATATATATATATATATATATATATATATATATATATATATATATATATATATATATATATATATATATATATATATATATATATAAACCTTTGTCACATTGAAAATCTTGTTCACATTAATTCATTTTAATTTTTTGGTTGCACTCCAACGTTTTGTCTGAGGTGTAACCACCTCGAATAAATGGAAACACTCCCATAGATCCATATCTATAATTTTAACAATTATATTAATAACAATTATTAACAACTAACATACTTGCTATATTTTATAAATATATAATTATATATATGTATACCCTTAATGGCGGCGTAAATCCTAACACTGAGTATTTGAAAGATTGGCCAGGCTCAGACAGTGATAAATATTTATTGATTTTGTTCCATGTATTCTCCAAATCATCGTTGGTGGACTCCCACAAGTAACTACCCCAAACAAAACTACAATATAAAACTTTTAATTAGAATAATCATTACTTTAAAAAATATAAAACTTTCAAAATTGACAAATAATACATGTTCCACCCATCCAAATTCTCAGCAAAAAAAACCAGTCTTGTGGCACAACATCATTTTCTTCTTTCCGTAAAAACCCTTCACACAACACGTATATGAGACATGATCTAACCGCATCACCGTTGGTAGTTGCTAAGAATGGCTAATTTAAAATGAAACTTTTCAAATCATAGATTTTCACCGAACTATTTGTGTGGTTCAGAAAGAGAGGTTCTTGCAATAAACAACTTTTTTTACTACTATTTTTTTTCTGACACTTTTTTTCCAATCATTTTTGGATAAAATCCAAAATTAAATCCGATTATCAAACAAAACTCTTTGGTGTCATAAACCATTTTAGTATTTCTCACTTTAAAATACAACCGTTTTATGCCATCTAGAGATATTACTACGTCTGGTCGTAACTGATGAAGAAATATTTTATGAAATAGCAACTCATCCCCTTGTAATTAAGGGACGTCCAACAAATATCCAAATATGGTGCTTCTAAAATTACCCATTGCACACCATGCAATACTTCAAATACTTTTCATATGTTACATACACATCCTTTTAAATTTACAACAACTTAAACATTTAGGTTTCTAGAATCATACTGAAATACAACATGTTAGAAGGTTAAAAAACATTAAAGGATAGTAAGTTGTTATTTGTAACTATACTAAATAATAATAAAAACTATCAAAAAAAACATATTATTATAACGGCATCGGCAATTACAATCTACAAACAATTTGATTTAAACAACATTGCAATTACATCACAAAATAAACCAAATGTATATAAACAAAGACAAGTAAACTGATTTAAGATAAACGATATATATATATATATATATATATATATATATATATATATATATATATATATATATATATATATATATATATATATATATATATATATATATATATATATATATATATATATATATATATATATATATATATATATATATATATATATAAATAAATAAGCATATTTATAACATCAACAATTAAGTTAATATTATTTGATAAATTATAGGTACAACCTCAAAATACAAATATACAACATCATGAAGCATCAATAATCATTTTATATCAAAAAAAATCATATTATTACAACATAGTAACACATTTATATAACATATTAAAACAAAAGTACCAAATGTATAACCTCACAGTACATGATTTACGCATTATGCATTTGTACAATCATAGATCCAATTATTAAAGGCTATGAAATTGTCAATGCTACTTTTGAAATCTAGTAAATATCAAATATAACACATAGATCTACAAAATCAGATGAGAAACACCTGAAATCTAGTAATATTTTCGTTTTTTCAAACTTTTTCCAAATAAATCGTAAATAAACAAAGTCTAAAATTGATAAATGATGATTAAAACAAAATGGGAAAGATTTTACCATATTGTCGGGATCGTTCACAAAATCATCCAGAGTCCTTCAAGAGAGAGAATTCTTCAAAGAAAAAGTGTGAAAAATGAAGCAAAAAAAAATTACATTTTTATATTTGGAAAAAGGTAAAATCGTAGATGGGCTAGTCCATTTACGAACGTACAATTCGCTAAAGCACAGAGGAGCTTAATCTATCTGTGATTTTCAAGGTTATATTTGTAATTTTGTTTTTTTTTCAAAGTTATTAAGGGATTAGGTTATATTTGTAATTTATTATTATTATTATTATTATTATTATTATTATTATTATTATTATTATAAATTTGTATATTGAAATTAAAAGCTGTTCCTTTTATCTTAAAAAAAAATTACAAAAGCCAATTTTCCATTTAATCTTATAAAATTAGTATGCTATTGTTCAATAATCATTCTTTAACTAAAACCTAATAAATAAATTTTGTAAACAATAATAGATGTTTTCATTTTAAACGATTACTAGTTGAAAAATAAATTATTGTAATTTTTAAACAATTTTATATATAAAATATTTCAACACTTCATCATAAATAAACACATTATTTTCTTATTATTTAATATATATATATATATATATATATATATATATATATATATATATATATATATATATATATATATATATAACAGCAAGTGATTTCAAGATATTGAAACCTTATAGCTAGCGTAGCATTCCATCACTCCAAAAGTTTTATTCTTCTCAAAGTTATTCTCACCTAATGGTGGTGTCACGAACTCTATCTAGAAGTTTTTGGAGTATTCGAGAAGCTGGTGGAGTATGCTAGTTTGAGTCGGAATATCCTAGAGTGTCCTAAAATTCTCTAAGACATCGAAGATTTATCTTGATCTTTATAGAACCATGTAAACATGTAACTATCTAGATAGATTATTCTAGAATAGTCTTGTATAAAGAAATAGGTAGTAACATCTAGAATATTCTGATAAGGAGGTTTAATGACCCTATAAATAGGGGTGTAGTCATTTGTTCCAAGATCATCGGAAGTTGCCTTGTATTATGTTGAACTCGTATAATAGAAAATCTCTTTTATTTGTAGTAATTCTCAATTATTGTCTCTTCCTTTCCAAGTTGTTAGTACATCGTAGAGGAAGCATAGTAAGTCTGACTTAGTAGAAGAAACACTAAGTGGCACACGGTGATCGAGTGGTCCTGTGACACGTGGTATCAGAGCCCAGAGTTCGTGCAAGCAAGAGATTGTAGCTATGGAAGGAGGAAGTAGTGAAGTAGCTAACGTACCCCCTGTCATCGAAGAGAAAAGAAGAAAGTCCAAGAAGAGGGACCAGTCGATAGATGCCTTATCAAGCTTAGAAAACAAGCTTACAAGGGTAGAGATTAATGTCGGTGAGATCATTGAATGGAAGGATACTGTCGAGCAGTTCGTGGGTGACATTAACGACACGAGTGATGTAATGAAAGTCTATCAGGGTCATCAAAGAAGAAGTCCTCATATTGATCAACACCTTACGAAAGGATTTTCGTGAAAAGATAGGTGCCTGATGTGTGTAAATTCAACTAGTTTTATCCCTACTTTTTATTAATAATTTAAGCACACAAAGGCAGTGAACCTGTCTTTAAGTGGTATAGATTGATAAGTAAGGTATCGAACTCAGGGAACGGAAATTAAACTAATAGCTAATTTTAACTAAAACAAATAATAAAAGTAAATGGTTTTTCTCTAGTTTTGCAAGACTAGAAACTTAAGCAAACTAAATTTAACTAATTAACTAAAGCAACAACTATTCACCAAATTTGATAAAGATGTTTCTATTTAGGTTCAACCAATTCACTCCTATGGTTATTTAAGTTAAGGTAGATTAATTGCTATTGGTTACCAATGATAATAGTTAGGTTCATGTTCATTACTCCTAACCCTTAGACAATTAACTAATTTAAGCGTTGATCAAGTGTTTAAACTAATTAATTCCCTAGATTAATTATTTGGATTAAATAAGATTTGTAATGGTCAATTAAGTTATTAATTCAATTAACCTCTTGTTGATGGTTTCTCAAACAAGCTCACACATTAATCTTCCTATTTTCTTATTAATCTTAGTTTCATACTCATTACTTCCAAGCATACGTTTTAGCATTCACATAGACATATGAGGTTAACAATTAAGTGATGTTCATGCAACCTAATTGCCTTCCAATTAACAGAAAATAGTAGTGATTAACACATAAGGTTCTTTAACAAACTTAATTTAATAAATCACCAATAGACAATTAAACAAAATTCAATAATTAAACCATAGGAGTTCTTTGGTATTCCCCAAACAGAAACAAAAACAAGTTCAGCTCATAGTTGCAATAGAAATAAGCATAAAAACAAAGTTTATGAAAGCAAACATGTTTAATTCCTAAGTCTAAGTGGTAGAATTAACCTAATTGCTTGAATTCTTCGAACTCTTGAAGCTTAGGGTTCTTCAGCGCCTTCTGAACCTTTTAGTCGCAGCTAATCCTTCAAAATTCGCCAGGGGTTCTGTCCCATGTGATAAGGATTCATCTTTTAAAGATATCCCAAAACAGAGCGTACTCGGCGAGTAGCAGAATCAACTCGCCGAGTAGGTTAATACTTATCCGTCTTCAGATTAGCAGTCGTACATATCTTCTAGCATCTCATCGTGTACTCGCCGAGTAAGGTCGATCTACTCGCCGAGTAAGTCTCTCTTTTCACTCTTTAACCTTCACTTGCTTTCCCTTTTCTCCTTTTTGCCTCCAAGCATATCTTTTGGACTGAAAACACAATTCAAAGCATTTTAAGTACCTTTTGTCCACATTATTCTCATAACTAACCAAAAATAACTAAGAATATATGTTAAATAATTAACTAATTATGCACATATCAAAATACCCCACACTTGACTTTTGCTTGCCCCCAAGCAAAACTATATTTTAAACACATTAAAATCACATTAATAACTCCAATCCTTCCCAGCCATTATACCAAGACCGCAACGCATGCATTTGTGTCTAATTCCTAAAAACCCCCCATACTTCAAATACTCACAATCCTCATAAACATTCGCCCACTCACCCCGAACTATGCTCATTTTATGCAACCCTCCGAATCCATCCTCAGAAAACCTCTTTACCCTCAAGGTATTTTTAATTGAGGAACCCAAGCATACATAATCTAGACAATTACAATTTATGATACCACATTGGAGCTCTTTGGAATTCTTCACTTCTTTGATAATTTGATCTTGGATAACTTTGAATTCACCACCTTTGTTGTTTGATTTTTGGTATCTTTAACTTTTTGGATTTCTTCGGAATTTTCGATCTTCATATTTGATATTTGACTTTAATGCTCCAAAAATTCTTCAAACTTTTTCTTGTAATTCTCTCTTCTTTTTTTTTTACATGTATACCTCACTTTTTTCACTCAAATCCCTACATGCTTAAGCAAGGGCGCTCAATCTCAACCTTTATTGGCTAATGATAAAAATCTTCCTGGATACATTTCAGGTTTAGGCTGCTAAACATATTGCATCCCTCAGGCTGAGCAGGGTCGTGTTTTTGTCTCATGATTTCACTGAAATAAGGAAGCCACAAATGCACTAGAACGTATATAGGCTCAACTAAACATTTGGGTTCTCATGCAATTATTAACACAATTCTAATATGGAATCCTAATTTTTACCAAAATTTTCTAATTTAAGACCTAAGCATTTTTAATATTCAACAAATTTTAAAAATTAGCCTAAATTAAGATTCTAAGTGTTCTAAGATGTGACTAACCCCCTACCCCACACTTATTTTATGCAATGCCCTCATTGCATATTATAACAACTAAAAAGAATGCAAATAGAGAGAAAGTTGGAACAAACTCCCCTGGGGTAGCAGTCGCTAGGTTGACACTCTCGTCTTCAACTCCTTCTTCTAGTGACTTTAACCATGGGAACAGCTCATCCATGGCACGGGTGTCATATGTCTCGTGTGGTTGATAGCTCGAAAACTCCAAGGAAAAATGGTTGTTGCACAAGCCTCAGTAATAGTGCATAAAGAATGTATGAATGGCGCATAAACAGTAGCCAGAACAAATCAATTAACTCCTCCTGCAGCAGGCTACTCGGCGAGTAGAAGGTGTCGGACAAGCCTATCGTGCAGAAGCAGATGTACTCGCCAAGTAGTATTTGTGCACTCGGCGAGTAGAGCATATAATTCCAGAAATTTTCTAAATGCTGGCTCTCTTTACTCTAGTGTTGACATGCAAATATAAATGCACTCTCCAAGAAACTTTCTAACAGCAATACTTTAATAAACTCTCGATTCGTACAGACTCGATCCTAGGAACAAAACTCCATAAGCACTCCTAAAGGTCCTCATTCCTCGCTTGACCATTCCTAAATAGCATGCATCCTAGCTTCAATACCTGAAAAAGAAAACTAAAAGTAACACTAAAATTCAAACCACTTAACCAAGTTCACATGTCCACAATTGTCTTTAAAACAAACATCATAATCAAACAAAAAAAAATCTTCATTCTTCCTCGTCCATCCCGGCTCCTCCAGCTCCACTACCTCCTTCTCCACCCCTTCTTTGCATCCTTTCGTCCCAATCCATAATGTAAGGATAACCGGGTCCCGGCCGCGGGGCAATATGCATTTGTTGGAAAAGATAGTCGAAGGATTGATTGGTGTAATTGACTCCTCGCCCTATATCATCCAAGTATCGTCGATACTCCACTTGATTCCACCCCTCGTTATCCTCCACCGGAATCACTGGTGGGTCTTCTCGTACCCACTCGTTCCTCTTCCCGGCTCCTCGGGGACCACCGGCTCGTCCTCATTCGGGATAGTAAAAGAATCACCAAATTTTTCCACTATCCGAGCCCTCCTATAGAGTGCCGTATTGAACGGAGGAGGGTGGATAACCGTTAGCATTTGAGCTTGCGGTAATTCCAAGATCCCAAATGATCGTGCAAGCCGTGTAATGAACATACCCCCATTGATCTTCGAGTTGATTTTTTCCTTCACCGCTCCCTCCGCAAGAAATTTAGTGATGCAATATGGGAGGTTGCAGAAAACATCGGGGGTGATGATACTCCACATATAAAAGATATCAAGGGTGGGAACTTTATCCCCATCCTTCTGCATGTTGATTGTGCTCGCAACGAACCGGTGAATAAGTCGATGGATTGGAGAACGAATATGACCTTCTTGAGCAGTGGAAGGTATATAGACCCGGTTAGCAATTGTACTCCACCATGTCGACGCCACCACCCCCTCGGGAAGTTCTTTGTGGGTGTTTTCCAAGAAGGCTTCAAAATAGTCTGTCATCGCTATTTCTTGATCGTAAATTCCCAACCTCCTAGAGAACTCAACCATGCTGCATTGTCGCAGCTCTCCCCCCAAAGAAAACGAAATCGTGTTTGGGTTGAAAAACTCATTACCACCTCGGAATGAAATGGTAGCAAAGAATTCCCAACATAACTCCGTGTAGACGGGCTCTTGGATTTTAAACAATTGCAACCAACCATCACAAGTGATGGTGGCATAACCCAAGTTGCAGTCTTTCACCAAATATGGTGTAAGCTCCTCTTCCAAGCCAACATTTCCCATCCATCCCCAATCTACTGCAGTGGGCAGGTGAATTTCCTTTTGTCGCAGAGCTTCCAACCTGTTTAAGGCTCTGGTTTTTGAAGATTTGGAGGTGATGTGTTGAAAAGATAACCATGGCATATCACCATGGCCTCCTCCTCGTGATGATTGTCCTCTCCTTGCCATGCTATCTGCATAAACATTACAAAAACACAGCAACAAACAACACCCCATAATTAAAACAGAAAAAAATTTCATTGTTGTGGGACCTACTCGCCGAGTACGCGAGCATACTCGCCGAGTAGTATGAACACTCGGACAGATCGAAATCGGATCTCTGCAATCTGTGTAATAGTCCAATTTGTCCATAGGGGTTTGTTGTAATTGTGTATCTAACCATATATGTTGAAGAAATTACACCAAATAACCTCTAATTCATGAGTAAATCAAAGCCCTAAAAATTGTGAAAAACTCCCCAAATCCGAAAATATACCAAATATGGGGAGATATGTGATAAAGATTGGACCTTTCATAAAATTAAAGAGTAAAGATGTTACCTTGGTGCTTGAATTAAGAGAAAGAGGAAGAAAATTGACTAGATCTTGAAGTACTCTTGAGAGGCGGCTGAGAGAGAATGCTCGGCGAGTGTGGGGGTGAAATGTTGAATAATAGCAATTTTTACAGATTTTAATTTACTGGGTTTAAACCGTCTACTCGCCGAGTATAATGGATCTACTCGCCGAGTACGGACGCGTGTTATGAACTTTTGGCTGTATACGAACATTTACTCGCTGAGTATAGCCGATATACTCGCCGAGTAGATGTCTCAGGTTGAAAAATTTTAAGTTTTTGCTAATTTTACTATGTGAATTCCTTTATTTTAGCCTTTCCACCCCACACTTTCAGTAAAGCTTGTCCTCAAGCACTTAGAGAAGTAGAATGAATGAAGAGAAATGGAAAAAAAAACAATACGAAAAATAAAGAAAGGGAAAGAAAATGCAAACGTGAAACTCGGGTTGCCTCCCGAGAAGCGCTTCTTTTGATGGAGTCATTAGCTGGACTCCGCCCCTTCTATGTTTTTGCGATTCTGCACAGCAGGAGCTCCTCCATTCCTTCATTGTGGGGGACTCCTTCTTCATATTTCTTCACTCGATGGCCATTGACTTTAAATGGCGTGCCATCTCTCGAGATCAATTCAATAGCCCCGTGAGGAAACACCGTCTTGACCACAAATGGACCATCCCACCTTGATTTGAGTTTGCCCGAGAAGAGTTTTAGGCGGGAATTGAAGAGTAGTACTTTTTGGCCTTCATGGATGTCTTTGCTTTTGATTCTTTGGTCATGCCATCTCTTGGTCTTTTCTTTATAGAGCCACGAACTAGAATAGGCCTCATTTCGGAGTTCTTCAAGGGCATTCATTTGCATTAAGCGGTTGGTCTTCAATTCTTCCATGTCAAAGTTGCATCTCTTTAGCGCCCAATATGCCTTGTGCTCAATTTCAACCGGTAAATGGCATTGCTTTCCATAAACTAACCTATATGGTGTAGTACCAATAGGTGTTTTGAAAGCGGTACGAAACGCCCATAGCGCGTCATCCAATTTATCCGACCATTCCTTGCGATTGCTGCCCACCGACTTTTCCAAGATACGCTTCAAAGCTCGATTGGTAACTTCCGTTTGCCCACTCGTTTGCGGGTGGTATGATGTGGAGAACTTATGGGTCACCCCATATTTCTTGAGCACCTTGTCCAATTGATCATTGGCAAAGTGTGTGCCACGGTCACTAATTAGGGCCTTTGGAACACCAAACCGGGAGAATAGTCTTTTCAAGAACCGTACCACTACCCGTCCGTCATTTGTAGGTAAAGCCTGCGCCTCCGCCCATTTTGACACATAATCCACCGCCACGAGGATGTACTTGTTTCCTTTGGATGTGGGGAATGGCCCCATGAAGTCTATGCCCCACACGTCGAACACCTCGCACACTTGAATGCTATGTTGTGGCATTTCATTTCGGGAGGAAATGTTTCCCACCTTTTGGCAAGCATCGCATTCTTTGACATATTGGGCTGCATCTTTGAAGATTGTAGGCCAATAGAACCCAATGTCAAAGATCTTCTTCGCGGTATAGTGTGCTCCATGATGTCCTCCCGTGGGCCCGCTATGGCAGTGCTCTAGTATTTTTCGACTCTCCTTTCCGAACACACATCTTCTTATAATTCCATCCGCGGAGCTTCGGAAGAGGTATGGATCGTCCCAAAAGTAATATTTGATCTCCGAAAAGAATTTCTTCTTTTGCTGACTACTATAATCCTTCGGGACATAATTGGTAGCTAAATAGTTAGCTATATCCGCGAACCATGGCTCCTCTCCCACGGACACCATAATGTATTCATCCGGAAAGTCGTCTCCATCCTTATCTTCTTGCAATGTCGGGTTCTCGAGACTAGATAAATGATCGGCCGCTACGTTCTCCATTCCTTTCTTATCTCGTATCTCTATATCGAATTCTTGAAGAAGCAGCACCCATCGTATTAGTCTTGGCTTGGCATCCTGTTTGGAAAACAAATACTTGATAGCCGAGTGGTCAGTAAAAACAGTGGTTTTAGATAAAACCAAATAAGGGCGAAATTTATCAAAAGCGTAAACTACGGCTAACAGTTCTTTTTCAGTAGTAGTATAATTCTCCTGGGCCGGATTCAAGGTCTTGCTTGCATAATAAATGGGTTGAAAATGCTTATCAACCCTTTGTCCAAGGACCGCTCCTAGTGCATAGTCACTAGCATCACACAGGATCTCGAAGGGTAAGTTCCAATTTGGTGCTATAATGATTGGGGCATTAGTTAATTTTTCTTTTAAAAAGTCAAATGCCTCTAAACACTCTTTAGTGAAATTAAAGGGTGCATCTTTTAATAATAATTGTGTTAGAGGTTTCGTAATTTTGGAAAAATATTTAATAAAACGCCGGTAAAAACCTGTGTGTCCCAAAAAGCTTCTAATGCCCTTCACATTAGTTGGTGGGGGTAATTTAGCGATGGTGTCTATCTTTTCCCGATCCACCTCAATTCCCTTTTTAGAGACTTTATGTCCCAATACTATACCCTCCTTGACCATGAAATGACACTTTTCCCAATTTAGGACCAAGTCGGTTTTCTCACATCTAGCAAGCATCGAATCAAGATTTGTGAGGCAGTCATTGAAAGAAGATCCGAATACAGAAAAGTCATCCATAAAGACCTCCATGAATTTTTCCACCATATCATGGAATATGGCGGTCATGCACCTTTGAAATGGCGCAGGTGCATTGCATAGTCCAAATGGCATGCGTCTATAGGCGAAGGTCCCACTGGGGCATGTAAAGGTGGTCTTTTCTTGGTCCATTGGGTCTATGGGTATTTGGAAATACCCGGAAAACCCATCTAAGAAGCAGTAGTAGCTATGGCCCGATAGTCTCTCTAACATTTGGTCTATGAAAGGAAGGGGAAAATGGTCTTTGCGAGTGGCATCGTTTAGCTTGCGATAATCGATGCACACTCGCCAACCGGTTACCGTTCGCGTTGGAATTAACTCGTTCTTCTCGTTGGTAATGACCGTCATTCCTCCTTTCTTGGGCACCACCTGGACCGGACTCACCTATGGGCTATCAGAGATGGAGTAGATGATTCCTGCATCCGAAAGCTTGACCACCTCCTTCTTGACGACTTCTTGCATGTTCGGGTTTAATCTTCTTTGATGTTGCACCACCGGCCTGGCTCCTTCTTCTAAGTTGATTTTGTGAGAGCAGTAGGATGGACTTATTCCCTTTATGTCGGAGATGCTCCATGCGATGGCTCTTTTCCTTTTCTTCAACACCCGTACAAGCTCTTCCTTTTCCGTCTTGGAGAGATCTGAGGCTATAATCACTAGCTTCTGATTTCCTTCTTCCAGAAAGGCGTATTCCAGATGGTGAGGCAGTGTTTTAAGCTCCAATTTATTGTGCATAGTGGCGGACTCGCCGAGTGCAGGTATGGTACTCGGCGAGTTGATGGCGGCATTCGCGACTGCTGACTTTTCTTCAGTTGTACTCGGCGAGTAGATCGGGTCTACTCGGCGAGTAGGGCTTTCAGCTTGGTTTTTTAGTTCTTCATACTCTGCTTCCTCCAACAGTCTTTCAATCTCTAATAAGTCTTTTTCTAGATCAAATACTTCTTCCAAAGCTGCAAACTTGCTGGAATCTTCAGGTATGTCTTCTTCCAATAACTCGTCAAGCATGTCGATTGAGAACGCCGTGTCGTCACTACTCCTTGAGTACTTCATGGCTTGGTCTACCCCGAATGTTACTGAGTCGTCCCCAACTCGCAATGTGAGCTTTGAATCTCTCATATCTACGATGGCGCTAGCGGTGTTGAGGAAGGGTCTTCCAAGGATGATTGGTACTTGCGGATCCGCCTCCATGTCGAGAATGATGAAGTCAGCCGGGAAGACAAATTTGTCTACTTTCACTAATAAATCTTCACATATGCCTCTTGGGAAAGTAACCGTCTTGTTTGCCAAATGAATTGCCATCCGAATTGGCCTTGGCTCCGGGAGGTCCAGCTTTTTGAAGAACGAGTATGGCATAAGGTTCACACTCGCTCCAGAATCAGCTAAAGCATGAATTGCTGCCAAGTTGCCAAATTGGCAAGGTAGAGTTAAGCTCCCCGGATCACCCTTCTTCTTTGGTAATTTGTTTAGCATGGCGGCGGAGCAATTCTCATTCAATACTACTTTCTGCACTTCTTCCATCTTTCTTCTATTAGTGAGGAGTTCCTTAAGGAACTTTGCATACTTGGGCATTTGCATAACGGCTTCAATGAAAGGAATGTTTATTTGAAGAGTTTTAATATGATCAAGGAACTTCTGATATTCCTCTTCCTGCTTCTCCTTCTTGGCTCGGGCTGGGTATGGCATTGGAGGCTGGTATGGTTTCAAGGGTGGCTGATCATTAGTTTTTTCAGATGTACTCGCCGAGTCCATCGGTCCTACTCGGCGAGTAGGGCTCTCAGATTGTGAATGTTGGTTTTCAACTTGTGCTTCCGTTCCTTCCTTCTGTGAGTCCTTATTCACTTCAGTTCGAATGGGGGCCAGGGGAGTAATAACCTTCCCACTTCTTGTGGTAACAATGTTCACTTGCGCGCCTCGTGGGTTGTTCTCGGTTTTGCTAGGAAGCTCACCCGGTGACCTTTGGTTTAGTTGTTGAGCGAGTTGCCCAAGCTTAGTTTCTATATTATGGATGGATGCTTGCTGGTTCCTGAGCATTATTCTTGTTTCTTGGATAGCAGCATCATGGTCACTGTGTCTTTTCTCGGAAGCAGCCACAAATTTAGTTAGCATCTCTTCCAAGCTTGGCTTCTTCTCTTGCACCGGCTCCTCCTTTTGGTAAAAGCCTCTCCCTTTTTGTCTATACTTCTCCTCCTTGGCCTTCTTGTACTCTTCGTAAGGCAGCCACTCCTTCTTTTGTTTTCGCCAGTCTTCATCATACCGGTTACCGCTCGAATAGCATACTTGTGCCTTTTTGTTGCCGTGCTCATCCAAATCACAATCTCTAGTGAGGTGAGGTCCATTGCAATTCTCGCAACCCACCCGTATGGCATGGATAGTTTGATCCATTTTGTCCATTCTTCTATCCATGGTTTTTAACATGGCCATAACCGCGGATAAATCTTCAGTAGCAGCGTATGCGGCTCCCCTCGTGACATCATTCCTAGGGTTGTGGTATTCTCTAGAGTATTTAGAGAATTCTTCAATTAATTCTTTGATCACCGGGGGTGGCTTCTTTGTAAGTGGGCCTTGTGAGTCTAGCAGCTGCCGGGTCGTGACATTGACTCCATCATAAAAGATGGAAACTTCTTGTTGGCTATTTAGATCATGGTGTGGGCAATTTCATAGCAGACTTTTGTACCTCTCCCATGCTTCATATAACGACTCTCCAGCTTGTTGTTCAAAATTTGCAATGGCCTTCTTGAGCTTGGCTATCTTGGATGGTGGGCAAAAGTGATCAATAAACTCTTCCTTCATTCTGGCCCAAGTAGTGACTGACCCAGGAGGAAGTGATTTGAGCCAGTCTTTAGCAGCACCCTTGAAGGTTACCAGAAGCATCCGAAGCAGCTGAGTTTCGCGGGTGACATTTGGAATGTTGAAGTAATCAGCAACATCATTTACTTCATCCAAATGTTTGTAGGCATCTTCATGATCTTTCCCGTGGAAAGGTATTTCCTTGAGTGAAGCTAGGATATGACCTTTTAGCTCGAAGGTGGCAGTTGCGGGAATTGCGGGTTGCACAAGTCCCGGGCCATGGCCGTCGCGCATCCTCTTCTTCCATTCTCCCATGGGAATTTCATCAATGTTAGCCATAGTGAATGCTAACTCTTCCTCCGATTCGGTGTCTTGTTCGTAAGTTGCCTCGTCTTCTTCCTCGGTTTCGTATCTAATCTCTTCTTGAATTGGCTCTTCAATTATTAAGGAAGCGCTTGAAGCTCCTGGTTTGCTGCTCTTCTTTTTCCCGAAAATAGTCTTCAAGTTGGACAATGGTGATTTCTTTGGTGTGCTTGAACTCTCCACGTCCTTCCCTTTGTTTCTTTTCAATTCGGATTCGGGGTCTTCAAACGGGGGTACCAGTGGTGTGTTTGCTCCTCTGGTCATGAAAGTCCTGAAATCAATCAAATAAAAGCGTAAAAAGAACAAAAAGATTGTAAACAAATAAAAGGAAAAAAAATTTCTAAATAAGCTGTTACTCGCCGAGTAGGTGCGAGTGCACTCGGCGAGTATCAGTGATTTTTCAAAAAAAATTATAAGTTTTTTAACCTAACTAAAACAGATACTAAAACCTAATTACTAGTTACTAAATTGCAATAAATGAACTTTATGCAAGTAAACTCACACAAAGGATCGAAAAAATTAGGAATTAGCTTAATTATTTAGAACCGTTCCCCGGCAACGGCGCCAAAAACTTGATGTGTGTAAATTCAACTAGTTTTATCCCTACTTTTTATTAATAATTTAAGCACACAAAGGCAGTGAACCTGTCTTTAAGTGGTATAGATTGATAAGTAAGGTATCGAACTCAGGGAGCGGAAATTAAACTAATAGCTAATTTTAACTAAAACAAATAATAAAAGTAAATGGTTTTTCTCTAGTTTTGCAAGACTAGAAACTTAAGCAAACTAAATTTAACTAATTAACTAAAGCAACAACTATTCACCAAATTTGATAAAAATGTTTCTATTTAGGTTCAACCAATTCACTCCTATGGTTATTTAAGTTAAGGTAGATTAATTGCTATTGGTTACCAATGATAATAGTTAGGTTCATGTTCATTACTCCTAACCCTTAGACAATTAACTAATTTAAGCGTTGATCAAGTGTTTAAACTAATTAATTCCCTAGATTAATTATTTGGATTAAATAAGATTTGTAATGGTCAATTAAGTTATTAATTCAATTAACCTCTTGTTGATGGTTTCTCAAACAAGCTCACACATTAATCTTCCTATTTTCTTATTAATCTTAGTTTCATACTCATTACTTCCAAGCATACGTTTTAGCATTCACATAGACATATGAGGTTAACAATTAAGTGATGTTCATGCAACCTAATTGCCTTCCAATTAATAGAAAATAATAGTGATTAACACATAAGGTTCTTTAACAAACTTAATTTAATAAATCACCAATAGAAAATTAAACAAAATTCAATAATTAAACCATAGGAGTTCTTTGGTATTCCCCAAACAGAAACAAAAACGAGTTTAGCTCATAGTTGCAGTAGAAATAAGCATAAAAATAAAGTTTATGAAAGCAAACATGTTTAATTCCTAAGTCTAAGTGGTAGAATTAACCTAATTGCTTGAATTCTTCCAACTCTTGAAGCTTAGGGTTCTTCAGCGCCTTCTGAACCTTTTAGTCGTAGCTAATCCTTCAAAATTCGCCAGGGGTTCTGTCCCATGTGATAAGGATTCGTCTTTTAAAGATATCCCAAAACAGAGGGTACTCGGCGAGTAGCAGAATCAACTCGCCGAGTAGGTCAATACTTATCCGTCTTCAGATTAGCAGTCGTACATATCTTCTAGCATCTCATCGTGTACTCGCCGAGTAAGGTCGATCTACTCGCCGAGTAAGTCTCTCTTTTCACTCTTTAACCTTCACTTGCTTTCCCTTTTCTCCTTTTTGCCTCCAAGCATATCTTTTGGACTGAAAACACAATTCAAAGCATTTTAAGTACCTTTTGTCCACATTATTCTCATAACTAACCAAAAATAACTAAGAATATATGTTAAATAATTAACTAATTATGCACATATCAGTGCCTTAGAAGCTAAAGTAAATATGTCTAAAGCCACAATTGCTTGAGGAGTTATCACAAAGACGACGCCACACACCGATGCACCTAAACGGTTGAAGTACGGAGGTAAGCGTGGCCCTAAACTTCTTGAAGAATTTTTCTGGTACATAGAATGTTATTTCAATGCAATTGGGGTAAAGGACAATAAGTCCAAGATAGACACGACCGTCCTATACCTATATGAGAACGTCGCTCACTGGTGGAGGCTGAAGCATATCAACATAGAAAAAGGGTTATACGCCATAGAGACTTGGGATGAGTTCAAAAGGAAACTCAAGAAGAAATTTTGTCCCCATAACACCGAGGATGTAGCGATGAAGAAGCTTCATGGATTGAAACACGTTGGTTCGATTAAAGATTATGTAGCAGAATTTACTGATTTAATGCTCGAGTTTCCTGATCTACAAGAAAAAGACAAGTTATTTTATTTCCAAGATGGACTACAATCTTGAGCTAATAACGAGCTCAAGCGAAGGAATGTCCAAGATGTTGATGAAGATATAGCCGTAGCAGAAGTCCTTATGGACTTTCGAAGAGATGCTTCGGCCAGAAGAACAAGTGAGGGAGATAAACCCGCACCATGACCACCACAAAGGGATGATAGGTCTGTTGCCAAACCCTCAACTTTCAAAGGAAAGGGGTTGAAACAGGACTCCGAAAGGGAGGTGAAGTGTTATTTATGTGGCAGACCCCATCTAATAAGGGAATGTCCAAAGAAGAAAAGCTTCAATGCCATGGTATTTGAAGATGAAAGTGAAGAAGCCCAACTAAGCTCAATGCGACTCCTTAACTATGTGGCTAAAGAAGAAACTAGGACGGAAAAAGAAAACAGAAAAAAAGGGACGTGGTCTAATGTTCATCAATACCAAGCTGAACAAAGAACATGTTAAAACCCTGATTGACACATGTGTGTCTCATAACTTCCTATCCGAAAACGAGGCCAAGAAGATGAATATTCACTATACGAAAGAGATAGGCTGGTTGAAAGCTGTAAACTCTCTGTCCGAATCTATCCTTGGAGTTACTCATGGAATTCCGATCGAGATTGGACGATGGAAAGGCACAATCGATTTAACAGTAGTGCCCATGGATGATTATCGACTAGTGCTAGGAATGGAATTCCTAGACGAGGTATGCCCTTTCTCGTTTGAATAACAAACCATGTGTATAACTAAGGGTTCAACAATACATATTATACTCGTAGAAAGGAACAAAACAGAGTCTCGAACCCTATATACCATGCTACTTAATAAGGGACTCCAAAAAGTTGAAATAACTTTCTTGGCGACACTCAAAGAGAACAACCACATGTGCCAAATAGAAGTACCCACAAAGATAAAGAATGTGCTTGAAGAATTCAAAGATGTGATGCCGCCAGAGTTGCAGAAGAAGCAACATTGTGACAACCCGAAATTCCTCTTTTGCACAAGCTATTCAATTCAATCGAAGTCAGACTCATTTCAACTATCTTTTAACATTGTTTAGAGTCCGCATAAGAGTTCTAATTTTAGCACAATCAAGATTTGGGTTCATGTATGAGTTATTCTAAGTCATACCATAGCATTCATGTAACACCCTAAAATTTTCAAATAATTTTTCACATTTTAAAAACACACTTTCATTCATAGTTGTTATAAAAATATCAATGTATCACATAACAATCCATAACATCACATCCCAAGATCATAATATGTAAAAAATCCTCGTGTGCGTATTGATCAAGTCGGCGCCTTCCCGTGATCCTCATTGGTACCTGAAACACAAAACACAACATTGTAAGCATAAATGCTTAGTGAGTTCCCCAAAATACCACACACTACACATATTAGCCACTCGAGGCTATACTTTGTTTGAACCTCTGGTCAATGTGTCTCACTGAGACCCTCCAGTCCCTTAACTCTGAGGGCCCTCTGGCCCTAACTCTGTAAACTCTGTAACATACATAGAATAAATCACATAGAAATATCATCATGCAAAAACATAAAAATACTCTGTCACATAACTCTAATTACCACTCTAGGTAAAGTATAGTCGAGAAGACTCACCTCGGGTAACTCGGTAATCTAGAACTCTGTAATAACCTGGTCTAGCCTCCGCCTAATCATATGAAATAAACACTCTTAATCAATACATCTATCAATACGAGACTATTCCCTCTCTTAGTACTCTTAAAAGGGTAAAAGACCATTTTACCCCTCTCATGGCTCAAAGACCCTAAAGTTGACCAAACCCTAAAAGTCAACAAAAGTCAACTATCCGGGTTACGCTACGCGTACCAAACATGTACGATGGGCGTACCCGGCGTCCTCACAGAAACAGGGTACGCGACCCCTTACGTTGCGCGTATTGGGATTACGCCTCGCGTACATCCCAGTTTCAGACTCTTAAGCTCTTGAGGTCTTAAACAGTTAAGACCCACGTCCAACTTCTAAATCTGACCATTTCTAAGCCTCTTGATCCATAAAGTTGGTGACTTTAAGCCTTTGCATGGCTGGACAAGTCACTAACACCCATAAAATTCCATTTCCATCCCTAGAAAGCTCGTAACTCAAGCATGACCCCATAACAACGACCAAGTTGGGGTTTTTATGGATCTATAGCACAAATATCACTTAAATGGGACAGATCTAGGTCCATGGAGTCCGTTACACTCATAAAGTCTCCACATTTGGGACTTTTAACCCTAGAAATGGTCCATGCAACATCAAACCAAAATAAAGAGGAAAGTTTTGAACTTTATACCTTTAGATGAAGCTCATTCCTCTGAAGATCTAAGATCCAAACTTGCACTTCAAGCGCTAGCCTCCACAAGCTCCTCTCCTTCTTCTTCACTAACATACCAAGGCACTTTTAGCTCCAAAACCCTCACACTCAAGATAAGGACGATGGAAGGCTCTCTTAGGGTTTCACTCTCTGATATGGAGGCTAAGAAATGAGCCTTAGCATCCTTTATAAAGTGCACAAGCCAAAAATTAGGGTTTGCATCTGGGCCCGCTATGCCCAGCGTACCCATGCGACTTCGCATCCAATTAAGCCCATGAGTATGCCCAGCGTACTCCCCAGTACGCCCAACATACTCATTTGCTACAAGAACTCACTCAAGGGACTAATCTTGACAACTTGACAAAAGAAAGGGTTAAATAGCATTACTTGAATTTCGGGATCTTACAATTCTCCCCCACTAGAACCAGACTTCGCCCTCGAAGTCTCATGCCGAAAACAACTCCGGATGCTGCTCCCATATCTCTGACTCCGTCTCGAAGTCAACTCGAACCCCCTCCGATGCTGCCACTGGACCTAAACTAGAGGCACCTCTTTGTTTCTCAGAACCTTGACCTTCCAATCCAAAATCACGATCGGTCTCTTAGCATAATTCAGACCCACGTCCACCTGGATATCCTCCAATGGCACCACTGCCGACTACTCGGCTATACACTTCCTCATATGAGATATGTGGAATGTATCATGAATCTGGCTCAACTCCGTAGGTAGCTCCAATCAATATGCTACCCTGCCCAGCCTCGGGATCACCCTGAATGGTCCAATGTACCGGGGCCCCAACTTGCCACTTTTCCTGAATCGGATCACTCCTGTAACGACCCAATTTTCATGTCCAAAATTTTCTTTTTAAAATATTACTTTAGAGAACATTAATAAATAAAAACATTGTTTGATCACACCATAACACATCACAAACCATGTTCTAAAAGTCAAACCATACATCCCATCAAATATCAGAGTACAATCCCAGTAAATCTCGTAAGTGCGGAAACCGAAGAGTGTGTGTGTGACATGCTGCTACCGCGCCGGCTCCTTTCCTCTAGCTGAGGAGGTACCTGAAACCAAAACTGAAACCGTAAGCACAAAGCTTAGTGAGCTCCCCCATAATACCCCATACCATACAACATATAACAAATAACATGCAATTAGGAGATACGGGCCCCGCCCACACCTCACTTTCTGAGAGATACGGGCCCCGCCCACACTCGTGAAGATACGGGCCCCGCCCACACTTTGCTATCTGGGAGATACGGGCCTAGCCCGCACTCCATTCTCGGAGAGATACGGGCCTTGCCCACACTCAACCGCCAACACATATCATACAAGTATCACACAGACAACAAGTGTAAACAGTTATATCATACTGGCGTATATCACAATCAACTCGATTAATAGATACGGGCTCGGCCCACACTACAGTACTAACGTCTCATCTATACGGGCCGGCCTTGGTGCCTTAGACCCGTTACTACTAGAAGGAAACTCACCTCGAAATAGCTGCTGGTCTGTGTGGGAATTGATCACCTACTACTGCTGCTACTACTCCGGAAACTCCCCGGCTGTAATTCCCACAATATACTCAATCATACACTGCTAACTGTCCTTTGGGTAAAAAGACCATTTTACCCCTGGTCTAGCCCTAAGTCAAATCGAAGTCAACCCTTAGTTGACCCAACTCGCTGAGTGGATCTCCACTCACCGAGTCCCTAGCAAACTATTGTCCTGGGTCCCTGGTTCTACTCGTCGAGTTGGGCTATGACTCGACGAGTTTATCTTCTAACTGTCATTCAACTCCTGCATCCTACTCGCCGAGTTGTATGAACAACTCGTCGAGTTCATCTTCATCCGAAGAACACATATGCTAAGACTCGCCGAGTTGTATGAACAACTCGCCGAGTCTGTTCTTGATCTATGAAGATTGCCTTGGACTCGCCGAGTCAGGGCATTGACTCGTCGAGTCCTAACATGGGTGAGTTCAGCTCCCAACTCACCGAGTCACCCCCTGTGACTCACGGCTCAACTCGATACATCATGAAGGGACCAAATCGGTGACTCGCGACCAGACTCGCCGAGTCACCTATACGACTCGCCGAGTCGCCGCCATGCATCCACCAAATACACCGATTTATTCGATTTCAGTCCATGCCATTCATAGATCTGGACTTCTAGGACATAAATCACACGTAAAGTTTCCAACTTTACGTGTGGATATTCACTAATATGGATTTTAGGGTTCAAAATGCCTCAAAAGGGTAGATCTAGGATGAACAAGCCACATGGGGCCATAAAGCTAACAGATCTGAGCTTCTGGAGCTCAATCTTGCCTAGATCTAAAGGCCAATCCACTTATTAAGCACAAACAAGCTTGGGGAATTGCTCAAGAGTGTCTTAAATGAAATCTTAAGCATAGAAACAGGGGGAAAACGAGATATACCTTAATGAAACAGCTGAAAAACACAATGATGCTTGGATGGCTCTCCTTCCTCTTGATCTCCTTCCCCTTCTTGCCTCAAAACCTTCAAGAATGCACACAAGAGCCTCAAATTCACAAGAAACAAGCTTAGGACGAGTTAGGACGAGGGTTGGGAGCTCTGGGGGTGAATGGGGGCTGGCAAGGGGCAGATATGAGGTTTATATAGGGTGCAAACCCCCGAAACTTAGGGTTTCATCCAACAGCGGTGACTCGCCGAGTCCAGTATATGGACTCGCCGAGTCGCCAACTTAAACGTGTCCTGCGTCTCGTCCCTACTCGGCGAGTCGGACCTTGTGACTCGCCGAGTCCAAGGCTAAAATAGGGCAATACTCAAATAAAATTCACATACCGGAAACCAGGTGCTACAAATCTCCCCCACTTATTTTAGACTTCGTCCTCGAAATCTGCTGCCCGGTCCTGAAACAGCTCGGGGTAATGCTCCATCATCTCGTCCATCGGTTCCCAAGTCCATTCCGAACCCTTGTGGTGCTGCCATTGCACCTTTACTAGTTCTACCCTCTTGTTTCTCAACGTCTTTGTCTTTCTGTCAAGTATTGCGACTGGGCGCTCAATGTAATTCAAGCTGTCGTCAACCTGAATATCCTCCAATGGTACTAGTGCTGAATCGTCCACCAGGCACTTCCGCAGCTGCGAAACATGAAAGGTGCTGTGGATCTGACTGAGCTCGGCTGGCAGGTCCAGCCTATACGCCACCTTGCCCACCCGGGCTGCAACCTTGAACGGCCCGATGAACCTTGGGCCCAACTTGCCCCGCTTCCTGAATCGAATGACACCTTTCCAAGGCGACACTTTCAAGAGAACCATATCCCCGACATGGAACTCCAAGTCGGATCGACGTCTATCGGCGTAGCTTTTCTGTCGACTCTGTGCAGTCTGAAGTCTGCTCCGAACCTGATGGATCCTCTCGGTCGTCTCTAACACCACCTCGGTGCTTCCCATGACTCTCTGGCCAACCTCCCCCCAACATATCGGGGTTCTGCACTTCCGCCCATACAACATCTCGAACGGTGGTCGGTCAATGCTCGCGTGATAGCTGTTGTTGTAGGAGAACTCAGCCAAGGGAAGATAGGTATCCCAGCTACCACCGAAATCCAACACACACGCCCGCAACATGTCCTCCAAAGTCTGGATGGTCCGCTCACTCTGACCATCTGTCTGCGGGTGAAAGGCGGTGCTGAAATGCAGACGAGTGCCCAGCTCGTCATGGAATTTCTTCCAAAATCTGGAAGTAAAACGCACATCCTTGTCCGAGATTACCGATACTGGCACTCCACGCCGTGCCACAATCTCCCTGATATAGATGTCGGCCAATTTTTCGGCCGATATGCTCTCCTGGATTGGAATAAAGTGAGCACTCTTGGTCAATCTATCCACGATGACCCAAATCGAATCCACTCCACGTGCGGTCCTGGGAAGCTTTGTGATAAAATCCATCGTGATATCTTCCCATTTCCACAGTGGGATGTCCAACGGCTGCATCTTGCCATGCGGTCTCTGATGTTCGGCCTTGACCTTCCTGTAGGTCAAACACCACTCGACGTACCATGCCACATCCCGCTTCATGCAAAGCCACCAGTAATCCGGACGAAGATCCCTATACATCTTCGTCGCCCTTGATGAATAGAAAATCGGGACTTGTGCGCCTCCTCCATCAAAATCTGACGCACGCCACCGTGATACGGCACCCACACCCTACGGTGTAGTGTCAAAAGTCCTCTGCCATCATAATCAAAGGAAGATACCTGACCCACCACACGCTCGCTCTTCCGATGCTCCTCCTTGATAGCCTCCTGTTGAGCCTCCCGAATCTGCTCCAACAGGGGAGTCACCACGGTCATCCTCAAACAAACGTCCCTGATCGGCACCGTCTTGCGGCTAAGCGCATCGGCCACCACATTGGCCTTCCCCGGGTGGTAAAGGATCTCGCAATCATAATCCTTCACCACGTCCAACCACCGCTGCTGCCTCATATTCAGATTCGGCTGGTCCATGAGGTACCTCAAACTCTTGTGGTCCATGTAGATGGTACACCGAACCCCGTAGAGGTAATGTCGCCAAATCTTGAGGGCAAAGACCACCGCCCCCAACTCCAAATCGTGCGTCAGGTAGTTTGCCTCATGAGGCTTGAGCTGCCGTGAAGCGTAGGCAATGACATGCCCTCTCTGCAACAGAACTGCGCCCAACCCCGAAATGGACGCATCGCAGTAAACCACAAAATCCTCAACGCCCTCAGGCAGGGCTAGGATCGGCACCTCACACAATTTTTGTCTCAGCATCTCAAACGCAGCCTGCTGCTCGGGTCCCCACCGAAAGACCACGACTTTCTTCGTCAGTCGCGTCAGGGGTATGGCTATCTTGGAGAAATCTTGGATAAACCTCCGATAGTAGCCTGCCAATCCCAGGAAGCTCCGAATCTCAGATGGAGACTTCGGGACCTCCCATCTCATCACGGCCTCGACCTTGGCCGGATCAACCAGAATCCCCGTTCTGGTTGACGAGGTGCCCAAGGAATTGCACCTCGCGCAACCAAAACTCACACTTGGAGAACTTGGCATACAAGCTCTCCCTCCTCAGGGTCTCCAATACCTCCCTCAGATGCTCCTCGTGTTCCTCCCGAGTGTTGGAATAGACCAAGATATCATCGATAAAGACTATCACAGACCGATCCAGCATCGGTCTACACACGCGGTTCATGAGGTCCATGAACGCGGCAGGAGCATTGGTGAACCCAAACGGCATCACCACGAACTCGTAATGACCATAGCGCGTCCGAAACGCAGTCTTCTGCATATCCTCCTCCCTGACCTTCATCTGATGATAGCCCGAACGCAAGTCAATCTTGGAGAACCAAGATGCTCCCTGAAGCTGGTCAAATAGGTCATCAATCCTCGGAAGCGGGTATCGGTTCTTCACCGTTACCTTGTTCAGCTCCCGATAATCTATACACATCCGATGCGACCCGTCCTTCTTTCTTACAAACAGAATCGGGGCTCCCCAGGGTGAACTGCTCGGACGAATAAATCCCTTGTCCAGCAGCTCCTGCAGCTGCGTAGACAACTCCTGCATCTCGGGAGGAGCCAACCGATATGGTGCTTTGGCTATCGGAGCCGCACCAAGAATGAGGTCAATCCTGAACTCCACCTGTCGCTCCGGAGGTATCCCAGGATGTTCCTCCGGGAAAACATCAGCAAAATCTCGAACCACCGGGACCTAGCTCACGGTCGCCTTACCCGCCTCCCGGGTATCCATCACATACGCGATATAACCCGCGCATCCCTGCTGAAGGTAGCGCCTAGCCCTCGCTGCTGAACATACAGTGGGTCCACCCTGCGGCCGCTCTCCATGGATCACTAACTCTCCCCCGCTTGGGGTCCTGACTCGCACTAGCTGCTGCGCGCAATCTATCACTGCCCCATTAGGGCTCAACCAATCCATACCAATAATCACCTTGTTCCCACGCAATGGGATGGGAACCAAGTCTACTAGGTAACGCTCCTCAAACAGTCGCAGAACACAATCTCGAAACACCATCGATGCCCGCACCGATCGATCGTCAGCAATCTCTACCTCTAACGGGCAATCTAACTCGCCTGAAGTCTCATGAAATCTCTTGCTAAGAGCAAGTGAAACGAACGATCGGGATGCACCCGAGTCGAACAATACCTGAACCGGGATGCCGTTCACATGGAACGATCCTAATACACATGTATACGCACGGAGCACATATCAATATCATAACAACATAAAACAAAAGATAGAAGGAAAGAATCATACCCGTCACCACATCGGGCGCGGCGCGTGCCTCCTCGGCAGTCAACTGAAATGCCCGACTCCTCACCACTGGAGCCTCTGCCTTGCCCTGCCGACCATCCGTGATCCGCAGGGTCGCTGGAGCCGGCGCCTTTACTGGCGCTGTAACTAACAACTGGGGGCAATTGGCCTTCTTGTGGCCCTTCTGGTTGCAGTGAAAACACAGCAACTCGGATGTCTGAATAGCTGAAACTGGAGCAGTACAATCCCTGCTAAAGTGCCCTGTCTTGCCGCACTTGTAGCAGTCTCCTGATCCCATCCTACATATCCCCACGTGCGTCCTGCTGCATTTCCCGCAGCGGCTCGATCCTGAATGACCTTTCGGTCTACCGTCTGATCCCTTGGGCTTCTTCCCCGAAGCCCCTGCTGCCTGACCGTCCTCAAGTTTCCGTTTCCGGATGTGCTCCAAATCTATCTCTCTCTCCCTAACCCTGGCAATCATAGAGTCCAGGGTAGGGCAAGCCGAAAAGCTAACATGCTCCCGGATGTCAGCTCGTAGCATATCATGGTATCGAGTCCTCCTCATATCCTCGTCACCGGCATACTGGGGCACCAATAAAGCCCTCTCCCGAAACTTGGCGGTGATCTCCGCCACGGTCTCCGTCGTCTGCCTCATGTCTAGAAACTCCCTGGCCAGCTGCTGAAGCTTGACCGCCGGTGCAAACTCTGCCCTGAACCTAGTCACAAAGTCCGACCAGGTCATTGCCTCGATAGCCGAGGCTCCCAACGAGTCACCCACTGACTCCCACCAATCCCGGGCTCGGTCCCGTAAACACCCTGCTGCGTACCTCACCTTCGACCCCTCGGGGCAGAAGCTAGTCAACTGGGCAGACTCGATATCCGCAATCCACCGCCTGGCGACAATGGGGTCCTTCACCCCATGGAAATCCGGCGCACCACTACCCCTGAAGTCCTTGAAGGACAGTGTGCGAGATCCTGACTGGCAAGAGGCTAAATCGCTCCTGAATGCCCGTAGGCGATCCTCCATCAACTCCATGATCCCTTCCTTGATCGACTCAAGGATGCCCCTGGTGATCTCTAACGTGATGAACTCACGTAGCCTCTCATCAATCGGCTCGGTGCCTGATCCCAAACCTGACCCCTCTCCTGACCCGCCATCTGTCGGTCTCGGTCGAAGTACCACCATTCTGCAAAACATCATAATAATCATTAGTGATACTGCTACTTTCTGAGGGATCTCAACTACTTACAGGTTCCTTGGTCTCGTTTTGGCCTTCCTCGGCTCGGGTACGGATCCTCTGCTTTCAGTAGTACGGGCCCATACTACCTTCCACATCTATCCGTACCTTCTCCGAGGAATTCCTCGACTCCACCAGATCCCCTTTACTACTGCTACTCTCTGCTATTCTCATCCTAGGCTTGCCCTAGGGAAAACTCAAGTTCAACACGACTGGTCCTCAGCTGCTGTAGGTCTCCTCATAATGCCAGTTAGCCACCACCTAAACACCATCACATGTGATGAGGATTAGATAATCCTTCAAGTAAAAGATCCGTCCCTACAACGGTTGGACTCAAACAAGAGCTGCGCAATAGGGCCAGTTCCAATACTTTGGGATTATTCAAACCTGATTACATGTGGTGTGACGTGTTCACCTAGTGGCTAACTCCCATTACTCAGAATCCCACCAAGCACGAAGCAAGCAGCATTCGGATAAGGGGAAACAGACTCAAGCCAAAACAATTCTTATAACAAGAAACGGCACTTAACATAGGATGCTAAGCTCATACTATCAGGCATAACCTAAACAGGCTATCCTACTGCTGTCTACTCAATTCTAGCATGCAATATTCATAAAGTTGTAACACATAAGCAGGCACATAAGGCATCACTCCTAGATCCTTAGCCCTATTCTAGCATGCGGTTCTACGTAAGCTGATAAACATAACATAAACTTGTATGGGTACTATGGGGAATACTTACTTGAGCTCGGCCGCTCGCGCACGTCACACACTTCGCTCTTTCTTATGACTCTTTTCCGAGTTTTAGAGAACATTTTCTTTTGGAAAATCTTTCAACCCCTCGATTTGAGTTCAGACACTCCCGAAGGCGTGTCCGAATCCCTCAAACCAGGGCTCTGATACCAACTTGTAACGACCCAATTTTCATGTCCAAAAATTTCTTTTTAAAATATTACTTTAGAGAACATTAATAAATAAAAACATTGTTTGATCACACCATAACACATCACAAACCATGTTCTAAAAGTCAAACCATACATCCCATCAAATATCAGAGTACAATCCCAGTAAATCTCGTAAGTGCGGAAACCGAAGAGTGTGTGTGTGACATGCTGCTACCGCGCCGGCTCCTTTCCCCTAGCTGAGGAGGTACCTGAACCCAAAACTGAAACCGTAAGCAAAAAGCTTAGTGAGCTCCCCCATAATACCCCATACCATACAGCATATAACAAATAACATGCAATTAGGAGATACGGGCCCCGCCCACACTCGCGAAGATATGGGCCCCGCCCACACCTCACTTTCTGAGAGATATGGGCCCCGCCCACACTCGTGAAGATATGGGCCCCGCCCACACTTCGCTATCTGGGAGATACGGGCCTAGCCCACAGTCCATTCTCGGAGAGATACGGGCCTCGCCCACACTCAACCGCCAACACATATCATACAAGTATCACACAGACAACAAGTGTAAATAGTTCTATCATAGTGGCGTATATCACAATCAACTCGATTAATAGATACGGGCTCGGCCCACACTACAGTACTAACGTCTCATCTATACGGGCCGGCCTTGGTGCCTTAGACCCGTTGCTACTGGAAGGAAACTCACCTCGAAATAGCTGCTGGTCTGTGTGGGAATTGATCACCTACTACTGCTGCTGCTGCTCCGGAAACTCCCCGGCTGTAATTCCCACAATATACTCAATCATACACTGCTAACTGTCCTTTGGGTAAAAAGACCATTTTACCCCTGGTCTAGCCATAAGTCAAATCGAAGTCTACCCTTAGTTGACCCAACTCGCCGAGTGGATCTCCACTCGCCGAGTCCCTAGCAAACTATTGTCCTGGGTCCCTGGTTCTACTCGTCGAGTTGGGCTATGACTCGACGAGTTTATCTTCTAACTGTCATTCAACTCCTTCATCCTACTCGCTGAGTTGTATGAACAACTCGTCGAGTTCATCTTCATCCGAAGAACACATATGCTAAGACTCGCCGAGTTGTATGAACAACTCGCCGAGTTTGTTCTTGATCTATGAAGATTGCCTTGGACTCGCCGAGTCAGGGCATTCACTCGCCGAGTCCTAACATGGGTGAGTTCAGCTCCCAACTCACCGAGTCACCCCCTGTGACTCACGGCTCAACTCGATACATCATGAAGGGACCAAATCGGTGACTCGCGACCAGACTCGCCGAGTCACCTATACGACTCGCCGAGTCGCCGCCATGCATCCACCAAATACACCGATTTACTCGATTTCAGTCCATGCCATTCATAGATCTGGACTTCTAGGACACAAATCACACGTAAAGTTTCCAACTTTACGTGTGGATATTCACTAATATGGATTTTAGGGTTCAAAATGCCTCAAAAGGGTAGATCTAGGATGAACAAGCCACATGGGGCCATAAAGCTAACAGATCTGAGCTTCTGGAGCTCAATCTTGCCTAGATCTAAAGGCCAATCCACTTATTAAGCACAAACAAGCTTGGGGAATTGCTCAAGAGTGTCTTAAATGAAATCTTAAGCATAGAAACAGGGGGAAAACGAGATATACCTTAATGAAACAGCTGAAAAACACAATGATGCTTGGATGGCTCTCCTTCCTCTTGATCTCCTTCCCCTTCTTGCCTCAAAACCTTCAAGAATGCACACAAGAGCCTCAAATTCACAAGAAACAAGCTTAGGACGAGTTAGGACGAGGGTTGGGAGCTCTGGGGGTGAATGGGGGCTGGCAAGGGGCAGATATGAGGTTTATATAGGGTGCAAACCCCCGAAACTTAGGGTTTCATCCAACAGCGGTGACTCGCCGAGTCCAGTATATGGACTCACCGAGTCGCCAACTTAAACGTGTCCTGCGTCTCGTCCCTACTCGGCGAGTCAGACCTTGTGACTTGCCAAGTCCAAGGCTAAAATAGGGCAATACTCAAATAAAATTCACATACCGGAAACCAGGTGCTACAACTCCTTTCCAAGGAGACACCTTCAGAAGTACGAAATCTCCAACCTGAAACTCGAGCTCGGATCGTCGCCTATCCGCATAACTCTTCTGGCGACTCTGGGCCGTCAGTACCCTCTGTCTAACCTATTGTATCAGATCTGTAGTCTGAAGCACTATCTCAATGCTGCCCATCACTCGTTGCCCTACCTCTCCCCACCAGATGGGAGTCCGACACCTCCTCCCATACAACAACTCAAAGGGAGGCATACCAATGCTCGAATGGTGGTTGTTGTTATAGGAAAACTCAATCAAAGGAAAATACCTGTCCCAACTCCCTCCGAAATCCAATACACATGCCCGAAGCATGTCCTCGAGCGTCTGAATTGTCCGCTCACTCTGTCCATCCGTCTGTAGGTGGTAAGCGATACTGAAATGCAGCTTAGTACCCAACTCCTCATGGAACTTCTTCTAGAACCTGGAAGTGAAATGCACATCTCGATCTGACACAATCGAGATCGGTACACCATGTCACGATACCACCTCCCTCACATACACCTCTGCCAACCTCTCTGCGGAAAAACTCTCACTGATAGCAAGAAAATAAGCGCTCTTCATCAGCCGATCGACGATCACCCAAATTGCATCGACTCCACTCGCAGTCCTCGGCAATTTAGTGATAAAATCCATGGAAATTTGTTCCCACTTCCACTCGGGAACCTCAAGCGACTGCAACTTGCCATGCGGACGCTGGTGCTCGGCCTTCACCCTGCGACAGCTCAAGCACCTCTTAACAAACCACGCAACATCCCTCTTCATACAGGGCCACCAATACTCCCTCTTCATGTCCAAATACATTTTAGTGGCCCCGAGATGGATAGAGAACCTCGATCTATGCGCCTCCTCCATCAGAATGGTACGTATCCCGCCTTCATACTACACCCAAATCCGGCCCGTACACCCCTGGCCATACACACATCCCTTGGTCATACACTCCCCTTTGATCAATCATATGTGATTGTAACACTTAATTCAAGTGTTTCCTATTCTCTAGGGTATTTCACTAGCATAATTTAGATGTTATATGCACTAATTTAGATACATATATGTATTTAATAGATATTAGGACTCCGTTAAGTGCCACTTACAACAACTCGAGGGCCTTCACTTTCAGTTCGTTAATTCAATGCTTTCACACAACTAACAGTGAGTCCATACCCCCTACGCTTTTATGATTTTTAACGTTTTTAGGGGGGGGGGGAATACAAGCCAAACACAAATAATATTTATGAATTAAAACAAAAGGATTTCAATAAGTTTAAAACTTATGTAAAATGATTTAGTCCAACGATTTTTACAGAATAAATAGATATTTTATCCCTTTTGTATTATGCGGAGCATAAGGAACATTTCATGTTAAATAATTATACAGTGGTATAGTTTTTAGAAACAGTACGTGAACCAAGTACACAATATACATGAAAACTATAATGGATATAGTTTGGGGGTTTTCAATATATAGTTTAATGATTTCAGATATTACACATTGCAAAACATATAAACTATGATAGATTTAGTTTATGATATACATTACTATATACGGATTTCAAGAGTACCATGTTAAATAATTATTTAAGTATAATTATTTTTACTCTATAAAGTATACATCGAATTCAAGCACAAAAGAACATTGCGTTTATCATATTATTACTTGTAAAGTCGTTAACTTAATTGGGAGACACGTCCTTGGGCGCTTACAAACATAACTAAGTGGAGGACTACTCTTATGAACCAAAATCTCCTGGAGGGAGAGCGTTGATTTTTTGTATAGATCTATACGGGACTGACAACCCCGCACCTTGTTGCTAACTACAGTAGGACCGGCAGGTCTATGGGTGAAAAAGTCATCAATGATATTGGCATCCGATTCACGTCGTATCAGTTTAGTATGGTCATAAAACTCGCTAATAGATAGTAACGATATATTTACATAATAATACCCTTTTTCTTTAATAATCTAAGTATGGAAATACTTGTGCATTTCACTCTTAGAACAATTAAAGCAACAACACTCATTCAAGGGAAAATATAGGATTTTCTCGGACAAACATCAGTACTGTATAACACAGTCAGATTATCATTCTATACATTAATGGTAGTAACCAGGGTTTTCAAATAGAACATTTTATACATACTACTGATTTCCAGGGTTTTATACAATACTTTACTGACATTACTGAGAATTTCATACAAGAGTTTTCGCTTATAATTACATAATACGAAAACGAACACATAGTTAAGAAAATATTGGATTTTCTTGGAAAGTAAACAAACATTTATACAAATTCAATGATAGGTTTTCATTTCAAAAACATGCTCATGAACTCACCAACTTTATCATGATACTCTTGTCAAAACCGCTTGTATTCTTAGGAAATCAGTAGACAGGTACCTCCTGGAGTTTTGGGAAGACGGAGCTCAGAGTCGCGTCTTTTATATTTCGTTATACTTTTGATACATTCAAACTATAAAACAAACAGATGTAATTATTTATATATTCAATGTAATGGTTGTGTTTACTTTGATTACTATGATGCAATTGTTATGATGCTACACATGACGTCCTCCACCCCCCGAACGTTTCCACCATTCTGGTATGGGGGTGTGACATACATCCTAGGTGATAGGTAGATCATGAGATAGAACTGGAACCAGGAGCAAGACCACCAGCCATGGGGCCTTATCGAATGGCTCCCCCTGAGTTGGAAGAACTTAGGATACAATTGAAAGAACTACTAGACGTTGGATTCATAAGGGCCTTCAAAGGCCCCGTTTGGAGCACCGATGTTGTTTCGAAAGGAGCATGACGGTAGCTTGAGAATGTGAATCGACTACCGAGCATTAAAAAAGTAACAGTGAAAAACAAATACCCCGTTCTAATAGTAGCAGATCTTTTCGACCGACTAGTAAAAGCACGATGGTTCTCGAAGCTAGACCTGAGATCCGGATATTGACAAGTACGTATTGCAGCCGACGATGAACCAAAGACGACATACATAACCAGGTACGAATCGTTCGAGTTCTTTATCATGCCCTTTGGATTAACCAACGCACCTACCACATTTTGCACCTTAATGAATAAGATCTTCCATCCCTTCTTGAATAAAATTTTTTATGGTGTATTTGGACGATATTATGGTGTACTCTGAGTCTTTGGAAGAGCACATTGATCATTTACGCTCAGTCTTCCTAGTACTCAAGGAAAACCAACTATATGTTAAGATGGAGAAGTGCTCCTTTGCCCAACCTAAAGTATCATTTCTAGGGCATAGGATTTTTGACAGAGAGATCTATGTGGATGAAAGCAAAGTATGAGCCATCGTTGAGTGGGAGCCTCCTAATAATGTATTCGAGTTAAGATCATTCTTGGGCCTAATAAACTACTATTGCTAATTCGTCTTAAGGTACTCGGCTAGAGCTACACCACTAACCGACCTTCTAAAAAAGAAAGTGATATGGGAATGGACCGAGAAATGTCAAAGTGCGCTTGTGACTTAAAGAATCTAGTCATGAAAGAACCTATCTTGAAGCTTCCAGATTACTCCAAACCCTTCTTAGTACAAACGGACGCATCAGACTTCACGATAAGAGAATTCTTGATTCAAGAAGAACATCCGGTGTCCTACAAAAGTCGAAAATTAAATGAGACAGAACAAAGGTATCATGTACATGATAAGGAAATGACAAAAATATCCATTGTCTTTAGGTATGGAGGCATTATTTGCTTGGAAGCCGGTTCATAATTCAAACTGATAATGTGGCTATCAGTTACTTTCAAAATCAGAAGAAAATCAGTCCCAAACAAGCACGTTGGCAAGATTTTCTAGCCGAGTTCGATTATATCATGGAGTACAAACCAAGAAAAGCCAATGTTGTTGCCGACACTTTACGTCACAAGGTAGAACTACCAGCTCTTACCTTGGTGACGTGTAACCATGTTGATCGAATGAAATAACGGTTGAGCCACGACCCACTAGCCAAGAACTTGATGGAGATGGTTAGAGAGGGCAAGACAAGAAAACTTTGGGTCGAAGAAGGGCTCCTACTCACAGTTGGAAACCACAAGTATGTTCCGAAATGGGACAATTTAAGGCGTGAAGTCTTGAAAGAATGTCACGACTCTAAGTGGGCTAGACATTCGGGCACCCATCGTACAAGGGCACTTATAGAACGATCATATTACTGACCAAGTATGCGAAGAAATGTGGATGCATATGTGAAGACTTGTCTTAAATGCCAAAAAGACAAGGTAGAACAAGCAAAGCCGGCAAGTCTTTTAGAACTGACACCGATTGTCGAACAACCATAGGAGAGCATATAGATGGACTTCATATCGGCACTACCTATGTCTAAAGGATTCAGCTCCATAATGGTAGTTGTAGATCGGTTTTTGAAATATGGAATATTTATTCCATCCCCACGAGATTGCATGGCCGTAGAAGCTGGACGACTATTCTTCCAGAATATCGTGAAGTATTGGGGACTCCCACAGAACATTATCAGTGACAGAAATCCTCGCTTTAAAGGGAAAGTTTTGGAGAGAGTTATTTAAACTCATGGGATCAGATCTCCACTTCTCGACTAGTCTTCACCTTCAGACCAATGGCCAAACTGAGAGGGTGAATCACTTTCTCGAGATTTACCTAAGGCACTTTGTGAGTGAGAGCCAGCGAGATTGGGCCAAGTTAATAGATGTGGCCTAATTTACTTATAACTTACAACTAAGCGAGGCTACAGGAAGGAGTCCCTTTGAACTCGCTACGGGTCAACAACTGTTGACACCAAACGAACTAACTAAAAGCAACAAAGGATCAAGCCCTCCTGCATACAAGTTCGCAAAAGGGTGGAATGAAGAAACCGACATAGTAAAGTCTTACTTGAATAAGGTAGCCAAACGAATAAAGAAATGGTCAGATGAGAAAATCCAGCTAAGAGAGTTCATTGTGGGGGATTCAGTAATGGTAAAGCTTCCCTAAAGAATTTTCAAGTCTAATCGAAGACTACATAAAGGCTTGACTCGAAGATACGAGGGGTCTTACAAGATTGTTGAAAAGGTAGGGACACAGTCTTACAAACTCGAGTTACCATCCAATTTGAAGATCCATCCGTATTCCACGTAAGTCTCCTCAAACAATACAATCAAGACAAGGAGGACCCATCTAGAAGTGAATCGCATCGTGCCCCAGTCCCCAACGTCGTTTTATATGATAAAGGAGGTAGAGGAAATCTTAGCCAACAGAGTGGTTCGAAAAAGAGGAACGCCCAACTGGATAGAGTATTACGTGCAATGGAAAGGATTCCCCAAGAGCGAATCTAGTTGGGAACGAGAAAAAGATTTATGGTAGTTTTGTGACAAGATCGACGCTTACCGAACTAAATCTTGACGAGGACGTCAAGGGCTTTGGTAGGGGAGGTTGTCACGAACTGTATCTAGATTTTTCTAGAGTACTCGAGAAGCTGGTGGAGTATGCTAGTTTGAGCCGGAATATCCTAGAGCGTCCTAAAATTCTCTAGGACATCGAAGATTTATCTTGATCTTTATAGAACCATGTAAACATGTAAATATCTAGATAGATTATTGTAGAATAGTCTTGTATAAAGAAATAGGTAGTAACATCTAGAATATTCTGATGAGGAGGTGCAATGACCCTATAAATAGGAGTGTAGCCATTTTGTTTCAAGATCATCGGATGTTGCCTTGTATTATCTTGAACTCGTATAATAGAAACTCTCTTTCATTTGTAGTAATTCTCAATCCTTGTCTCTTACTTTCCAAGTCATTAGTACATCGTAGAGGAAGCATAGTAAGCCTGACTTAGTAGAAGAAACACTGAGTGGCACACGGTGATCGAGTAGTCCGATGACATAGTGGTGGATAACTAACTGTAAAGGGGGTTCATTTTCATAAAAAAATACAAAAAACTTCAAATTTTGAAAAAATTTGGGTTTTTTTAGTAAAAAGAAATGTCAACTGGGGCAATTTTATGTATAAGTGGGTGTTAAGGATTGTATTTTTAGTAAAAATTTCATTTTTAGAGGGCTTATTGGTAATAAATAAGATGTGACCCACTTCTAAGTGGGATCCATGAACTCCATGATGGGTTTTTAGCGATAAGAACATCCTATTTGCTCATGCAAACCCTAATGCTTGGATCTAGGTTTCTCTATTGTACATGCAATGTATCCAAGACTTACAATCTTAGATCTAACATATTATAAACTAAAATTAGGGTTTAAAGAATTACCTTTGATTGTTATGTAGCAATAACAATCTCAAATCCTCCTTGTAATGACTTTAGAAAGCTTAGAGTCACAAGTGTCACTCCTCTAATGGCTCACAAACACCAAGAGCAAGAGGATGGAGAATAAGGAGAAAGGAGGCTGCCCAAAAACATCCAGAAACCCTAGTGGAACTCTTAGCCACGTTTTTGGGGCATAAGGGTACTATATATACATGTAGGCTATTAGGGTTTTCAACTAGGAAACCCCAATTTGACTGCTTAAGCCCTAAGCAGCCTATGGACCCTTTTTGAAATAACCCTTGGACAATTTATAATGGGTTTCCCCATAGAATTCGTCCAACCTATTATTCCAAGGTAATACATAGCCCAAATGCAATTATCTTATAATTACAGTTCCAATCCCTTAAGTTTAATTAATCTCTTTTAGCCACAAAATTAATTATCAATTAATTCTTGACTAATATTAATTAAACAATATGATTTCTCCTTTCATATATTATTCTCATAATATATTAATAAATCATAATTAATCCTTTCTCTTCATAATTCATCCTATCAAGTTGCTTTGGTGAAGGCAACCCAAAAGGACCATGCACCATCGGGTCAAGTACATACCAAAATAGTTATGGACTTAGACACTAATCCAACAGTCTCCCACTTGGATGAGTCTAATAACTATTCTGCGTATGACTTCAGATTCTGATCTGCAATCATAGCTTTCAAAATCCGCTGTCAACTCTGATCCTATCAGAAGCGTGTCCTTTAGATAAGGGATCATATATTCCTCCATTCTATATATCGTATAGACGTGAGACATGGATTTCAATCATTCTCTCTATATTGTTTCCCGATTTCCGATTTATGACGACTGACAACATACTACATTTGAACACATCAAATTAGTCTCGACTTGTCCAAGCGCTTAGGTGCCATCACTAAATCATCTAGGGGCCCATAGATATCGCTTTCATTCCACTATGGATAAAAGGAATGGATAAACTTTGATTCAATGCTTGCTTGTACTCACTCAGCGAATCACACACAACAATATTTTTTATAACACCAAGTTACTGGTGCGTTTACATATTATCAATGTATAACCGACTCACAAGATACAACTCACACATCTCGGTTTCAAGAATATAAGATATTATCGTCTCACCAATCACTCGTGATAATATCCATGAAGTTATCAAAGTGAGCGTGGGTTTAATCCAATACTCAAACTCATATTCATAAGCACTCATGAACGTTGCAGCAAACATTTGCTTATGTCTAATACACTTTAGACAATCCACATACCAATTCACGACAAGCTTCATTCATACCTACTTCCAACATATGAACGACTGTGGTCCGTTCGAATAATTTGATTGTTCTGAACCAATTTAATTATTCGGGAAGTCAAAACATGCAAAGTGAAACACAAGAATAATACTAATCCCATATGGCCCCAAACTCTAGGTATAAATGAAACATTTTATTTAATCACCATATTGATTACTCATTATTTGTTGTTTTGGGTAATCAACTTCTTACTTGAATTATTACTACACTTGCCCCATGCTCTCAACATGTACACAATGTTTACCTACGTCCTTACTTTGTGAAATATATCAAATGAACACATTTCCAATCATACTCATTTCACAATTCCAAATCCTTATCATAAGTATAAGAATATCAAATTCTTGTTACTTATGCAAGATTCTAACACTTTATGCAATGATTCTTTCGTAAAGTCATAGCTTAAAATCATCAAGACATGGCCAGTCTTTATCAGAAACAATTCTATAGATATGATGTCTCTCACTCAAAGTACATTCCTTTGAACATCCTTCTTGCATAAAAGTTTCTAATCTAGACATAGATTCTCAATATCCAACTCCCAATATTGAAACATTTCCATACTTGCCATATGACAACTTATTATTAATAGAATCTTATCTATTCATAATAATTTCGATATGTTCCAACCAATACCATACTTCCAACTACTCACAAGAGACCAATCCTTAGCGAGCTTTGGATCGTCCTTTGATAGTTGTTTAATTATTTTAGTCAAAACCGATTCTAGTCCTTTTTCCCTCTAAATGCGCTAGATATTTGGAAATTTTTAGAATGGTCAAATATAATAGTACTAGCAATCAATCCTATACCCGAAGCATATAGGACACGATGCATAATGTCTTACATAAAGATATGATACTTTATCAATCTTCTTCCATAATATTTTATGTGTCTCGTTCTTACCATTTGAACTATGATGAGGGATACCGTAATCATAATCGAAATTAAGAACACACTATGTATCCTTTGACTAAATTTATTAAAATTTCTTCATCTAAGCTTTAGATTTTGAAACGAAGTACAATATTCTCTCCCTTAATTATAGCAAAACAACTTTTTAACCCTTACGACTTTGCAAAGTATTACTCTTGTTTTCTATAATTAATATTGCTAACTTGAAATACTTTCCTTAATAATCATACAAGAACAAC
This sequence comes from Lactuca saligna, assembly GCF_052625555.1. Lineage (NCBI taxonomy): Eukaryota > Viridiplantae > Streptophyta > Magnoliopsida > Asterales > Asteraceae > Lactuca > Lactuca saligna. The sequence continues at coordinate 191,157,760 of NC_136419.1, read as the reverse complement.
ATTTATGCTCCCACTATCATGATGCTTATTATCATCTAAGCATAACACTTATGTTCCCATTAGCTTTGACATGTATTCAGAAAACAGCTAAACTTCCAGAAAACAATACCTATTGAATTTCTTAAGTTCATATTTCTAATACCTAATGCTTTGATAATCTTTTATCTAAGCTTCTTAATCTTATACACCCTTGCCTTAGATAGCTCATATATGTGTCTAAACAATTCAGACTAATTGCCAAATCTCACAATTTGAATCATGGAAAGGGATACCGTAACCATAATCGAATTCGAGGATACAATTTCACAATCACTATCTTCTTAAAATCTCTCTTAGTGAAAGCATTTCCTCAAAGTCATCTTCATGAAGGAGGGAATCTTATGACACTTAGATTTTATGGTGTACGAGTTCCTATCCATGTGAATTTGCTAAAACCAAAGTTTGTGACAAATCCAAACTCATATACACCGAACTTTCTCAATCTTGATTTCTTGCCTTTTATGCGTTCAAATGAGAACTCTCACATGCATAATTAACTCAATTGGAACGGCACAGAAACAAGATAGTGTCAACACAATGGGTTGTAAACCTCAAGTCGTGTGCTAGTGATGATCGATAAGGTTTATTCTTGATTAGTTCTTGAAACTTTTCAAGACCATTAAGACTCCCACTGACTCCTTGACATATAAGATTCTCTTTTCAATAAACGTTTCTTGACAAACAAATATTCAAGAGTTAGTGTAGCTTTTATCAAGACAAAACACTTCACAAAATTGGTCCTAGTTGGTCTTTGTCTTATCCAAGACATCACAACTTTCCAATTTCAAATGTACAAGAATAAGAAAACCTTTTTCCAAATTCTACATTTGATGAATGTTATAAACCTTCTTAAGACTTGTCACTCAATTTCATAATCTTAACTCTAAGACTTGGTTTTGGAATGAAGTATGATTGACTTCTTGATTTAACCATTTCTTCAATTCTTGATTCCTCTTCTCAGACATACAATTGCACTAAGACTCACTTAGAGGATCAATTGAGATATGGTTCTTATCCAAGACATCACGACTTTCCAATTTCAAATGTACAAGAATAAGAAAACCTTTTTCCAAATTCTACATTTGATGAATGTTATAAACCTTCTTAAGAGTTGTCACTCAATTTCATAATCTTAACTTTAAGACTTGGTTTTGGAACGAAGTATGATTGACTTCTTGATTTAACCATTTCTTCAGTTATTGATTCCTCTTCTCAGACATTCAATTGCACTAAGAGTCACTTAGAGGATCAATTGAGATATGGTTCTTAATCATTAAGACCTATCATAAAACATAATAAAAGGTACTCTCCCTTCTTCTTAGAATAGAGAAACTTTTATCTTTCTGCCCACTTGATTCTTCTTTATTCGTTCTGCTATTGATTTAAACTCTTTCAATCAACTGAGAATTACACTTAATCTCATAAGTATAATCATATTTACTTAACCTTAGTAAATCATGACGAATATATTTGTTACTCTTGTGGTGGACTTGATCAACACACAACCTTGTGTACTCGATCTCCTAGTCCTTCACTTGACACATTGTCAATGAATTAGTCTAATTTCCAAATATGAAATTTCTCATTCATCATGCAACCAAGTTGTATGATTCCAAGTTTCTATCCAATTGAAACTTGGGCGATGAGAAACTTTCCCTATTTGGTAAATTCTTGACCTTTCCACAAATAACATAATTAAGAATCAAATCCATTATTGCTAATAATAGAAACTTACAAACATCAATTTTTCATATACGCCATTGCAAGGATAAATAAATAATATAAAATCAAAACTTATTTTATTGCGGAAAAAAAATTGTCCTTACAATGAAATTTAATTGAAAAACTATGTTAATACATATTTCTTAGCAATATTATTCTAACTCAAAGTAGTAGCTCAAGATTCTAATCTTCAAGTAATGCGATCCAAATCCATTTCTTCACGATTACATTCCGCTCACTTCTTCCCTTAAGCTTCCTTTCATTTCTATGATCCTACAAAACATCAAAATGCAATCTTATCACATCGTGTATTAAGAATTTAGAATAGGAACTTAAAAGAGTTAGTTAATGGAATTTACCTAAAGTAGAGCCATAGGTTTTGACTTTCCCATCTCTTAGATCTCTTAGGTAAATAAGGCAGCTTCGTCTCCAATGCCCCTTCTCTTGGCAAAGCAAATTGACTCTTTTGGAACAGCACATGGAACTACTTCAGACTTTTCCTTTCTCTCATGATCAAACTCTTTGATCATGGCATGCCTTTTGTTGCCATTGCCTATATCCATAGAGGTTTGGAAGGCAGATTCACCAATCAACTTTGCTTTTCCAGTGCGCCACACCATTATTGATCTAGGAGCAATAAGCATGTAAGTGAGATCTATAAGGGTCACATCGTGGTTCATCATATAGTACTCTCTTACGAACTTACTATATGAGTTAGGAAGTGACTGAAGAACCCAATCAACAGCCAGCTCCTTACAGACAACAGATCCCAACATTCTTAACCTATCAATGTGTGACTTCATCTCTAGGATGTGTGCACACACCGACTTTCCTTCTTCATGTTTACTTGCCAAAAGGGCTTGAGTGAGTTTGAAGTTTTCAATCTTTTGAACTTGTGGGTTAGGGAGAATAATAGGAGGAGGTGGAGGAAGTGAAGCATGATCTCGTGTTCCTCGATCGAATCGTGGAATATCATTTTCATGTGAAAGGCTTGTTCCATGGGATTTGGGAAGACCATAGTTGTCATACTTTGACATCTACAAAACGGGAGAAAAAAAAATTCAAGTTAGTTGATTGATTGAGTCCATAATAAATCACCCAAATGAGATATTAAGGCTAGGAACCAACACAATACTCTACAACCAAGAAAAAGGATGTTGTAATCTAGTTGCAAAATATTTGAAGGTAAGTGAATGATATCCATTCAATTGCCATTTTATAGGCAATTTCCTTAAACACCCCTTATAGACCAGCTTCGTGAATGTGGCCTACTAACGGTAAGACTAACTTTTACTCATACATATATATTAGACTTTTAATGTTATATATAGTATAGGGTGTATTTTACACTTTTAAAATACTAGGTGGTCAAAATTTAATAATTATACACTTTAATTAAATTGTGAGCCAAAACTTTATGGATTTATTAAACCTCTTTTAATTACACACTTTAATTAATTAATAAAACCATAAGGGTGTGATTTGAACTTTTCAAAACAATACTAGGGTTTTAGAATTTAACATTTCTAAATTAAACTTTTAATCAACTTTCAAATTCCACAACTTGAGGGCAAGTTTTGAAACATTTCAAAACATTAGGGTTTTAACTATTTAAATTTCAAAACAAAACCTTTAAGTTCAAATTTAAACCATAAAACTTACATGGGCACAATTGAAACTTGTTTCACAATACAAGGATCAAATAACAAATAATAGAAATTAAACAATTAATTTTGTCATTATCTATATTTGACCTAATTTCAATTTCTTGCAAGATAAGTTACCCAATTAATACAAATAATCAATCTTTAATCATATAAGGAAGTTATTTTCTAATCAATTGGCAATTATCTTGTGTTTTGGCAAGGATAATCTTTTAGAAACATTAAAAATCATATTTTATAAGTTTAAAACGAATATGGTAATTATCCTTAAGAAAAACAACAATAAAATCCGAAATTTCCTCTGTCTGACGCTCCGACTCGCCGAGTCACACATTGGAACTTGCCGAGTAGGGCAGACTCGCCGAGTCCATGTAGTGACTCGCCGAGTCAGTTCAAACAGAAGGCCGGAATTCGATTTTCAGTTAATAATTCAACATAGCATCACATACAACAGAAACCAATCAAGGCTCTGATACCACTGATAGGTTTTTAGCGATAAGAACATCCTATTTGCTCATGCAAACCCTAATGCTTGGATCTATGTTTCTATATTGTACATGCAATGTATCCAAGACTTACAATCTTAGATCTAACATATTATAAACTGAAATTAGGGTTTAGAGAATTACCTTTGATTGTTATGTAGCAATAACAATCTCAAATCCTCCTTGTAATGACTTTAGAAAGATTAGAGTCACAAGTGTCACTCCTCTAATGGCTAACAAACACCAAGAGCAAGAGGATGAAGAATAAGGAGAGAGGAGGCTGCCCAAAAACATCCAGAAACCCTAGTGGAACTCTTAGCCACGTTTTTGGGGCTTAAGGGTACTATATATACATGTAGGCTATTAGGGTTTTCAACTAGGAAACCCCAATTTGACTGCTTAAGCCCTAAGCAGCCTATTAACCCTTTTTGAAATAACCCTTGGACGATTTCTAATGGGTTTCCCCATAGAATTCGTCCAACCTATTATTCCAAGGTAATTCATAGCCTAAATGCAATTATCTTATAATTACAGTTCCAGTCCCTTAAGTTTAATTAATCTCTTTTAACCACAAAAATAAAATTATCAATTAATTCTTGACTAATATTAATTAAACAATATGATTTCTCCATTAATATATTATTCTCAAAATATATTAATAAATCATAATTAATCCTTTCTCTTCATAATTCATTCTATCAAGTTGCTTTGGTGAAGGCAACCCAAAAGGACCATGCACCATCGGGTCAAGTACATACCAAAATAGTTATGGACTTAGACACTAATCCAACACTCCACGGGACTACATCCATCATTATTGTCACCATTTACCTAAACAAATACCTATCGCTAAGTCAGTCTTAAAAATATTAATGAAATTTTTATAAAGAGAGATTATCACTCATTGACATGCACATCTTACTTTCCCTGGTGATGTTCCACGACGATGACACACACCCCTTTCAGTTCCATACATATGTGTGTGGTGCCCATACGGTATAGTCTAAGATTTGAATCTCAAACTACATTATTTTATAGTGCTTAAATTTTAGACAAACATCATTAAATCATATCGGTAGTGGTACATCATATTCTTAATGATAACAGGGAAATTGTTAGAAAAATTATAAATTTTCGAAAAATTTAATTTTAGTCCAAAAAAAATTTAACCAAAAAAATCTTGATTATTTGATTTTACACGATAATATGTCATTTCTTTTAAAACAAAAAAGAATTTTTTTTGTTAAGTTGAGCCAAAATGAAATAATCGAGACTTTTTTATATTGAAATTTTTTTAACACTAAAATTGAAACTTTTTCCGAAAATGTTGAGACTTTTCTGACAATTTCCTATAATAATATACAACCAATCATCTGATTAAAATGTAACGCGGCAATGAAAATATATAAGTCTTTACGAATATGATATATTTAATATCATAAAAAGTGGATTATGGTCTAGATTTTACTAAAGAAATTTCTCAATTTTCTTCCGAATGAGTTATAAAATACGTTGTATTAGAGAGAAAAACATATAATATAGGATTATACATAATAGTTATATATTCATATTATTTTAAAATCTCGGTTGTGTCGGAAATTGTTTATTATTATTATTATTATTATTATTATTATTATTATTATTATTATTATTATTATTTTTTGTAAAACATAAGTTTATTACTTGCAAAACTAGAAACAAAAGTAACATTACAAAGACGAATATACGAGGGATGTTGGTGATTCTTGCGTCAATGATTCCTTTGATATCATTTTTGGTTCGATTGAATGCCTTGAGCTCGGATTTCCAATAATAATTATGATGCATGTTATAGGTGCTTTGGTTACAATCGTGGTTTAGTGGTATTATATGGAAATTAAACATTTTAGGGTTGTTTGATAGTTGTTAACTGAATAATAGTTAGAGGCTGACTGGGTAAGAAGATCTGACTGCATTGCCTCTGACTGAAACTATGTTGTTTGATTACGCATCTGACTGACTATGATTAATGATGAAAAGGATAGTTAGAGGCTGACTGGGTAAGAAGATCTGGCTGCATTGCCTCTAACTGAAACCATGTTGTTTGATTACGCATCTGACCGATTGTGATAAATAATGAAAATGACCATTTTACCCCTCTGTTTTGTTTTGTGCCGAATAAAATGTATTGATTTGAGAAAAAAAAAAAAAGTTATAAGATTTCTTATATTGGACAAATAATGTAAATAAAATAGAATTCTATAGCAAACAAATCAAAGTAGAATACTATAACAAAAAAATCATTACAATGTTTTAATTAAAATAAATATAAGCACAATGTTGTAATAAAAATAAACAAAACATCAAAGTTGTTGACAAATGCTATCCAGTCGACAATACATATCACATGCTCTACCCCCATGGAGACAAACACAAAAGTACCAAAGATGAAAGAACCCAATAAAAGTATAGTCAATGGAGTAGCAAAGAACGATGTAAACTACATCACTTCAACATGTTCCCACTATTGACGCATATGCTTCAACTTATCTACTTCATCACTGATTCTTGATTGCAATTTCCTTTGAAAGCTCAATCATTATCTTTACAGCTTCTTGTCCTTATTGGATTCAAGTTGATATGGAATTTTGAGTACTTCAAGAAATCAAGATTTGTTACCTTCACATGGACATCACTTTTTCTGACAACAATTTGATATGGAATTTTGTAGATGATGAATCTCTTTCAACTACCGATGCATTTGAGAAAGATCAATTTGGATCAATCTTTTGGGAAGTTAAACCCCCATTTATCTCTAGGAACATGGGTTTGTTTCCAAACCAAAGTTAACATTGAGAATCAACTGTTTGGGGACATCGCATTTCCTTCATTGATGATGAATTCGTTGTTCAATCCAAGCTATGGCTGCCTCTAATCCATCAAATAATCATAGGTAAATCAAACATCTTCATACATGTTATCTTGTTGTGAGGCCTATGAAAAATCGGTATACAGGTTATCTTGTTGCTGCGAAGCCTATGAAAAATCGATTTGGAAATGAAAATTCTTTTTATTGAAAACTTCATCAAAATCAATCAATCAAGAAAAGGAACTAATGATGAAGGAAGGTGATCATGGGGAGGACGGCGACAATGACGACGCTGATGTTTGAGGATTAAGTTCATTCATCAATGACGAGGAAGAGAGGTGTGAAGGAGCATGCATATTTTGGAATAAGATCATAGAAAGGATTTTTCTTAGTCAACATCTTCTTTTTATGACCGAATCAGATATCTTAGGACCGAGTAAGATCCATTAGATGGTAGTATCAAACGGTCTTATTGGACCGAATCAGATTTTCACGTTTTACTGGATTCGATAAGAGGCTTATCAAACAATCCCTTAAAATGAAGTTGTCTTGGGTTTAAATTATGCTTCAACTTTTAAGTGTTCAATAGTTTTTAGAAAATTCCTACCAATTATTGACTCTCTTATATTAATATTTTGATAGTTACTTTTAATATCTAGATAAACTATTTAACTATCTAATTACTTAGGATTGATATGTTTCGGATTGAGTTTTGAAAATATTTATTTTATTAGTTCGTTACCATCACTTTAAGTTAGAATAACTATTAGGTGTGTTTGTTGAAAACTCACTTTTATCAATAATAAGTTGTTTTTGTTTTTAAAAAACATTCTTGTAAAGAAGTTCAAAACTATATTTCCAACACAATCATTTCTTTATTAATTAGAAGAATCAAATTGTTTTCATGTACTTATAATTCAAAACTCACAACATTCACACTCATACCGAAATAACTAAATAATAAGAAGAAACAAATCAAGGTTATAGACTCTATTGAACAACAAAGAACTGAAACCCTAATTGCAAACCCTAGAAGTTGAACAAGAGAGAATAATAGAGTACATAACCTAATTGATAATATATATATATATATATATATATATATATATATATATATATATATATATATATATATATATATATATAAACTAAAACTAAAGTATCAAGAATATCTAATGAATATTGAAAAAGACAAAGCAAGGGGCTGTTTGATAGTTACTGATTGAGTCAAAAGTCTGACCGAGTGTAAAGCTGACTGAGTCTATATCTGACTAAAACTATCTTGTTTGATTATATATCTGACTGGTTGTGCTGAATGATAAAAATGACCATTTTACCCTTAAATTTACGGAATATTATTTTATCATATTAATTTTTATATTTCTATTTTGATTAATTTCTGACTTATCTTTTACCAATTAATTATTATAGTTGTCACTCTTACAATTTTTTAAATTTATTTATTAATAATTAATTATAAAAGAAAAGAAAAACACGTGCACTTCAAATCTCATCCCACCTAAACTACATCTCTATCTCTATATTTTCTCTTCTTATTTTAAAGGGAACATCAACCATAAAACTCATATGCCGATAATATACACCATTATATCCTTTCCTCTCCTACCCATACTCTCATCGTGGTGTGTATATCATCGACTGAAACAAAGAACAAATTTGGATTTGAATTTCAACCTTACAGGTTTGATGTTAGGAAGATCCAAATATTTTTTATTTTGAGATTTTGAGATTTGGGGATTCTTGGTATGTATTATCATCAAGGAAGACCAGAATCTAAACTTCTCCTGTTGAAACTCTCGAATACATCGACCTGAGTCCAGGATCTCAAGACGGAAATACAGTGTTCTCCGATTTTTAGATATGTCAACAATTGTATTTTTCCTTTAGATGGGTCTAAGCATTCTATGTTTTTCCATAAATTTGGTGTTCCTCATGTTCGTAATTATGCGAGATACCTTTTGATTTTGATTTTTGTCTGCAGTGTTGATGGGTAGAATAGGGGGCAAAGGATGTCTTTTTTTCTTCATTTAGTGGGTCAGCTATTTTTTTTTGGTGGACCGAGTCAGCCATTTTCATGAACTGAGTCAGAGCTATATGGTGGGTCAGATACATATCAAACACTCTAACCGGACCGAGTCAGACAAAAACGTCTGACCAGACCCGGTCAGCACCAAATCAAACAACCCCGAAGTTAACTGTCGTACATTAATTTGAACTCTCAGTATTACAATACAACCCTTCTGATTTTTAGACTCCTTCAATTAGTCCAACAAGCTCACAGGATAGCTACAATAACCTCCATCTTTTGTATATTGCAATACGATACTTTAACTTTCACTCAGATATTCAACAACACTGTTTCAATATTACGTTGGACTTCAAACCCACAATGACCATACCAAGTTACATTAAGACTCCATGTTTTTCCTTTTCAAGTTAAGATTCAAATAATATTAGAAAATAACCATATTTCTCTGCAGTGCTCATCACACTTTTCAAAATTTATCTTAATTTTTCCTGACAAAAAAACCTATAATACCTATCATTTTAATTGATTGGAACTCAAGTGTTATTTGTTTTTTGTCTCTAGATCTTCTTGGCATCTTCTGTCTTCACCATACAGACCACGCTCAGACATTAGACTTCGCAGACTGTTTTTTTTTTTTTTTTTTTTTTGAAGACTGCAGACCTTAAAAGGTCTGCATGTCCTCTTCTTGGCCTAGATGTGGACCAAAATCTTCAAACCTCTCCAGACATCTTCTAACCTAAAAAACACATATATCTTAGGGTTTTTTTTAACTTAGATTTATTTTAACTTTATCTAAGATAAACAATTTGGATAAAAAATACAATACTAAATAAAAAATGTTTGACGACACAATCATGAATTTTATGACAAATTTATAATTAAATATTTATTTTCAATAATGGTTGTTAGAGCTGCTTATATAGATATGGAAAAAAAAATCGTAATATTTTCTTATATTTTTTGTGCCAAATTTTATAAAACATTATTTAATGCAATATCGTTCATTTCTTGGGATAAATATTTATGACTAGTTTTTAATTGATTTAATTGAAAAGGCAAAACGAAAATTTTGAAAATTTCATTTAAAATCAAAGTTTTTTTTCCATCCGTTTTATGTGTTAAATTCTTTTATCGTTAATTAGGTCATCTCCAATGAAAGTTTAATGGGGAGTTTAATCTTATTAAACTCAAAATCCCCATTGTAGGAAAATGACTAGGATTCAATGAAAGAAATGGGGAGTTCAATCCCCACTAAAGTCTATATTCTCTCTCCTCACACACACACACATACACACACACACACACACACATATATATATATATATATATATATATATATTATTTTAATTTTTTAATTAATGATAATTTTAATGGTAGTTTTTAATTTTTAATTTCATGCTAATTAATTTATTTTAAAATAACAATAAAATAAAAGAAAATGATAAATGATGTAACAATCCATTAAATTGTATAAAGTTTAATGGAGTGTAGAGTTTAATAGGTAAAATTGTATATTGAGTGGAATGTACATGTGTCAATCCATTGAACTCATATAAGTTCAATGCACTGGAGATGGTCTTACAATGTTTAGATATAACTTTGTAACCAAAGTCTGTTGGTTTTATCAAATATATACGTTAATTCGTATCATTTTATTTTCATTTTTTATACAATAATACAAAAAAGTCAATCTACATTTGTTAATTATCTATATATAATAAAATCATAAAATTATTGAAAAACTCTTTAAAGTATAAAAAAAATTAGTTTAATTAGATTTTAGTTTATTCTAGTAGCCTGCAGGCTGCAGATGTTAAAAAAACAAACAGTTTTCTTCTTTCATACTGCATACGTTTGGTCCACCTCTTCTATTGCAGAAGTTTGCAGATGTAGTCCACAGACTGCAGACATTTTACCTCGAAAAAACAAACAACATCTCACTCTCTTTTCAATCGTTGCCTCTCTCAACCTCAAATTATAATATTATTCATACATCAAATATAAACATTTTTCTTTCAGAGCATACGGTGTGGGTCGTGTTGATTCTTGTTGTGGCTGAGTTGGCAGCCCATAATGCCGTTACAACATCAAAAACACCACCCCTCATTCTTGTTGCATCTTGTTGTGGTGGTTCTTGTTGCCTCCATGACAAGAAGAAACGTGATCATCTATTGGCTGCCAAATTATCTCTCTCTATCTCTCTCCTCTTAACATGGTGTTATAACACCATGAACACCACCCCCTCATCTTGTTGCTTCTTGTTATAACACCACTCCAAGTTGCCCATACCACATAGTCTCATGGTTTGTTTTCATTGTCATTAATGTGTATATTATCTTGTCTGATAACAATAAATAAATTAAAATACAAAATAAGAGGGCGAAGTCAAACCTCACTCGTTTATCTTATCTTACGAATTTCATGTTAAAATAAGTTTGAACTTTTTTACTATCTTTATATGTTTTCTTCCTACGTTGGCAAACTGGTTAAGTAGTTACTGGTTTGGCTTACTGCTTAGCTTCGAGAATGTGAGCAATGTTAAGGACTTGGACGCTATTGGATGCTTAAAATCTCCCAAAAAACACTTGTAATTCTTACTATTTTATAATACATATTTGCACAATGTTCTTTATATTCGTGAATAAACAAGTAAAGTAAGTATCCATATATTTTCATATAAGTGAATACAGATGATTTGATAATGAATTTAAGTTCGTTATATATATCCATATAGTAGCTTATATCTTCAAATGATCCAAACGAGGAACACCAAGGCCTGTAGAGAAAGAATATTGAGAGTACTCCTGAACGGTGGTTTCTCTGTATCTCGGTGGGTTCTCATCCGAAACCAGCTCTTTGATCGGACCATACACCTTAGTCGACGGTGCTAAGGCGGTGGTGAAGAAACACGCCACCGACACTCTCAGCCCTTTCTCATTTGCCACCACTCTATGCTCCACACTCCTCAATTTGTCATTCGATATCATCTGGAAAAAAATAGAAACCCAACAAAATTAGACTGCAATTTTGACTTTTGAGAGTCAAAATCAAAAACTAAAAACTCGCCTGTAATAGATCTCCAATGTTGATCACAAGGGCACCAGGGGTTGGAGGAACATCAATCCATTGATTTTGATGGAGTATTTGGAGGCCTCCGATTTCATCTTGTAGAAGAACAGTTAGGAATCCAGCGTCTGTGTGTTTAGTTGTACCCATGGTAAGATCTGGTTGTGGACATGGAGGATAACAATGGCCGAGGAATGCAAGCCCTTTGTCACAATCCAAATCTCGTAAATGATTTGCATTCAACCCTAAAGCCTCTGAGATCAATCGGAAGAGTAAGCTTCCTAGTTTCATCACTTGATTTGAATACTCGATTTGTATGTCTCTGCAAACTTCCGACAATTCATCAGGCGGTGGAGGTGACGGAGCCATAAATGAATAGAATGTGTCTCTCCAGTTCGCGGCGGCGGAACTGTAAAGATCGAAGTTGCTATTATACACGACGCTTCTGGAAAAATCTCTCGAGTATATTCGTTTTTTCACCTCCATATCTTGTTCGTGGAATCTACGAACTCCTTGAAGCATCTCGTCCATAACACTCACAGGGATCCCGTGATTCACCACTTGAAAGAAACCTAGATTCTCCGACGCCGCACGGATCTTCTCCACCGTCGATGCCCTATCGGTTGATCCAAGGTCGACGATTGGAATCTCGAAAGTTGTGGAGGTTTTGAAGGTGGTTTCCGGTGGGTGGATGAAGATGCGAGGGATTTGGCAGATTCCGGCATCGACGAGGCCTTTAACACCAGTTTTTGTTTGGTCGAAAGCTTTGAGTTCCGTTGGTCGATCGTAGCCTGAGACGTCCGACGCGGTGGCAGCAGCCATTTTTGATTTTTGCGAAAATGATGGCATGCAAAGTCTAATATATGAGAATATGCTGCCAAGTGCCACCACTCATTCGAACATGACTACGTTCAATGATTAATAAAAAAATAAATAAATAAATAAATCAGAACTTGAAATATTTTTTTTTTTTTTTTTTTAATTTTATACATAGCTGATGTGTTAAATAAGTATATTTTACGAATATAAATGATTATATTCTATTTTTGTTGAAATTAAGATTTTTATTTTTATTTTTTTAGTTTAATGTTGGGTTAATGTTTTGGGAGGTAACAAGTTATGCTATGGTACATTTAATTAAGGACAAGAATGGGTCAAAACCAGGACCGGTATATCTGGCTCTAGAAAAATCGGGATCTAGTTAACCGGATTTTGTAGGATTGGTATAGGTTTCGTGTAAGGTACCGGGTAAAGTGGGTCTACAATCAGAATATCCAGAAACATTGGGTCGGTGGAATCGGGTAAAGTGGGTCTAGAACCGAAAACCCAAGAAATTCTAATTTTTTTTGGTAATTATTTAGTGGTTGAACTTTAAAAATTTTCAACTTTGATATTTCCAACTTTAGGGATTATAAGTCATTAAATATTAAACCAAAAATGACAAAATTATGGTTCAAAATCATGTATAAACTCTAAGTTGTACGTTGCAAAAAACTTCATTATAATCTGACTTCAAACGAATTAGATATGCATTTTTAAAATTTAACAAAATATATAAATAAAGTTGAAAAACAGAAAATTCACAGCTTTGATATCCCAACTTTCGGGGGCTGTAAGTCAATGAATATGAAACAAACAATAACAAAATTGTAGTCTAAAATTATGTACAAACTCTAGACTACATTTTGGAAAAACCAAATGCTATTCCGATTTCAAACGAATTAGATATACACAAAAAAAATCTGAAAAACATAATATGTCCAACTTTGATATCCGGACTTTGATGGACTGTAAATCAATGAATATTAACTCAAAAGTGACAAAATTATATTATAAAATAATATATAAACTATGAATTACACTCCAGAAAAAAATTTCATGCCAATCCGACCTCAAACAAATAAGATATGCATATTTTGAACTTTTCATATAAACCGGTTTCGGCCCTTAAAACCGGTTTTGGTTCCTAACACGGTTCTGGTTCTTAAACCAGGTTTACCTAGACCCGAAACCTGGATTACCCGGAACCCGGATAAAAGCCATTATTTAAACCCAGAACTCGGACCAGTTTTACATATTCCGGTTCTGGTCCAATTTTCAGGTTCTAAATTTCATCCCTACATTTAATCAATGTATAAATGACATTTTCTATTTGATAAATACAATTTTAACCGACAACAATTAGTTTGGCTAGTTTCTGGTGATTTATTTTGTTACTTTTCATCTTCAATCATAAAGTCAAAGAAACATTGGTGATTTTCAAAATTTTGAAAACATATAAAAGAATATGTAGTCATTTCAACTATACATATTTGACTATCTAAAAAGAAAATGCTAACCCAAAAGAACCCATTTTTAGTTTTTGATTTATCTCCATTGTGAATCCCAAATATCTAAATCTAAGGGATTGTTTGGTAATTTTTGTTAAATATTGGACTCAATAGTTAAAATCTCTTTACGATTACAAGAAATAACCCTCAAATGAAGTTTCTAAGGTTTTTGGTCCATTCAAAGGTCAATCGGAGGCTAAACCCAACACCAGTGGCGGACCTATGAAGAGCATTTGGGGTTCTGTGCCACTGCTCCGATTCTGCCCCATAGTGTAAAAATATTAATAAAAAAATAAAAAAATAAAAAAATAAAAAAATCATGTTAGGTGCACCACCTTCGTATACGAGTGACACCCATCTTCAAATGTTCTGCGTCCGCCACTACCCAACACCCTACGTGCTAATTGATGACTGACTTATACGTGACATCCACATTGTTCCATTCAGAGGTTGCCAAATATCCCCTAAGACTACAGATTCCAAATGGAAAGAGTGGGAATTTTTTGAAGGATTATTGCATTTGTAAAAGACAATGGGTATTGATGATGATTTTAGATTAGGGTTTCCTCTTTCAATGATGGTTTCATCTTCATATGGAAGAAGATGATGAGGATGGTGAGGCTTTTGTGAGAGAAAATGAGAAAACATAGGGAGTGATAAGTTTACCTCGTCGCTGGAAATGATGATTGGTTGTGAGATGGTAATAAAGGATGGGCAATAAAGAAATAAATATTGTTAATTCCTAAAATAGATCATAAATCTTACTTAATAATGATTTAAATCGTATAGTTATAAACTTAGTTTTTGAATAACAACAAAAGTACAATTGTGAAATTAGTGAAACGATGATTGCTTTGGTGAGGAGGAGCTGAGTTCGACGAGGAAGGGATGCTCTTCAAAACCAAGTATAAAAATGAACTAAAAAGACATTGATGTCTTCACATTTTGTTATTTGATTTTTGAAGTTGAAAATGTGCAAAGAAAATCAATTAAATAGAATAATCGGAAGTTGACAACATTAAAAGTGGTAACAACATTTGTTGGAAACCGGATACACTGCTTATTGTAGGTCAAAATAATGTTTATTGGACAATAAAATTGTAGTTATAAACGTTTTTCTTTTAATATAACCGGTTTTACGGGGGCATAAAGTGGATGTTAACCTTCTCTTTTTTTTTTTTTTTTTTTTTTTTTTTTTTTTTTTTTTTTAATTCATACCTAATCGATTTTATACCCATGTAGGCTTATAAACAATGAAGTGGTCAAATTGTCATAAGTGGTTG
Source organism: Lactuca saligna (assembly GCF_052625555.1). Taxonomy (NCBI): domain Eukaryota; kingdom Viridiplantae; phylum Streptophyta; class Magnoliopsida; order Asterales; family Asteraceae; genus Lactuca; species Lactuca saligna. The sequence continues at coordinate 191,142,273 of NC_136419.1, read as the reverse complement.
CCTTGGTGGGCTCATTCGTCACATTCACTTGCAACAATGTATAAACCCCGATATGCTTACAAAAGCTTTCTTAGGAAAAGATATAAAGAGTTTCCAAAATCTACTGTCAATCTAATTGCGTCTTTCATCTATGTTGAACTAGGAAAACATATTACTACTACATCTGCTCTTTAATCTACGGTGACAATTACATAATCACATTAATTCGTCTTCTGGGCTTAATTATAGACCTGAAATGTCATATCTTGTTTTATATTTTCTTCATCTTCAGTACTTCCATTAAAAACCTTACCCACCAACAACCTCAACAAGGAGATTGATGCAAAGTTTCGATAGGAAGCAAAAAGGGGAGTCTCCTCCTTTATCTTAATTGCTTTGATCTTGAAATATAATTAAGATACGACTTAAAGAACCCTATATTTCGGAAAAAAGGGTGGTGAAAAAATGAGGGCATCGGGGGGATCAAGAAATATGAGAAGAGGCCGGCAAACTACTATGTCTAAAGTTGTTCAATCAGAAGTTTCCTTCTTTCTTCCACATCATTGTTATCCCTATGTTGGCGCCTTTGAGTTTTTGAAAATTTATGAGTTCATTTATGGAGTTTATGTCGAACTACTTATAGTGTTTGGGATTATTTTTTGAATTTTAAAAATCTTTTAAACATAAGTGTTTATTAACTTATAGTGATGGTAAATTTTTTTTTTTTTTTTTAAAAGTGATTGGATTAGTTTTTATGTTGAAAAAAACCAATAAATTAATAAGTTAAAAAATGTTTGGTTTAAAATTTTATTGTTGAAGCTATTTTGCTTAAAAGCCAAAAATTAGTTTCAACAAGACAAGTTTTATATGTTTTTTATAATCTGCTTTTAAAAGCTAATGAAAAAGTTTTTTTTTTTGAAAAATGCTTTTAAGTTTGCCATACATTTTTTTTTTAACTTAATGACTTTTCAAAAAGCCAATAAGTCAATAAATTGTTTTGAAAATCAATATCAAATACCATTTACTTTTGTATTTTAACTGATATAGAGGATCGGGCACTATTTGTTCGCTAATAATCTTGACACTGTATCGGACATTTCACAAACCGCTGATATATCTAAATCAAACACTATTTATTCCTTGCCTCCACCAGCAACCAAATCACATGGGAATCTGAATGGGTGGTCAACAAAAAGGAGAAAGCATATCAGTTTTGTGACCCCAACAAGTCAAGATGTTCGTTCATTTGAGTCCCTCTATGAGCAAGATCTATCGTCATTGAAGTTGATTTGATAACAAACATGAGAAAATGCTAGCAGAAATAGAAGTGCGCAACACGGAAGCAAGGTTTTTATTGGGTTTAATAGCTATGAAACACGATACGGAGGAAGATGCAGAAAAACTCTCCATTTGTGATGCTTTTGTCTTATTCAAAACTGAATAATAGAGAACCGTTATCGGCGCTACTAAAGGAGAATTGGGTAAGAGAAGCGTCCGCCAAGAGTTGCAAGAGTTAACCGAGTTACCTTTTCATAATTTGCAAAAGGACAATTTAAACCTGACAAAAGTCAGTTTATACCCCTATAAAACCAGAACATACGTTCGAAACCGAAATTTCATTGAGAGACAACAGACAATATCATTAACCTTAATTTTAAATCGTGTAATAAAAAACTGACCAAAAGATGTATATAGAACATAATTAATTACCCTTTCAAATCATTCATCATTTCTTATTCATTTGGCCACCCCGTAAGAAGAATACATGTTCATATAATCACTTCACAAATGTCACCTTACCTTTAGAGAGAGCATCCACTATGGAAGAAAAGGTGTAGGTCCAAAGTTTTCTTATCGTTATAGTCTTATAGAGTCGAGGCTTCTTGCTCTTGGTCTTATATTACATTTACAATATATATTTCTTGGCAGCCATAGAAGCTAGTTAGGTAAGTGTTAGTTATTCTGATATCGTGATTGATTCAAGAAACAAGTATGTATGTTTTATTGTTTAGTTGTTTCTGATTTTGTTTTGAAAGTTTCTGGATCTTTTTTTTTCTTTTAAAGATATAAGAGATGTTAAAATTTTTACATGCGTAATTATTAAAAAACAACAAATTATTATTTAACCACGAAGTTTTATAATATAATATTTACATTTAAATTATATACTTTATATAAAATACAATTATTTTATATTATAGATTTAATTAAGTAACTTAACTGATAAAAAATATTTTAATATCAAATAAGGCCTAAAAGGAAATTTGATAAAATCTACGAACAAGATCTCAACCTAGTGGAGAACTGTCTAGGGCTTAATTTTTTTTATTACATACTATAGATATATTTTTATTTAAAAATAAAAACTTATAATAATGATAAGGTTTTTTTTTTCTGGCTCGTCCTGGGTCGTTGGAGATATTTACTTCATTAGAACCGGCCCTACCAAATACCATGTTTCAATATTTTGAGTTCTTGTATACATATCTAGATCTTGAAACGTAAAAGAGCAGATATCCCATTGAGGCCCTTCGTGTTAAAATGCTCATGATATTCCTTCACCGTTATACTCCTATATTTTGCAGGATTCTCTTCAGATACCAACTCTTTAATCGGCTCACACACCATCGATGTCTGAAGGTCTCCAGTCGTAAAGAACGATGCTATAGACACTCTTGGACCGATCTTATTTGCCAAAACTCTATGTTGTGCACTAAAAACCTTATCGTTTGAAATTAACTGTAATAAATCCCCAACGTTTACTACAAGAGCTTTAGGATTAGGCGGAATATTGATCCAATGGTTTTGATGAAGGAGTTGAAGGCCGCCGATTTCATCTTGTAGAAGAATTGTGATGAAGGTATTGTCGGTATGTGTGTTGGTGCCGATTGCTAACTCGGGTTGTGGACATGGAGGATAGTAGTGTCCGAGGACTGCAAGTCCTTCAGCGCAACCCAGTTTGATGAGGTGATCTGGGTTGAGCTGAAGAGCCTCGGATATTAATTTGAATAAATTAATTCCAAGTTTCATTACTTCTTTTGAGTACTCCATCAAAATATCTCTGCAACAACATTAATTTTCTTAGAAAAAATAGAAAACTTAACTCGTATTCGGTGTTATTTTGAGAATTTTTCGGAAGACACTTACATTTTTTGTTTTACCTAAAAAAACCTCTATGATACTAACTTATGTCGGTCGGATATTATTGTAAGTATTATTAAATTGTTAAACGATTTTAAAAGGTAAATAAAACTAAATGAAAAAGAAAATTATGTAAATGAAAAATATTCAAATTATCATTTGTTTTTTCTTTTGATTAAAAAAATAAAAATAAAAGACATCAACGGTTTTTCTATGTAAGGGTTTTTTCTTTTTTTTCTAAAGTGGCCTTACTTTGATTAAATTTTAATGAAAATAATGATCGATTAAAGTTTAATGAAAATAATGATTCCTATGAATATAACAATTTGTCAATTACTCAATTTATGTTTGTTACCCTTTTTTCCATAGTTACATACTCTCTTTTTGTAATGTAATAGAGTGTGTCGTTTCGTTTAATAAAAAAAAATAAAAATAAAAACTGGTTATTAATATTAATAAAAAAACTAAAGTAAGACTTTTCTCATGCAATTTCTACATCTTTTCAAATATATTTTATCACTTTATCACAATAAAAAACAAACAAGACTTATGACTCGAAAAACTCGACAACAATATTCGAATAACAAAATTCATTTCAATGTTTAGAGAAATGATGATGGAATCATGGAAATGGAAGCAAACCTGCAAGCAGAAGGCAGCTCATGTGGTTGAGGAGGATCTGGAGCCATCGGGCAATAAAAAGTGTCTCTCCAATTCGCCACAGGAGCAGAGTATAAGTCAAAATTGCTGTTGTACACAAGTTTAAGCTTCCCACTGCGATCCCCTCTGCTGTACCACTCCTTCTTCACCTCATCATCCTGTTCAAAAAACCCTAAAACCCCTTTTTTTATCTCCTCCAACATGCTATCGGGAATTCCATGATTCACCATCTGGAAAAACCCCCAACTCCCCAACGCATTCTTCACTTGCTCGATCACCTCCTTTCGCCGGATTGGATCTTCGTTGATTCCTTCGAGATCGATGGTCGGGAGATTTAGCTCTGGAGACGGTGGTTCGTCGGAGTTTGGATTTTCAGATGAAGGTACGATGAATATACGGGGAACGGTGGTGATTTCGGCGTCCACAAGTCCTTTGACGCCGGATTTGGTTTCATCGAACGCCGTGAGCTCGGATTTCCGATCATAATTCTGATGCGATGATAGTTTCATGCTGATTTGGATTTGAGATATGCGTGTATGATAATATGAGTTACGTTTCTGTTTTTGTAACCACTCTCTTCGCTATTCAAAGTTTGATATTTTTGTTTTGGTATATCGTTTTTCTTATTAATATAAAGTCGAGCTTTTTGTTTTTATATATTGAAATGCAAAGCTTTTATTTGTATCCATTTAATTTAACAAACCCTGGAGAAATTGTAAAAAGTAATTACTTTTTTACCTTATTTGTCAAAAAAATAACATAAAAAAAAAAACTTATTTTACGAAAGATGGTTTTTCATATTCGTCATTCCTTACGTGGAATCAATTAATTTCCTCTCTCCCACATGTTATTTGATTTTTGTCAATGTTTTTTTTTTCATTTAAAAGAAATTAAAAAACAAAAGGTTTTAAATTTAATTTTCTATAAAATGAATATATATATATATATATATATATATATATTTTTTATTGTCTCCAAATATAATGAAAATGAAAGATGTTATCATTCATAAGGCTACTAGGTATGGGCAATATGTTAAAATATATTATCATTTTCCAAAATTCGATACTCACATGTCATGTCATCTTTAACACCATTTGATTTATGTAAAAAATTGTATGTAAATATTATCAGTGGCGGAGTCAGGTTCAAAGTAAACGGGTATTCCAAATCAGGTTTGGTTTCTTAGTTTTCTAAACTTGGTTTCGGGTTTAAACCCAAACTCATTCAAAACTTTAACTTGTAAGAAGCTTGTGTTGCTTATATAAAAGATGTATACGAGTTATGTTTCATGTTATGGTCGATGTGGGACAATTTTAAAATTTTAAAAAACAAATTCAAAAACTGATAAACAAAATAAAATACACCAATGTAACAACCATGATTCGACAGAGAGACCTCAAACTTAAAAGTTTAAACACTTTACCACTTGGACAACTCAATGTTTGTCCTTAATTTTCACAACATCATAATATAATATGTATAATTTGTATAAAACTATTTAAAAGGAGCCGCAAACATAAAAGAAAATAAATGTTTAGAAGAAGATTTGAAGTTGCAACCTCTAGAAAGATCCCTTAACGCCTTAACCATCTAAACCATTACATCTTGTGTTATTATCTTGCTAAACATATTAATTTTATGTATATGTACACTACATAAAACGAAATTTTTCTAAAAAAAAAATTATACTACCGAATTTTTTTGAGGGGTATACTGGGATACCTCGGGCTCTATTGTGGATCTGCTCATGAATGTTATAACATGTTAAGAGATACAAAGAGAATTATATATATAAAAAGAGAGAGTGTGTGAGATAATGACTTTTGATTGGTTAATTCTCACGTTACTTCCCGTGACTTTGATAATATTTCTTAACATACCATCAAATAACATGAGAATGAGCAATGTACAAGGCGTTATAACACCGTTTTGATTGCCATGTCTGAAAAACGCACAAACGCGTTGTTTGCTCCTAGCAATCTAAGTCATGTCCAAAATTAATACTATATAACATAATTTAAGATATTCTTATATTTACTATGTTTGTAAAGAGAAATTGTTAAGATTATAATCCTTAATTTGTTATAATTTAAAGAAGATTTTATACAATCCAAATAAGTGATTCAAAATTTTATGATTTAAAATATTATAAACTAAAATCTATAATAAAAACACTTTATTTTGTTTGGAACTGATTTGATCTAAAATATTATGATTTAAAATATTTAATATTTTATAAATTTGATCCAAATATTATAAATGAAAGTTATGTGATATAAAATGATATAAACTATGTTTTATAAAACAAATTCTATATTAAATTTTTTTTTTAAGACAAAACTACACAAATGGTCCCCGTGGTTAACTGAAAATTGTCACTTTAGTACAAAAAGGTTTGGACTAGCACCAGAAATCAAAACTTTTCATTTTGTTGCGAGTTTGATCCAATTTGCTTTGAACTTTTTTATAATAACGATTTTACCCTTGTTTTTTGTTTTTTCATTTTTTTGTATTTGTTTATATATTCTTCTTAGTAAAAGAAAAATTAAAAAGAAATTAAAAAAGACAAAACCCTCTCTCTCTCTCTCTCTCTCTCTCTCTCTCTCTCTCTCTCTCTCTCTCTCTCTCTCTCTCTCTCTCTCTCTCAAAAAACCTTAATAGAACTATCCACCCCCATTATCTTCTGCTTCGAGCACTAGTTGTGCAACTTGGATGCATGTGTGGGACAAATAAAAAAAAAAATGAAATCTGACAACATGTGCATTGGTTGTAGTCACCTGCATCCATTTTTTGTTCTTTGGAATCAAAGAACACAATAGTTTCATCAATAAAAAGATTACTTTCATCATCAGAAAGATTGAACACTAGAATCCATCATCGTTTTTGAACTTAATGTCTCCTGCCCTATGAAATTTCAGAAGAATAATGTCGGAATTCTGAGGAGAAACCCCAAAATATGGAATTAATCACAATTATCTTCATCTTCAAGGTTAGAAATAATAGTCGGATTTTTAATTTGGGGATGAAAGGTTCGATCAAGATCCCCTCCTCTACCCACTAGAAATTACAACCACCATTAGACAAGCATAACACCAGTGTGATAGATGCAACATATAAACGAGAAACTTGACGCGTCTGAAACCCTAGTTCGCCGTCCTGCGTCTTCTCTGTTACCCAGGTTTGTTCACTAAGCTTTAACGAGGGGGGGGGGGGGGGGGGGGGGGGGGGAAGGAGAGAGAGATAGAGAGAGAGAGAGCCCTTCGTCTTTAGATAAGGATTTTCCTGACAGAGGTTGGTGGTGTCGGAGACGTTGAGGGCTGAAGGTAGGGTTGAAGGCGGTTGTGGGTAAGGTGGTGGCGATGACGATCCTTCTTCTTTCAGGTGTTTCATCGAGCACCTGAATCTTGGTCTGACCTCGTCTCCTCCGGCTCCAGCGACTGCTATGGCGAGTGAGATATTGAAGGTTGGTTCCAAGTTCAAGAGCATTGTGCTCGAATATTTTTCACACGAGAGAGAGATTTATTTTTTATTTTTTTTTTAAATCTGAAAAATTAGAAAAATAAATAAGAGAAAGAGATTTATTTTATTTTTATTTTATTTTTTCATTTTTTTAAAATCTGAAAATCAGGAAAAAAAATAAGAAAAAAAGAAAATCATATTAACAGGAGTAAATTCATCATTTTGAAAAAAATTAAAACAGATTGGACCAAAGAAGCAACAAAATCAAAACTTTAGATCTCTGATACTAATCCAAACCTTTTTGGATCAAAGTCACAATTTTAAGTAAAACCATAGGAACCATTTGTACAGTTTAATCTTTTTATAAAAGCATAAACTTTTAGAAGAATATTTAATTTTCAAAATTTTATGAGTATGATTATTTAATTGATTAAATTTTAAAACTTTGACGTTTTCATTTTTTTTTAAATAGAAAAAAAAAATAATGACAAAAAAAATGAAATGGATAAAAAAAAATCACTAGCCAATGTTCCGACACATACGAGAGAGTGATAAACATGTTGATTCCATAGATAAAAGTGACGAGTCCTTAAAAACCTAACTGCATACAATTAGGTTTTTTCATTGTAAGTTTTTTTTTTTTTTTTTTTTAATACAATTATGATGGAAAACTAGTGATTAGTGATTTATTATAATTTCTCTAAAATTAGTATGTCATCGGTTAAGCATCTTACTTTACTAAAGGCTTAATAAAAGAAATTTGTAAATAACAATAGAAGTATCCATTTTAAAATATGATTATTAACCGAAAATGAAAATATCCCAATTTTCAAAAACAACTTAACATATAAAATATTGCAACCCTTCATCACGTATATCTACATAAAATAACATTGTTTTACACTCAAATTTCATAAGTTTCAATCTTCAAATTACACATGTTCATATAATAAATAATATTGAGAGTGATTAATGGTTTTTTTTACATGAGAAATCTCTAGAAAAATCTCAATGTTTTGAGAAATTTTTTAATAAAATCATAAATTTTATTTTTCGAACAAAAAAATCCCGACTTTTTCACATTTTTAATAGAAAAACCCAAGAAACCGGCTAATCCTTTCTTTTTCACTTGTAGTATTAAACTCATCCTTTAATACTTTTATATTGTCCTAACTATAACATTATACCGGCATGTATGCATGTACTTATACTTTTCATAAAAATATCATTTTATTTTTAAAAGTATAATTGAGTGAAAAATCGTTTAGTCAGAGAGTTTTAGTCCCATTATGTTTATAGTTTGTATATCTTATATGGTTCGATATATACTTAGTTCACTATAAAGAACACTCTGATACCAATCTGTCACACCTCCAAACCAGAACGGCGAAAACGTCCAGGGGTGGATGACTTCATGTGGGGTATCATAACAGTTGAATAGTAGTAAAGAAAGCAAACACAACCATCATTAATATAATTTAAAAGGTTACATTGTTGATAGTGTTACATGTTTCCAAATAAATTACAGTATGATGACAAAATGAGTTTTGAACTAACGCCTTAGCATCCCGTCCTCAATAGTGGTTGGTTACATGTTCACTGATTTCCTGAAAATACAAGTAATTTTGAAATAAATGTCAATAATTAACTTGATGAGTTCACAAAAGTTTTATTTGAGAAATATGTTGTTTTTCCTTGTAAAACGATAGAGTATGATTTCTAGAAAATCCAATATTTTCTTGTAAAATGTATTGTAGACTTAGCTACCCTAAGACGTGAAAACGTCTGAATGTTCCTGTACTTGTAATAGTATGTTGTAGTTTTATATAAATAAAACTCCGTTTTATGTGTTTGTTAATCCTTGTAAACCGTATTTATTGTTAATACCTCATGTGAGTTATTGTAACCATGCTATGACCCAGTCGGCCTGTATCGACGTTCTTCAGGCGTTGGAAATGTTATGACATTTGCCACCCCAGACCCTGTCGGTCTAACTGTAACTAACAATTTAGGTGTAGGATTGTCAATCCCGTATAGATCTATGCACAACTATCACGCTCTCCCTACAAGAGATTTTGGTTACAATTACACGACTTTAATGCAGTACTTTAAAGTACTGTAAAGCCGAATGTCTCACAAATTTATTCATTAATAGGTTCACGTAAAATGAAATGAAAACTCCTTTTTGTTATAAATAATTATTTCTAGTGTTTGTATAGTCTGAAAACTCCTTTTTGTTATAAATAATTATTCATTAACAGGTTCACTTCAAATGAAAAGAAAACTCCTTTTTGTTATAAATAAGTATTACCCTTTCATAGTGTTGGTATAGCCTGAAAATAATTGTGCTTTTATATAATAATTTCTAGATCCCAAAAGGGTAAAATAACGTCAATGATTCCCCAAACTATATCCATTATAGTTTGAAATGTATGTAGCGATAAAATGAACACCATTGCATTTTAACAACTTTGCATGTAAATGTTTATAAATTTGGTAGTAATGTCGTTTCGTATATTTGATATTTTTACATAAGATATACATAAAATATAAGACACCACAAATAATGGTTTGTATTTTTAACGCAAATTTCCTTGTGTTATACTTGTATTCCCCCCTAAAATATAGATGAGAAAGTTAGAAACTTTTATTCAAGAAGGATATTCAAAGGAATGTACTTTGAATTTGAGACTTCATTTCCATGGAATTGTCTTGTAACAATCTACAAAGGAATATTTTGTAATATCATTGGTCAAGTCTATGTGACTTTTGGTACTTAGACATTACTAAAGAATCATTGCATGATAGTTTAGAATCTAACACTTTCTAGCAGTGATTGTGACAACCCGAATTTTTTTTTTTGCTTTGAAAGCTCAGTTAGTCAACTCAACTGAGTGTTAGACTCGTTTCTGCTATCATTTAGCACAGTTTAGAGTCTGTTTGAAGTGTTCCGAGCCTAGTACATTTAAAGAATGAGTGTTAGGAAGTACCTGTTAGATTCACTAAATAACACTCAAGCCCTAAACTCCATCATGTGGAGTTTACGGCCGTAAAATCCCCCTTATAGTCTCATATCCTTCAACTTTCTTCATTATTTCACTTCCACCTCAAGAACTTCCATTTCTCTCTCAAGTATCATCAAGTTCTTCATCCTAGATCTTCAAAAACATAAGTGTTCTTCACCCCAGTTGTTTTTATCCTTCTTAATCATGAATCACTCTTTGATTTCATCCATGAAAACATCCTTTTCTTCTAGATCTTCATAATCTTCAACTTTCACCAAGAACACACACTTGTTCTTGGTGGCTAAAAACACCTTCTAAGGCTTTTAAATCGTAAGTATCCTTTCCATACACTTGTTAACTAGTAAAATCACAAGCCTTACTGCCTGGAACAACAATTGGTGGATGATTTCCAGGAGTTTACGGCCGTAAACTCCCTTGGACGTAAACTCTATGTTGTTGCATGTTTGGACCTTAAACTCTTCTATTTAACCAAGGTTTAGACCTTGACCCTTAATGGATATTGTAGGATCTTAAAACACACGCATATGCATGTTTGACCATGAGTTTATGGCCGTAAAATCCCTTGGCCGTAAACCCATGGCCGTAAACTCATGGTAGTGTCATTCCACTTTCCTTTGATGAATCACATGTGATTTTGGTCAAAGTGTTTCCTAGTCCCGTGAGGTGTTTCCTTGCATTTGGTTGCTTCTAAACACTATATTTATGTCAATATATGCCATTATATGTCAATTAGGACTCGTTAAGTTTCGGGACTTCATTTGTGGAACTTTTCATCCTTACACGCACATTCGTTTGAATCACCCACATCAAGTGAGTTCATACCCCGTAATCAATCTTTTAAACTGTTTTAAATGCTTTTAAGGGGGGGGGGGGGAGGAATACAAGTTGAAAACAATGATAATTGTGTAAATATTTGTTATAAACATCTTTCAAAAGATTGCTTATGTCTTTTATAAGTGATCAAAACATTTCAAAAACTATTTTAAAGTTATGTTACTTTTAGTTTAACAAAACTCCATTTTAAAGTACAAGCATAACTTAGTAGTAAAATCAGTCTTTGCACTAACAGATCAAGTAAAACATTAGTAAACCATACGGGGTATAGTTTAGAGGTTCAGTTCATACTAAATACTAGAGCACACTATAAAGAGAAACCGGGAGGAACATACTATAACAAGTACAGAGAGGAATATACTATAACAAGTACTGGGAAAAAACACGTTAATATATCTTTTCGGGTTTGCGTCGACACGAGTACGATTTCACGTACCAAGGTTAGCAGGCACGAGGTGATAAAACATAATAAGATATCTTTCCGGGTTTGCGTTGACACCAGTACGATTTCACTTACCAAGGTTAGCAGGCACGAGGAGATAGTTATATCCAACCTAAGTTATTTATTAAGGCTACATCTACAAAGTACTCGGCGATAATAAATAAGATACGTAACTTATTCGTGACATGAACATTCAGTAGAAAAGGGACCATAATGCTAACCTTATAATTCCTTAATGTATACATCAAGGGATATATATAAATAGGATCCGACAGGTAATAGGATGTGTGCCTTCCACTTCATTTCCTGTTCCTTGTTTGGTTGTGGGCTTAGAGCGGATTCACCTAGCCTAGTATCCATTCGATCTTATATATATATATATATATATATATATATATATATATATATATATATATATATATATATATATTCCTTACACATTAAGTCATCATAAGGGGTACCAGGTATGGTTCACATCATAGGACACTAATACAATGCACAGTTTTCTAGTACAAAACATATTTTTCAAATCAGAACTTTTGGTATAGAAAACTAGAAACTCACCAGTAAATGCTTTTGTAACAGCCCGGAATTTCAGGTAGTTCTTTAAATTATTTTTGGGGCATATTTAGGAGGGGACTCGGCGAGTTGGTGCCTGACTCGCCGAGTAGGACCACGGTTTTGGTCACAGATTCGCGAATGGACTCGACGAGTCCATTAGGGACTCGGCGAGTCGACGCTGTTCAGCTGAAACCCTAGCCGTTTTGATTCTGAATCGTATATAATGTCTTTAGGGCCGTCATGTCTCGTCTTTTGGCCGATTGAAGATAGCTTAGGAGTCTGTGGGTATCTGGAGCAAGGGTGAGGGCTAGTGGAAGCTTGAAGAGGTTGTTAGACGAGGAGAGGCAAGGTGGTGATCAAAGGAGGTTCAAGGGGTCGAGTTCTGAAGGTTGGGGACACAGGGAACACGTATTCCAGGTAATCTTCGGATCATATCTGTAGCTTTTACGTTGTATGCGAATCTAGGGTTTAGGAAACCCATTTAAGGATTTGATAGATTATAGTGTTGTTTCAAGTGTTTAAACCCATGTAATAGTATATGTGAAGGTCCAGGAAGCCCCATATCTATATATTATGGAATCATGCGCAGTACAGGAGGCAATTGATTGATTGCATGGCGAGGACTCGCCGAGTCCAATGATCAGACTCGGCGAGTAGCTTGAAGATTCACTAGGACTCGCCGAGTTGTTCTTCAGACTCGGCGAGTAGCTTGAAGACCTACTGGAACTCGTCGAGTCGTTCTTTAGACTCGGAAAGTGGAGTCGGGGTGTCTAGACTCGCCGAGTTGCCTTTGCACTTGACGAGTCCGGTCAAGTTGACCGTTGACCTGTATGTAATTTAGTAGGGTCAGTTGTCTTGTTTGATAAGATCATTAATAAAGGTATGTGGTATTATAGGGAGCCTGCAGATTAGCGGATCGAGTGCGAGTAGCTCGAAGGGTTTATAGCTTGCATACTACGAGGTGAGTCTTCTCACTATACTTCACCCGTAAGGGTTTGACTGTGTGACCGGAAGGTTGTATGTGTTATATTTATGCTATGTCTAGAGAGGTAGATGCTTTGTATGTGATGTATGCTTATATGTGATGTATGCTTATACGGGCCGGAAGGCGTGACTTATGTGATAGAAAGAACGGTATGATGTATGACTTATGTGTTATGTGTGATATGCTATATGTGTTATGTTTATACTGTTATGGGCCGGAAGGCAAAATACTATGGGCCGGAAGGCAATGTAATACGGGCCGGAAGGCGATATGTTATGGGCCGGAAGGCGATTATGTTACGGGCCGGAAGGCAATGTTATGTGGACCGAAAGGTCCGGGCCGGAAGGCGTATGTGGGTAAGTCGTATACTGGGGAACTCACTAAGCATTTATGCTTACTAGTTGTGTTTATGTTTTTCAGGTACTAGCGCTGACCGTGGGAAGGCGCCGGCGTGACACGTACACACTGCCATTGTTGAAGATCTTGAGGATTTATTATTTATACTTTTGCAGTAACTTGGAATAAACTCTTTTGTCGAATAATGATGTTTTATTTTAAATGAAAAATTTATTTGAAAATTTGAGCTGTTACAATTGGTATCAGAGCCTTGGTTTGAGGGATTCGGGTGTACTTTCGGGTGCAACTGAACTCAGACCGGGGATTTGAGGAAAAACCTTTTTAAATAATAAGGACACAACATTTCATAAATGGTAAGGCGGTAAAACAAGAATGGAGCAGTGTGTACGATCAGCCAGCGCCCGAACGGTAAAGATCCCCAGAATACTTTACAATGTTATGTTATGCACTGAATTATGAATTGTTATGCATGCTAGAAGACTAGGTATACATGATAGGACTAGAATTGCCTGTTTTGTGATGCCTTAGTCTAGGGAGATTGTTTATATGAGATATTTGGTAGCGTGCAAGTAGATAGTGCATACTAGAAGTAGAGTACTCATTATTCGGGATTTGGGGAGGAAGATTTGGGACGAATACTGATGCGGTGTGGTCGGTAGTATTGGGCCCGTACTACCGAAGACACTGGATCGGTGGAAGACCCAAGTAAGAATCCATGGAAATCGGAGATTGAGCAGGGCGCGTATCGAGTACAATTGTACTTGGTGGAGTCTCTGATGATTTTATGTTATATTTCAGAGACATCATGGTCATCACACGCAATGGGGCGAGTTCGAGCGGTGCGAGTGACGAGGAGATTCGTCAGATTATTCAGGAAGAGGTAGCTGCGGCGGTTCGGGCTGAGATCCCGGAGATGTTTGGGTCTATTAAGACCACTCTGATGGAGGAGTTTGAGGAGCGGTACGCCGCACTTACTGAAGCTGCAGTCACTGCCGCTACCGCAGCTGTGGCTGCTGCTAGGCCGCAAGGGGGTGATTCATTACTATTCAGGGAATTCAGCAACACGAAACCCCCTGAATTTGATGGGATGCAGGATCCGATTGCGGCTATGAGGTGGATCGCCGACATTGAGGGGTGCTTCTATACTTGCTCATGCCCGGAGCACCTGAGGGTACGGTTCGCCTTGAACCAGCTCCGTCTGGGAGCGAAGGATTGGTGGAAGTTCGTGACGGCGAACTTCACTCAGGCAGAGATTTCAGCGGTGACATGGGAGAGGTTTACGGAGATGTTCAGGGATGAGTACGTTCCCCCGGTGGAGAGGGAGCGATTGATTCAGGAGTTCTTGACCCTTAAGCAGGGTACTGACTCCGTGGCAGTGATCACGCGGAAGTTTCATGAGAGGGCAATGTTCTGCCCTGAGCTGGTATCTACAGAGCAGTCGCGGATGAGCCGGTATTTGGGCGTTTTGAAGAGGGAGATCCGGGAGTTTGTGTCAAACTCCACCTATCGTACTTTCACTGAGCTTCAGGCGAACGCCAGGAAGCGCGAGATCGAGTTGGAGACTCAGGCGAGGGAGGAGGCTGAGTCTCGGCAGGTGGATCGGCGGCCGGCTCAGTCTCAGCCGGCAGCCAAGCGGACTAAGTTCGCTGATTCGAGGATGGGAGGTCCGAAGGGTCGCACTTGCACGAAGTGCGGCAGGAGTCACGAGGGGGTGTGTCGAGCTGGTGGTTGCTACAAGTGTGGCAAGGAGGGACATATTGCCAGGGATTGCCCTAAGGGGTTTATGGTTTGCTTTCACTGCAACCAGACAGGCCATCGGAAGGCCGAGTGTCCGCAACTTCGTCAGGGAGCTACACCTACTACCCGGACTACTGAGACCCGACCGGCGAAGGTCGAGGCCCCGAGGGCTCGCGGGAGAGCCTTTCAGCTGACTGCGGAGGAGGTCCGCGCTGCGCCCGATGTTGTGGCAGGTATGTTATCATTCACGTATTTACTTAAAGGTCGAAATGCTATGCTTATGTTAATGTATGTGTAGGTACTTTCCTTGTGAACTCTATGCCTGCTCTAGTGTTATTTGATTCGGGTGCGAGTAGATCGTTTGTATCGTTAGCTTTTAGTCAGCACATCGGCATTAGTCGTGAGCCATTAAGTCGGCCTTTGAGCGTTTCTATTGCGGCTGAGAGGGTGATTTGTGCTACGGAGGTTCTTCGGGGATGTGTGCTAGAGATCTTCGGGGTCGCGTTTCCGATTGACCTAATTCCTATTGCGATGGGGGATGTCTGTGTCATCGTAGGCATGGACTGGTTGAGCCGATTCAGTGCTGTCATCGACTGCGAGCGTCAGCTGGTGACTATACGAGACCCTAGTGGGGGAGTTCTTACGGTATACGGCGAGGGTACCCGTTCGGGATCAGCCTTTTGTTCGGCCGCTAGGGCGAGGCAATGCCTACAGCGGGGATGTAACGGTTTTGTGGCATATGTGATGGATACGCGGGAGATTTCCGAGAGACCGAAGACACTGAAGGAGGTTCCAGTGGTGCGCGAGTTTCCAGATGTTTTTCCCGAGGATTTGCCGGGAGTACCTCCTGCGAGGCAAGTGGAGTTTGGTATCGATCTAGTTCCAGGGGCTGCGCCTATTGCGAAGGTGCCTTATCGTCTTGCACCTCCAGAGATGCAAGAGTTGTCCTTGCAACTTCAAGAGTTGTTGGGGAAGGGATTTATTCGGCCGAGTAGCTCGCCGTGGGGAGCACCGATTCTGTTCGTCAAGAAGAAGGATGGTTCACACCGGATGTGTATCGATTACCGGGAGTTGAACAAGGTGACGGTCAAGAACCGCTATCCGTTACCGAGGATCGATGATCTATTCGATCAGTTGCAAGGGGAATCTTGGTTTTCCAAGATTGATTTGAGATCAGGGTACCATCAGGTAAGAGTGCGGGATGAGGACGTCCAGAAGACAGCATTTAGGACGCGGTATGGGCATTACGAGTTCGTGGTGATGCCTTTTGGGCTCACCAATGCCCCAGCAGTGTTCATGGACCTCATGAACAGGGTATGCAGGCCGATGCTGGATCGGTCTGTGATTGTATTTATCGACGACATTCTGGTGTATTCGCGGTCTAGAGAGCAGCATGAGGGACATTTGAGGGAGGTCCTTGAGGTACTGAGGTCGGAGAAGCTATATGCAAAATTCTCCAAATGTGACTTCTGGTTACGGGAGGTCCAATTTCTGGGGCACGTTGTAAATCAGGCAGGGATATTGGTCGATCCGGCCAAGGTGGAAGCGGTGATGAGTTGGGAGGCACCGAAGTCACCTTCTGAGATCAGGAGTTTCCTTGGGTTGGCGGGGTATTATCGAAGGTTCATTAGGGACTTCTCCAAGATCGTGGTGCCGCTCACTAGATTGACCCGGAAGGGTGTTACATTTTCATGGGGACCCGAGCAGCAGACTTCCTTCGAGACACTTCGTCAGAGACTGTGCGAAGCCCCAGTATTAACTCTCCCGGAAGGGATGGAGGACTTTGTCGTATATTGCGACGCATCGATTTCAGGATTGGGTGCAGTGTTGATGCAGAGGGGCCATGTGATAGCCTATGCATCGAGGCAGCTGAAGCCTCACGAAGCGAGATATCCCACGCATGACTTAGAGTTGGGGGCAGTAGTGTTCGCCCTCAAAATTTGGCGTCACTACCTGTACGGGGTTCGTTGTACCATATACACGGACCATAAGAGTTTGAAGTATTTGATGGATCAACCCAACCTAAACATGCGTCAGAGGAGATGGTTAGACGTGGTTAAGGATTATGACTGTGAGATCCTATACCACCCAGGCAAGGCTAATGTGGTAGCCGATGCATTGAGTCGTAGGGCGGAGAGCACTCCATTGCGGGATGTATGTTTGAGATTGATGGTGATGACTCCGGTATTAGATGCTATTCGTGGGGCACAGGTCGAGGTTGTGAAATCTGGGATGCAGAAACAGGAGCGGGTCGTCGGGTTGATTTCAGAGTTCGTTATGGATGGACGGAGACTTCTGATGTTTCAGGGTCGGATCTGGGTACCATTCGTGGGCGGTACGCGTGTTACTTTGATGGAGGAGGCACACAGATCGAAATTCTCGATCTATCCCGGTGCTACTAAAATGTATTTGGATTTGAGAAAGGAGTATTGGTGGCCTTGCATGAAGAGAGACGTCGCCTGGTTCGTTGAGAGGTGTTTGACCTGCCGTAGGGTTAAGGCCGAGCACCAGAGACCGCACGGTAAATTGCAACCCTTAGAGATTCCTGAGTGGAAGTGGGAACAGATCACGATGGATTTCATCACCAAATTGCCGAGAACTGCCAGGGGAGTCGATGCGATTTGGGTGATTGTGGATAGGCTAACAAAGAGTGCACACTTCCTTGCCATTAGCGAAAGTTCATCAGCAGAGAAGTTGGCAGAGTTATACGTGAGAGAGATAGTATCTCGGCATGGAGTGCCGACCTCGATTGTTTTGGACCGCGATGTACGTTTCACCTCCAGGTTCTGGAAGAAATTCCATGAGGAGTTGGGTACTAAACTGCATTTTAGTACCGCATACCATCCCCAGACCGACGGTCAGAGCGAGCGGACGATTCAGACATTGGAAGACATGCTTAGAGCGTGTGTGTTAGACTTCGGGGGTAGCTGGGATGCGCATCTGCCGTTGGCTGAGTTTTCCTACAACAACAGCCATCATTCGAGCATTGGTATGCCACCTTTTGAGTTGTTGTATGGTAGGAGGTGTCGGACTCCCATTTGCTGGGGAGAAGTGGGACAGAGAGTGATGGGCAGTACAGAGATCGTACTTCAGACGACCGAACAGATTCAACGGGTGAGGCAGAGGTTATTGACAGCCCAGAGCCGACAGAAGAGTTATGCGGACAGACGCCAGTCCGAGCTCGAATTCCAGGTCGGCGACTTCGTTCTCCTAAAGGTTTCTCCTTGGAAAGGAGTGATTCGGTTCAGAAAGAGGGGCAAATTGGGGCCCCGGTTCATAGGTCCATTCCGGGTAATTGCAAGGGTAGGTCGGGTAGCTTATCGGTTGGAGTTGCCAGCGGAGCTGAGTCAGATTCACAATACCTTTCACGTATCACAGTTGAGGAAGTGTATAGCCGATGAAGCGGCAGTGGTTCCGTTAGGGGATATTCAGGTGGATGCGAGCCTGAATTACGCTGAGAGACCAGTAGCTATCAGGGATCGGAAGATCAAGGTTCTACGGAACAAGGAGATACCCCTGGTGTTGGTTCAGTGGCAACATCGGAAGGGATCGGAGATGACTTGGGAGCCGGAAAGTGAAATGCGGGAGCAACATCCGGAGTTATTCGCAGGATGAGACTTCGAGGGCGAAGTCTAGTTCTAGTGGGGGAGAGTTGTAACAGCCCGGAATTTCAGGTAGTTCTTTAAATTATTTTTGGGGCATATTTAGGAGGGGACTCGGCGAGTTGGTGCCTGACTCGCCGAGTAGGACCACGGTTTTGGTCACAGATTCGCGAATGGACTCGACGAGTCCATTAGGGACTCGGCGAGTCGACGCTGTTCAGCTGAAACCCTAGCCGTTTTGATTCTGAATCGTATATAATGTCTTTAGGGCCGTCATGTCTCGTCTTTTGGCCGATTGAAGATAGCTTAGGAGTCTGTGGGTATCTGGAGCAAGGGTGAGGGCTAGTGGAAGCTTGAAGAGGTTGTTAGATGAGGAGAGGCAAGGTGGTGATCAAAGGAGGTTCAAGGGGTCGAGTTCTGAAGGTTGGGGACACAGGGAACGCGTATTCCAGGTAATCTTCGGATCATATCTGTAGCTTTTACGTTGTATGCGAATCTAGGGTTTAGGAAATCCATTTAAGGATTTGATAGATTATAGTGTTGTTTCAAGTGTTTAAACCCCTGTAATAGTATATGTGAAGGTCCAGGAAGCCCCATATCTATATATTATGGAATCATGCGCAGTACAGGAGGCAGTTGATTGATTGCATGGCGAGGACTCGCCGAGTCCAATGATCAGACTCGGCGAGTAGCTTGAAGATTCACTAGGACTCGCCGAGTTGTTCTTCAGACTCGGCGAGTAGCTTGAAGACCTACTGGAACTCGTCGAGTCGTTCTTTAGACTCGGCGAGTGGAGTCGGGGTGTCTAGACTCGCCGAGTTGCCTTTGCACTCGACGAGTCCGGTCAAGTTGACCGTTGACCTGTATGTAATTTAGTAGGGTCAGTTGTCTTGTTTGATAAGATTATTAATAAAGGTATGTGGTATTATAGGGAGCCTGCATATTAGCGGATCGAGTGCGAGTAGCTCGAAGGGTTTATAGCTTGCATACTACGAGGTGAGTCTTCTCACTATACTTCACCCGTAAGGGTTTGACTGTGTGACCGGAAGGTTGTATGTGTTATATTTATGCTATGTCTAGAGAGGTAGATGCTTTGTATGTGATGTATGCTTATATGTGATGTATGCTTATACGGGCCGGAAGGCGTGACTTATGTGATAGAAAGAACGGTATGATGTATGACTTATGTGTTATGTGTGATATGCTATATGTGTTATGTTTATACTGTTATGGGCCGGAAGGCAAAATACTATGGGCCGGAAGGCAATGTAATACGGGCCGGAAGGCGATATGTTATGGGCCGGAAGGCGATTATGTTACGGGCCGGAAGGCAATGTTATGTGGACCGAAAGGTCCGGGCCGGAAGGCGTATGTGGGTAAGTCGTATACTGGGGAACTCACTAAGCATTTATGCTTACTAGTTGTGTTTATGTTTTTCAGGTACTAGCGCTGACCGTGGGAAGGCGCCGGCGTGACACGTACACACTGCCATTGTTGAAGATCTTGAGGATTTATTATTTATACTTTTGCAGTAACTTGGAATAAACTCTTTTGTCGAATAATGATGTTTTATTTTAAATGAAAATTTTATTTGAAAATTTGAGCTGTTACAGCTTTAATCCATTTTATTAAACAAGTATAACATAAAGGACCATAGGTGGTTAATCCTATAATACCTTAGTTTATACATCAGGGTTATATATAATTAATACCCGATAGGTAGTTGGATGTGTGTCTTCCGCTTCATTCCCCGTTCCTTATTTGTTTGTGGGCTTAGGGTAGATCCACACAATTAAGTATCTATTCAATATTAGATTGTATATAGCCAGTATAAACTAAGTGATTATGGAAGGAACCACTATGGTTACTATTTTATTATTAGAAATAAGGGTTTTCTTAAAAAATCTTTTCATTAAATATAAATGAACTATTACAATTAACTCCATGAGTAACAAGTGAATACGCCAGCGTTATATACAACGATGATCTAACAAACAATGGGATGTATGCTTTCCGACTTAGTTCATGTTTCTTGTTTGGTTACGGGCTTAGGGCAGATACACACAATCGATTGTTTTTTTACTCTGAGTTTTCTATAACTTGTATCCGTTTAGTACTCATAGAATGATTGCAGAGTCATTTTTACGTATCTTTCATCAAAGCAGGAAATATAGGATTTTTTGGAGGAACATGCAAACTTTTCTAAACAGAACTTACAACTTACTACATCTTACTAAGCTTTCTACAACATACTTACATCAATAAAATCTTATGAACTCACCAGCTTAATTGCTAATCAACTCTTTCAAAATAACTTGTATTCTCAGGAGACTAGTAGACATATACTCGCGCTGGGAATTCAGAAGATGGAGCATAATAGCTTCAAGTCTTGTTTTGTATTTACATATGTATTGTATGTTTCGTGAACACACACATTGTAAACACTTTCTTTCTAATGTAATGGTTGTTTATTATTTTAATTACTATGATGCATGTCTTGTGATACTAAACATGACGTCCTCCACCCCAGAATGTTTCTGCCGTTCCGGTTTTGGGGTGTGACAGATTGGTATCAGAGCATTGTTTATAGTGAACTAAGTATATCAAACGATAAAATATATACAACTATAAATACAATGGGCCTTAATTGCTCTGGATAATAATATATTTTAAGAATCTAACAATATGTTATAAAAATATACCTATTTGCTTATACATGTATACATACTAGAATAAGTATCACAAGAAGAACAACAGATTTATTTAAAGGTTGAATATTGTGGTCAAACCTAGGCAGTTATGTAGTTGTATCTGGGATCAATATAGCCTGATCAACTATATTCATTTGAGATGCAACCGACATGTGCTTGGGAGTGATGTGGTGTTGCAACGGTGTTAAAACTTACCTAACTCTATACAAGAGATTTCTAGATCAGAACATGAAAGTTAGAATACTATAGGAGTATTCTATGACACTATAACACGATAACAAGTTTGAAACATACTAAGTACATTACATTAAAATACTATAGGAGTATTTTAGGCACTATATAAATAACTTATGTGATAACTTAAAAGACCCTTATAGATAGGTCTACAATCTTGCAATGTATACTCCCAAGGTTTTATATAATTGAGATTTTATAGACTTAGAATTTGTGATCTACGCTTCATTACCTATTCCTTGTTTGGTTGCGGTTTTGGAGTAGGATCACTTATTCGAAGGTCTATTTAATCTTGAATTATATACGACTTGTATACATTGTATAATCATAGAAGGATTCTGTAAGGATCACCCCATAAAGTTACCCTAAATCTCATAGATTCTTTAGACACTTCCATTCTCGTACGACAAACCCAGATAGATGTAACCACTTCCTCATAGCGGTGAACATAAGAGTCAAGGAGGAATAAGAGAAAGTTCAAGAGAAGTTTTCAAAGAAGGATCAACTGAATCAATTGTTTGGTTGTGGGCTTAGGGCAGATACACACAATCAATTGTTTGTTTACTCTGAGTTTTATATAACTGGAATCCATTTAGTACTCATAGAAAGGATTGTAGAGTCATTTTTACTTATCTTTTATTAAAGTAGGAAATATAGGATTTTATGGAGCAACAGGCAAACTTTTCTAAACAGAACTTACAACTTACTACATCTTACTAAGCTTTCTACAACATACGTACATCACTAAAATATTATGAACTCATCAGGTTAATTGCTGATCAACTCTTTCAAAATACCTTGTATTCTCAGGAGAATAGTAGACAGGTACTCGCGCTGGGAATTCAGAAGATGGAGCATAATAGCTTCAAGTCTTGTTTTGTATTTACATATGTATTCTATGTTTTGTGAACACACACACACACACTGTAAACACTTTCTTTCTAATGAAAAATGGTTGTTTATTATTTTGATTACTATGATGCATGTCTTGTGATACTAAACATGACGTCCTCCACCCCATAACGTTTCCGTCGTTCCGGTTTTGGGGTTTGACAGTGAAAAGAATTTGGAATTCTTACACTTGCAATAAGGATTTGGAATTTTGAAATGAGCATAAGTGAAATGTTTTTTAATTGATCTATTTTACAAATTAAGGACCATAGATATACATAGTGTGCATGCTTCGTGCATGGCATAACTATCGTTTAGACAAACATAGTGTGCATGCTTGGAGCATGGCATAACTATTGTTTTAATTCAAGTATTAAGTTGATTATTCGAAACATTATACAATGAATAATAAGTAATCAATATAACTCAAAAATTTTTGGGCCATATAGGATTAGTATTATTCTTGTGTTTCACTTTGCATGTTTTGACTTCCAGAATAACTAGGTTATTCAAACCATCCACAAGCGATCATACTTTGGAAGTAGGTATTGAGGCAAGACTGTCATGAATGGGTCTGTAGTTTGTCTAGGACAAAGTGGCTACATTGTTAATGAGTGCTCTTGGAATAAGATTCGAGTATTGGATTCAACCCACGCTCATTTGAATCACTTCATGGATTTTATCACGAGTGATCATGTGATGATAATATCTTATATTCTTCAAACGGAGACGTGTGAGTTGTAGCTGCGAGTCGGTTGCACATTGACATATGTAAATGCACCAGTAACTTGGATGTTATAAAACATATCGTTGTGTGTAATTTGATGAGTAAGTACAAGAGAGCATTTGGGTCGTACTTTATCTGTTCCTTTTACCCCATGTGGATAAAAGTGATATATGTGAGCCCCTCGATGATTTAGTGATGAGATTAGGCCTGGACTGATTTGATTTGTTCAATTAGTCGGTCGTCATAAATCGGAAATCGGGAAACAAAAGATGGACAAAGAGAAAGATTATAATCCATGTCTCAGTCCATATGATATCTAGAATGGAGGAATATATGATCCCTTATCTAATGGGCACGTCATAGACTCGGTTAGAGTTCGACAACGGTTTTTAAGAGCTATGATTGCTATTCGGGTTGGAGTCGTGCTTGCAATAATAGTTATTAGACTTATCCAATTGGGAGACTGTTGGATTAGGTGCCTAAGCCCATAACTATCATTAGTATGTACTTGACCCAAGAGTAGCATGGTCCATTTAGGTTGCATGGCATCCGAACAATTTGGATAGACTTTTGTGAGAAGAGGATATTTATGATTTATTAATATATTATAAGTTCTAATATATTAATATGAAATCATATTATTTAATTAGTATTGATCAAGAATTCGTTTGGAATTAATTCTTGTGATTTAAAGTGACTGATTAAATAAATGGGGATTGATTTGGTAAATCATTCATTCTTATAAAGTGGGCTTATGATCCATAGTTCTTCATGTTGGGCTAAACCCATGTGGTAACCCATGGATACTCCATGGAGGTTAAAAACCATGGATCATGAGGAATTTGGAAAGTCATGAGTTACATGGTGTAACCCTAATGTGCACACTATATAAACAAACCTCATACTAGCAAACTCGGCACTTAAGATACACAAGTGAGGGCTAGCCGATTTTGGTGCAATATAATCTTCTCTCAAATTATTCCAATTGTTGGTGGTGTTGTCTGATTCCATTTGAGGTGCAACACTTGGGACACTAAGTTCTTAAAGGTCCAAGGCTTCCAATTACAAGAAAAGGTATGTCATCTAACTTGTTTTATTACCCAAGTATCAAAGTTTTGTATGCTAGTTAGGGTAATACCTTGTAAAGTTCAAGTTTGCATTTATAAGAGAGAAAACATAGATCCAATGTATTTAGGGTTTCATGTACACCTTAGGAGTGTTATAATGCTCAAAACCCAACAAAACTCACTTGACAGTCGAGCAGACACACACCACAACTCACAAAAAAGTTAAGGTTCGAACTACAAACCACCTAATCATCAATTAGAGATAAATCCTTAGTCTACAACCTAAAACCCTTAAGTTGAACAAAATTCAACATGGTCAAAAGTCAATAGTGAATGGTCAACCACTAAGTTGTGGCCAACTACTAACCGCGTCGTGGTAGCCTCAGAACATAAACACTCGCAGAGAAACCCGTCACTGCGTCATGGTGAGCATCCACGCCTTGGGAACTGTCACACCCCAAAACCGGAATGGCGGAAACGTTCGAGGGTGGAGGATGTCATGTTTACTATCACAAGACATGCATCATAGCAATCAAAGTAATGAACAACCATTTCATTAGAAAGAAAGTGTTTACAATGTTTGTGTTCACAAAACATAGAATACATAAGCAAATAACAAAACAAGACTTGAAACTATTATGCTCCATCTTCTGAATTCCCAACACGAGTACCTGTCTACTAGTCTCCTGAGAATACAAGTTATTTTGAAAGAGTTGATCAACAATTAAGTTGGTGAGTTCATAATACTTTAGTGATGTAAATATGTTGTAGAAATTTGTAGTAAGTTTGTAAGTTTTGATTAGAAAATTTCGTCTGTTCCTCCAGAAAATCCTATATTTCCTGCTTTGATGAAAGATAAGTAAAAATGACTCTGCAATCATTCTATGAGTACTAAACGAATACAAGTTATATAAAACTCAGAGTAAACAAACAATCGATTGTGTGTATCTGCCCTAAGCTCATAACCAAACAAGAAACATGAACTAAGGCGGAAAGCACACATCCCATTGTTTTTTAGATCATTGTTGTATATAACCCTGGCATATTCACTTGTTACTCATGGAGTTAATTGTAATAGTTCATTTATATTTAATGAAAAGATTCTTTAAGAAAACCCTTATTTCTTATAATAAAATATTAACCATAGTGGTTCCTTCCATAATCACTTAGTTTATACTGACTATATATAATCTAATATTGAATAGATACTTAATTGTGTGAATCTGCCCTAAGTCCACAACCAAATAAGGAACATGATTATGAAGATCTAGACAAAATGGACGATTTCTTGGATGAATCATGAGGATGAAGCTAGTTAAGAAGATGTATCAATAAATCAAAGTAAGAACACTTACGTTTTTGATGATCTAGGATGAATAACTCGATGACACTTGAGAGAGAAATGGAAGTTCTTGAGGTTGAAGTGAAATAATGAAGAAAGTTGAAGGATATGAGACTATAAGGGGGAGTTTACGGCCACTTTGAGTTTACGGACGTAAACTGTTGGTGTCTTATCCATAAACTCCTCTTGAATGAGTTTATGGCTTGATCTTTGTACAATATCTCTAGCAGGTACTTCCTAACACTCATTCCTAGAATGTACTAGGTTTAAAACACTCATACAGACTCTAAACAGTGCTAAATGATAGCAGGAGCGAGTCTGACTTAAGGTTGATTGGCTTGAATTTACAAGGCAAAAAATTTCAGGTTGTCACATCATCCCCCCGTTAGATGGAATTTCGTCCCGAAATTAGCTTTCTTAGCAGTACAACTGGGGTTGCACTCCTTTGATTGGCAGAATACCTACGCATAGACCTGGCGACTTTGCCCTAGTGTTCATGACAGGATTACAACAATAAACTTAATACACTCAAACCATACTTGTATTATTATCGTGTTTATGAAAGGTAGTATACACTCACTTGATCAGAAGATGATCGGACAGCACTACGACTTGCAGAAGTAGTATTCTTCGGTGAAACTGGGATCACTTCACACACCTAGTTTCTCGCGGGCAGAGCTTCGACTCGGAAACTCTTTTGTTCTCGGGATCTTCGGGCTTCGGGACTTGCTTCGGGTCTCGGGGTTGATACCGGGGCTTCGGGGGGTTAAAATAGGGCTTAGAGGGTGTACCGGGAGTGGGAGAGAAGGGATGGAGCAACCATAGTCGGCTGGCCCTTCAAATCTATTTATAGGGCAAATTTGGCCCTTGCCACGTCGTGGCAACCTTTTTCCACATCGTGGGTTTGGTCGTCACTGCATGCGTCATCCCAAGTTGCATCTGGGGGCCTCCCGGAGGTGTCAGGACACTTGCCACGTCGTGGCACTGCTTGCCACGTCGTGGTCTCTGACAATTTTGGGGTTTCGCGCCCCGAACTTCAGAAATTCATAACTTTCGCATACGAACTCCGTTTTCGATGTTCTTTATATCGCCATGAAGGTGAGATTATGCTCTACAACTCTTGTTTAGACTCCATTGGCTAATTTTGACTTTATTTTTAATATATTATAAGTATATTACTTATATATTATCTATAGTAGGCCGGGACAGGAAAACTCCGTTCGAAATTCATAACTCCTTCATCTGAACCCCGTTTTCGTCTGTCTTTTTATCGTTGGACTACTATCTAATAAATCTTCAAATCTTGTTTAGATCACTAAGGATAGATATCTATCTACCTTAAGTTCACTATTTACGTCGCGCTGGGTCGCGCTGGGTCGTGCCGGTTCTGTCGCGAAACTTCGACAGTTTATAACTTCTTCGTTATAACTCGGATTTTGGCGTTCTTTATATGCACGGAAACCTTGTGACATATACTAAAACTTGGTTAAGATTAATCCTTCTAAATAATATTCCATAAAAAAGTCATTTTTGATGCTTATTGTCTCTAAATTGACTAGCCCTAATCTACGGGTGTTACAATTATCTCCCCCTTAGGATGATTACGTCCCAGAATCATCAACGAAATAGGACTTGCATAATGATTCCACATGTTATTTCTTCATCCTAGGTAATTACCATAACTTCTATGTTTCCTCGAAAGAGTATTTAACTCTATGAATTTCTTGACCGCAGAAGATGCCCAATCTTGCATCTGCTTATCGTACTATGCTGTACTTTCAATCATAACTTCCAAGTTACAAAATAAGTCCTTATTGTGGACTCCTTCTTCTTCGCAAGATAAATACTTTCATTTATCTATTGTAACAAACCGATGGGTTGTGTCCCGATGACCTCTCATCGCTTAACATTCTAAGTTTAAGTCTAGAAATCCTACAAATTCCTAGTTCGCTTAAACTAATGCTCTGATACCAACTGTGACATCCCCAATTTCACGGCCAGAAAAGACCGATTCTTGCCACGTCGTGGCAACCTTTTTCCACGTCGTGGGTTTGGTCGTCACTGCATGCGTCATCCCAAGTTGCATCTGGGGGCCTCCCGGAGGTGTCAGGACACTTGCCACGTCGTGGCACTGCTTGCCACGTCGTGGTCTTTAACAATTTTGGGGTTTCGCGCCCCGAACTTCAGAAATTCATAACTTTCGCATACGAACTCCGTTTTCGACGTTCTTTATATCGCCGCGAAGGTGAGATTATGCTCTACAACTCTCGTTTAGACTCCATTGGCTAATTTTGACTTTATTTTTAATATATTATAAGCATATTACTTATATATTATCTATAGTAGGCCGGGACAGGAAAACTCCGTTCGAAATTCATAACTCCTTCATCTGAACCCCGTTTTCATCTGTCTTTTTATCGTTGGACTACTATCTAATAAATCTTCAAATCTTGTTTAGATCACTAAGGATAGATATCTATCTACCTTAAGTTCACTATTTACGTCGCGTTGGGTCGCGCCGGTTCTGTCGCGAAACTTCGACAGTTTATAACTTCTTCGTTATAACTCGGATTTTGGCGTTCTTTATATGCACGGAAACCTTGTGACATATACTACAACTTGGTTAAGATTAATCCTTCTAAATAATATTCCATCAAAAAGTCATTTTTGATGCTTATTGTCTCTAAATTGACTAGCCCTAATCTACGGGTGTTATAGAGAGAAAAGTGGAGTTGGATCCTTGGTGAAATGAGAGCAAATGAGAGAAGTGAGGAGAGAGGATGGATGTTCCATCTCTTAGAACGTGGGAAATGGCTGGAAATAATGAGAAAAGACTTATGAAGTGACTAGGGATGGGCTGATGGTGAATAGTGACATGGAGTGGGTATGGGAGTGGTTGCTTGTGTCATAAGGTAAAGCAAAGTCAACACTCCACCTTAATTATTCATCCACTATATTTTATTATTTAAATATGGTTTTTCATGAAAATATGGTTTAATTATGAATATTTAGGGTTTATTATGTTAAAATACGAGTTTGGGTGAAAATCCTGTGTTAAAATCTCGAGAAACGAGCTTAAAATGCTAAAAATATCAAAAATGGGTGAAAAGTGTCGCATTTCTGAAGTCTGGCCGAGGTCTCGGCCTCTGATGCTTGGAACCGAGAGGAGAACAGAAAGCCGAGAGAGGGAAGGGAACCGAGAGTAGAGAAAGAAGGACCGAGAGAGGAAGCAGGGACCGAGAGAGGAAGCAGAAGACCGATAGGAGAAGAGAGGAGAGACCGAGAGTGCGAAGAAGAAGGAACCGAGAGGAGAGACTCGGTCTCGCGAGTTTCGGCCCGAGAGGCTTCTCTTCTCAGTTTCGGCCCGAGAGGCTTCTCTTCCCAGGTTCGGTCCGAGAGGTTTCTATTCTCAGATTCGACTACTGAGCCTCGGTTGCTTAGGGTTTCGGTCCTAAGAGGGGTTTCGGTCCCAAGAGGGGTTTCGGTCCTTAAGAGGACTTTCGGCCCTAAGAGGGGTTTCGGGCCCTTAAGCCTATTTTACTCGATTTTACCCCGATTCAAGCCGTTTTTGACCCGGTTAAGGGTCGGAATGACCCGAATGACTCCAAAAAGTTGCGGAAACTTTTGAGAGAGATTTGGGAGAGATTTCACATTCTTGGAGAGATTTCTCATACAAAGAGAGATTTGGGAGAGATTTCACATTCTTGGAGAGATTTCTCATACACAGAGAGATTTGGGAGAGATTTCACATTCTTGGAGAGATTTATCATACAAAGAGAGATTTGGGAGAGATTTCACATTCTTGGAGAGATTTCTCATACAAAGAGATATTTGGGAGAGATTTCACATTCTTAGAGAGATTTGACATACGTGGAGAGATTTCTCATACAAAGAGAGTTTTGGGAGAGATTTCACATACTTAGAGAGATTTGGGAGAGATTTGACATTCTTGGAGAGATTTCTCATACAAAGAGAGTTTCGGGAGAGATTTCACATACTTAGAGAGATTTGGGAGAGATTTGACATAGGTGGAGAGATTTCTCATACAAAGAGAGTTTTGGGAGAGATTTCACATACTTAGATGCATTTGGGAGAGATTCTAAATAGAAAGAGAGATAGAGTGAATACGATTGAGAGAGGTTTCGTATGTGGCATTTGTGAGTGTCCGGCTTCGTCATGCAAGGTCTGTAAACCCTGTTAAGCCTTGTTTAAGGATCTTACACACTCCCGATGAGTATGCAACAATGTTTTATCGGTTTGGCTCGCCACATACTACAGTTTTTGGTTAAGGAGATCTAGATGTTCGCACTTTTTGATTTATGATCTCTCATTAGAATAGCGAGTTGTTTAGTATTTACCTAACATAAACTCTAGTACCCATGGGAAAAATGAGTCGAACGGTTTGATTTGTTGACTTCGGTTGACTTTGACTTGACTAGAAATTGACGGTTGTCACATCATCCCCCCGTTAGAGGGAATTTCGTCCCGAAATTTGAATTTAGGCAAGGAGTAGGCATGAATAATTAAACCATGAGGTGGGGATACTTCCTAATCGACCGCTTCTCACGCTCCCAAGTGACTCGAGGTCCTTGTTTAGTATTCCAGTGAACTTTCACTAATGGGAAGCGGCGTTATTTCATCCACTTGACCTCGGTTCATGGTCACTACGGTTCTTCCAAGAAGATGAGGCTCTTGTGGAACTCGATCTCGTCGAGGGGAATTGCAAGAGTCTCGTCAGATAGCTACTTTTATGATTTTGGGACGTATCGGGTAAAGTGTACTTTATCAAGCTCGTGGGAGTAGATTGAAGTAGCGAGTTACAGGGTTGATTTTGATAAGAATCTCAAAAGGCATAAATATCTGGGGTATTGGCTTTCCATGCTTTCCGAAGCGTACTAAGCCTTCCCAGAGTGAGGCTTCCAGAGGAATTTGGTTTCTTAATCTGGAGTTCTAAAGGTTTCTCCCTCTTGCTTCTCTTCTCGGTCAAGGGTTGCTCCCTTCAGGGTCAAAGTTGGGAGGGAGTTCCGTATTTTACGAGAAGTTCCAAAGGAACTAAGACGGTAGGTCAGCGAGACCCAAAATTTTGGCGTATTCCTGCTAACGTCTTTGGTGCTGACTGTTTCTTAATGGTTTTGAACAATTGAAAGGGTACTTATGAGTTTCCACCTTGATAATGATGTGTCTTAGGAATTGGACTCCTCAATTCCAAAACTCGTATCTCGAGAACTTCGGGTAATGCTTCTCTGATCGTATTGCTTCCGTGGTTTGTTATAGTTGCTCTCATTGATTTCCTTCTTACGACGAGGGTAGATAGGCAAGTCATTTATAATGACAATAACGAACTGATCCTATTAAGAATGGCATATCCTATTTATTACGTTCATGAATTCTACGAGTGGGTTGGTCCTATCCGAGGGGTATCACTATGAACTTTCAGCGTCCGCATCGAAATTGGAGGATTGTCCTTGGACATCCTTCTTCAATACTCGTTACTGGTGATATTCAGATCTCAGGTCCAATTCCTGAAGGGTACCTCATTCCTTGCGGTTGATCGGCCTATTTGTCTATGCGAGGTAGATAGTAAAGGTTTCTACTGGAGATATTGTCGGGGCCATTGTGGTCAATGGAACTACGATTAATTTGCCTTTCTATTTGAAGAGTAAGACCGGAGCTCTCCAGGGTGAGAAGCTTGGTTCTTCAATTTCATTGTTGGGTAGTTCGATAGGTTTGACCTGAAAGTTCTTGTAGCTCGGTAGGAAGCATGTGGGTTTGGTTTACGCGACTAGGCCTTTTCGGATGGTAGGACATTCACTCGTCCTGCTGAGCAACCTTGGCCCGAAGTTCATGGCAGGACTCACACCTGGTTGTATCCGTCCCAAGCTTCCGTGCTTGAACCTTGTCTGTTGTATGCATGACATTCCCGAAAGGTCTCCTATAAATACTTGTGATAAGGTTTCGGGAAGTATAACACTCCTCTGGTGCACGTTTTGGAATTTCACAGCGAGAGATGAACCGGAGGTCCATGCTGGATGTTTATGAGAGACGAAGGTTTCGATATTCGGGGGTTTAGACGAAGGGTCCTTTTGTAGTCGTTAAATCGGGAAGATGAGGGCTATATCAATCAAAATTGGATGATGACAACAATATCTTTTAGATAACATGAGTTAAGCTGTATTCGTAAGAAGAGATCACTCGAGTGATAGAGTATCTTGTGTTTCTTTTCTGTGTGTTCCGTTTTGTTTGATGTTATGATTACTGTAGATGATTCATAACACAGTGTCTAGCACTGGTAGTGGGTGTGTTTCAATAGTCAGTAATGACACTTGATATCTTGATCCCTGACAGGTCTCCCTACGATCGAGCGGTATATGAATGTCGTATATAAGTTGATGTTGGTGAAATCGTCGAGTGGGTGGCCCCACTCAATTCCTACTACTAGACATGGAATAGGAGTTAGGATGGAATTATTTGTTTCAAGACTTCAGTATTTTGATTATAATTAACCCCGATGTATGTACGAAGTCATCACATCTTACAGGTAATGATCCTAAGGTCATATATGAATGTGTTTGGTTTGATTTGTATGAGAGAGAGTATTTTAACTACTTTTCTAGAAAGACGGTTATTTTAGTAAGTGTACCAAATTCATTAAAAACATATAGTGCTTAAATGTTCCTGTTGGTGAGTTATTATAATTACTTTTTAAGTGTTTTCCCTAAGTTTTAATCTTATATAAATATAAATTAACTTTTAAGTAATTACTATTTCGAAAACGTACCACTGCTCGCTGACGACTCTCGGGTTGATTTTCCGGCGGTGATCATTAGAATTCATCCATCCGCTCCTGAGTTCTTTGTTATCGGGAAGTCCCTCTGATAGTGTCAAGTATCACCACAGCCATAACAGGATCGGTTTTCTTCAGCTCCGGGGACTTAGGAGATCGGTTGGGCCGGTGCCCTGCAGAAACGGACTGTGTGTCCCTTTTTGTGGCAGTTCAGACACTGCATTACCCGAAATACTCCGGTGTGGTGATAGTTTCACTTTCCACACTTCGAGAGAGTTCCAACATACCTACTGGCAGGTGCTGGAGCAACAGGCATTGTAGCGGCGTACATAGTACTCGCTTGTTGCTCTTGCGGGGGTTCCTGTGTTGTTCGATTCTTCTTCCTCTTGTTCCCCGACTTCTGATTATAGTCCTTTCCCTTTGATGGTTCAGGAACGAGGACTTCTACACCATGTCGGACTCCATGTTCAATGAGTTGTTGGGCTAGGCGTTTGGCACTATTAAAAGTGGTTGGGTTAGAAGACAACACATCTCCTTGGATCGGGGCAGTTAGACCCCATATGTATCTTTCTATCTTCTTGCTCTTCGGGGTAACCATCCTGGGCATAGTGTTTCCAGGTCACTAAACCTATCAGTGTAGGCCACTATTGTTGGATTAGTGTCTAAGTCCATAACTATTTTGGTATGTACTTGACCCGATGGTGCATGGTCCTTTTGGGTTGCCTTCACCAAAGCAACTTGATTGGAGAAATGAATAAAGAGAGAGAGGATAATATGATTTATTAATATGTTATAAGAATAATATATTAAAGGAGAAATCATATTTGTTTAATTAATATTGGTCAATAATTAATTAAGAATTAGTTTTGTGATAAAATGTAATTAATTAAACTAGAGGGGCTGATTTGTAATTATGTGATAGTTACAAAATAAGGTAAAAATTATCTTATATATATGGTGAACGAATTTGAGGTGTAAATCCCTTAGAATTCGAGTATGATAAGGATTCAAGGATTATCTTATTGGTTGCTTAATGGATAATCAACTAGATAAGGATAATGACTGAAACCCTATCTCTACACCTATATAAACACCCCTAGGGCCATGAATTCGTGTATCCCTTCCCAAGAGGTCCTAGATACGAATTCTAACCTCTCACCTCTCTCCTTATACCTTCTCCACTTGCTTATGGTGTTTGTGAGCCATTAGAGGAGTGACACTTGTGACTCTAAGCCTTCCAAAGTCAATACAAGGAGATTTGGGATTGTTATTGCTACATAACAATCAAGGTAACACTATAAACTTATTTTCATGTTAATATGATTATATGTATACTAGAATTAGGGTTTATAGTCTTGGATTCAAAGCATGTACAATAGAGAAACCTAGATCCAAGCATTAGGGTTTGTATGAGCACATAGGATGTCTTATGACCAAAACCCAACAACTATGTCTGAGCCGACCATCCTGAGCTCCCATAGTTCTTGTTCTAGCTTTTAAACTTTGCCCAACGGGCATTATTCTTTCAGCATTAACTCTTTTAGGTTTTCCCAACGTATTGAGTTAGCCACTGATAGGTTTAGTGACTTAACATGGTTGTTCCACCATGTCAGGGCTCTTTCGGAGAAGGTGCAGGCAACAAACTTCACTTTGCTCCCTTCTGGGCACGAACAGATTTCGAAGAACGAATCTGTTTTCTCGAAGCATCCTATCAGAGCGATGACCCCACCATTTCCATTAAAGGAAATGGGTTTGCAGTTCATGAAGTACTTGTACGAACACTCCCTTGGGTGTCCATGAGAATCTCCGGGTTTGGCTAAGTGGGTACCGCTACCAGATCCGAAGGTACCACTTTCGCCGAAATAAGCCAAAGTAGTTGCCACTGCGGAGGATATCGCTGCTTGGAGAGCAGTAGGATCGAATTGCGGAGGAGGTAGTGGCGGTTGAGTTGGAGTTATCGAAGTAGTGCGTCTGTTTGATCTGCGAGGAGGCATCTTTGCTAAAAGAATACAAAGATGAGATGGGATAAGTCGATAGCAGTGGATAAAAGCCGAAAGCTGAAAGACAAGGTTATCCTATTTCTGGGGTATCTGGTCCTGACTTCCACAAGGTTCTGGAAACAATTCATAAAAGAGTCTATACCTAATAAACCTTATGAATTAGAAATAGTTATCCTTGAATGAATATATGTGACCTAAATAACTATTACCAGTTTCATGTAAAGAAATTAATCCTAAAATATAGGGTGAGCAGTGTTTCCACTAACTCATTAAGTTAAGCAAGATTATTATTTACTAGTGTGATGTATAAGACACTATGGTTACTTAGGTTGATTCTTCTTTGAAAACTTCTCATGAACTTGCACTTGTTCCTCCTTGACTCTTCTGTTAACTGCTATGAGGAAGTGGTTACATATATCTGGGTTTGTCGTGCGAGAGTGGATGTGACTAGAGAATCTATGAGATTTAAGGTAACTTTATGGGGTGATCCTTACAGAGTCCTTCTATAATTGTACAATGTATACAAGTTGTATATAATTCAAGATTAAACAGACCTTCGAATAAGTAACCCTACTCCAAAACCACAACCAAACAAGGAACGGGTAGTGAAGCGTAGATCACAAATTCTAAGTATATAAAATCTCAATTCTATAAAACCTTGGGAGTATACATTGCAAGATTATAGACCTATCCGTAAGGGTGTTTTAAGTTATCACGTAAGTTATTTATATAGTGCCTAAAATACTCCATTAGTATTTTAATGTAATGAACTTGGTTTAGAATTTTCTTGACTGGTGTTAGGTAAGCTTTAAGACCGTTGCAACACCACATCACTCCCAAACACATGTCGGTCACATCTCGAATGAATATAGTTGATCAGGCTATATTGATCCTAGCTATGATTACATAACTGTCGAGTTATGACTACAGTGTTCAACCTTTAACTTCTTCTGTTCTGTTCTTCTATGTATACATGTATAAGCAAGTAGGTATATTTTTATAACTCTTTGTTATATTCTTAAAATATATTATTCTCCACAACATATAAGCCCCATTGTATTTATAGTTGTATTCCTTTTATCGGTTGATATACTTAGTTCACTATAAACAATGCTCTAATACCAATCTGTCACACCCCAAAAGCGGAACGGCGGAAACGTTCGGGGGTGGAGGACGTCATGTTTAGTATCACAAGACATGCATCATAGTAATCAAAATAATGAAAAATCATTTCATTAGAAAGAAAGTGTTTACAATGTGTGTGCTCACAAAACGTAGAATACATAAGCAAATAACAAAACAAGACTTGAAACTATTATGCTCCATCTTCTGAATTCCTAGCACGAGTACCTGTCTACTAGTCTCCTGAGAATACTAGTTATTTTGAAAGAGTTGATAAGAAATTAAGCTGGTGAGTTCAAAAGATTTTAGTGATGTGAATATGTTGTAGAAAGTTGTAGTAAGTTTATAAGTTCTTATTAAAAAATTTCGCCTGTTCCTCTAGAAAATCCTATATTTCCTACTTTGATGAAAGATAAGTAAAAATGACTCTAAAATCCTATCTTTGAGTACTAAACGGATACAAGTTATATAAAACTTAGAGTAAACAAAAAATCGATTGTGTGTATCTGCCCTAAGCCCATAATCAAACAAAGACCAGGAACTAAGGCGGAAAGCACACATCCCATTATTTGTTAGATCATTGTTGTATATAACCCTGGCGTATTCACTTGTTACTCGTGGAGTTAATTGTAATAGTTCCTTTATATTTATTGAAAATATTCCTTAAGAAAAACCTTATTTCTTATAATAAAATAGTAACCACAGTGGTTCCTTCCGTAATCACTTAGTTTATACTGGCTATATATAATCTACTATCGAATAGATAGTTAATTGTGTGAATCTGCCCTAAGCCCACAACCAAATAAGGAACAGGAAATGAGGCGGAAAGCACACATCCAACTACCTATCGGGTATTAATTATATATAACCATGATGTATAAACTAAGGTATTATAGAGTTAACCACCAAAGGTCCTTTATGTTTATACTGGTTTAAATAAATGGATTAAACCCTTTAACGGTAAGTTTCTAGTTTTGTATACCAAAAGTTCTGATTTGAAAAGTATGTTTTGTACTAGAATACTATGCATTGAATTAGTGTCCTATGACTTGACCCATATCTGGTACCCCTTACGATGACTTAATGTATATGGAACATATATATCACTAAGATCGGATGGATAATAGGTTGGGTGAATCTGCTCTAGCCCACAACCAAACAAGGAACAGGAAATGAAGTGGAACGCACACATCCTATTACATGTCGGATCCTATTAATATATCCTTTGATATATACATTAAGGAATCATAAGGTTAGCATTATGGTCCCTTTCTACTGAATGTACTAGACCCGACTGTTATGTTTATCTTTTGTAAAATGTAATTTTTCCCTAGATTATAACTATCTTGACTCGAAAATAGTTTGCATTAACTTTCAAGTGGTACTGTCACAATATGAAAGTAATGGGAAAATGTAAGTACACAATTGTCTTTTAAATTGACATTCTGACGTACTGTTTACCTTAAAACATATATGTTTTATAAAGGTCATAATGTGATGGCTAGTACCCATACTATACGCTCTTCCAGTCAAGAGATTCTGGGAACCAAACGCGACTTCAGCAAACCAGTTACTAGGCTGTGTAATCCACATTAAAGTTATGTGATCATGTATACCCAATTTAACTATCACCTTTTGTTTAGAACAATGAGTTAGTGATTTATTGGTATAATTAGATCCTGTAGTCGTTTCATGCTATAGCAACTTAGTATGTTCGTTATGTTATAGTATCTTAGTATGTTACTTCTGTTATCGTGTATTGTATCTTCGTCCCTGTTTCCCTTTATTGTGTGTTCTCTTATGTTATCGTGTATTGTATCTAGTATGAATTGAACCTCTAAACTATAACCATTATAGTTTACTAGTGTTTTACTTGAAATGTTATTGAAAATACTCATTTTACTACTAAGTTATGCTTTTACTTTAAAAACGGAGTTTTGTTAAACTATAAAGTAACATAACTTTAAAAGAGTTTTTGAAATGTTTTGATAACTTATAAAGGACATAAGCAATATTTTGAAAGATGTTTATAACAAATATTTACACAATTATCATTGTGTTCAACTTGTATTCCCCCCCCCCTAAAAGCATTTAGAACAGTTAAAAGATTCATTATAGGGGTATGAACTCACCTGATGTGGGTGATTCAAACGAATATGCGTGTAAGTGTGCGAAGCTCCACGAATGAAGTCCCGAGACTTAACGAGTCCTAAATGACATATAATGTCATATATTAACTTAAATATAGCGTTTAGAGGCAACCAAATGCTAGGAAACACCTCACGCGACTAGGAAACACTTGGAATGAAGTGTTGAATCACATGTGATTGATCAAAGGAGAGTTCACGGCCACCCATGGAGTTTACGGCCGTAAACTCATGGTCAATCATGCCAAAGTGTGTGTTTTAACATCCTACAAAATCCATTAAGGGTTTAAGGTCTAAGGCTTGGTTATTAGAAGAGTTTAAGGTCCAAACATGCAACAACATGGAGTTTAAGGCCAAGAAGAGTCGTGGGCCGTAAACTCATGATATTATTGGGAAATGCATGTTTTAATGGTGTAAATCAAGGCTTCCTAATAGATATGAAGTATATTGAGAGGATACTTACGATTTGGAATCTTAAAAGGGTTGATTTTGGACCTAAACACGAGTGTTTGTTCTTGGTGTTCTTGGTGAAAGTTGAAGATGATGGGTTTTGGTCATAAGACATCCTATGTGCTCATACAAACCCTAATGCTTGGATCTAGGTTTCTCTATTGTACATGCTTTGAATCCAAGACTATAAACCCTAATTCTAGCATAAATATAATCATATTAACATGAGAATAAGTTTATAGTGTTACCTTGATTGTTATGTAGCAATAACAATCCCAAATCTCCTTGTATTGACTTTGGAATGCTTAGAGTCACAAGTGTCACTCCTCTAATGGCTTACAAACACCATAAGCAAGTGGAGAAGGTATAAGGAGAGAGGTGAGAGGTTAGAATTCGTATCTAGGACCTCTTGGGAAGGGATACACGAATTCATAGCCCTAGGGGTGTTTATATAGGTGTAGAGATAGGGTTTCAGTCATTATCCTTATCTAGTTGATTATCCATTAAGCAACCAATAAGATAATCCTTGAATCCTTATCATACTCGAATTCTAAGGGATTTACACCTCAAATTCGTTCACCATATATATAAGGTAATCCTTACCTTATTTTGTAACTATCACATAATTACAATTCAGCCCCTCTAGTTTAATTAATTACATTTGATCACAAAACTAATTCTTAATTAATTATTGACCAATATTAATTAAACAAATATGATTTCTCCTTTAATATATTATTCTTATAACATATTAATAAATCATATTATCCTCTCTCTCTTTATTCATTTCTCCAATCAAGTTGCTTTGGTGAAGGCAACCCAAAAGGACCATGCACCATCGGGTCAAGTACATACCAAAATAGTTATGGACTTAGACACTAATCCAACAGTCTCCCACTTGGATAAGTCTAACAACTATTCTGCGTATGACTTCAGATCCTGATCTGCAATCGTAGCTTTCCAAAGCCGCTGTCAACTCTGATCATATCAGATACGCGTGTCCTTAGATAAGGGATCATATATTCCTCCATTCTAGATATCGTATGAGATATGATTTCAAATCATTCTCTTTGTACTATATCTCGATTTCCGATTTATGAAGACAGACTAATTGAACAAATCAAATTAGCCCTAGCCCGACCGAGCATTTACGTTTGTCATCACTAAACCATCGAGGGGCCCAAAGATATCGCTTTTATCCTACTTTGGATAAAAGGAACGGATAAACTTTGATACAATGCTCGCTTGCACTCACTCACCGAATTACACACAACAATATGTTTTATAACACCAAGTTACTGGTGCGTTTACATATTATCAATGTGCAACCGATTCGCAAGATACAACTCACACATCTCGGTTTCAAGAATATAAGATGTTATCGTCTCACCAATCACTCGTAATACAATTCATGGAGTGATCCAAGTGAGCGTGGGTTTAATCCAATGCTCAAATCATATTCATAAGCACTCATGAACGTTGCAGCAAACATTTGCTTATGTCTAATACTCTTCTAGACAATCCACACACCAATTCACGACAGTCTTCATTCATATCTACTTCCAACATATGAACGACTGTGGCCCGTTTGAATAATTCGATTATTCTTAATAAACTCAATTATTCTGGAAGTCAAAACATGCAAGGTGAAACACAAGAATAATACTAATCCCATATGGCCTCAAACCTTTGAGTATAAACAAAACACGTTTTATTTATCACCATATCGATTACTCATTATTTGTCGTTTCGGGTAATCAACTTCGCATTTGAATTCCAACACTTGTCCCATGCTCCTAGCATGCACACAATGTTTACCTATGGTTCTTACTTTTGCGAAATAGACAAATTGAACACATTTCCAATCATTCTCATTTTACAACACCAAATCCATTTTCTTAAGTGTAAGAATGTCAAATTCTTGTTACTTATAGAATATACTAGATTCTAACACTTTATGCAACGATCCTTTTGTAATGTCACTGCACCAAAGTCTTAAAGACTATTGCCAATGATATTACAAATTCCTCTATCGGAGATTGTTACAAGACAATTCCTTAGATATGATGTCTCTCACTCAAAGTACATTCCTTTGAACATCCTTTCGCATAAAGTTTCTAATCTAGACATAGATTTTACTTCCCAACATGGACACACTTCCATATTTTCTATATGACAACTCATTCTTAATAGAATCTTATCTATTCGTAATGATGTCGATATCGTCCATCCAATATGGAAACACTTCCATAATTTCCAATACTATACTTCCAACTACTCGCAAGCAACCAATCCTCGTCGAACTTTGGATTGTCCTTTGATAGTTGTTTAATTATTTTAGTCAAAACCAATTCTAGTCCCTTTTCCCTCTAAATGCACTATTCATTTGGAAAATTTTAGAATGGTCAAACATTAAAGCATTCGCAATCGATCCTATACCCGAAGCGTATGGGACACGACGCATAATGTTTTATTTGCTATGTTCTCAAAACTCGAATTGCGAAGAGGAATGCCGTAATCACAATCGAAATTTTAAGAACACACTATGTACCTTTGACTAAATTTATTAACATTCCACAACCTAATCCTTTAGATTTGAAATGAAGCATAATATTCTCTCCCTTAATTATAGCAAAACAACCTTTCAACTCTTACAACTTTGCAAAGTATGACTCTTGTTTTCTATAATTAATATTGCCAACTATGCAATACGTGCCTTAATAATCATACAATCATAACATTTATGCTCCCACTATCATGATGATTATTATAAAACATAACACTTATGCTCCCACTAGCTTCGACATGTATTCATAAACATCTTAACTTTCAGAAAACAATACTTATTGAATTTCTTAAGTTCATGTTTCTAATACTTAGTGCTTTGATAATCTTTTATCAAGGCTTCTTGAACTTATACACTTTTGCCTTAGATAGTTCATATGTGTGTCTTAACAATTAAGACTAATTGCCAAACCTCACAATTCAAATTATGGAAAGGGATGCCGTAACCATGATCGAATTTGAGAATGCAATTTTACAATCACTATCTTTTAAAATCTTTCTTAGTGAAAGCATTTTCTCACAATCATTTTCATGAAGGAGGAAATCTTATGACACTTAGATTTAAACGGTGTATGTGTTCCTATCCATGCGAATTTGTTAAAACCAAAGTTTACGACAAATTCAAACTCATATGGATCGAACTTTCTTAATCTTGATTTCTTGCCTTATGGTAGCACAGCTGCCCACCACGTCTTCCAAGTAGTTAAGCATCTTACCTTTTTCCTATCAATGTACCTTTCATTGATCAAGGTCCTTGCGTTTTATGCATTCAAATGAGAACTCATAGGACTCACATGCATAATTAACTCGATTGGATTGGCACAGAAACAAAATAATGTCTTCATGATAGGTTGTAAACCTCAACTCGTGTGCTAGTGATGATCGATAAGGTTTATTTGATTTGTTCTTGAAACTTTTCGAGACCATTAAGGCTCCCACTGACTCCTTGACATATAAGATTCTTTTGTCAATAAACATTTCTTGACAAACAAATTTTCAAGAGTTAGTGTAGCTTGTATCAAAACACTTCATAAATTGGTCATAGTTGGTCTTTGTCTTATCCAAGACATCACAACTTTCCACATTTGATGAATGTTATAAACCTTTAATACTTTTACTCATTATCACAATCTTAACTTTAAGACTTGTTATTGGAACAAAGTATGATTGTCTTCTTGATTTGACCATTTCATCAATCTTTGATTCCTCTTCTTGGACATACAATTGTACCAAGACTCATTTAGAGGATCAATTGAGATATGGTTCTTAATCATTAAGACCTATCATAAAGCATAAAAGCCACTCTCCCTTCTTCTTAGAATGGAGAAACTCTTATCTTTCTGCCTATTTGATTCTTCTTATTCGTTTTGCTATTGATCTAAACTCTTTAATCAATTCAAAATTACACTTAATCTTGTAAGTATAATCATATTTACTAAACCTTCAGTAAATGATGACGAATATCTTTGTTACTCTTATGGTGAACTTGATCAACACACAACTTTGTGTACTCGATCTCCTAGTCCTTCACTTGACACTTTGTCAACGAATTAGTCTAATTATCAAATATGAAATTTCTCATTCATCATGCAACCAAGTTGCATGATTCCAAGTTTCTGTCCAATTGAAACTTGGGCGATGAGAAACTCTCCCTATTTGGTAAATTCTTGACTTTCCATAACACAATAAGAAACAAATCCATTATTGCTAATAATTTTAACATCAATTTTTCATACACGCCATTGTAAGGATAAATAAATAAAATTTAAAATCAAAATTTATTTTATTGCGGAAAAATTTGTCCTTCACAATGCAACTCATTGAAAAACTTATGCAAATACATCTTTCTTAGCAATCTAATTCTAACTCTAAGTAGTAGCTCAAGAATCTAATCTTCGAGAAACGCAATCGAAATCCATTCCTTCACGGTTAGATTCTGCTCACTTCTTCCCTTAAGCTTCTTTTCTTTTCTTTGATCCTTCTAAACATCAATTGTAATCTTATCACATTATGTATTCAGAATCTAGAATGAAGCTTAAAAGAGTTAGTCAATGGATTTTACCTAAATTAGAGCCATACGTTTCGACTCTCCCATCTCTTAGATCTCTTAGGTAAATAGGGCAGCTTCGTCTCCAATGCCCCTTCTCTTGGCAATAAAAGCAAATTGACTCTTTTTGGAACAACACATGGAACTACTTCAGACATCGCCTTTCTCTTATGATCAAACTTTTCGATCATTGCATGTCTTTCATTGCCATTGTCTATATCCACAGAGGTCTCGAAGGCAGATTCACCAATCAACTTTGCTTTTCTATTGCGCCAAACCATTGCTGATTCAGTAGCAATAAGCATATAGGTGAGATCTATAAGGGTCACGTCGCGGTTCATCATATAGTACTCTCTTACGAACTCACTATATGAGTTAGGAAGTGATTGAAGAACCCAATCAACAGCCATCTCTTCACCGACAATGGATCCTATCATTCTTAGTCTATCAATGTGCGACTTCATCCCTAGGACGTGTGCACACACCGACTTTCCTTCTTTATGTTTACTTACCAAAAGGGCTTGATTGAACTTTTCAATTTTACAATCTTGTGGGTTAGGGAGAATAATTGGAGGAGGAGGAGGAAGAAGTGAAGCATGATTTCTTGTTCCTCGATCGAATCGTGGAATATCATCTTCATGTGGAATGCTTGTTCCACGGGATTTGAGAAGACCATAGTTGTCGAACTTTGACATCGGGAGAAAAACAAATTCAAGTTAGTTGATTGATTGAGTCCTTGGTAAATCACCTAAATGAAATTCCAAGGCTAGGACCCAACACAATATCCTACAACTCAGGAGAGGGATGCCGTAACCCAAATGCAGAACATTTGAAGGTAAGTGAATGACGATTCACTAATTTCCACCATGAAAAACGAAAAAGAAATTTAAGTTTTAAATTTATGAAAACTCCTAGATCCTTTGAGATTCATTGAACATTTCAATGGCATGTTTAAATCTCGATATGCCCCTCTAGTTTGTGACTGGGATGCCGAGGATCACAAAGCGGGTGTGAATAACCATGCAAACTACATGGTGCCCTCACATGTTACAATCACCTATTCGATGTGCCGGTAAACCACACACGCTCCACCGAACTATGACAAACATTGAGTCACCCTTTGCTACCTTTGCTTAGGACCATTTTGTGTGCCGGTAAACCACACACGCTCCACTAACGTCTTCGCAAGGGCACAAAGTGTAATTTCATGGAATTGCATCAATTCACTTTTGCCTAAGTAACTAAGATTGGGAATTTGCGAAACATTTAGTTACTCTGTATTTCATTATACTTATAATGGAAGGTTTCGTCCTATCCTACCCGTTCGGCTAACGACCCTCCACTAGTCAAGAGTGCGGTGGGTAAGAGTGGATACCCATTCAATCGCCATTTTATAGGCAATTTCCTTAAACACCCCTTATAGACCAGCTTCGTGAATGAGGCCTACTAACGGTAAGACTGACTTTTACTTATACATATATATAATGTTAGACTTTTAATGTTATATATAGTATAGGGTGTACTTTATACTTTTAAAATACTATATGGTTAACTTTAACAATTACACTTTTAATTCCATTAAAAGGTTAACCTAAACTTTTATGGATTTATTAAACCTCTTTTAATTATACTCCTTAATTAATTAATAAAACCATAAGTAGGTGTGATTT
Organism: Lactuca saligna; assembly: GCF_052625555.1. Classification (NCBI taxonomy): domain Eukaryota; kingdom Viridiplantae; phylum Streptophyta; class Magnoliopsida; order Asterales; family Asteraceae; genus Lactuca; species Lactuca saligna. The sequence continues at coordinate 191,097,730 of NC_136419.1, read as the reverse complement.
GAACTTTTCAAAACATTACTAGAGTTTTAGAATTTAACATTTCTAATTAACCTTTTAATCAACTTTAAATTCCAAAACTTGAGGGCAAGTTTTGAAACATTTCAAAACATTAGGGTTTTAACTATTTAAATTTCAAAACAACAAAACTTTTGGGGTTCAAATTTAAACTATAAAACCTAAAGGGATAAATTGAAACTATTTCACAAGATAATTCAAATCTAAATTACAAATAATCAAACTTTATCTAATAAAACAAGTGATTATCTAAATTTTGACAATTATCTTCTATTTTGGTAAGGATAATCACATAATAATGAAAAAATTCGGATTTTATCACAAAAGCAAGTTTATGGTAATTATCCAAAACCAAAACAGGAAGAAAATCGCGAATCTGAGCTGTCAGACCCTTTGACTCGTCGAGTCTGGACCTGGACTCGTCGAGTACAGCTGACTCGGCGAGTTCACCAAGTGACTCGGCGAGTCAAACCTTCAAAACTAAAAAAAAAACGATTTTCAGTGCTTATTACGATTAAATATGCATCAATACAATAGAAACCAATCTAGGCTCTGATACCACTGATGGGTTTTGGTCATAAGACATCCTATGTGCTCATACAAACCCTAATGCTTGGATCTAGGTTTCACTATTGTACATGCTTTGAATCCAAGACTATAAACCCTAATTCTAGCATAAATATAATCATATTAACATGAGAATAAGTTTATAGTGTTACCTTGATTGTTATGTAGCAATAACAATCCCAAATCTCCTTGTATTGACTTTGGAATGCTTAGAGTCACAAGTGTCACTCCTCTAATGGCTTACAAACACCATAAGCAAGTGGAGAAGGTATAAGGAGAGAGGTGAGAGGTTAGAATTCGTATCTAGGACCTCTTGGGAAGGGATACACGAATTCATAGCCCTAGGGGTGTTTATATAGGTGTAGAGATAGGGTTTCAGTCATTATCCTTATCTAGTTGATTATCCATTAAGCAACCAATAAGATAATCCTTGAATCCTTATCATACTCGAATTCTAAGGGATTTACACCTCAAATTCGTTCACCATATATATAAGGTAATCCTTACCTTATTTTGTAACTATCACATAATTACAATTCAGCCCCTCTAGTTTAATTAATTACATTTGATCACAAAACTAATTCTTAATTAATTATTGACCAATATTAATTAAACAAATATGATTTCTCCTTTAATATATTATTCTTATAACATATTAATAAATCATATTATCCTCTCTCTCTTTATTCATTTCTCCAATCAAGTTGCTTTGGTGAAGGCAACCCAAAAGGACCATGCACCATCGGGTCAAGTACATACCAAAATAGTTATGGACTTAGACACTAATCCAACAGTCTCCCACTTGGATAAGTCTAACAACTATTCTGCGTATGACTTCAGATCCTGATCTGCAATCGTAACTTTCCAAAGCCGCTGTCAACTCTGATCATATCAGATACGCGTGTCCTTAGATAAGGGATCATATATTCCTCCATTCTAGATATCGTATGAGATATGATTTCAAATCATTCTCTTTGTACTATATCTCGATTTCCGATTTATGACGACAGACTAATTGAACAAATCAAATTAGCCCTAGCCCGGCCGAGCATTTACGTTTGTCATCACTAAACCATCGAGGGGCCCAAAGATATCGCTTTTATCCTACTTTGGATAAAAGGAACGGATAAACTTTGATACAATGCTCGCTTGCACTCACTCACCGAATTACACACAACAATATGTTTTATAACACCAAGTTACTGGTGCGTTTACATATTATCAATGTGCAACCGATTCGCAAGATACAACTCACACATCTCGGTTTCAAGAATATAAGATGTTATCGTCTCACCAATCACTCGTAATACAATTCATGGAGTGATCCAAGTGAGCGTGGGTTTAATCCAATGCTCAAATCATATTCATAAGCACTCATGAACGTTGCAGCAAACATTTGCTTATGTCTAATACTCTTCTAGACAATCCACACACCAATTCACGACAGTCTTCATTCATATCTACTTCCAACATATGAACGACTGTGGCCCGTTTGAATAATTCGATTATTCTTAATAAACTCAATTATTCTGGAAGTCAAAACATGCAAGGTGAAACACAAGAATAATACTAATCCCATATGGCCTCAAACCTTTGAGTATAAACAAAACACGTTTTATTTATCACCATATCGATTACTCATTATTTGTCGTTTCGGGTAATCAACTTCGCATTTGAATTCCAACACTTGTCCCATGCTCCTAGCATGCACACAATGTTTACCTATGGTTCTTACTTTTGCGAAATAGACAAATTGAACACATTTCCAATCATTCTCATTTTACAACACCAAATCCATTTTCTTAAGTGTAAGAATGTCAAATTCTTGTTACTTATAGAATATACTAGATTCTAACACTACGATCCTTTTGTAATGTCACTGCACCAAAGTCCTATTAAAACCATTCGCTTTATTAGACCCATTCCATCCTTTCCAGTTTCCCTTTAGTCCCGATGAGTTACCCCCACCAGCCGACGACCCACCTCCATCTCTGGTTGATTTTTCGGCGAATAGAACCCTTGATTGTCCTTCTCCTGCATCGACTTGCCTTATTCTTTCTTCATATGCCTTCAATCGACCTACTACATCTTCAAACCCTACCGATTTTAAATCTAGTACCTGTTCAAGAGATGCAACGATGTGAATGAAGTTTCTGGGTGATAATTTGAGGAATTTCTTCATCAATATTGATTCCTCAATAGTTTCTCCTAATGCCGACGATGTAGACGCGATCCCAGAAAGTTTACCTGTGAAGGTGTCGATTGTCTCTGACTCCGTCATCCTCAGACGATCGAATTCCGATATCAAGGTTTGTAATATCGCTTCTTTGACTCTTTTTGCACCCACATTACGTGCTCTAATCGCATCCCACAATTTCTTGGCCGACTCCTGATCTCCAATATGCATTATGAGGTTTTCTGGTAGGGCTTGGTACAGTAGACCCATGGCGAGACAATCCTTCTCTTCGTTGACTTCGGCTCCTGGATCAATCACAGTCCAGGCTTTGTGGATACGCAAGACAACTTTCATACGCATTGCCCACACGGTGTAATTGGTGGATGTAAGCATCAAACATGCGACTGTGGTTGTCCCAACCTCCTTCACTCTCACTGGAGCTTCTCCTTCTCCCCCTGTATCTGTCATGCTGACCTGACTCGTCAACAGGTACAAATCGATCTCATAGCTTCTCAACCTAAGCTCTGATACCAATTAAAGATTGGAATATGTAAACACGATTGTTTTAATCAAAATAACTCTTTGATTATATAAGAAACTCTCTCAAAACTCACGATATTGCAATGTTTTCCAATGATCATGGCTGGACCTAAAACAATGTATATATAATCTTAACTAGCGACTTGTAATTAGATTACAATTAGGAAACTAGAAACCGACTTGTTTATGATTTCCTAAAACTAGGTTGGTCTCCTAGTCCTACTCGACTTAGGATTCCAACAAAAAATAAAAATAAGTTACAGACCAAACGTATAAATTACCCCAAACCACAAGGATCATTTGTATAATTTACTCTTTTTATATCAAACATATAAATGCATAATTATCTTTGTAATAAATAAAAACCAATAAAAATAACTAATATGTAAATAAAAGACCCAATTATTTAGTCCATTTACACGTTCACGAAGCACACTACGGACCATATTTTTTAGTCAAACCGGAAGCACATTTTATTGGTTATTTAAGTCTTTGAATTGACGATTCAACTTTGATAAAATTTTATTTTTCTTTAAAATACAATTGGTTGGTCAAAAGCGATGGCTATACATGCATATTTGTACCTTTTTAAAAATCTAAATATATTTGACAAAACTTCAAAAATGGTCCCTGCGGTTTTCAAAAATATCAAGTTTAATCCCTAAGTTCAAAAAACCTAACAGATGGTCCTTATGGTTTCAAAACTTTTAACAAATGGTCTTTTTTCGCGAACTCCGTTAACTTTTAGCCGTTAACTAAAGCGCATTTCCGTCAATTCACAAAAGAGGGACCATTTATGAAGTTTTTTGTTATTTAAAAAAAATAAAAATATATAATTATTTAACAAAGGGTCCCCTCTCTCTCTCTCTCTCTCTCTCTCACACACACACACACACACACACACACCTATCTTAAACTGGATCTTCAATTCGTCGATGAACTCATCTTCCGCCATATCAATCGAAGAAGACTTACCCCCTTTCATCATCAAAACCTTCGCCTCGGGTAACCCCAAAACCTGACTCCACCACCTTTGTCATTTCTGCAGATCCAACGAGGTTGAGATCAAAGAAGTCTACAAGGTCCATTATCAGGACTTCATAATGGCTTTCGATGACCTCTGTTCTCTTCTTTCAGGAGTCGAATCGCTTAAACCATCCATCTCCAATTCAAACTACCAGTTACAGTCTGTTGTCGACCCTCTCTTAACATCTCTCGGTTCTTTAATAGAAGCAAGAGGGTTTCCACTTCTTCTTGGAATTCGCGATCGACTTGACCAATGTCATCGGGCAACTGTTTAATAGGGACTTTCAGGCCGTTTGCGAGGGTGGCTTTGAAGGCGAGACCAAATCCTCCACATCTGATTATGTTTTCTTGATCGAAACTATTGGTTGATTTCAAAAGATCATTGAGGGAAAGATCTTTGTTGTTTTTGTTCGAAATCTGGAAAAGAACGACTAGTCTCGATTCGTGTTCTTCTTTGTTGCTATCGGTTTCATCTTCTTTTTCTTGATCGACTTCTTGTCTGGTTGTTACGCGAGAAACGATCACGAACATGAGTAGAAGAATGAATAATGTTCCATTCCGATTCCGTTTTATAGACCTGCAATTGCACCTTTGCTTTACCTGGATTTCCTATTTTGGGATTGTGGAAAGAGTTTGTTTGATTTCTAGCAAGTGTAATTGCATCACTTGTTTCCTTCGAAGCTTGAATTTTTAGACATTGTGAATTGACCACCCTTTGAATTGCAACCGCCTGCTATATGTTTCTTGTATTGATTTGGGGGTGGCTGTATGTGATTCAATTAGGGGGATACATGCTTTAATTTCTTCTTCTGTTATGTATTTTCTTGATGTAATTAAGATGTCGATACTGTTCTTTCATATAAATGAGAGCTGGGTATTTCTTTCACATAACAGCTTCTTAATGGAAGGCCAAATCTGGTTGTGATAGCGACGACTTTAGAGGTGGAGCTAGATCCTAATCCATCGATTGAACTAGATAGAATGAATCATTAATGTATGTATGTGAAAGGGAGGGAGAGTGAATCATCAATGTATGTGTAAGTCTAAGTTGGTTCGATAGAGGTTGCAGAAAAGAGTGATATATGTTCTTCAACTCGATCGGATAGAGAGAAAGACCCTTTATCTAAATAATTATATATATATTTTTTATTTTTTTTTAAATAACAAAAAACTTCATAAATGATCCTTTTTTTGTGAATTGATGGGAATGCTCTTTACTTAATGGCCAAAATTTAACAGAGTTAGCGAAAATAACCATTTGTTAAAAGTTTTGAAACCACAAGTACCATTTGTGAGTTTTTTTGAACTTAAGGATTAAACGTGATATTTTTAAAAACCACAGGGACCATTTTTGAAGTTTTGTCGATCTTTTAATTCAAAGTAGTTGCCTTTCAAAAAAAAATATCTTCTAATAATTATATTTTATTTTCTCTTAAATAACAATAATAATTATATATTTTTATCTATAACTATTAATATGAATTAATTATAAAATAATGATGAAAATTATACATATTTAATATAAGAATTTCTTTGAAGTTTATTATTATAACAAATATATTATATAAATACTTTATAATGTTTTGATATAGAAATACTTTATATTATTTTTATATAAATTAATCTACATAAATACGTTATAATACTTTTATTTAATAAGTTAAAGTAAAACACAATAATAATAAACAAATATTGTTTTTCACTAAAAAATACTATGCGTTCTATTAAAATAAATGGTTTTATTTATTATCATATTGTTATAAAAAACTAAGTTTGTAGTTGAAATTGGACTAGGAGGGGAGTGGATGGTCGTATGACACCCATGAAAGCACTAACAACATTTATACTTAGTTTTTATAAATGTATCGTTAGATTTTATGGAGTAAAAAATAACAATAAATGCAAATTTTGATAGATTTAATTATCGTGTTTTCAAACATTTTTTGAAATTTGTAATTTGTCCATTTTGCGAGGGATACATGAGTTCAGAAGTGGCATAATCTAAGAAAAAACCAATCCGAATTACATGCCTAATTCGGAGTGTGAAACATATAATACATTGTTTGATGTGTTCTTAAGAGATAGATCAAATCTTAATGAACAAATTTAGAGTGTATGTTTTCTAACCCATTTTCTTGAGCATGAAAAATGGTCTTATACAATAGGGAAAACAGTTAATAATGGTTACATGCAGATTTGACACCAAAATAAATAGTTATTTAACAAAACTATGATAAAGATGTTTTATGTTCAAATTTGAACATAAAAGATCCATAAAGACTCAAACGTATACTTTGAAACTATGATAGAGATGATACTTTGATCTTTAACAATCTCCCCTATGTGTCATGTATTCAAAATCTTGAATTCAGCAGCGGAGTCTTCGTTGGAGCTATCTTTTGTGGAAAAATGTCTAGAACAATCAATAACATGGTCTCTCGAATATGGATGTACCATTGGAGTATAACGAGAGTCTTGATCTTCAACTTCATCTTGTTCTTTCACAAAGCGTGACACGCTCTATAACATGTTTGAGAAAGAAGGTAGAGAAGAAATGTTTCTCGGACATTCTTAACAAAATTCAACACTTTCACAATCTCGATGTCAAAAGTTCCCATGTCTTTGAAGTAGCATACAAGAAAGTTTCCAATGTTGATTTCTATTCTCTTCATTTTGCTATCTCCAAGCTTGCAAAAGAATTTCAACCAAAGGATGAAATCATAAGGATTCATGTTGGAGAAGTCAACATCTGTAAACTTGGTCTTCGATTCATGAGACTTGCAATAGAAAACATAAAGCTATGAAAAACATCCTCAAAACTATGGATGGTTTGAATTAGATCGATTCTCTTGATTCTCTTATTGCTCCAAACCGGCGCCTTTGCGTTAGCTAATTAAAGATAGAATTATCATTCACTGATTATATAATGTCATTGTATATAGGCCTGCACATTGGCGACCCAACCAGTCTTGGGTCGGTCTCGAAAACGTTCCAATTTTTTAACGTCGGTCTCGAAACGGTTCGGTCTTTTTTTTTTTATACCATAAACCGATAACTCACGTTTCAAACCGAAAAAACCAACAACTTGACCCCAATATTAGAATGTAATTACATTTTGGTACAAATATTATCAACATAGTCGTGTTTTTTTACTAATGGGAATTACAATATGGTTTAGTTTTTATTCATAATATCAAGCACTGTTTCCTGTTACCTACATAACACATTCTTTCCTGTTACCTACATAACACATTCTCACAAAACGTTATACATACAAACACATACCTTCAGAAACCATATTATTCCTACATAATCCAGATTTCTTAAGAAATGATGCTTCAATTGAATCTACAGTTTTTTTTATCTTTTTTTTTTTTTTTTTTTTTTTTTTTTTTTTTTTTTTTTTTTTCACTTTTTTGTATTTTGTAATAGTTGATGCATTAAAAACTTATACTTTATTAAATGTGTGAATTTATGTAGAATGGTTTGCATGTTTATAAAGCTAGGTAGATGAACTAGATGTCCTCGAGGTCAAACCCAGTGCAAATAAGATATAATCATTCTAAATAACATTCATAAAGTTACATTCATTAATGTTATCTACAACCGATAATAGCATTTGACTTTTTTTTCTGCAATTAGTCAAGCTATCAAAATGTTAAATTAGCAAATTATAAAATCAACAAAAATCCTTAAAACTTTAACCTTGATAATTCAAAAAATACTACTTCTTAGTTGAATATTACATTTCTTGCTTGACAAAAAAAACATATCAACCGAGAAATTCTAACTTATTACCCACTATAAGAGAGCATTTTACAAATCAAAATTGTTGTTCCAACCAAACATTATGGGATGAATTAGTGGGTTATGAGGTTCATGGTTTGTTTATTAGTATTACCTATGTATGTGTAGAAATTGGAGAGTAAAAGAAGGATTTTTATTCCTCTTTACCATTAGCCACTCTATCTTGAAGTTGGTCGTGTGATGAATTGTACAAATATGTGAATAAAAACCAATAAAAATGCCTAAAAAACCAAGAAATCGGTCAATTGCTATGTTACCAATTAGTGACAATCATCAACTGGAAACTTGTAATCCAAGAACACCTTTTGTAACACTCGTTTTCACTTGTAAATGATACAAAAATATAAACCTTGTTTAACAACTTAAAGTGAAAATATATTGTGTTTTAGCTAAAATGATCAATATGAAAGTTGTAGTGCACATCAAGAAGAATGTGTGGATATAAAGAACGTCGAAAACGGAGTTTGTTAAAAGAAGTTATGTTTTTTCGACATTTCGATGGATTTTAGCCTTCTACGCTACGTGTAGCATTAATGACCTGACTCCAACGGCCCGAGGTTGCATGAAAGCAAGAAAGCGTCAGCTTGATTGGAGAACATGACATGTCCCCTTATGGACAGGGCGCGTCGGTTTCTTTTTGAAAGGATCCCTAATGTTAGGGACAAGATCCTCAACCCTATTCAGGATCATCGATGTTCAAGAACTTTCAAGATCCCGAACATATCTCATGATTCTGACCATTATTGTTACTATTATTTCCTAACATTTCTAACAGATACATTTCTAGTCTTTTTCTCACATGTGCAGAATTAATCAACATAAGATTCATTCTCAATGAAGAAACGTTTCAGCCAGTAAAAAGATCCGGGAATACCAAGTCAAACCAACGTGTACATTTTTATTCGAGTGGATCCCGAGAATATCGAACTTATTTTTACTTATACTAGATTATAAGTACACATGTATTTCTCAATACTTGTATTCGTTTATTTACTTCCATTTATGTAATTTATCATTCAATCAATACAATTAAACAAGGCATGTGATCATTATCACCTTCCAAGGTTTTGTGTCAGAGATCCTAGCAAGGATCAAGGGCTTTCCTTATAAACCACTTATGCAATCTTGTTCAAGTTTTGATATTCACTTTAAAAACAACAACATAGCCTCTCATTCAAATTGGTTAATATTTACTCTGTCGAATTTTGACCAAAACAATTTGGTGGCCACCGTGGTGTCGTGATGTTTATAATCCTCGAAAATCATGTCTAGACAACCAACTTTCTCTTCTTCCTCTATTCCTTCGAAAATCCTTCCATCTCATCCAAGCGGAATCCAGTTGGTCCAGGATCCCTGGGATCCCAGGATCCTCCTATCTTAGTCTCAAATAACGAACTCTTCTTCATGTTAAAGACATTAACGCAACATGTGGCTCAGCCGAACTTGACGATAGGATGATGAATCCATTGCACTTCAATTGACACAGTTCAAAACTTTTGAAGAATCTTTGCTTTGATGATGAATGAAAATACCAATTATTGAGAATGCATTGATACCTAATCCAAAGAACCAATACACTATTGAACCAACACCAATGCGGAGCTGAATATACCCATCTATGAAACTGATTTACTGATCGACAACTGGCCAATCTAAACTAAAAATAACAATTCATACAACGAGCTAAAAAATCCCTAAACAACCGATTCTCATCCTGAGCGACCCTAGCCCCTTCTGATCTATTCCTCGACATCAAGAAAGGAACACATGGTTACAACATACTCCTAGACCAACAACTTTCTACTACGAGAGGACTCGTGCATTTGTTGAGCACATAAATTGATAACGACCTGCTCTACACACCGACTTGACCATATCTTGAAACAAGCTCTCGCATACCTGAACCACAGGTCCCTATGTACCATTCATATGACACCATAGACTCGAACGTATCAATGATCCTCCAAGAAGAATACTCAGTTCTCCCTCATTTTGTGTTTGAATTACCACCCACTGGTGTTGCAACCAAACCATATGTTAAACAGAATCAACCAGGTACAGACCATCCCTGACTCTTGGAATGTATAACACACACAAAATGATCTTCCAGATAAGGACCAAGCAACCCTAAGAGATTTTGAATCTCAGATGAAGGACTCAAAACTTCCAATGATAAACTCCAGTCATAGCCGCTTCTAACATTGAGAACCCTGCACAAATGCACAACCAATAATATTGATAGTCCATTCATAACACCATGTCCCTATCTAGAACAAACTGACTACCACACTCCTCAACTGCAAACCCCCTACCATCAAATCATCACGAGGGTCATTCATAAATACAATAGGAATTTTCATCATAATCGGGAAACATCAGAGACAACAAAAGTTGCCGCACCCCATTCGCCTAAAATCAATAGCTAGCACGTAACCTGCCTATATCCCAAGAAGCAAACCCTTAGTCTCATCTCCAGGCATCCATACCACAAAATCCTCTTATGTATTCCCATACTGACTTTTTGTTGCTCAATCAACTTCTCATTGCAATCCTTAAGCCGATCAAAAGAATCTCTTTTTTCTTGTGTCCTGCGACTCAACTGGCACTACCATCAAGCTTCTCATTGCAATCCTTAAGCCGATCAAAAGAATCTCTTTTTTCTTGTGTCCCGCGACTCAACTTGCACTACCATCAAGCAAGGCCCTCAAGACCTCAAATAAAAAAAACTCACCTAGGTCTTCACCATTTAAACCGAAACTGACATGGCTACTAAGCGCCAACAGCCACCAAATCCATCTTCAGCCTGAACAACCATAACCGACAGATTGACAGATACAAAAACAGTTGCCTTGGATTAGGGTATCAAATCATGTTATTTTCCCTGTACAGCTCCTTAGATTCCCTTGAAATTCCTCAATTCGAGTATGGATCATGTGCTTCCAGTAGTATGGGCCCAATAGCACCTCCACACCTATCCGTACTTTCCTCAAGAATCATCCTGAGTCCTCTAAGTCATCTAGTCATAATAATATCACTAAAAGCTGCTAAACAGCGCACCATGCATACTACAACACTTCCTAGGCTATCCAAGAAAAACCCTACTAATGTCAGCTAACCATTTCATGAATATAATTACATGCAACAAAACTTAAATAATCTTTTTACTAAAAGACCCAACCCTACAACGGTTAGACTCAGACAAGTGCTGCACAATTGGGCCGAATCAATCATTCTAAAATCATTTTAACCTTTGCAACATGTAACTTAACATATTCTGTTGAGAGAAAAACTTTTGAGGAAGACTTGAACAAACGTTAGTACAAGATAATAAGTTTGTTGAATAAGTGAATCTCAAGGATAAAGTTAGCTCAACAAGTTATATCAAGTATACACCAATCGAATTCATAACAAGGTTTGTATTCAAACACAAGTTAGTAAATGTGAACACCTTAAGGTGAAGAGGAACTCGATTTATTAGAAGCTAATAGATAGAGAATAATGATCTTTGTGTTGCAATGAGAGTTCAGAAAGATCATGAAGATGTGATGTATTACATGAAGTTGGAGACTCTATTTATAGAGTCTCAAAAGTTACAAATTGAGATAAAATACTATTAAACAACTGACTTTAATGACCACCAAGGGTTCATTGGATAATACAAAGAGTGTACGCTAAGTCAGTAAAAGACAAAAACAAATTTTCATGCAATCTTCAACTACGGTAGAGGATGCGGTTGCGGTTCAACACAAAACTTTTCAATTGCGGTAGACAAAAACTCTTACTGCGGTATCAGCTACTTATAAGACTACGACTCCTTTAGCTAAAAAGGGTCACATTTTGTATCAACAATTTCCCCCAAAGTGACCTCTTCGACTTTCTTCTTCACTTTTTAAGCTTCAGGAACTTAATTAAGATCCACCAGAATTTCCTTACCGCACTCAGCCAAAGGATTCTTCTAATTATCTCAAACTTCACTTCATCTGTTGTATTCTTTGATATTTGAACCGAGGCCAAGGTGGTATCCAGTTGCTTCTTGGTCAACCGATGCATTGCGGTCACCGATATAAAGTACTTGAGACCATTTTGAGCTTTCCTGCATACGACTCCTAACTCCAGATAATTCATTGCTCCAAGTAACATATCTTGAAAACCTTCAGTAAAGCTTGGTGTGAGCTCAAATTCAGGAAAGTTGAACTTCTTGGTAAGAACCGGGTGAACTTCATCATCAATTTTCCAGAAATCGCATACTAAAGCCTTAAGAAATTCACAGGCTTTTCCGCATGAAATCTTCATCTTTGGGTGTTTATCAGCTTTGACTTGAAAGATCCTTGCAATCAGAAATATCTCCTCTAGGTTCATGCAGACGAAGTCAGCCTGAGTTCTAATGTAGTCATTCCCTCTTCTGGTCAGGGTATATTTGTTGGATAAGGTGTCTAAGTCCATAACTATTTCTGGTATGTACTTGACCCGACCCGGCATGGTCCATTTGGGTTGCATGGCACCATGCAATTGGATAGACTAAATGAGAGAAATAACACTTGGAGATTATTAATATATTATAAGTTCTAATATATTAATAATATTATTTGATTAGTTTGATCAAGAATTAATTTAGAATTAATTAAGTGATCAAAAGATAACTAATTAAATATATGGGTTGATTATGTAAATCATCCATATCTTGTATAGTGGGCTAAAAGGCTCTATGGACCATCAAGTTGGGTTCCACCCATAGGATGCTCCATGGATGCTCCATGGGAGTTACAAACCCATGGGTCATGGAAATGAAGAGTCATGACACATTAGGGTTTAACCCTAGATGTGTCAACACTATATAAGTAACATATTCTATACCCAAAATCGGCTACACTAAGAATCAAGAGGGCTTGGCCGATTTTGAGAAGTGAGTATTCTCTCATAAGTTCTTCCAAGAGCATTTGGTGTTGTGTGAAGCAGGCATCACACTTGGGGTGCTAGGCTCACAAGGTTTCAAGGAACATAAACAACTACAAGGTAAGTTATTCTATCTATACTTTATGTTAAAATTGTTCCCCATGTATGCTAGATAGGAATATAACCTTGGAATTCAACTTTGCATGACAATTAGACAAACATAGATCCAAGGTTATTAGGGTTGCATGTACACTTAGGAAGTGTTAGAATGCTCAAAACCCATCAGTGGTATCAGAGCCTAGGCTTGTTTGTTCTTATTTGTGCTTAAAAGTTGAAAACAGAATCGGAAATTTTGCTGTCTACGAATGGACTCGTCGAGTCTATAGGGGGGGACTCGTCGAGTCCATGAGTATCTTCAACCAACTCGGCGAGTCAGTTTATGCACTTGGCGAGTAGGGTCGAATGAGTGCAGAATTTCGATTCAGTTGCTGGAAAATGAATTAGAAACATTACCCTAAACTGTTTTGGTAATTGAAAACTTGTTTTTGGTGGTGTAATGTCTTTGCTAATTCATTTACAACAACTAGTTATCAAAATTACAAAGTTTTATGTAATTTTTGATTGTGTTCATATTCATGTTCTTGTTCTTATGATGTTTTAGATGATCATAGGAATTATTTGTAACCTATTTGGTAGTTTAATTCTTGATCATAATGTGTTTTAATGGAGTCCATAACTTATCCTTAAGTTATGGAAAACCAAGAGTCACACTTGAGTTAAAACCATTAAGAAAACACAAGAGTTAGAAAAATGAAGAGTCTTCATTTTATTACTCTATTAAACTCATAAGTTACAAGAAATGAAAAGTTTTGAAAGTTACAAAACTTGCCCTCAAGTTTTGGAACAAGTAAAGTTAAGTTAAAACTTTAAGTTCCAACCCCTAGAATTTTAAAAGTTAAAATTCAACCCTTATACTTATATTATGATAATTTAATAATTATATATATATATATATATATATATATATATATATATGTATAAGAATAAAGTCGTCTTACCGCTAGTACGCCTTATTCACGAAGCCGGTCTATAAGGTGGGTATAAGGTTGTTGCCTATAAAATGGTGACTTAATGGGTGAATATTCTCACCCACCGCTTGCTTGATTGGTGGAGGGTCGTTAGCCGAACGGGTAAGACAAGGACTTATAAATTCTCATTCAAAGTATGATGAATATAATAAAGTAACTAAATGTTTATTAAATTCCCAATCTTAGTTACTTTAGGAAAAATGTGAATAAGGTGCTAATCCATGAAATTACACTTTACACTTTGTCTAAGTCGTTGGTGGAGCGTGTGTGGTTAACCGGCACACTAACTTGGACTTAACAAGGTAGGTAAAGGGTGACTTAAGGTTTATTATAGTATCGGTGGAGCGTGTGTGGTTTACCGGCACATCGATTGAGTGATAAACTTTAAGGGTACCAAGTGATTTGCATGGTACGAAGTCATCTGCTCCATGATAACAACCATGATGAAGGACGGAGAGACCGTCACGAGCCACATGCAGAAAATGCAAAGGTATGTGGATCGTTTGCTGAAGCTCAATGTGAACTTCCCTGAGGAGCTTGCAATAGATATCATTTTGCACTCCTTACCATCGTGCTATGATCAATTTCGCATGACATATCACATGAACAAGGAAGAGGTCACCCTCAGCAAACTTCAGGGACTTCTCAAGACCGCAGAAACAGGTCTTAAGGGGAAGTCGGTTGCTATCACTCCTACTCCAGACTCAACTCCGGTCTTGGCAATCGGGCAAAGTCGAGGGAGGAAGAGAAAGAGATCTTCGAAGGGTACCAAGGCTCGGACCCTTGATGGCTCTTCTTCAAGTGGAACCAAGAAAGGTTTCATTACTCCTTCTTCTGACCCAAAAGAGGCTGAATGCTTCTATTGCCATGAAAAAGCTCATTGGAAGCGGAACTGCCCAAAGTACCAGCAAGATGTGAAGGATGGGAAAGTCAAACCCAACCATGCAGGTATTTACACTATCATTTCTAATAACTCACCCCATTCGAAATCTTGGGTCCTTGATACCGGTTGCGGTATTCATATTTGTTGTGACTTGCAGGGACTAGGAAGAAGTGAGAATGTGGAGCAAGGAAGAATAAACTTAATCATGGGGAATAGGAACGTTACACCTGTCACCAAGATTGGAGTTTATACTTTATCGCTAAGTAGTGGGTTAAATTTAGATTTGAATAAATGTTGTTATTCGCCAGAAATGGCAAGAAATATTATTTCCTTTCATGCATTGTACAAACAAGGTTTCACCTTTTCGTTTGATAATGAAGTTGGTTCGATTAATGCTTTCTTTAATAATGTACTTTATTTTAAAGCATTACCTTGTGATGGTATGTATGAAGCTGTATCTATTGTAGATAACTTAGGAAATAATGTTTTGTGTATTGATTCTACTAATAATAATAACTTGGATAAAGCATCATTATGGCATTGTCGTCTTGGACATATAAGCAAGAAACGCATAGGCCAACTCCAAAAGGATGGAGTCTTGGAGTCGTTTGACCTAAAGTCAAATGATAGTTGCGAATCATGCTTACTTGGAAAAATGACAAAGTCACCCTTCACAGGCTCGTGTGAAAGGGGTGAAGGTTTGTTGGACCTTATACACACGGATGTGTGTGGACCATTCAAACATGCCACAAGAGATGCTAATCGTTATTATTTGACTTTTACTGATGATTACAGTAGATATGGATATGTCTACTTAATCAAGCATAAGTCAGAGACTTTCGAGAAGTTTAAGGAATTTAAACAGGAAGTCGAGAATCAATTGGGCAGGAACATTAAGATGCTTCGATCCGATCGAGGTGGTGAGTATCTTAGTTCAGAGTTCCTCGACCATCTAAAGGAATGTGGGATTGTCTCACAATTGACACCTCCCAGGACACCGCAGTTGAATGGTGTGGCTGAGAGGCGTAATCGAACCTTGTTGGACATGGTTCGTTCCATGATGAGTCGAGCTTCGCTACCAATCTCATTCTGGGGGTATGCCTTAGAGACTGCCGCCCATATCCTTAATCTAGTCCCTACAAAGAAAGTTGCCAAAACTCCTCACGAGATGTGGACTGGTAAAGTACCTAAACTAGACCACATCAAGATTTGGGGATGCGAGGCTTTCGTGAGACGCGAGACTCATGATAAGCTCGAACCCCGAAGCGAGAGGTGTATTTTCATCGGCTACCCACAGCAATCCTTTGGTTACCTCTTCTACAGACCTAGTGACAATGTGGTCTTTGTAGCAAGAAGAGGAGTCTTTCAAGAAAGAGAGTTTATAAGCCAAGGAGACAGTGGGAGGCAAGTTGATCTTGAAGAAATTCAAGAGTCAAGTGGTGAAGGAACTTCAAACTCTAGCCCTCAACTTGAGGAGGAAACTCCTGTTGAGCCAATTGACGAATCTGTACCTCTGAGGCGTTCCACGAGAGTTAGGAGTGCACCTGAGCATTACTATGGATTCCATATTACTGCAGAAGGTGAGACACTTATTAGTGATGAGACACTAGTAAGTCAAGATGACCCTAACAGCTACGAGGAAGCCATGGCGGGCCCCGAGTCTGCCAAATGGAAAGAGGCTATGGATAGCGAGATACAATCCATGTATGACAATCAAGTTTGGAACTTGGTTGAGAATATACCAGGTCGAAAGACTGTAGGGTGCAAATGGGTCTTCAAGAAGAAGACCGACATGGATGGTAAAGTACACACTTATAAGGCTAGACTAGTTGCAAAGGGCTTCTCTCAAATTCCTGGAGTGGATTATGATGAGACCTTTTCTCCGGTAGCCAAGATTAAGTCTATTCGGGTTCTGTTAGCCATAGCCGCATTTCATGACTATGAAATTTGGCAAGTGGATGTCAAAACCGCTTTCCTTAATGGGAAGTTGGCTGAAGATGTTTACATGAGTCAGCCAGAGGGTTTTGTCAGCAACAAGTACCCTAATAGAGTGTGTAAGCTTGAGAAATCCATTTATGGATTAAAGCAAGCACCTCGCAGATGGAATCTTTGCTTTGATGAAAAGGTCAAGGAATTTGGCTTTTCTAGGAGTGAAGATGAATCTTGTGTATATGCCAAGGCTAGTGGGAGTATAGTTAGCTTTTTGGTATTGTATGTGGATGACATACTACTCATAGGAAACGACATTCCAACCCTGCAGGAAGTAAAGTCCTGGCTTGGAAAGTGTTTCGCTATGAAGGACCTTGGTGAAGCTGCCTATATTTTGGGGATAAGGATCTTGAGAGATCGGAGTAAAAGACTAATTGGACTTAGTCAAAGTACCTACTTGGAGAAGGTTCTGAAGAGATTCAGAATGCAAGACTCCAAGAAAGGAGAGTTGCCCATCCAGAGTAGCGCCAAGTTGAGTAAGACACAAAGCCCTAGCACTGAGGCTGAGATAGCAGAAATGAGTCGAGTACCTTATGCTTCGGCTGTAGGTTCGATCATGTATGCTATGACGTGTACTCGACCTGATGTAGCCTTTGCCTTGAGCATGGTTAGCAGGTTTTAGGGGAACCCTGGCAAGGCACACTGGACTGCGGTAAAGAATATTCTCAAGTACCTACGAAGGACTAAGGACTGGGTCCTTACCCTCGGTGGGAGTGATGACTTGAGAGTTGTAGGGTATAGTGATGCTAGCTTCCAGACTGATAGGGATAACTTCCGCTCTCAGTCGGGCTGGGTCTTTACCCTAAATGGAGGAGCAATTTCTTGGAAGAGTTCCAAGCAAGAGACAGTGGCAGATTCTACTTGTGAATCAGAGTATATTGCAGCTAGCGAAGCGGCAAAGGAGGCGTTATGGCTGAGGAACTTCATTGGAGACCTTGGAGTTGTACCAGCTATTAAAGAGCCGATGGAAATTTTCTGTGATAGTGAAAGTGCTGTTGCCTTAGCCAAGGAACCAAGGGATCACGGGAGATCCAGACACATCGACAGAAAATACCATTTCATCAGACATCGGATCGAAGAAGGACTCCTCGTGGCAAAGAGGGTATCATCAGATGAGAATCCGGCAGATCCCCTCACGAAGGGACTCACTCGGGTTAAGCATCTCCAGCATGCTCGGAGCATAGGGATGAAGGATGATATTAGATTTAGTAGTTAGATAATCTCGAAATTTGTAAAGTGTAATTGACATTTGATGATGAATAAAAGTGTTTTATTTATGAGTAAAGTGTTGCTATCTCTTATCGATCGTTTACTATATTTCCTTTGCATGTTTTGACTTCCAGAATAATTTTGTTTGGTATAACATATTATTCAAACCTCCACAGTCGGTCATATGTCGGAAGTAGGTATGAATCAAGACTGTCATGTTTGGTTGTAGAGGTATGGGACAAGGCTACAACATTCATGAGTGCTCATAAGTTCTGAGCATCGGACTCAACCCACGCTCACTGGAATCACTTCATGGAATTCTATCTCGAGTGATCGTGAGACGGTAATATCATATAAATCTTTAAACCTAGAGATATAATTTGTTACTTACAAGTTGGTTATGCATTGATTGTACGAAAAACGCATTGGTAACTCGATGTTATAAAATCGTGCTCTTGTGTGTAATTCAATGAGTAGTAGAACAAACATATGAGTCGAAGTTTATCTGTTCCTTCTTGGATTAGAAGCTGATATCTGGGCCCCTCGATGATTTTGTTTTGACCTATGTACCGGGCCCGGTCAGAACTAAATTGATGTGTTCAATAAAGTTCTTTGTCAAACAAATCGGAAATCGGGAAACAAATGTTGGACAATAAGTAAGACATTGTTCCATGTATTTGTCCGACTGATATCTAGAATAGAGGATTATATGATCACTTATCTTAAATGGCGTACCATCATCTTCTCAGTTTCGAGAAACCTTGAAAAGAGCTACGATTGCCGATCGGTTCCTGAAGTCATACTTGCAGTAATAGTTATTAGACTTATCCAAGTGGGAGACTGTTGGATAAGGTGTCTAAGTCCATAACTATTTCTGGTATGTACTTGACCCGACCCGGCATGGTCCATTTGGGTTGCATGGCACCATGCAATTGGATAGACTAAATGAGAGAAATAACACTTGGAGATTATTAATATATTATAAGTTCTAATATATTAATAATATTATTTGATTAGTTTGATCAAGAATTAATTTAGAATTAATTAAGTGATCAAAAGATAAATAATTAAATATATGGGTTGATTATGTAAATCATCCATATCTTGTATAGTGGGCTAAAAGGCTCCATGGACCATCAAGTTGGGTTCCACCCATAGGATGCTCCATGGATGCTCCATGGGAGTTACAAACCCATGGGTCATGGAAATGAAGAGTCATGACACATTAGGGTTTAACCCTAGATGTGTCAACACTATATAAGTAACATATTCTCTACCCAAAATCGGCTACACTAAGAATCAAGAGGGCTTGGCCGATTTTGAGAAGTGAGTATTCTCTCATAAGTTCTTCCAAGAGCATTTGGTGTTGTGTGAAGCATTTGAGGCATCACACTTGGGGTGCTAGGCTCACAAGGTTTCAAGGAACACAAACAACTACAAGGTAAGTTATTCTATCTATACTTTATGTTAAAATTGTTCCCCATGTATGCTAGATAGGAATATAACCTTGGAATTCAACTTTGCATGACAATTAGACAAACATAGATCCAAGGTTATTAGGGTTGCATGTACACTTAGGAAGTGTTAGAATGCTCAAAACCCATCAATATTGAACAAAATCAGTCTTCATGAACTTCCTTACTTTGTAATTCTTTACCCCTTCTGGTCTATAACTAGACCAGAATTTTCCAAAATTAGAACCGTGCTTGGGATGAAAGAGGCTCAAGCATTCAAATTCCATTGGAAGTCTTCGAGCATTAGGAAGATTAAGATCAAGGGGTTCAAAAACAGGGAAGTGTTTTGAGTTGGGAGAGATGGGAATGTCCCAGTAACCATCAGAAGGTGGTTGAGCATAAGTGAGATGAAGAACATAGTCTACATCCAGAAGCCTGCGGGTTGGATTCACCCACGAGTTTATCAATCTTTCATCAAATGATGTGTCAAACCCTTTCTCTTTCCATATTTCATCAGCAAAATTTGCTTCTCTCTAGTCTTTCTTCCTTTGAGTTGTTACATGGGAGTCATCTGAATGATCAAAAGACATAAGTTCTTCTTCTTCAATGGGTTTAGAGTGATGAGAAGCTGATTTTATTGTAGATTACGGTAGAGATTGATGAGATTGACGAGGAGAATTTTGTGGTGATTTTGGGGGTGAAGATCATGGAATAGGTGGTTTGTCGTGCTCTTCGATAGGATAAGGTTGAATTATTGGTGGTGTTTGATGTTGTTGAACAGGAGTCTTTAAGTGTGAAGGACCATGGTTTTGATGAAATCTTGGAGCGTCTTCACTTCCCCCTTTTAAGGAAGTAACTATATGTTGCTCCTCAAACCGTTGCTTGAGACCATCAATTTTGGAAAAAGTCTTATTGAATTGAGATTTCATCTGCTTACAAATTTGAAGATTCTTGGGGATGTTTGTGTTGAAGAGAAGTTGGTAGATTTCCTTTGTAAGCCGTAGGATTTCATCAACACTTGAGTTTGCGGTTAAGGATCGCCGTAAACCGATGATGGTGGTTTGCAGGACCAAAAGACTAGATTCATAGGCATTATGAGTTTCTTCGAACAGTTTGTTGGAGTGGGTGGCTTGTTTTTCAAGAGAGACTTTGAACTCATCCTTCAGTGCAGTTATCTCCTTGATGAGCTTTTCAACAGTGGAGATGAAATTTTTATGATCCGCGGTTTAGAGATTATCCAAATCCCTGATTCCCATTTCAATCCTTAGAGTAACTCTTTGAGCAAGCAACCTTTCCCTGGTCTCGAGAGTTTCCACACGTTCCACTAGAGATTTCGGTGTAGGGACTTTGGTATTTTGTTGTTCTTTAGAGGTGACTGCGGCCAAGATCTGATCGACTTTGGCATTGAGACTGAAAAATTCTTTTCGTGAGACCGCATTCTTCTTTTTCTTCTTCGCCTTGGGTTTGGAGGTGGAGTGTTGAGATCCACTCGACTCGTCATCATCAAAACCATAATAAATTCTTCTAAGTGGGGAGGCTGTTGAACATCTTCCAGATCAACATCGTCGAATCCAAACGTTGGGGCTGAGCATTTATGTAGTTGGGGGAGGTTTGGAAGTGCCAACAATATTTTCCATCTATTGAGCATTTTGAACCGTTGCCTCCATAGTAGATACCTATTGTTGAATGAAAAGGATATCATGGACCATTTTTGGCATTGTTGAAGAAATTTGCCCAGTATTTTGCTACAGTCTGTATATCCTTCTCCTTTTGTTGTTGTTGTTGTTAGACTTGTTGTGCCTTTCTTGCTTTCACCGCCCTCTTAAAAGCTTTAAGTTTTCTGATTCCGGACTCGATACTTGCATGGTATCGATTCTAAGAATCATCAGTGTTGAACTCGTGAAATCCTTGTCGTACCGAGGTGTCCCTCAGGTTCATGGTTCCTTGCACATTTGTGCTCCCCCCTCCTAGAATACTTCATTGTAATGTTGATGGAATAGGATTTCCTGAGCTTCCTTGGTCTCCTTGGCCTAAAGTCAAGTCTGGCCTCGGCTCAGTTCTGGCTAGGGCTAACAAAGAAGCGCCCTGCAATGTGACTGGTGTTTTGAGTGTTTCTGTGAAACGAAGCAATATGGAGTTCACCTCCTAAGGATCAAATACATGCAAGTATGATGCCCTGGAGACCTTAAGGCGATTCGTCGTAATTGGGTCCGCTTGGGATCCAATTGGGGGTGTGTCTCCATGATGTGATGAAACAAATACACTTAATGTATCTGAGTGATGAGATGGGGTATGAGAGGGTGAGTTTGCGGTGGCTCCAATGACTATCGGAGTCTTTTGAGAGACTGCAGTATGAGTCGTGGTTCACATATGGCTTTGATTATGGGTAAGTATGAGTTTCTTTCTCCCGAGTACATCCCCAGACCTTGAAAACTCATAAAGAGTGTCATCTAAAAATTCACTGGGGGATCTTGAGTCCTGGAAGGAGAATAAGGAACCACAACAGAGGGTTCTACGGTCTTAGCTTTTCGTTTTTTGGGACTACTGGATCCCTTTTCACAATATTAGTTGGGGATTTCTTTGAAGTGAATAGACTTAATTTGTTTGGGTTTGGGTTGATCTGCCTGGTCTGCGGTAGTAAGGGGGTCATGTGTTGCGGTAGAAGATGTGATAAACTAACTAGGTCTTGGCTGGGAAGAGTGGTATGGGGCAATACCATCCGTAACTACAATATGGCCAACTACCTCAAGTTTTATGAGTCCAAAGGACTCCAGGATATACATTGACAACCGTCTAAGGGGTCCAAAAATAGTTTTATCTTTGAAGGTAGTGTACCTTTTCAGATCGCGGGTTGAGAACAAGTTTGTGTCATTGCCCATATCAAGCTTGGACTCCTTGTGAAGATCAAAGATGAAGAGACCAGAATCGAGAAAAAGTAAGCTCTATAGCATCTTCTTTTAGAGCTTCCTTGGGGATGTATTGCAAAAAATTATCCCACAATATCTGCCCATAGTTCACAACATTCCCCGTGTAGATACTCTAGATGATTTCCAAGAGCTTGATTCCCATGTTATCAATACCACAAGTTCTTCCAGAAAGACTCCTGATGATGAAGTGACATACAAATTGCCAAACGACTGGAAGATGGTTTTTCTTGAATTCTTCAATGCCCTTGAGCTTCTTCTGGTAACCCATTTGATACAAAGTAGTGACCACGTCATTTGGGTGTGGGGTATAGAACTTTGTTGATGGAAGAACCCTAAGATTGATTGCAATCATAAATTTATCTTTTGTTAGCACCACCAAATAATCATCCACAAGATTTAGATGAACTTCCTGTATGTTGTGAGTAGGGCGAAATCTCGAGAAGGCACATTTGAACAGAGCTGTCATTGAAACTCCTTCAGTGAAGGCATCAAAAGCACCATACATGAAGTCTTTTGGGAGAAATTTGATCACCAGGTTTATCGCCTCATTGTAAGAAGGATGATCTTCAAAGATGGCTCTGAAGTTGTGTGAAGTAATGGATGGAGTTTGATCCTTGATGGTGGGTTCAGAACCAGTGGGACGAGCAGAACTTGAAGCTTTTGATTGCTTCCTTGAGACACCAGACTTCACCATTGCGAAAGAAAGGTTTATTAGAGAACTTGCAGAAAGGGGTTTTAGAAAGAAGATGGAGAAGATGAAGTTCGTTGTAAGGGTCACTACAAGAAAAATAACCTTTTACGACGCGCAAACAATGACACTCGTTGATTTATGTTACGTAAATGAGAGTGACATTAAAAAAGTGTTACCTCTTCAAAAAATTTAAGGATTTAGATCACGCATTAATGCGTGCCCTTAAAATAGTGTCAAAAGAAAAAAAAATTAAAAACACGGAGGGCGCTGTATCTTAAATGGGCATCCTCTGTAAGTGTCGCTTTATAATTTTAATGAACGCGCGTGTTTAGTAGATACGGGGGAAAATTAAATCCCCAAAATTTTTAAAACCCGCCTTGTTCTTTTCTACTTCTTTCTATCTTTCATCTTCACAATCATCAGATCTCTACTCTAGTGTCACTCTGAAGATCAACAAATTTCAAGCCCTAGTCTCCCTCTGAGACAGAGACGAAAAGAGAAGAAACATGAAGAAAGCACCTATAGTTGTTACGACTTATGATGGTTCTCAAAGCTTCTCAAAGCTTTTGATAAGAACACCGACTCAGATGCTTTTCAAAGCTTTTGATAAGCACCCTGCCGCCTTTGCATACCGAAACATCGCATAATCTTTTGTTTATCCGCCTGTGTTTCTTGCAACAGGTGTATTTTTCATTCTCTAAACCTCACTCCATATCTCGATTTGATTTTTAGCCCTAATTTCAATTCCTAGATTTTGCAGATGCTCGCACGCCTTTTTTCGGTCATCCTTTTACCTTGGTGTTGTTTCTTTCACCGGTCATTCTGATTGGTCTTCTTCTTCATCACCATCTACTGAAAGACTCATCGATTTTGGCGATTATGGCTTCTGTGATTATCTCCTCTTCGGCTCTCCAATCTCCAATTTCACTCTAAAAACATCGATTGAACTTCTCGCTTCACCTATCATCTACCAAAAATAAATGTTGATTGCAACCACTTTCAAGCACGATGCCTCTCAACTACACATCCAGAACAATAACATACATCATTCTCAAATACCCCCCTTAGCTTCTTCATTATTATCGATGTCATGTGATTTCTAGGGCTCGCAACAACCTCCTCTATCTTGCATTGAAAATCATTTCCCCCTCCTATCGCTGACCATTTTGGAGCGATTTCTAGGGTTTAGATCAACATTAACCCTTATCGATAATCCATATGATGCACTCATTGCCTTTCGTTACCTTTCGAGAATTCTCTTGATGTACCAGCTGAATCAATTTGGCTTAATACATATGAAAGATTATCACCATGCTGGAAATCCATTTGTCCTTCCTTCTTAGCTAAATCATTCGTCCTTCCTTCTCAGGTATTGACTGCATGTTTTGTTTAATTTTCTTTCAATTAATTCATATTCTCATGTTAATCCATACGAAAGTAATGTCCAGGTTATGAATCTGATGTCGAACTAAATAATTAAACTCATAAAGTGATCATTTGTTAAGCCGTTTTAAGCAAAATCAGCTTTCAAGATTAGGAATCTCATATTGGACTAATTGATTAATCTCAGAGTGAATTAATTGAGTTGTTGGAAACAAATTTAATGCTCAAGGACCTCATATACTAAGGGCAAATAAAATCAACATCTTTCTAGGATATTGTAACGATTACTAAGGGCAAATAGGTAATTTTGGTGCCTGAAAAGATTTTTTTTTTGTTTCAGGAATGCTCAGACGACCTACTGAGGTGCTTGGGAAAGTACACGTAGCTACAAGGATGCGGCCTGCAGCCCTGTAGAAGCTTTATGGGCTATAGCATATGGGGTTCCAATGTCTTTACTTCCATTTGTAGTAAGCAATGTTGATGTGTGATGCAAAAGCTATTCTGACTCTTCTTGATTGAAGCATGTGTAGTCTGAACTTTCAAGCACTATCAGTTCATTTATATTGTTTGGTCATACTTCCCTTTGACTCTAATATTTATATTTTCCTTCATACCCTTTTGTTTTTGCTGCAGACTCAAGTGATTGCTACAACAGCTGCTGGTTTAGCTGCTTATGGATTACCACCAGAGGTTTCTAAAGCAGAAGCAGAGAATGCTGCTCAACATTCTGTGGCTTTGGTTGACTGCAACTGTGGCTTTGGTTGACTGCTCAGCATTCTATGGCTGGTTTAGCTGCTTATGGATTACCACCAGAGGTTTCTTTTCATTTTATTATTTCATTCTTCAAGTGAATATTATTTGTTTGGCTTACAATCCATGAGGTTAAGCACTATGCACAACAACAAGTAAACTAGGACTTGATTCTAGTTGTTCTCTAGATGTGAATTTTGTCTCCCATCTTTTAAATGAAATATTTCTCTAAATAATTTTCATATTTCTTTTGCCTCCCTTGACCCTTTCCTGTTTCATTAGTCTAAGTTTATGGTGACATTTCTCTTTCTAATTAGCTACTTTTTATAATGGTTATGTGTTGACGATTGATATGTAGATGTATTCATGGTTTTTGAAATGTAATATGCTTACTCCCTCTTCTTGGAGTCAGGGAGTTTTTTGCTACAGTTAAATATTTCTTTATTCCCATTTGGCAATTGGCAAAATGGTCATTTTCACAAGTTTAACATATGGGCTTTGTGACCCATATACCAAACCCATTATATTTATGACACCATATGTATGTATATATTTTGGTACTCATTTCATGGTTTCATAACGTTTTTAGTCCATAAATTGTCAACTTTAGCAACAAATTCTCTTTCAAAAAAAATTAGCAACAAATATGTTAAATTTCTGAACATGACCATTTTGCCCCCGTATTCTTCATCTCTTTCATTTCCATGTTCAACAAGTAAGCCTAACGAAATTAAGATCTCTCCTTAAAAAAATTGCATCTGATATCTGATATGTATAAAAGATATAGTTGTTCACAATAAATAATTTTTTACTTCAGATCATTAGAAAGACGCTGATGTATTTCATGTGAATAGCTTTCAAAGTAATTTGTCTACACTGTTAAAAGCAACTCAATTATACTTTTCTTTCTGATTTCTTACCTCTACATATGTCTAATGCAATTTCTTTCTGATTACTTTTCTTTTGGATGCAATGACAAAAAAAATCTGAAATTACAATCCATTATCGCATCAACAATTAACGGCTTAAAAATCTATGTAGCATTATCAATCCTTGATCTGTTTTTTCTTAATATTTTGCTTTAAAAAAATGATAAGTATATAAAGCCACTGCCAGCTGAATCAGAGACGAAATTTGAATTTGAGAACATGATAATAGGACAGGCTATACCCTCCAATTTTATCCCTCACATTGAGAAATGTTTCATGGAAGCTGCCAATTCGTAAGTGTTATTATTATTAATCATACTTCTGTTTGTTTTATTACCTTTATATCTTTTTATAAAAAAAAACTCAACTTCTTTTAATTGTATATGTGCAGGGGTTTTTTGATTGGATTCCCAGTTGAAAATATTTGTGTGGTTATGACAGATGGTGCTTCTCATGCTGTGGTTATGACATAGCAAAGTTCAGTGAAGGGGGTATTTTGGAGAATGGACACTTCTTGGTGAATACGTTGATTCTTTACATATTGTTGTTTTAGGTGATGTAGTTTGTGTAGTTTTAACAAAGGAAAAGTTTGAATTGGATATTGGCCCTGTGTTATAGACCTTACAAGATGGGTACAGGTAAGAAATCCCACAATAACCACAAAAAGGTACTGCTAAGTTTCTAATTCTTTATTAACAGGAAATGCTATAAATAGAATTTGAGTATTAAGTTCAAAAGATGGTTGAATGTTTCAATAATATGTCTTGAAGCATTAAGTTCAAAATATGGCTGAATATTTATGTAATGCTATGATAGGCTCAAGTATCTGTGTTGCCTTTTAACATTTGTAGAGCCCTTTTCTCTATTTTCTACTTACTCTCTTTCGAATTCTCATTCAATTTTGAACAGGTGAATGCACATAATCGTGTACATGAGAGTGGTGTAAATGATTTCCTTCCTCTTGGAAACTTAGAGAAAGTTGTAAAAGAAATTGATGATTAGCCACTTCCACTTGTTGATGGGATTGAAGATCAACTTGTGGAGTTTTCGATAGCCATGAGAAGTATGATTGCTTTCATTCGGGTGAAATAAAAGTAGGATGCTTTTGTTAATAATAAGGTTCGTGTCTGATCCTTGTGGTTTATGTCACTCATAAGCAGTTGGCAAGGTTTTAAGAGAAGCAGTAGAAGCTAAAGCTGCTGCTCAACCTGAGGCTATAGAATGGAAACACAAATATGAATTGGAAAGAGAAAAGAATCTGCAATTGGAACAAAAATAAGAACAAAAGCTGACAAATGTTTCAATTTTGATCTAAAAATGGGAAAATCAGAAAGCTCAGGGACCATTTTTTTATAATTTACCCTAAAACATATTATTTTCTGCATTTTATTGAATCTTGAAATTTGATCTGTATGTCACGACATCTTATATCATTGTGCAAAATCTTTACTAGTATCTTATTTGGAAATCTTATAAGATCATAAGAATATTATTATGTGCATCTTATTGAATTTTACATTTGCTCTGTATATCATAACATCTTACCATTATGGCAAAGCTTTACTAGCATCTTATTTTGAACATTTGTAGTTTTTTGACTTACTATTTTCTTAGTAATTGAAGTATATATTCAGAAAACCATTTTTTTCTTTCATTTTAGGTCCAACATTTGCTAAGAATCTTGGAAACTTTGAGCAAAAAGTAGAAGGCTCGGGATCCTTGAAACACTATCCAATTGAGCTTGAAAATGGTGAAAAATCTCAGAGGTGTTGTGGAGAAAATGGGATTTGCTCTCATGTAAGTTTTTGATCAATGTTCAAGTATTGATATTGGTCCGATTTTTAAAGTCATACTTAATCTTCTTCTGATGCTTACTATAAGGGCATTTTAGTCATTTCATCAGTTTTATGTCTCATTAGTTACCTACTTAACTTAGTCACTTAACTTATCTAACGATGCCATAATCAATATGATGCATTTGTTGAGATAAATGAGGTCTGTATTGTGAAGTAAGTAGTAAATGAAAAAAGGTTTTCTTTTTTTGCTCTAAATGAATTGTAAATGACCATTTTACCCCTTTAACATAGATGCATAAATTTCATGCTTACATATTGGGATTTGTTGGTTTATGTGAATCTAATGGTTGCATTATTCAAATTTGTAGGTCTTGTTGACGTGCATAGTGACAAGCAAAGTAGCTTGAGATGTTGTGAAGGTGGGCAACAAGTATTTTTTAGCTCAAATGTTATTTGTTGAAGACTTTCATCTCTTTCACATTTGATGTATTACATTTGTCTAATATTAGAATGAGTATTTGTATGACATTAACTTTTGTGCAATGGATTGTATTTTTTGTATATGATATTTTATTTTCTATTATGAGATATGAAATGCAAATTTAATTTGAAAATTAGTAAATCTATATATATATATATATATATATATATATATATATATATATATATATATATATATATATTAAATTTACAATTACGATACGCAAAAATGTGTGTCATCTTCATTTATGACATGGCCTTTCTTGACAGTGGGTTTAATGATACGCATTGCGTGTCATTAACACGCGCGTCGTAAGGTTACGACACGCGAATGCGTGTCGTCTTCCTTTATGACGGGGCCTTCCTTGGTACGCATTGCATGTCGTAAATGAGTGTCGTAATTGCGTGTCATAAATGCGCGTCGTAAATGCGCGTCGTCTCTCGTTATGATAGGGCCTTCCTTGACGCGCATTTGTGCGTCGTCTGAGCGTTTTACGACGCGCAATGAGCGTCGTAAAAGGCCTTTTTTCTAGTAGTGGGTCCAGATAGCGTAAAAGCTATCTTGGAAAGAATTGGGGATTTTATACTCCCAGATGCCAAAATTATTGTAATTAATTTAATTACAGCTGTTAAAGTTAAAAACCCTTGGGTTTTTACCATTACCAGCAAGAATTAAAATTAATCAAAATTAAAATATTTACGGGAAAATATTAGCATTTAATGCATGTACAGTACCATGATCACCCGTCGTCTAAACATGGGGTGAGAATTGTTTTATCCTTTGTAAAAATGGGGAAGTGGAAACATATTTGACATTCAACGGCTGAGTGACATGACAGGTTGAGGAAAAAGATTTCTTAAAAGATTTTGTTTATGGAAAAATGATTCACTTGTTTTTTATCCGAAAATGTAACCTGACTGAGGAAAGTTATTTGAAAAAGGAATGAAAAAAATGTCATGTGCGACAAAATGAATGTTTCAAAAATGTTTTTTATTAAATTCCATTAGATAACACAGAACGTTATTTGAAAGATTATGAAGTTATGACTGCAGGTTCATTTATTGCAACTGCGGTAGGATGCAAGTGACTGTGGTGGCATGTAGTATGATTGCAGTGGCATTAGCTGAAAGAACACTTGATGATAAAGGTTACAAATAAGAGATAGAAAAGACCCCAACGAATATATTGATCATATGTGATTGCAATATACTAGGTATACTGCAAGGAATATGGGAAATATATTATTCTAGAACCACAGTGAAGAAAGTGCTTCCAGAATTTTTGAAAAGAAAAGAAGCAATTCGTTCACCCTCGGAGACCAGTCGTGGTCTTCAGAACTTAAGAATTCAAAAAGAATTGCGGGTCTGGGTTCATCATTCCTAGAATTTCCAAAAATCCGTTTAGTTTTGTAGAATTGAGTGCAATAGTCAAAACATCAACTATTTCTTCGTGAGTGGGCATAAAAATGAGTTCGATGTTACCTTTGAGGATATGGTCTTTGATGAAGGGGTTCCGTAGTTCGATGTGGTTCGTCTTCGAGTGGCGAATAGGATTATGAGAAATCGCTATTGCACTCTATGAATCATAGTAAATTGGCACCCACAACATTCTGTAATCGTAGTCCATAAGTTGTGTCTTCATCCAAAGGACTTGGAAACAACAACTGGCTGCGGCCACATATTCCACCTCTGTGGTAGACAAAGAAACACAATTCTTCTTTCTTGAAGACCAACTGACTAATCTTCCACCTAAGAATTGGCATCCAACCGAAGTGCTTTTACGATCTAATTTGCATCCTTCATGATTCGCATATGTGAACGCTTGAAGACTGAAATCATTGCTCGCAGGGTACCAGAGGCCTAATGCTTTACTTACCTTTAGATATATGACGATTTGCTTGACTGCGGTCAAGTGAGATACTTTAGGGTCAGCTTGGTACCTAGCACATAAGCATGTTACAAAGACAATCTCTGGTGGACTGGCAGTGAGGTACATCAACGACCCAATCATTCCTCTATAAATTTTGTGGTCAACTGACTCTCCGGTAGGGTCAGTTGAAATCTTTTATCTAAAGGCCATCGAGATCTTGGCTGAGGAACAATTTTCCATTGAGAATTTCTTCAGCATCTCAGTGGTATATTTTTCTTGATGAATGAATATCCCTTAAGGGACTTGTTTAACCTAAAGTCCTAAAAAGAAGTTGATCTCTCTATTCATGCTCATTTAAAATTTACTTGTCATGAGCTTTGCAAAATCTTTCACCATACTGTGATCAGTTGATCCAAAAATGATATCATCCACATATATTTGAACGAGCATTAAGTGATTACCATTTGCTCGTCTAAATAAAATGGGATCAATCACACCTCTTTTATATCCCAACGTGACAAGAAACTCAGAAAGAGTCTCATAACACGCCCTCGATGTCTGCTTAAGACCGTATACTACTTTCTCCAACTTATAGCAGTGGTTTGGAAATTCTAGACTCTCAAAACCTAGAGGTTGTTGTAGGTAAACTTCTTCCTTCAATTCTCCATTCAGAAAGTTACTTTTTACATCCATTTGATGTACTTTAATGCTCTTTTGTGCCGCATACACTAAGAAAATGCATATTGCTTCCATTCGGGCTACGGGGACATATGTTTCATCGTAGTCAACATCTTGAAGTTGACTATACCCCTTAGCAACTAACTGGGCTTTGTTTCTTACCACCGTACCGGATTCATCTAGCTTGTTTTTATATGCCCATCTAGTATCGCCGATTGTGTGACATTTTAGCTTCGGTACCAGTTTCTAGAATTTATTCCTTTCAAATTTAGCTAACTCCTCTTGCCTTGCGGTGATCCAGTCAGGATCCATGAGTGCTTCTTTTATGGTTAGAGGCTCGACTGAGGACATGAAACTGCATAATGACAATGGTCTGTTAAATCATTAGAGGATCGAGTTTGGATACCTGCGGATGGGTTTCCGATGATTTGACCTGGTGGGTGATCCTTTGTCCAAATGTGAAGATGAGTTTGTTAGTGATCTGCAGGTGCGGTGGAGGGAATATATTCAACATCAGAGGACTCTATGGTTGGAGAAGGTAGTTCCCCCTCGATTTGGGAGCAGCTCACAGATGCATCTTGGACCGTAGGAATTAGAACTCCAGCTGTTGATGTAGGTTCCCCCTAAATTGAGGATGGGAGTTCCACCTGAACTGAAGACTGTTCCCTTTGAACCAATGACGTTGTTTCCCCCTAGATTGATGAGTGAGTGATAACCCTTGAATCTGATCTTGTGTCAATGTTCTTAATTTCTTCACCATTCGAGTCTTCAGAAACATTTGATTGAATAGTGACTATGTGAGTAGAAACTGGAGTTGTATCTTCTAGTACTGGAACCTCGATGGTTCTCACTGGAACTAGAGTTGAAATTTCCCCTTCAACTAGCGAGATGGAATTTTTGAATGACAAGTCTTCAGACAAGGTAGAGCCAGATACCTTAGCATGTTGTTGTTGTGCTACTGGAGACACCAGGATTTTAAAGAGATGAGCTGTGTCTGCAGGGTAAAAAAGATCATCATAGTTAATTTCAACTATGATTAGTGGACCCGAAGAGGCTGGGATATCACTTTCTAGGATATATTTTGTTTCCGTTGAAGGAGCAGTGTTGCGGACATAACAGTCATCAAATTTGACATCGAAGCTTTCAACTATAAGTCTTGTACGTCTAATGAGAACCTTATATGCCACTTTGTTGGTAGAGTAGCGAAGAAAAATGCCTTCATCTAATTTCGGTGCAAATTTGTTAAGGTGATCCCTGTTGTTGATCACAAAATATTTGCAACCGAAAATATGGAAGAATCGGACATTGGGTTTGAGATTGTTGAGACCTCATAAGGAGTCTTGTTAAGACGTTTGCAGAGGATACTTCGGGTTTGAACAAAGCATGGAGTTGCCACTGCTTCTGCCCAGAAGTAGAGAGGAAGGTTGGCAAAGTTCAACATTGATCTAGCGGCATCGACCAATGTGTGATTTCTTCGCTCTACTACTCTATTTTGTTGTGGTGTGAAGGGCGATTAGAAGTTTTGTGACTAATGCCTTTGGAAACCAAAAAATTGTTTTAGAGTTGACTAGTAAATTCGGTTCGATTTTCACTTCTTATCCTTCTGACTGGTAGCTTAATGTGAAGCTCTATTTCTTTTACGAAATTGATCAATATTTGCAGTGTATCAGATTTGAGTGTCAAGAAAAAGACCCGAGTAAAGTGAGTAAAGTCATCAACTATAACCAGAATGTATTTCTTGTGATGAAGACTAGCTACAATAGACGGATCGCAGTGATCAATGTGAAGTAGCTCTAAAGGGTAAACAATTAAAGAATCAACAATCAGAGGATAACTTCCCTTGGTTTGGTTTCCACACTCACATGCTGGGCACAACATATCGTTATTATACTGTAAGATTGGTAGACTGCTGACAAGCTCTTCAATGATCAGGTTGTTGATGTATCTGAAGTTGAGATGAACTAGTTTACAGTGCCATAACTAGCTTACTTCCGATACTACTTTTGATAGGAAACACAACTACAGTTTACCAATGATCAATGAGACATCCAAAGGATACATTGTCCCTTCGTCTTTGGATTTGATCAAGCAAGTGTTTCTATCATTGGTCATTATGTAACAATATTCACTATCAAATTCAACTCGATGACCAGCTTTGCATAGTTGGCCCACGCTGATCAAGTTATGCTTGAGGCCTTCTATGTAAGTGACTTTTTGAATTGAGAAACTTCCCATGGTCAATACACCGTAACCCCTAATGATTCCATTTGCGTTGTTTCTGAAAGTAACATGTTCACCGTTACAGATAGGCCTAAATTCGCGAAGGTATTCTAACCTTTTGATCATATGCAAGGAGCATGCACTATCAATTAACCACTACTCTTCTTGTTACTCCTTGCACATCGCCTGAAAATTAATTGGTTAGTTTGGGCACCTAAACAAGTTTTGAGCTTAGGGACACATGAGAACTTTTCTTCATGGATGCATGCACTTGGGTTTCAGGAACATGTTGCATTTTAGTTTTTAAACCTAATCATGGGTGCTTCCCAACTGTAACACCCAAAGTTTGGAAAGCCAAGAAAAGAAAGAAAACCCCAATTTTAAGGGGAGACTCGGCGAGTCCAAGGAGGGACTCAGCGAGTCCGAGCGGGATCCGGGTCGAGGAGTAAGCGACCGACTCGGCGAGTCAGCCAAGGTGACTTGGCGAGTCTGGTCTGAACGAGGAAAAACCCTAATCCCGGGAGTTGTATCCTATTTAATGGGTGTTACGTCCCTCCCTCAGTCCCCATATCACCCTAGAGAACCTGTAAACCCTTGATTTCATGAGGGCTTCCATCAATTGAGAGAAATAGCTTGGAGGAAGGAAACTTTGGGTAAGGAACTTGAAGATCAAGAAGGTTGCTTCACAGGAGGAGGTGTAGATCCAATATCTATTTCAATTTTGTTCATCTTGGAGGTAACAAGCTGCTATTTTCCCTCCTTTACACCTAGATCTATGTGTGTGTTTTGGGCATTCTTGGCTTAAGAGTAACCTTTCGAGCTAGGGGTTCAGATCCGAGGTTGCTACCTCAGATCCATGCTTATTTTGGTCTAAAATCCCGTAAAGTATCAGCTCTTGGTATATTGGTGGAGGATGGTTTTCATAAACCCTAGTTTATGGTGTATTTTGCCTAGATCTCCTTCTCTACATGTAAAGTTTGCAACTTTACGTGAGGAATAGACTTGGGAAGGGTAGATCTACAGTTTGGAGTCCATGCATGACTCAAAAGCCCTCTGCATGTAAAGGGATTTGAATGGACTTTGCGAGTCCTTTGAGTGGACTTGGCGAGTAGCATGAAGATGTGGAGCAACTCGACGAGTGGGATGAACAACTCGTCGAGTCAGATGAAGATTGCCTTGTACTCGGCGAGTCTGTTCTTGGACTCGGTGAGTTATGTTGCAAAACCCAAAACCCTTCGAGTTGAGACTCGAATCAGTGAGTCGGGTGGAGACTCAGTGAGTTGGACAGGTTAGGAATCAGAAATCGGTAGACTTGGCGAGTCATGGACTGACTCGGCGAGTCGAGACGCGAATGGAAGGAATCTGAACATTTTGAACTCGGCGAGTCAGTATGGTGACTCGGCGAGTAGGGTTGAAGGTTGAATTTGACCAAGGTTGACTTGGTTGTCTTTCGAGGGTCAGTTAGACTCAGTATTGCTTTAATATTGGTAGTTCGGGGAGCAATGGGAGCAGGAGTTCAGTGATTTGCCGGGAATCAGCTATTGAGATCGTTAGCAAGTTCAGCCAGTGCAGGTGAGTTTCCCTTTGTGTGAATGGGTCTAAGGATACAATGCCGGCCCATGTAGTTATGAGTAGAAGACCCGGGGGTTAGCCCTAGGCACATTATGCTAGTATGATATTCAGGACGAGGTCCAGTAATAGCGGGCGGGTGCCCAAGGATTCATTTATATGCTAGATTATACTTGTTGTCTGTGTGATACATGTATGTGCCTGGTAGGGAGGTGAGTGTGGGCGAGGTCCCGTATATCACCAATAGCAGAGGGTGGACGGGGTTCCATGACTCATTAGTAGCAGGACATGGGCGAGGCCCAAGATAGGCGAGGCCCAAGATAGGCGAGGCCTTAGGATAGAACCAGTTGCATGTGTTTAGTTATGTGTTGTGAAATGTTTATGTGTTATTATTTGTTGGTGGGCGAGGCCCTGTGACAGGCGAGGCCTAAGTAAAACAGATATGTATCTGAGCGGGGCTCGAAGCCAGGCGGGGCCTGGAGCGGTGGGGCCGTTATAGCGGGCGAGGCCCAAGGTAGCGGGCGTGGAGCAGTATGTGCAGTATGTGGTTATGCATGGTATGTGGTAGGGTGGGGAACTCACTAAGCTTCGTGCTTATGGTGTTTAGTTTTGGTTTCAGGTACTTCCGGTAGCGGAGGGAAGAGCTCGGGGTGATCGCATGGCACACACACCATAGATTAGACAACCTGGGAATGTTTACTCTGGTAATGAACATGTTTTTTGAAAACTTATACTCATATTATGTTTTGGAATGATGACTTTGGTGGGTTTTGTACATGAGAACATTCCTAAGTGCGCATACAAACCCTAATGCTCGGATCTAGGTTTCTCTATTAAACATGCTTTGAATCCAAGACTTCTAATGACTTATTAGGTGTAAGAACAATACAAAATCAGATCTAGAAACATACCTTCGATTCTCTTGTTTGATCTTGTTGTCTTGGAGCTTTAGAGTCACAAATTGTCACTCCTCTAATGGCTTACAAACACCAACTAGCAAAGAGGATGATTTGAGAGAGAGGAGAGTGGAGGAATTCGGCCAGGGGTTCTCTACCTTAGATGATGTGTCGAATTTTCTCTACCATAGGGTCTATTTATACTTGTAGACTCCTTAAGGGTTACAGCTTAAACTCTAGTTGGATAACTTAGACTTTAAGTTAATCCATATCCTTTCCTTGATAACCCTTTGGATGATTTTGGCTTATCCTAGCCCTAGAAATCGTCCAATCCTTTATCAATAAGGATTTACAGTCTAAAGTTTAACTATCAAACAATTGACAGTTTATACCCTCTTATTTAATAAATCTCTTTAAGTCACCAAATTAATACTAATTAATCTATGAGTTATATATTAATCAAATAACTATATTGTTATTCCTTATATTATTCTTATAATATATTAATAATATCTATTCTCTCATAATAAATCATCCTATCAAGTTGCTATGGTGAAGGCAACCCAAAAGGACCATGCACAATCGGGTCAAATATTTGCCTAATATAGTTGCAGCCCTAGACACTATTCCAACAGTCTCCCACTTGGATAAGTCTAGTAACTATATGCGCAGGTATATTCCGATTTGCAATCGTAGCTCTCAAAGATGCTGTCAAACTCTGATCTAATCAATCTTGTCCTTCAGATAAGGGATCGTACAGTCCTCTGTTAGATATCATGTTGACAATACTATGGAATAGTTAGTCTAGCATTTGGTTTCTCGATTTCCAATTTATATGACATAGAACTTAATCGAACACATCAATTCAGTTCTGACCGGGCCCGGCACATAAGTCAAATCAAATCATCGAGCGGCCGAGATATCACTTTTTCCTTCTAAGGATAAAAGTTACAGATAAACTTCGACTTATATGCATTTACTTATTCATTAACCAACCACACACAACAATGCGTTTTATAACATCGAGTTACCAATGCGTTTTCGCGTTTTCAATGTACAATCAATTAACCAATAACAAACCATATATCTAGGTTTTAAGACTATATGATATTATCATCTTGTGATCACCCATTTACTATCACATTCCATAAGGTGATTCCAGCAAGCGTGGGTTTGTTCCAATGCTCAAATCTAGTTCATAAGCACTCATGAATGTTGCAGCAATCTTTTGATATGTCTAACACCATTTAGACACTCTACACACCTATTCATGACAATCTTCATTCATATCTACTTCCGACATATGAATGATTGTGGACTATTTGAATAATTCGATTATTCTTAATAAACTCAATTATTTTGGAAGTCAAAACATGCAAAGTGAAACAATAGTTAAACAATTAACATAAGATAGTAACATTACTTATAAATAAAACTCCTTCATTTAATCATCAAATGTTAATTACATTTATCTATTACACGTTTCTAATACTATCTAATCTATGCTAATATCATCCTTCAGCCCAATACTCCTAGCATGCTGCAAATGCTTAACCCTACTCAGTCCCTTCGTAAGCGGATCTGCTGGGTTATCTTCTGATGATATTCTCTTCACTACGAGTTGTCCTTCTTCTACACGACGTCTAATAAAGTGATATTTTTTGTCGATATGTCATGATCTCTCGGTTCCTTGGTCAAGGCAACCGCACCTTCATTATCACAGAAAATCTCCATGGGCTCCTTTATGGCAGGTACAACTCCAATGGCGACCGGTGGTTGATAGTCAGTGCTCTAAGTGTAAGTGTTAGTTGGAATCTATTCGTGTGTAAGTGTTTGTGTCGTGAAGGTTTGTTGAGGGAGGTCGGCAATGGCGACCGGTGGTTGATACTCAGTGCTCTAAGTGGGGGAGAATTGGAGAATTCTCCAGAAGATCGATGAGTATGAGAGGTCGTTTAGCTGCATGGGACTCAGCAGTGTTTCTATCAGCCATAAGCGTAGGCTGGTATGAGTAAGTGGCAGGCATGCAGAGCGGGATGCAGACCAAGGGTGATTGATTGTGGAAGGCCTGGGATCGGGCCGAGTCTGAGTATGTGGGATGGAGGTAGAGTTCGGAACCCCTAGAGGGCTAGAACAATATGCATGGGAGGAGTTTCCCAAAGGAGTAACTCGAAATGTTGATTGCTAGTTGAGCGTTCCGGATAGACTGAAGGCCAGTCGGTGTACTAGTCAGGCCGAAGGCTCGAAGAACTGTCCAGCCAGACTGAAGGCCCTAGAGGGCGGTCCAGGTCTGCTGAAGGTTCTGAGAGTGGTCCCGTTTGGCCGAAGGCCTGGTAAGACGGTCCAGTCATGCTGAACACTCTGCATGTGTTGTTAGATCGGTGCGAGGAAATGGATTGTGTATGTCGTGATATGTTAGCGTTAGAAAGTCTGGCCCCGGATATTGATCACGATCAGTGGAGGTAATGCATGGACTCGAGAGTCCCTGCAAGCGGATTCAGAGTATGTGTGGTGCATAGGATAGCGGTTATTCCATAAGGAAATGATGTAGTATTGGGTGAGCATCATGACACTTGTAGTAGTGTCAAGGCAGCCAAGTGGATCTCCTTGGTAAGGAAAAAGGAAAGGAATGTAGCTTCGAGAGGGAATGTAAGTCACGGAAGTGAAATCAGTAGTGCGAAGTTATGATGGGAGTGTTTCAATTATGGTTATTGCGCAGTGTGTGCGACGGTGGTATGGAATCACATCCGGTTTGGATGTCTACCGAGGTCACGAAAGGAATTCCGAGGGTTTAGAGCCAAGAGGCTCGGAAGGGATGCAGGGATGGAGTTTGGGATTCCCAGCTTGATTTCGACCAAGGAATTGTGTATGTAGTGGTAATTCATCCCAGGGGATGTTTGGAGGTGTCGTCAGTGTATCGGGTTTTTCCAACCCGAGGATGCTAGAGCCAGTTCAGCATGGGTAAGAGATTGTGGAGGAGAACTCATGGGAGTTGCTCTGAGACTGAAGGATGTGTCCTTTTGTCAACCTGGAGTGGATAAAGTTGGACTCAGACCGGGATTCTGGTGGATCAGGGATGATTTCTAGCTCATATGAGTCTGTGCTTTCAGTAGTACGGGCCCATACTACCTTCCACACCAACCCATATTTGTATGAAGTACTCCCACAACACCCTAGCAACACACATAACAACGCTTTATCCTCACAACTAGAGGAACACTAGAAATCTCTCACAAAGAACCCTAGGCTAGCATGCATCATAAATCAGGCAACTGATCAATAAATCCTGAAGATCCCTAGCCTAACTCTAGCATGCTGTTCTATCAAAGCTCAATAAAACAATTGTCATGTATGGTATTTTGGGGTTACTTACTAGCTCCGGCTGATCGTACCTCCGCGTCCTCCTTTACTTATTTTGAAAACCATTTTAAATTCTCTTTTTGAAACTCTCCTCGATTTGAGACTGGAGTCACACAAGTGTTCCTCCAATTCACTCAAACCAAGGCTCTGATACCAACTTGTAACATCCGAAAAACACAACCAATTTAAAATTTTCAAAACAACCCGATTTTTCATTAAAATGTTTACAAAAAGGTTTTCAATACAAGTCATTTAAGTATTCCCAGAATCACGTTGCTACGAAATCATGAGGAGCGGTACGATCGCGCCTTCGCCTTGCCACAGTCTCCTGAAGAACCTGAAAAACATGAAACCACAACTGTAAGCCCGAAAGCTTAGTGAGATACCCCCAAAATACCAACCACGTATACGCCCTTCCAGGCTGCGACCTTCCGGTCCAAAACATATAAAACATACATAACATAACAGGACATAGAACAGCCATGCATATCGGGTCTTCTGTGTGACTGGTCCGCCGTATCGGGCCTTCAATCCATCGGATCCATCCTCCAGGTCTAGTCATGTCCTTCGAGTCTACAATGGGGTTGGTCCGCCCGCATCGGGCCTTCAACCCACCTGGTCCACTCTCCGAGTCTACAGTGTGACTGGTCCGCCCGCATCGGGCCTTCAGTCGGCCTGGTCCACTCTCCGAGCCTCGACACGTCTGGTCCGCCCTCGTGGGGCCTACAGCCTATCCGGACCGCTCGCTGGGCCTTCGGAACAACCGGTCCGCCCTGGGTATCTTGGCCTACAGCACAAAGTAGGACCCGCCTCAACCCATCTCCAGTCCAAACAACCATGTGCACCAAACATACATTCGTATAACAATCATAGTCAACAAACCGAGCAAGCAGATCACATAGCATATCATTACCCTAACTGCGTTACCGACCTAACGGTCACTAGCATAGCATCACTCTGTATATCGGGAAAACTGACCTTAGCAAGGCCTCCTAGCATGTACCATCCTAGCTACCAGGATGCAGACACATCAAACAATAACATAATATCCATAACCGAATCTCAATACAATAAAGGGCCGGCCTTGGTGCCTTAGACCCTGTTGATATAGTGAGGATAACTCACCTCGAAACTGACGGCTGAAAAGATAAGATCCCGCTGCTCCGAACTCTAACACAAACTCCTCCACTGAACATCAAATCATACAACTCAATAAATACCCTTAATCACCAAAATACCCCTGGAAGACAACTGGTCAACCTTGGACAAGTCAAAGTCAACCCCTGACTGACCCTACTCGCCGAGTCAACCCTATGACTCGTCGAGTCCTTATGCTCAGAACTTCCCTCAATTAGCGACCCAACTCGCCGAGTCACCCCAAGACTCGTCGAGTGCAACAACTCTGAGTCCACTCGCACCCAACTCATCGAGTCATCCCTCGACTCACCGATTCATCGACTCAACCAGAAATATTGGGACTTCCTCGACAAGACTC
Source organism: Lactuca saligna (assembly GCF_052625555.1). NCBI lineage: Eukaryota > Viridiplantae > Streptophyta > Magnoliopsida > Asterales > Asteraceae > Lactuca > Lactuca saligna. The sequence goes on along the minus strand of NC_136419.1, from coordinate 191,057,042 downwards.
GCCGAGTCCAAATGGACTCGTCGAGTCCAAGGCCATCTTCAACCTACTCGCCGAGTTGTTCTTCCAACTCTTCGAGTTCCAGGACATCTTCAAGCAACTCGTCGAGTCCACCCATGTGACTCGTCGAGTACCACCGGTCTGAATCCATACAGAAGCATCTCAGGCCATGCAATTGATCCAAAACATAGATCCAACCTCCTACAATCCATCCATCACGTAAAGTGGCAAACTTTACGTGAATCTAACGAGATCTAAGCCATATTCACCTTAGAACCAAGGTTTGGGACATGGTCGCTTCATTAACAACACAAGGATAGGGGCTTTAATGCTCTTAAGGTCTTCTCCACTCCAGATCTGAGGTAGCAACCTCAGATCCATCCTCCAACATCAAAATGTCACACAACCAAGCACCCCACACAACCCAAAATGATGGAACTAGGAATGCACAGCCTAAGGACGAAGATATTACCTCCAAAAGATGCCTCAATAGCAGCCAAACTCGAATCCAAGCAAAGCCCTTTGATCCAAGCCACTTCTCCTTCAAGATCTCTTCAAACAACACCTCTCCAAGCTCTAATTTGCTCCACCAATGATCTCTCCACGAATTTAGGGTTTCTAGAACTCAAGGGGGGGATAAGGGAGGCTGTGGAGGGGCATAATGCTCTTTATATAGGGCTCAACCCCGAAAATTAGGGTTTTCTCCATACAGCACCTACTCGCCGAGTAGGCCACTAGACACGCGACCATAGCCGCAACCTGACTCGCCGAGTCTACCCATGGACTCGTCGAGTCACCCTCTGAAACTTACACTTTTAGCCCTTCTACTCTTCTCTTGCGATTTCGGGATGTTACAGGCACGCCATGGCGTGAGGCGTGGCTTCGCCATTACAAAAATCGTCATAACGTTGCTGTTAGGCGTGGCGCGTGGCAAGGCGTGGCAAGGCGTGATATGGCGCGCCATGGCGCGTTATGGCGTGTTATGGCGCATGTTTTTTCGTTTGAGACACAGTTTTTTTGCTCTTTGTTATGTCTTTTCAAATCGGAGATACAAGTATTGTGGTTTTTGTCAACTTTTTGTTATTAGTTATTGATCTAACACTTCTAAAAAGTAGTTATATTTAATATACATATATATTTATGTGGTAATATAATTTTAAATTAATACAAAATTGCCGCCTTATATCACGTCTTGAAAAACGCCATGTATCGCCATGGCTCGTTAAGCTTGAGGCTTGGCCTTGCCGCTACGCCACGCCTCATGCCATTTAGAACCTTGGAGGTACCTGAAACCAAAACTGAAACTGTAAGCACAAAACTTAGTGAGTTCCCCCATCATACCACATACCATTCAATCACCTAGCATACATACTACCAGGCAATTCTGGGGCGCCCGTCCTACCCATGTCAAGCCATTCTAGAGTGGTAACCTACCCATGTCAAGCCATTCTGGGGTGCTGACCTACCCATGTCAAGCCATTCTAGGGTGCTGACCTATCCATGTCATGCTATTCGTGGGTACTGACCTACCCTCCGGTCTATCTCAACCGAACACAGGGACTATTTCACCCCCTACTACTAACACATAACATCATATCATAATCATGTTGTTAGACATATCTGGGATGTCCGACCTACCCATTGGTCCTAACAACCAAATCGGGGACTAGTCACCTTCTACTGATACTATCTCTTATAACATGGCAACTAGTAAACTAGCATACTCACATATCTAGTAGTCTAGCATTCTCACATATCCAATAATAACAGACCAGACAACTATCACAAAGATAACCATCCCAACTAACAATTACTAGTGGGCTGGCCTTGGTGCCTTAGACCCACTCTTATTGGAAGGTAACTCACCTTAATGTCGTGTAGTGTCTGAACTGTACTTGGCGTGAAGGCCGGCTCTCCTCGACTCCTCAATCCCTACAAAACAACCCTCAAGTCATCAAACATAACATACAACCCTAACCAGGGTCAACCAAAACCCGGCAGAGTCAACATTGGTCAAAGTCAATACCTAGTTGACCTAAATCGCCGAGTTGATCTACCAACTCGTCGACTCCATACTCTACTAATCCAATCCAGCCCTGACTCCACTCGTCGAGTCTAACAAGAACTCGACGGGTTCTCCTTTATTCAAACCATCAGGACCATCTTCATCCGACTTGCCGAGTTCTTCCTTGAACTCGGCGAGTTCATCTCTCTCATAAGAACATGTCCGGTCTATGACTCGTCGAGTTGTATGAACAACTCGTCAACTCCATCTTCAAAGATTGGGAGATTGCCTTGGACTCGCCGAGTCTAATCATACACTCGTCGAGTCCCATGATTCCCAGGTCCCTTTTCGCGTCTAAACATCTACGGGACTTTCCTCCCTAACAACTGGTCCATCCACAAAAAGGATTTGGTGGTCATTACACTGTAACTCGCCGAGTTCGAAGAACAACTTGAGTCCATCCTTGGCCAACACTGTATATTCTATTTAAATGGGCCTTAACACCTCAAAACCATAGATCTGAACCCTTAGTGTCCACTTCATAAGTAAAGCTCCAAACTTGGTGCATATGCATGGGGGATTTGGCTCAAAAAGCCTTAAAAGGTGCTCTAAAAGATGTATGGGGCTCTCATGCCCATAGAGTTGTCACCTTTATCCCATGAGACCCTTCCAATGACTCATATCTAAAATCAAGACTCCATATAACACTCCACAAATCTGAAAATGGCTTAGAAAGCCCTAAATGTGCCCAAAATCCAAGTCTAAAGATGAATAAACACAAAGAAGACCAAGACAAGAGAATTTTACCTTGATTGTGATGGAAATGGAACTAGATCTCTGAATCTCTAAGCCCCAACACAAACTCTCAAACTTCTTTGTTCTTCTCAAGCTTCAGAAACCACCAAATGTACCAAAATGGCCTTAGAACTCAAAAAAAACGGCTAGGGTTTCGATACATCCCTTTCTGGGAGTGATAAGGGCGATGGGGGCTGAGATAAGGTGTTTAAATAGGGTGCAAACCCTTAGATTTAGGGTTTCACTCAACCAGTACCTACTCGCGGAGTCAGTCCCCCGACTCGTCGAGTAGGATACTTAAACTGCCTGCGGGTCGCAATTCTACTCGACGAGTTGGGCCTCCAACTTGTCAAGTCCCAGAGAGAAACACAAAATACTTGAATAATAGGCATACCAGGAATCAGGTTTTACAAATCTCCCCACTTATTTCAGACTTCGTCCTCGAATTTTTCTGCTCGATCTTGAAAAAGCTCAGGGTAATGCTCCCTCATCTCGTCCTCTGGCTCCCAGGTCCATTCTGATCCCTTGCGGTGCTGCCACTGCACCTTTACCAGCTCCACCCTCTTGTTCCTCAAATTCCTTGACTTCCTGTCAAGGATTTCCACTGGCCGCTCGATGTAGTTCAGGCTGTCATCAACATGAATATCCTCTAGAGGCACCACTGCCGAATCGTCCACCAGACATTTGCGTAGCTGGGAGATGTGAAAATTGCTATGAATATGACTGAGTTCGGCTGGCAGATCCAGCCTATATGCTACCTTGCCCACCCGGGCCATAAACCTGAAGGGCCCAATATACCTAGGGCCCAACTTGCCCCACTTCCGGAACCAAATGACGACCTTCCATGGCGACACCTTAAGGAGACTCCAGGTATTACTGCCACCTGTCGGCATAACTTTTCTGCCAGCTCTGAGCAGTCTGAAGCCTACTCCGAACCTACTAGATCTTCTCCGTAGTCTTGAGTACCACTTCGGTACTCCCCATGACCCTCTGCCCAACCTCTCCCCAGCATATCAGGGTCCTGCACTTCCTCCCATACAACATCACGAAAGGAGGACGGTCGATACCCGCTTGATAGATATTGCTGTAAGAGAACTTAGCCAACGGAAGGTAAGTATCCTAACTATCCCCGAAGTCTAAAACACACGCCCACATCATATCCTCTAGATTCTGGATGGTCCGCTCGCTCTGACCATCCGTCTGCGGGTGAAAAGTGGTGCTAAAATGTAGTCGAGTACCCATCTCGTCATGGAATTTCTTCCAAAACCTAGAGGTGAATCGCACGTCCTTGTCTAAAATCACTGAAACTGGCACTCCGTGTCACGCCACTACCTCCCGGATATAGATGTTGGCCAACTTTTCGGCCAAAATACTCTCCTAAATCGGAATAAAATGGGCGCTCTTGGTCAATCGATCAACAATGACCCAAATCGAATCCACCCCTCGCGCGGTTTGGGGAAGCTTCGTAATGAAGTCCATAGTAATATCCTCTCACTACCACAGTGGGATATCCAACGGCTGGACCTTGTCGTGAGGTCTCTGGTGCTCAGCCTTGACCTTCCTACAGATTAGGCACCTTTCCACAAACCAAGCTACGACCCTCTTCATACAAGGCCACCAATAATCTAGACGAAGATCCATGTACATCTTCGTCGCCTCGGGATAGATAGAGAACCTGGATTTGTGCACCTCTGCCATCAATACTTGGCGCACAACCCCATGATAAGGGACCCACACCATATGGTGAAGAGCCAACAATCCCTGGCTATCATAGTCGAAGGAGGAAACCTGACCCACAATTCGCTCACTCTTCCGATGTTCCTCCTTCATGGCCTCCTGTTGGGCCTCCCGAATCTTCTCCAATAGTGGAGTCACAACTATCATCCTGAGACAAATGTCCTTGATCGGCACTGCCTTGCGGCTAAGAGCATTGGCCACGACATTAGCCTTCCTCGGGTGGTAGAGGATCTCGCAATCATAATCCTTCACCACATCAAGCCACCGATGCTGCCTCATATTCAGATTTGGTTGGTCCATGAGATACCTCAGGCTCTTGTGGTCCGTGTGAATGGTACAACGAACCCCATAGAGGTAATAGCACCAAATCTTGAGGGCGAAAACAACAGCCCCCAGCTCCAAATCATGCGTCGGGTAATTCTCCTCGTGACGCTTCAGCTGCCTCGAAGCGTAAGCTATAACATGCCCCCTCTACATCAATACCGTGCCCAAACCCGAGATAAACGTATCGCATTATACCACAAAGTCCTCCATGCCCTATGGCAGGGCTAAGATTGGCTCCTCGCATAATCTCTGTCTCAACGTCTCAAATGTGACCTGCTGCTCACGCCCCAGCAAAAGATCTACCACGACTTTCCTCGTCAACCGGGTCACGGGCACGACTATCTTGGAGAATTCGTGAATGAACCTCCGATAGTATCCTTCCAATCCCAGTAAGCTACGAATCTCAGATGGAGACCACAAAACCTCCCACCTCATCACGGCCTCCACCTTGGCCGGATCAACCGAAATCCCGTCCTGGTTGACAAGGTGCCCAAGAAACTGCACCCCCCGCAACCAGAACTCACACTTGGAGAAAGCTCTCCTTCCTCAAAGTATCGAAAACCTCTCGCAAGTGCTCCTCATGTTGCTCTCGCGTCTTGGAATAAACCAAGATGTCATCGATGAAAACTATCACAGACTGATCCAACATCGGTCTATACACGCGGTTCATGAGATCCATGAAGGCGGCATGAGCATTAGTGAGCCCGAAAGGCATCACCATGAACTCATAGTGGCTATCACGCGTTCGAAAAGTAGTCTTCTGTACATCCTCCTCTCTGACCCTCATCTGATGATACCCTCAACGAAAATTGATCTTGGAGAACCAAGATGCTCCTGGTAGCTGGTCAAAGAGGTCATTGACCTCGGAATTGGGTAACGATTCTTCACCGTTACCTTGTTCAGCTCTCGATAGTCTATAGACATCCGATGCAACCCGCCCTTCTTCTTCACAAATAGAATCGGGGCTCCCTAGGGTAAACTGTTCGACCAAATGAATCCTTTGTCTAATAGCTCCTACAGCTATGTAGACAACTCCTACATCTCAGGAGGAGCCAACAGATACAGTGCCTTGGCTATCGAAGCCGCACCAGGAACTAGGTCGATCCTGAACTCTACCTGCCTCTCTGGAGGTATCCCAGGAGACTCCTCAGGGAATACATCCTCAAACTCTCATACCACGGGCACATCGCCCACTGTCGCCTTACCCGCCTCCCGGGTATCCATAACATAGGCGACAAATCTTGCACAACCCTGATGAAGGTAACGCCTAGCTTTTGCTGCTGAACATAAAGTTGGTCCTCGCTGTGGCCTCTCACCCTGAATCACCAGCTCTCCCCCACTTGGGGTCCTGATCTACACCAACTGTTGTGCCCAGTCAATCACGGCCCCATTGGGGCTTAGCCAATCCATACCAATAATAACTTTGTTCCCCCACAAAGGTATGGGAACCAGATCTACCAGCTAACGCTCCTCGAACAACCTCAGAACACAATCTCAGTAGACCTCTGATGCTTGCACTGACTGATCGTCCGCAATCTCGACCTCTAGAGGGCAATCCAACATGCCCGAAGACTCAGGAAACTTCTTGCTAAGCGCAAGAGAGACAAACGATCAAGTAAAACCCAAATCAATCAATACCTGAGCTGGGATACCGTTCACATGGAACGATCCTAAACAGAGAACATACATAACATATCAAAATCACAGGATATATCATAAAAGCATAAGAAAGAAATCGTACCCGTCACTACATCGGGTGCAGCGTGTGCCTCCTCGGCTGTCAACTGAAATGCTCGGCTCCGCACCACTGGAGCCTCTACCTTGGCCTTCCGGCCATTCGTAACCCGTGCTGACATTGGCGTCGGCGTCGTCGCTGGCGCTGCTGCTGTCGCTACTGTCAATCTAGGGCAGTTAGCCTTTTTATGGTCCCTCTGATTGCAATGGAAGCAAATCAGATCTGACATTTGCACTGTGGGGGTGGGGGCAGTTCAATCCCTTCCAAAGTGCCTCGTCCAGCCGCAGTTGTAGCAGCCCGATGATCCCACTCTACAAGCTCCCTCATGTGGCCTGACGCATTTCCTGCAGCGGTTCTGGCCCGGCTGGCCTTTCGACCTAACGTCGGATCCCTTGGGTTTCTTCCCCAAAACCCCTGTCACCTGCTCAGTCTTTACTTTCCTCTTCCTGATGTGCTCCAAATCGAGCTCCCTCTCCCGCGCCCTGGCAATCATGGACTCCAGGGTTGGGCAGGCTGAATCGCTGACATGCTCCTGAATATCAGCCCTCAACATATCATGGTAGCGGGTCTTCCGCATCTCCTCATCCCCCGCATACTGGGGTACCAACAGGGCCCTGGAAACCACTTTCTTTATCCAAGATTAGAAGAAGCAAATACCACTTGATTACCATGGTTCTTATTTTTCACAAACAAATTTGGAAACCATATCTTTTTAGTGATGAGATCCGAGACCCTTCATCTATTTTAAAACCTGCAACTCAACCCCCATCATTTTAGATTCACCATATGCGATTTCACAATGTCAACCGTCGTTTTGGTTGAGAGAGACTCTATCAAGATCATCTTTTATGTTCATCTGATTTTAAACTATATGCAAGGATATCAACAAACCTCATATGCTAAGATGGAACTATTTTATAAACCTCATCTCCTTCCAGCCCACGAAACCCATTTGAGATCTTCGAATTTCACCATGTCTTCCTCTACAATACCCACTCGCAGAGCTCCGTTTTTTTTAAAAGGGGGCATTTAAAACCTTATGTGTAAAATCTTTCTTCTCCTTAAAATCAGAACATATTGTGTGATGGATAGATTGAGTTTTCATTAGATTTGTTTAGGATTTTTTTTTCTACGATTTTTGTTATAAATCAAGAACCGGAAGTATATATTTGACTTTGGTTTTGGTTTCCTTTTGATTTCGTGCAGGTGTTGATGATGGTGGTTATCAGATCTGAGTGTTGCTTCCTATTCTAATTTGGATTTAGATATTTTGTGTGTGTAAGAGAGAGAGAGAGAGAGAGAGAGAGAGAGAGAGAGAGAGAGAGAGAGAGAAGAAGAAGAAGAAGAAGAAGAACAAGAACAAGAACAAGAACAAGAACAAGAAGAAAAAGAAGAAGAAAGAGATATTTAGATGTTGTGGGTCCTTTTAATTTTTTTTTAATTTATTAATATATAAAAATAAGTGAGCATCGGTTTACCCTTTCATTTTCTCAAAAAGGACATAATGAGTCCGACAAAAACCAACTTTATTCCCTTAAAAACCACTTAAAAATTAAGTAAAAAGATAAACCCTAGAAACTACATAAGTCATATGTGTCATTTTCCTAAAGGAATAAAATACAAATTAAGACGTTATTTGATGTTGCAACAATGCATTCCAATTCTTAGAAGTCTCATTTCTAAATATAAACCGATTGAAGAAATAAGCAACAATGTTTTTAAATAAAAATTGATTTTGATACTTATTTTGACAAAACAACAATGTATATTGATACGTACACAACATCGAAATGATCATGGAGAAAATCAGATCAATTTTGATGATAATTTGTTACTTTTAGCTTGAATTCCATTTTTAGTTTTTGTCAAATGTTATATGTTAGTGAATCATATGTTTTTGTTATATATTAAAATATTAAATGTTACTATTAGAGACGACACAACAAAAATACACGATATGAAACGAAATCCGGATGAAATTCAAATTCGAATTCGTGTTAGTGTTGTTTTCGTGTCAAGTTTAAAATACACGATATCGTATCGTGTCGTTTCGTGTTCGTAAATCGATACAAAATTGACACGATTGAACATGTGTTTGTCGTGTTTTTCATGTTTGTCGTTTTTTGTGGTGATATATATGATTAAGTATGAATTAAATAAACTAATAGTTATGTAATTTTATCTTTGTCGTGTCGTGTCGTGTCATGTTGTGTTTTAATTGGTTTGTTTTCGTGTTATTGAAAAAAAAAAACACAATATCGTGTCGTGTCTTGTTCGTGGTACACAAAACCTTGTCGTCTCGTGAGATAAAAACAATATGAGTGCCCGATTTGACAGCCTTATTTACTATTATACTATTATACAATGAAAACCAATCTGACAGTTGACAAGTTTCTGTTTAATAAATGATTTGTTTCAGCCCTTAATTTTAATCAATTTATTAAATTGAAAAATCACTCCAACTTTAGAACTCGTGTTTATTCCATGCATGTACACTACACAGAACAAAAGACGAGAAAGCAAAACATGACATTTGTTTGATTGTTTGTACTTTCTATAGAATAACAATATATATTGCTATTTCTTAGATTACGTTTTAAAAAAATAACATTTTATAATTCATATGTATGTTTTTTTTTCTGTATACGTTTATACGTATGACAATGAGTTTGAGGTACATATAATTTGTAATATACTTCAAAGCTTCAAATGAAGCAAATGAGGAACACCATCAAGGCCTTTTGAGAAGGAATATTGAACAAAATCATAAACGGTGGTTTCCCTGTACCTCGGTGGGTTGTCATCGGAAATCAGCTCCTTGATCGGACCATACACCTTCGTCGACGGCGCTAAGGAGGTGCTGAAGAAACACGCCACCGACACCCTCGGTCCTTTCTCATTTGACACCACTCTATGCTCCACACTCCTCAGCTTATCATTCGATATCAACTAAAAAACCCAACAAAATTAGACTTTTCAGAGTCAAAAATAAATGTTTTCAATGTTAAACGATTAAATCCACCTGTAATAGATCTCCGATGTTGATCACAAGCGCACCAGGTGTTGGAGGAACATCAACCCATTGATTTTGATGGAGGATTTGGAGTCCTCCGATTTCATCTTGTAGAACCACAGTTAGAAACCCATCATCTGTGTGTCTGGTTGCACCCATGGTTAAATCTGGTTGTGGGCAAGCAGGATAACAATGGCCGATGAATACAAGCCCCTTGTCACAATCCAAATCTCCGAGGTGATCTTCGTTCAGACCCAAAGCCTCTGAGATCAATCGGAATAGCAACACGCCAAGTTTCATCACCTGATTTGAATACTCGATTTGTATGTCTCTGCAAACCTCCGGTAGTTCCTCAGGCGGCGGAGGTGACGGAGCCATAAACGAGAAGAAGGTGTCTCTCCAGTTCGCGGAGGGGGAAGTGTAAAGATCGAAATTACTATTATACACAACTGTTCTCGTATTATCCCTCGTGTAAAACTGTTTCTTCACCTCCACATCTTGTTCGTGAAATCTGCGAACTCCTTGAAGCACATCGTTCATAACACTCACAGGGATACCGTGATTCACGACTTGGAAGAAACCTAATTTCTCAGAAGCGGCACGGATCTTTTCCAGGGTCGATGCTTTATCGGTTGATCCAAGGTCGACGACTGGAATATCGAGAGTTGTGGAGGTTTTCGGGGAGGTTTCCGGTGGGTTGATGAAGATACGGGGGACATGGCGGATTCCGGCATCGACGAGGCCTTGAACACCGGCTTTTGTTTCGTCAAAAGCTTTGAGTTCCGTTGGCCGATCGTAGGCTGAAACGACTGAAGCGATGGTGGAAGCCATTTTTTGTGAACCAGAAGTCATGAAAGTACGCAGAGATTTTTCTATAAGTGGAAGTATTTAAGTCAACTTAAGAATTTAAGATATAAGGATAATATGCAGCCGCCCATTCATTAGTCCTAGCTTTGACTTTTCATTTATTTATTTATTTATTATATTTTTTTCAAGGTTGTGAACAACCTTTTTAGGTTTTAAGGATTCTATAATATATATACTATGTATAACCTTTTAAAACATAAATCCACCGTCGAGCACATGTCGGCTATGCGATCATACGTATTCTGTGTCATAAAAAGGCCTGAAATTTTAATCGGTCATGATTCCTTCACTTATTCGTTGCTAATACATTGTTAATGCTATCACTAATCTATAACTATTTTGTAAGTATCTATCCGTCTCTAATAAGTATCTAATCCCTTGCTATCCGTGTTATTTATTCATTAAAGAGAATATGTTACACATTGAGTAATACCCTGATATACTAAACAACATTATTATTTATTCACGCATTAAATAGAATTTGTTACACAATTGTTCAAGGTACATGTAGGTCTCAAAAGCAAAGTACAAAAGTAAAGCACAAAAACTTTGAGTTGCATCATTGGGTTACCTCCTCCATCATCCGGGTTTATTCTCCTGAAAAAGTTTTTGAAACGTCAACATAATGTTGGTACGTCCACATGTTTTTCTTATGAAAATGTTATGTGGGTGTCTTAGTTTATCTCATATGTCTTAAACTCACTTCCTTGAGTTTGTGTGTTCAGGTTGGTTCCTAGTAGAAGAACATATTATAACGAGAAACAGAAAGAACATATTATAACAAGAAACAAAGAACATATTATAACAAGAAACAGGGAGGAACATACTATACAAAGAGAAAATACAATACACTAGAATAGATAGAACATACTATACAAATACAAGAATACTATAACATTAATGTGAGCCACTACTTCATGGCATGACAATATACTGTTGTGTCACGTTTGGTAACCAGAGTTTCCTAGAGGGAGAGCGTGAATTTATGTATAGATCTATACAAGATTGACCATCCTACACCTTACTGCTAGCTATAGTGGGACCTGCAGGTCTACGGGTGACGAATGTCATATCATTTCGATGTCTTTGATCGTCATGTTTTACTAGTCAATCAAGTATGATTATAATCTCATCACATTTTACCTTAATTAAACAATTGGTTTAAGGTAGTTAGTATAATGGTAGTTACTATATACAATACTACAGTACATCTTTATTTTCCCATTACATTAAAATTGTGATCTTCTCACATAAACGGTAATGTATACTATATTTTTGGTAATGATTGTCATACTTGGGAAAAACATTCACTTTTACAAAAGAACAAACATACGGAACAGTCGGGTCATGGTAGAAGACTATTTTTCATTATAAGTAGAAAATATAGGATTTTTACGAGATACAAACAATTACATCAAACAACTTACAAACATTTACAAAAATTTTTATCAAACATATACAAACCATGACACTAAAATACTTATGAACTCACCAGCTTAAATGCTGATCTACTCTTTCAAAATAACCTGTATTCTCAGGTCAACGGTAGACAGGTACTCTGGACCAGGTTTTGAGAAGTCGGAGCACATTCGAGACTCGTCTTTTATTTTGATTCATATTTTGGTGTCTTACAAACTATACACAAAACACACTTGTATTAAACTATATTATTAATGCAATGGATGATGTTGTTTCTTGTTTACTATTGTGCATTGTTATGAAACTGAACATGACATCCTTCGCCCCCTAACGTTTCCGCTATTCCGGTTTGGGGCTGTGACACATCTTGAGAATAGCAATCGCCAAACCTATCGATCATCTAGGAAAACGAAATATGTAGAGATCGATGAGTCTCAAATGGAATGAGTACATGTTTTGTATTTCATTCTTATTCTAGTTTCTCGATTTCTCTCTTAAACTCATTGCACGTATTTCCTATATCATACAATAATCTAAATTCAGATTTCTGATACCCTTATTCTATTATGAGCTCACTTTTTTATTATTATGAAGCAAACATCGAAAATATGGAGAATATTGAGGGCTTTCAATTTCTGGATTGGGTGACGATTTCTGAATTCTTTTTTCTCTTATTCTAATTTCTTTTTTTTTCCCTCGTAATAGTTTCTAATTGATGTTCAATGTATTATGCGTTTTATTTTTTTTCTGATGTAAACACCGAAAACTGAAGATTTGTGAGATTTCGATGAATATGATGTTGATTTCATACAAAAAGGCGATTTTACAAGGAATTTAATGAGTAAAAGAAAGAAATAGTCATAGTTGCAGTTGCTCCCATGCAATTAAATATGAACTCAATGTATTGTTTTAATCGTGGTTATTTCAATAATATTGTAGCTACTTTTATCTTAGGAATTTTTCATATTTTCTGAAAGTATAGGTATATTTTGCTACATTTTCACTATTTTTGTTAATCTTACTTTTATTTCCTACTTTGTAGGGTTCACCGGATTATGAAGTTCACAATGTTGTGCATAAAATTATCATTTAATTGTCACTAGATGAACCCTTGAAATGTGAAAATTATTTAATCAGAGAAACAGTGATGAAAAGAAGTACTTTTTTTATTGAAGTATAATTATGGAAACTGTCATAGGTGATAACTATTGGATTAGGTGATAACTATTGAAGTATAATTATGGAAACTGTCATAGTTATTGAAGTATAACTATTGAAGTATAATTATTGAAGTATAATTATGGAAACTTTTTTCGAATGTACTTGACTCGGTTAGCATGGTCCATTTTGGGTTATGTGGCATTGCAACACTTAGATAGAACACTTATGGTTTATCAATATATTATAAGTTCTAATATAATAATAATAATATTTAATTAGTTTCGATCAACAATTAATTTAGAATTAATTTGGTGATCAAAAGGAGACTAATTAAATATATGGGGTTGATTGTCCAAATCATCCATTCTTTTATAGTGGGCTAATGATCCATGGTTTATTGAATTGGGCTAAAACCCATAAGGATCTCCATGGATAGTCCATGAAGGTTATAAACCCATGGATCATGGAATATGAAAAGTCATGTCAATTAGCGTTTACATGTTGTAACCCTACTTGTGACACAACTATAAAAGGACCCCATGGCTGGCAAAATCGGCACTATGTGTAGAACAAGAGGGCTAGCCGATTTTGAGTGATAGTGTACTTCTTGCAAAGTTATTTCAAGAGTTGTGGTGTCATGTGAAACATTTGAGGCATCACATTTGAGGTGCTAGGCTCACAAGGTTCTCAAGGAATCCAAGCAACAAGAAAGGTATGTTAGCTTTTATGTTTTAAAGTTCCCCAAGGTTAAGAACCTTGGAAAATCGGTATGCTAGATAGGTTAAGAACCTTGGAAAATCAAATTTGCATGTATCTTAGTAAAACATAGATCCAAGGTTTCTAAGGTTGCATGTGCACCTTAGGAGTGTTAGAATGCTCAAAACAATTCAGTGGTATCAAAGCCTATGCTTGTTTTGTTGATACTTGATGCAAATTGTTGAAAAAAGAGTAAATTACACGAATGGTCCCTATGGTTTGGGGTAATTTGCACGTTTGGTCCCTAACTTATTTTTTTAACTCGGAAGGTCCCTACGGTTTGTTTTTGTTACGTGCTTGGTCCCTACAGTTTGTTTTTGTTACGCACTTGGTCTCTGTCTTACCTAAAACGACTTTTATTTAAATAAGAAAAAATGGTGGGGTAGGTAAGGTAAGGTGAGTGGGGTGGGGTTGGGGGTGTGTTTACTTAAATAAATTAAAATATCAAGGGAAAAATAGTATATTTAGGTAAGACAGGGACCAAGCGCATAACAAAAACAAACAGTAGGGACCTTCCGAGTTAAAAAAATAAGTTAGGGACCAAACACGCAAATTACCCTAAACCATAGGGACCATTCGTGTAATTTACTCTTGAAAAAACTCAAGATTTCTACATTCTGCTGAGTGAACTCGCCGAGTCCATGGGGGGACTCGACGAGTCCATGTGTTATTGCATCCTACTCGTTGAGTAGGTTCTTGCACTCTACGAGTAGGACGCCCTAAATGCAAATTTTCAAGTTTTGTTGATGGAAATGGACTAGGATCATTACCCTTAACTGTTTTGGACTTATAAAATTGTTTTTTTATGTGGTAATGATTATGCTAATCCATTTACAATGGTTATTATCAAAATTTCAAGTTTTGTATGTGTTATTTATAATTCTTGAAATTGTTGATATGAATGTTTATACACTTACGAGTTTAGAAAATCATATGAATTATTTGCAAATAGTTTGTTACTTTCATTCTTGATCTTGATGTGTTTTAATAGAATCTATAATTCGTCCTCAAGTTATGGATTACCAAAATTCTTTCTTTTAAAATCCATTAATGAACACATAGGTTACATAAAATGAAGAACTTTTCATTTTAATAAACCATTAACTCACAAGTTATGAAGGAGAAAAGTTTTGAAAGTTACAAAAACTTGTCCTCAAGTTTTGGAACATGTAAATTCACTTTAAAAACTTTAGTTCCAACCTCTAGAATTTTAAAAGTTAAAATTCAACCATTATACTTTATAATATTATAAGTTAATAATATATCTATATATATATATATATATATATATATATATATATATATATATATATATATATATATATATATATATATAGGAGTAGCATCAAATGAGAACATCAAAAACGTTGAGAACGCGAGAACAAAGTATATTCATTTGCGATTCCATGTATTCATTTATGGAGAAATGATAAATTTTTACGCCTTTAATTTCAATTGAAGAGAAAAAGCATATTCATGTTGATTGTGCGTATAATTCATCATTTCTCCACAAATGAATACATTGAATCACAAATGAATGTACTTGTTCTTGCATTCTCAACCTTTTAAGTGTTCTCATTTGATCCTTTCTATATATATATATATATATATATATATGTATGTATGTATAAGAACATGTCGTTTTACAATTAGTAAGCCTCATTCACGAAGTCGGTCTATAAGGGGGGTGTAAGGTTGCTGCCTATAAAATGACAGCTTAATGGGTGTGCACTCTCACCCACCGATTCCTTGACTGGTGGAGGGTCGTTAGCTGAACGGGTAAGACAATAACTTTAATCCTCTTTAAAAGTATGATGGTTATAAAGTAACTAAATGTTTTTATAAATTCCCAATCTTAGTTACTTTAGGAAAATGTGAATATGGTGCTAACCCATGAAATTACACTTTGCTTAAGTCGTTAGTGGAGCGTGTGTGGTTAACCGGCACACTAACCTGGACTTAACAAGGTAGGTAAAGGGTGGCTTAAGGTTTATCATAGATCGGTGGAGCGCGTGTTGTTAACCGGCACATCGGTTAGGTGATAGACATTAAGATGTGACATCGCCATTTTCACGACCAAAAAAGACCGATTTTTGTTTATGCTTTATAAAAATCAAACTACCTCTTTTAATAAAAATGTTGCAGAATTTTTTCCCAGTAAAACACGATAAATGTGTTATCAAAGAATTTTCAAAGAAAAGTATTTTTATTCATTTTAAAACATTTGGGATGTCATCGTCAATACAGAAACATAAGCCTAAACAAAACATACATTGATTATCACTAGTGATTTATATCTCCTTAATCTCTCAGTGTAATGTTACCTCATATCAATACATGTGATATAAATAAACTGAGTGGTTTAGGTTGGGAAACCTAGTGAGTACATAGGGTTTTCAACCCACAATAATATAATTGTTATGTTAAAAAAATCAACCCAATTACCCATCCCCATTATCTTCTTTATTCTTAAGGATCTACCCTAAGAATCAGTTATTCCTCGTTCATTTATTCCTAAGGATCATCCTAAGGAATCGGCACGAAGTCCATCGTTGCCACGGTTTACACAATAGGCACTAAGTATGCATAGTCGCTAGGGTTTAGGCACCAAGTCTGCATGATCGCCATGGTTTAGGCACTAAGTTTGCATAGTGACCAGGGTTTAGGCATAATGTCTGCATGATAGCCAAGGTTTAGAGTACACTGGGTGAACACATCGTTCACAACACCTAGAGATTGCGATCCTGCTAGTGTTCCATTGGACTATCTAGAATAGTTTCGTGGTTGTATTCCATACTCAGCTAGATGACAGGGCTAGCATTTGGGAACAAGGCTTCTCACATCATCCACCTCTCACCCTTACCTCATGGTCTATATCACCTCTTAACTCATCATCCAACTCATATTTCATCTACCCACGTTTTACCTAACATATTATGTAGATATAAATACATATACAGTTTAAATCATATAAAACTTGTATAGAATCGTTCATCCTGTTGGGTTTTGAGCATTCTAACACTCCTAAGTGTACATGCAACCCTAAATACCTTGGATCTATGTTTTCTCTATTATACATGCAAATATGAACATCCAAGGTATTATCCTAATCTAGCATACAAAACTATCAATATAACAAGATAGAATACATACCTCTTTGATGGTGCTTGTCTTCATGAAGCTTGAGTGCTTAGTGCCTCAAGTGTGACACCTCAAATGGTTCACACAACACCAAATACACTTGGAATAACTTGAGAGAAACTAGAACACTTCATGAAATCGGTTAGCCCTCTCTAGAATAATCTAGTGACCGATTTTGGGAAGAATAATATCTTTATATAGTGTTACAATTAGGGTAAACCCTAATTGTCATGACTTTCCATTTCCTTGGATCCATGGGTTCAAATACACCATGGAGCATCCATGGAGCATCATATGGGTTTTGGCCCAACTAGATAATCCATGGAGCATTAGCCCACTATATAAGTATGGATGATTTACACAATCAACCCATATATTTAATTAGTCTTCTTTTGATCACTTAATTAATCCTAGATTAATTCTTGATCAATACTAATTAAATAATCTTATTATTCTTATTATTAATATACTAGAACTTATAATATATTAATAACCATAAGTGTCTTATTTCTCTCATTATAGTCTATCCAAGTGCATGATGCCATGCAACCCAAATGGACCATGCCGGGTCGGGTCAAGTCTTACCAATTATAGTTATGGACTTAGACATTAATCCAACAGTCTCCCACTTGGATAAGTCTAAAACTATTATTGCGTATGACTTCAGGAACCAACTAGCAATCGTAGCTCTCAAAAGCTTCTGTCGAACTCTGACCTTGTAGATGAACTCTGATCTTTGTCAACGACTTGTCCATTAGATAAGGGATCATATATTCCTCCATTCTAGATATCATATGGACTGAGACATGGATTATAATCATTCTCTCTGTCCATTAGTTGTTTCCCGATTTCCGATTTATGACGACTGACTAATTGAACAAATCAAATCAGTCCTGGCCCGGCCGAGCACTTCCATTTGTCATCATCAAATCATCGAGGGGCCCACAGATATCGCTTTTATCCCGAAGGTAAAAGGAATGGATAAACTTCGACTCATATGGCTTGTTCTACTACTCGTTGAATCATACACAAAGACACGTTTTATAGCACCGAGTTACCAAATGCAGTTTCGTGCAATCAATGTACAACCAACTCATAGTAACAACTCATATCTCTAGGTTTGAAGAATATAAGATATTATCGTCTCATGATCACTCGTGATAAAATCCATGAAGTGATTCCAATGAGCGCGGGTTGAATCCAATACTCAGAACTTATGAGCACTCATGAGTGTTGTAGCCCTTTGTCCAACAACTTAGACCTCTACAAGCCAACCCATGACAGTCTTAATTCATATATACTTCCAACATATGACCGACTGTGGATGGTTTGAATAACTTAGTCATTCCGAAAGAATAACCTAGTTTATTCAGGAAGTCGAAACATGCAAAGTGAAACACAATAATAATCGAATCCAATATGGTCTCAGAACTTATGAATATAAATAAAACTCCTTTTATTTATCACCATATGATTACACATTATTCATTGTATATTGTTTCAGCTATCAACATTATTCTTGAATTTAAAACAATAGTTGTCCCATGCTCCAAGCATGCACACTATGTTTTCTAAACAATAGTCATGCCATACACCAAGTATGCATAATATGTTTGACTATGATCTTTATTTTGTGAACTAGATCAAATGAACATAACTTCAATGATTCTCTTTTCACACTCCCAAATCCTTACTGCAAATGCAAGAATTCCAAATTCATGCCATTTACTGAAATCTGTTAGATTCTAAACTTATATGCATCGATCCTCTTGTAATGATTATGCACAAAGTCAGAAAGACTTAACGACAATCATTACAGAGCATTCCAAAGGAGATCAAGTCCTTGGAACCATCCTTCTTGCATTAAGTTTCCTTAATCTTAAACAGATTGAAAATTCTAACTTTGAAACATTTCCAGATTCCATTTCGACTATCACTTCTGAACAAGAGTTGCCTCCTTACAGATTATGTCAATATGGTCCTTCCAGAATTATCACTACACTTCCAACTGTCCTTGAGCAACCAATCTTTGGTAAACATTAGATTGTCCTCGACAATTGTTTAATCCTTTTAGTCATATCCAGTTCTAAACCTTTTCCCTTCTTAATGCCCTAGACATTTGGAAAATTTTAGAAAGGATGAATATAGCACATGTAATCGATCCTATATCCGAAGCATATGGGACACGATTCATGATGTCTCACATAAAGACTAAACCAGTCTTTTGCTATAACATTTCCATTTCAATTTGCCAAGTTCTCATAATTCAGATTATGAAAAGGGATGCCGTAATAATAATCGAATTTAAGAACGCAAATAATGGACCCATATATAGAATTTCCTTATGTTGAGCCATTCGAACATGAAATTCATATATATCCTTGACTAAATGATTAAAACCTCACGATCTAAGCTTATAGATTTGAGATGAAATCCTTGACTAAATGATTAAAACCTCACGATCTAAGCTTATAGATTTGAGATGAAGTATAATTTCCTCTCCCTTAATTATAGCAAAATAACTTTTTCCCAATTGAAACCTTTGTTTTCTATAATTAACATTGCTAGCTTGCAATACTTATCGTAATTATCATGCGCCCACTAACATGATGATTATTAGCATAACACTTATGCTCCCACTAGCTTTGACATATACTCAGAAAGCTCGACTTCTAGAAATCAATACTTTATTGACTTTCTTACCAAAGTTCAGATTTCTGATACTAGATTGTTTTGATAAGACTTTATCAAAAACATACACCTTCCCTTAGATAGCTCATGGGTGTGTCAAAACAATTTTAAGAACTATGAAAAGGGATGCCGTAATCATAGTCTTGATCGTTTTGACCTTTGCCATTTCTCACAAGTCCAAGTTAGTGTGCCGGTAAACCACACACGCTCCACTAACGACTTTGAGAATGCAAATATCACAATTGCTATCTAACTAAAATCTACTTAGTCAAAGTGTTTCCTCACCATCATTTTCATGAATCGGAGAGAAACCTTATGACACTTAGATTTAATGGTGTATGTGTTCTTATCCATGTGAATTGTCATAACCATAGTCACAAGACAAGGATAATGACAAATCCAAAACCATATGGATTGAACTCAATCTTAATTTCTTGCCACCTGGCAGCTCAAGGGCCTACCATTGCTTCCAAGTTGTTGTGCAACACATTGAGAACTCTAAGAACTCATATGCAAAGCCAACTTTAACTAGAATGGGCACAGAATATGTCAACACGATAGGTTATAAACCTTAAGTCGTGTGCTAGTGAAGAACTTCAGGTTTCATTCTTGATTAGTTCTTGAGAATTTCAAGACCTTTAAGACTCCCACTGTCCTCTTGACCTATAAGACTTCCTTGTCAAACATCCAAGAGATAGTGTGGATTCTAATCAAGACAAACACTTCACACAATTGGCCTTAGTTGGTCTTTGTTTTATCCAAAACATCACAACTTACCAATTTCAAATGTACAAGAGTAGAAAACTTTTACTCTTACATTTGTCAAGTGTTTTAAACCTTATTTAAGACATGTCACTCATATTACAATCTTAGAGTAT
Source organism: Lactuca saligna (assembly GCF_052625555.1). Classification (NCBI taxonomy): domain Eukaryota; kingdom Viridiplantae; phylum Streptophyta; class Magnoliopsida; order Asterales; family Asteraceae; genus Lactuca; species Lactuca saligna. The sequence continues at coordinate 191,036,523 of NC_136419.1, read as the reverse complement.
GACTCTAAGACTTGTATTGAAAGGAAGTATGACTCATCTTCTTGATTTAACCATTTCAACAATTTAAGATCCCTTCTTCTTAGTCATAAGAATGCACTAAGACTTCCTTAGAGAACTAATTTTGATATGGTTTCTTAATCATTAAGATGATCACAAAACTGATACTAAAGTACTCTCCCATCTTTTCAGATTTGAGAAACTTTTATCCTTCTGCCTAATTTGATTCTTCTTATTCGCTCTGCCTTACATTGGAACCTTTTCCAATGTCTCAGAGTTACACTTAAGCTTGTAAGTATAATCATATTTACTGAGCTTTAGTAAACTATGACGAATAGTCTTATTAATCTTTTGTGGTGGACTTAATCAGTGCACATTACTATGTACTCGATTCCTTAGTCCATTACTTGACTCACACATCCATGTGAATAAGTAATTAGTCTTAATTTTTCCAATACTTGAAAGTTCTCATTCATCATGCTATACAACTCGCATGATTCCAAGTTCCGGTCCAATTGAGACTTGGGTGATGAGAATCTTTCCTTATTTGGTAAATTTAGACATTACCACAAATGAAGGAATCAATTTCATATTTCCACTCTTGCTATTAATGGAATCATATAAGCAACAATTTTTCCTCAAATGCCATTGTAAGGATATTTTTTTAAAATAAATAAAATCAAATTTTTTTTTTATTTTAAAACTATGCGGAAAAACTTATCCTTACAATCCATACGAAAACTTGTTGTTGTCTATTCCTTAGCAATATCTCATAACTCCTAAGAAGTAGCTCAAGAATCCGATCTTCAAACTACGCGATAGAAATCCATCTATGCGATCAGATTCAACATATTCTTTCTTTTAAGTTCCTTTACTTTTCTTTGATTCTTAAAACATTACCATGTGACCCAGTCACAACATGTATCAGGAATCTCAGAATAGAAACTTAATAGAGTTAGATTTGTGGACTTTTACCTGAAGTAGAGTCAATCTTATTGACTTTAACATCCTTAGGTAAATTAGGCAGCTTCGCAACTAATGACCCTTACTTTGGCAATATAAACATATGGACCCTTTGATAATGGTACACGGGACTATCACAGACTTAGTTTTTCTCTTTACCATTTGTTCAACCGAGTTGACTATGGCCGATCCCTTTCCATTGGGAAGAGAATGCTTTTCTGGATTTCCTATGTCACTATTGTCAATGTCTATCAAGTTTTTGAGGAAGTTGATCTTAACAAATAGATAAGATCATTAAGGGTCTTGTCATAGTCTGTTTCATAGATGTTCCAAAAGAACTCACTATGTGACTTAGAAAGTAGTTGAGCCACTAACTTTCTCAAGACTTTGACACCCAACTCTCCCGGCTTGTCAATATGTGACTACATCTCCAAGATGTGATCACACCTAGACCTTGCCTTGCCATTAGGGCTTGAGTGATCTTAAACTTTTCAAGAACTTGTGGGTTAGGGAGAATAATTGGAGGAGGAAAAAGAAGTATGATATCCATGGGACATCATCTTCATTAGGAATGCTTGTTTCAAGAGATTTGGGAAGATCATAAATGTCTAAACCAGACATCTTATGGGAGATATTCAAGATAGTTGATCTTTGAGTCCTTAATATGACACCCAATATGAAAATATTAAGGCTAGGACCTAACAAACTATTTTATAACTTAGAAGAGGTATGCCGTAATCCAAGCTATAAAACAATTTGAAGGTAGGTGAATGACGATTCACCAATTTCCACCAAGATAAACGAAATGTATTATTAGGTTTTAATTGGATTTTAAACTCCTAGATCTTTTGAGATTCATTGAACTGTTCAATGGCATGTTTCAATCTCGAGTGTGCCCTTCAGGTTTTGTGACTGGGATGCCGAGGATCACAAAACAAGGTGTGAAGTAACCATGCAAATTACTTGGTACCCTTAAGTGTTTACCCCTCAATCGATGTGCCGGTTAACCACACACTCTCCATCGATACTATGATAAACATTAAGTTACCCTTTGCCTACCTTGTTAAATACGAGTTAGTGTGCCGGTTAACCACACGCGCTCCACTAACCGACTCAAACAAAGTGCAAAGTGTAATTTCGTGGATTAGAACCTTATTCACATTTTTCTAAGTAACTAAGATTGGGTAATATTAAAAGTTTAGTTACTTAGTATTTATCATTAATACTTTTAATGAAGGGAGAATTATAGTCATGTCAAACCCGTTCGGCTAACGACCCTCCACCAGTCAAGCGAGCGGTGGGTGAGAGTGAACACCCATTAAGTTGCCATTTTATAGGCAACAACCTTATACCCACCTTATAGACCGGCTTCGTGAATGAGGCGTACTAGCGGTAAGACCGACTTTACTCTTATACATATAAATATTATTAACTTATAATACTATAAAGTATAAGGGTTGAATTTTAACTTTTAAAATTCTAAGGGCTAACTTGGAATTAAAGTATTCATAAGAGAAAACTTTACAAATTCCAAAACTTGAGGGCAAGTTTTGAAACTATTTAAAACTAATTAATTCCATAACTTATGTATTTAAAGTAGTTTTAATCCAAAAACTCTTCAAGTTCCATAACTTGTGGAGAAATTATGGAAGACTTTAAACTAATAAAGAATTAATCTTTTCTTTATTTTATAACTTATGGAATTAATTAAGGTTACATATTTTATTTATTTATTTATTAATGAAGTGACTCTTGAACCTCCATAACTTAAGGACAAGACTCTTCATCTTTTTGTAACCTTTGCCAACTTTATGAGTTTTATGAGTCTTTAATGTGACTCTTCATGTAACTTAAGGATAAGTTACACAAACACATTTTATACTCAACTCTTAGATTAATTTGGATTGAAAACAACTTTTTCACTCAACTTTTCTATTAATCTAAGCAACTCATAAGAACAAGATAATTCAAATCAAACTTTTTCATGTAATTAGTCTAACCTTTAAACTAATACAAAACATGAATCTATTGACAATTATCTTGAAAATGGATTAGCATGAACATTACCACATTTAAAAAACAAGTTTATAAGTTCAAAACAACTTAGGGTAATGTTCCTAGTCCATTTCTAGCCAAAAACCTCGAAGATATGCTGTCTGGGGTCCAACTCGTCGAGTGCATGAACACAACTCGGCGAGTTGGATGCATTTTGCCTTGGACTCGTCGAGTCCCTTCATGGACTCGGCGAGTCAGCTGGGCTGACAGCACCAAAACTCGATTTTTCAGCTTCTATTGCAGGTATAACAAGAAAACAAGCCTAGGCTCTGATACCACTGTTGGGTTTTGAGCATTCTAACACTCCTAAGTGTACATGCAACCCTAAATACCTTGGATCTATGTTTTCTCTATTATACATGCAAATATGAACATCCAAGGTATTATCCTAATCTAGCATACAAAACTATCAATATAACAAGATAGAATACATACCTCTTTGATGGTGCTTGTCTTCATGAAGCTTGAGTGCTTAGTGCCTCAAGTGTGACACCTCAAATGGTTCACACAACACCAAATACACTTGGAATAACTTGAGAGAAACTAGAACACTTCATGAAATCGGTTAGCCCTCTCTAGAATAATCTAGTGACCGATTTTGGGAAGAATAATATCTTTATATAGTGTTACAATTAGGGTAAACCCTAATTGTCATGACTTTCCATTTCCTTGGATCCATGGGTTCAAATACACCATGGAGCATCCATGGAGCATCATATGGGTTTTGGCCCAACTAGATAATCCATGGAGCATTAGCCCACTATATAAGTATGGATGATTTACACAATCAACCCATATATTTAATTAGTCTTCTTTTGATCACTTAATTAATCCTAGATTAATTCTTGATCAATACTAATTAAATAATCTTATTATTCTTATTATTAATATACTAGAACTTATAATATATTAATAACCATAAGTGTCTTATTTCTCTCATTATAGTCTATCCAAGTGCATGATGCCATGCAACCCAAATGGACCATGCCGGGTCGGGTCAAGTCTTACCAATTATAGTTATGGACTTAGACATTAATCCAACACATCCAACATAGATAGCAATTATACATATAATATGCACACGTAGCACGCAGTTTATATAAAATACTTCATATCTATGTGTAAGATGAAAGGGACCATGCACTCACTGAAGAAGGTGATGACTCGGCACTCGAACAACACTTCGTTACTCTCAACACAATTTTCCTCGGACAAAACCTAGTATCATTACCACTAGAGTTTTGTCTAATATTCACCGAGACTAATTAACAGTCTAGCTATTATTACTATTATATAAGCGTTAAGGAATACTTATATAACCCATCATGATAGCCCAAGTACTTATTATAAGTTCCTTATAACATTACTATAATTAAATAAAAGCTATATAAAAAATAGTGTAGGCGTAGCTCACTTATAGTGGGTTTTATAGAAAACTAGACTTCTCTTGGAGCAGCGTTTCCGATCCGAAAGACCCTTTTTCTTGGGACACCGGGAACTTCGGGGATTCCTTCGGATGCTAGGGGGGTTCCCTAGGGTTTAGGAGGGTTAGGATAGGCTAGAGAAAGAAAGTAATTAAAGAGAGAATGAATTTTGGTGTGAAAATCTGAGAAATTTCGCATCCTATTTACAGGCCGGAGGTCCTCGGACTACGCGGGGCGTAGCCTCCGATGCGGTGCATTCCTCTTGAGAGGTGACACTTCGTTGAGGGTGCATTGTGGCTGCTTCTCGGACCGCAGAAGGCTTGGCGTACGTGTAACACTCCCTTCCCGTACGTAGGGTGTACCTCGTACCGTCATACGTGAGGCACTTCTTAGTTATGTTGGGCGTCCAAATTACATGTGTTCGAATCTAAAGACCAGACCGTGATCAGCAAGCGATGACCCTGATTGAGCCATGTCATCACCTTCGCAACAAATTTCGCAAATTCACACTCCGAATTCTAAAAATCATAAATTTTTCATACGAGCTCCGTTTTCGACGTTCTTTATATCCACCCGTAGGCGGGAATGTATTCTACAACTTTCGTTTAGACTCCGTCGGCTAATTTTGATTTTATTGTAAAAGTTATATTATTAACAGGTCAGTACAGGGTTGGTCCGTTAAAAATTCATAACTTGTTCATCCGAAATCCATTTTCGTCTGTCTTTTTACCATTACGCTAGTATTACTGAGACCTTTGAATCTCGTTTAGGTTGTGTCGGCTAAAACCGCTCGATCTAATATTCAAACTTCGGACTATACACTGCTAAACTGAAACTTCATAAAATCATAACTTCCTCACACGAAGTCAGATTTGGGCATTCTTTTTATGGACGCTCTTGGTTTAATGTATTCTATGACTTTCGTTTAGATCACTAAGTCTACAAATCACTCTATTGTAAATTCACTATTTACACTTCCCGGTGTCGCGCTGGTTCTGTCACGAAACTTCGACGAGTCATAACTTCTTCGTTATAACTTGGATTTTGGCGTTGATTATATGTACGGAACCCTTGTAACATATACTAAAACTTGGTTAAGATTAATCCTTCTAAATAATCTTCCATCAAAAACTCATTTTTGATGCTCTTTATCTCCAAATGGACTAGCCCGAATCTACGGGTATTACAATTATCTCCTCCTTAGGATGATTACATCCCGGAATCTTCAATGAAATAGGGTTGTATAATGACTCCATACGTTATCTCTTCATTCTAGGTAACAACCGTAACTTCTATGTTGCTTCGAACGAGTATCTAATTCTTGAACTCCATGACTGCTGGTGGTGCTAAATCCTACACCTGCTCCTTTTCTCACATTACACTACAAATTATGACCTTCAAGTCATAATCTCGATCCTTGATGGAGACTCCTTCTTCTTCTTAACAAACTATTTGATTTCCACAATAGACCGATGGGTGATGTTCTAATGACCTCTCATCGTATGTTGCAATGCTTAGACTCAGGTCTCTTAGAGTCAAATTCTAGAACAGACTATACCTTCCTTCATGTTCTAATGTGATATAATCACATCTTAAAAGGTAGCATTCCTAGCTACAAGCAACTATCGCGATACCTCTATTCATCGCTTTGATTGTCTTTCACTTAAGGCTTCTAGCTTAATCCAGATGCTACATCGGTCTGAACCATTTAACATACTTGTCTTAGTCAGACTCAATTTGATATGACTACTAGGGTCGGAATAACAACAATCTTCTTAGTCATTACCGAAACGATGGTAACGACATACTCGAATAAAACAGAATCAATTACTAGCTCCTTGGTAGCCTTGTGACTATTCCTGATCCAAGTGTGAGTCCTGTGCTTCCAGTAGTATAGGCCTCTACTACCATTCACACCTACTTGTACTCGTCCCAAGTATATTCTTGTAGTTTTCCAAGTCACCATACAAGAAAATCGTGTAACAACTTAACAAATCAGATAGCAAAACAAAGGTTTTATATTATTCCTTGAAACTATTACATAGGTGTTCAAGTTCACCCTAGACTATGCCTTTAATAGGATACATCATATGACTCTATCCCCTTAGCTACTTCATAACTCGATCTTTAGGTATGAATTCCTAATCCTCGATTCCTTGCGTTGTTTTCTGCTTTGTTGAGGATTATGTGGAATTCCCTCGGCCTTGGTGGCGTTTTTGGCCTTGCCGCCTCATTTTTCTTCGGGCAGACTTTAGAAACATGCCCTTCTTTATGACATCTATAGCACACCCTCTTGTTGGATATACACTTGTTGGCGTAATGCCCTCTTTCCACATTTGTAGCAAGTCATCTCCTCGCTACATTTCGCGATGTGTTTCTTTTTACACTTCTCGCACCATTTAGCTTCACCTCCTCCTCCTCCTTCAGTTTTTGAGAATTTCATTTCTTTGTTGGATTTTGAAGATCCTTGATATTTCCTTTTCTCTCCAACTTCAAACCCTCTCCAGACCCTTTTCGCTAATATGGGTCTCAACATTCGTGGCTGCTCCAATGGTTGTTTTCAAGGTAGTTGCCATTTTGATTGTTGGGCCAAAGTCTGTGGGCAGTCCGTTAGCAAACCTATCGATCTTGGAGAGTTCAGTAGGCAAAAAATAGGGGAATATCTTCATCCTCTCGTTGAATGCGGTGGTATACTCATCCACACTCATCTTTCCTTTATTCAGGTTCAGAAATCCATTGTTTAGGTCTATCAGATTTATCTCTGGGCAGTACTGTATTTTCAACTGCTCCATGAATTCTTCGCACGACATTCGCATGCTTCTCCTCGTGGCATTGTATCTGCTAACAACTTCCACTAATTTAGCACTCCAGTCTTTAGTTGTCTGACTGCAAAGACGGTCATTTTCCTATCGCTACAGTCACAGCTCTTGAACACCATCTCCATTTTGGAGATCTAATCCATTATCTCAACCGGATTTGGGGCTTCTAGAAAGGCTTGGTGGCTTAGCACCCAAGAAGGTCTTATACATTCGTAAATCCATGTCATTTCCCATCTTCGAGGCATTCCTTCGTTCCCCTTGAGTCCCAACGTGATGTACAGGGCGGCTATAGTTCCCTTCTTCTGATTGCTCAGGAATCAACTCAGGGTGCTCAATGGACATGGTAGGTTCGTCCCTATTTTCGTGCAAAATCTGCCTCATTTCTTCCCTTTGTTCTGCTAACATAGACCGAATCATGGCTTGTACTCCATCCATGGTGATTGGCTTGGGTGCGGCTGCTACCTCTGGCGCATGCTCAATCACTTGTGGCTCAAGATGTGGGTTTCCGCTTCCCAATCCACTTCGAGTTCTCACCATGTCGATCTATACACCGATTCAGATGTTCGGTGTCCGGTGACGAGAATTTAGATAGGAAAGATTTAATTTACGATCGACATGTAAATCTCCTTATTACTCTGAAGATTTACATTCCAGTTCTAATACCGTAATTAAATTTTTAGAAATCTGAACACATAAAGTTTCTAGATCCGGTCGACAACAAACCATAGATCCGATCATACATTTAACATCATAAAGCATCATAAATCATTTATCACATAAAAGCATGTTAGGCATTTTCCCTAAATAAGCTAGTGCTTGTGTCTATTCAGGTGTATTACCTAAATTTTATTAGACACACTCCTCACAATCATTGCTTAGCATTCTAAGTTTAAGTCTAGAAAAAAAATCCATATTCCTAGTTCGCTTAAACTAATGCTCCGATGCCAACTGTGACATCCCCATTTTCACGGCCATAAAAGACCCGATTTTTGTTTATGCTTTATAAAAATTAGACTTCCTCTTTTAATTAAAATGTTGCGGAATTTGTTCCCACTAAAAGACGATAAATGCGTTATCAAAGAATTTCCAAAGAAAAGTATTTTTATTCATTTTAAAACATTTGGGATGTCATCGTCAATATAGAAAGATAAGCCTAAACAGAACTTACATTCGTTATCACTAGTAATTTATATCTCCTTAATCTCTCAGTGTAATGTTACCTCATATCAACACATGTGATCTAAATAAACTGAGTGGGTCAGGTTGGGAAACCTGGTGAGTACATAGGGTTCTCAACCCACAATTATATAATTGTTATGTTAAAACAATCAACCCATTTAACCATCCCCATTATATTATTTACTCTTAAGGATCTATCCTAAGAATCAGCTATTCCTCATTCATTTATTCCTAAGGATCATCCTAAGGAATCAACACGAAGTCCATCATTTCCACGGTTTACACAATAGGCACTAAGTCTACATAGTCGCTAGGGTTTAAGCAACAAGTCTGCATGATCGCCAAGGTTTAGGCACTAAGTCTACATAAACACCAGGGTTTAGGCATCAAGTTTGCACGATAGCCAGGGCTTAGAGTACACTGGGTGAACACATCATTCACAACACCTACAGGGTGCGATCCTGCTAGTGTTCCACTGGACTATCTAGAATAGTTCATGGTTGTCATCCATACTCAGCTAGATGACGGGGCTAGCATTTGGGAACACGGCTTCTCACATCGTCCACCTCTCACCCTTACCTCATGGTCTATATCACCTCTTAACTCATCATCCAACTCATATTTCATCTACCCATGTTTTACCCAACATATTATGTAGATATAAATACATATACAGTTTAAATCATATAAAACTTGTCTAAAATCGTTCATCCAGCATAGATAGCAATTAGACAGATAATATGCACACGTAGCACGCAGTTTATATAAAATACTTCATATTTATGTGTAAGATGAAAGGGACCATGCACTCACCGGAGAAGGTGGTGACTCGGCACTCGAACAACACTTCGTTACTCTCAACACAATTTTCCTCGGACAAAACCTAGTATCATTACCACTAGAGTTTAGTCTAATATTCATCGAAACTAATTAATAGTCTAACTATTATTAATATTATATAAGCATTAAAGAATACTTATATAATCCATAATAATAGTGCAAGTACTTATTATAACTTCCTAATAACGTTACTATTATTAAATAAAAGCTATATAAAAATAGCGTAGGCGTAGCTCACTTACAGCGGGTTTCATAGAAAACCGAACTTCACTTGGAACAGCGTTTCCGAACCGAAAGACCCTTTTTCTCGGGACACTGGGAGCCTCGGCGCTTCTTTCGAATGCTAGGGTGTTACCTAGAGTTTAGGAGGGTTATGATTGGATAAAGAGAGAAAGTAATTAAAAAGAGAGTGAATTTTTGTGTGAAAATCCAAGAAATTTCGCATCCTATTTATAGGCTAGAGGTCCTCGGACTACACGGGGCATAGCCTCGGACGCGGTGCGTTCCTCTTGAGAGGTGTCGCTTCGCTGATGGTGCATCGTGGTTGCTTCTCGGACCGCAGAAGGCTTGGCGTACACGAAACGCTCCCTCCTCATACGCAGGGCGTACCTCATACTCGAGGCGCTTCTTGGCTATGCTGGGCGTCCGAAGTACAGGTGTCCGAATCCGAGACCAGACCGTGATTATCAAGCGACGACCCTGATTAAGCCACGTCATCACCTTCGCAATAGATTTCGCAAATTCACACCCTGGCTTCTAAAAATCATAACTTTTACATAAGAGCTGCATTTTTGATATTCTTTATATCCACGCGTATGCGGGAACGTGCTCTACAACTTTCGTCGGCTAATTTTGATTTTATTTTAAAAGTTGTATTATTAATAGGCCGGGATAGGGTTGGTCCATTAAAAATTCATAACTTCTTCATCGGAAATCCGTATTTCTTTGTATTTTTACCGTTACGCTACTGTTAATGAGACCTTCGATTCTCGTTTAGGTTGTGTCGGCTAAAACCGCTCGATCTAATATTCGAACTTCACGTTGTACACTGATAAGCCAAAACTTCGTAAAATCATAACTTCCTCATAGGAAGTCAGATTTGGGCATTCTTTTTATGTACGCTCTCGGTTTAACGTATTCTACGACTTTCGTTTAGATCACTAAGTCTACAAATTGATCTATCATAAATTCACTATTTATGCTTTCCTGTGTCGTGCCGGTTCCGTCGCGAAACTTTGACGGGTGATAACTTCTTCGTTATAACTTTGATTTTGGCGTTCTTTATATGTATGAAACCCTTGTAACATATGCTACAACTTGGTTAAGATTACTCCTTCTAAATAATCTACCATCAAAAACTCATTTTTGATGCTCTTTGTCTCCAATGGACTAGCTCGGATCTACAGGCGTTACCTAAGAGTACCAACTAATTTGTATGGTTAATTCACACCTTATTCTGTGATCCTCGACATCCCGGTCACAAAACTTGAAGGGCACATTTGAGATTGAAACATGCCATTGAAAAGTTCAATGAATCTCAAAAGAATCTATGAGTTTTGAAAACAAATTAAAACCTAATAATTGATTTCCTTTTTCATGGTGGAAATTTGTGAATCGTCATTCACCTACCTTCAAATATTTTATAGCTTGGATTACGACATCCCTCTTCTGAGTTATAAACTATTGTGTTGGATCCTAGCCATAATATTACATTTGGGTGTCTTATTAAGGACTATCTTTTTATCTAATCTAAACTTGTCCTTCTTTTTTTTTCAGATGTCTTCCAACAATGTTGCTTTTGGCTCAAGCCCTGCTGACTCCTTCTCTCTCATGAACCTTTATGGGAGAGTCATCTTCGATGGTTCAAACTTTATGGATTGGATCCGGAACATCAGGATGGTTACTCGTTACAAGGACAAGGAATATGTCCTCGACAAGGAGCTTAAGGAACTTGATGAGTCATCTGCTACTCTTGAGGAGATCACTGAATTCCGGACTCATGGGAAAGATACCACCAAAGTGGCATGTATCTTGTTGGCCACGATGACAGCCGAGCTCCAAAAGTCCTATGAGGACTATTACCTTTTTGAGATGCACCAGGACTTGATGGACAGATACCATTAAAGTGCTCGTCAAGAAAGGTATGAAATCGTCTCCTTCATGATAAAAACCCGAATGAAGGACGGTAAACCCATCATGGGCCACTGCGCTCCTTACCTTCTTGTTATTATCAATTCCAAATGACATATCACATGAACAAGGAGGAACTTACACTCAGCAAACTTCAAGGACTTTTGAAGACCATCGGAAGTGGTCTTAAAGGTAAATCGGTTGTTACCACTCCTACTCCTATGACGACCCCTATCTTGGCAATCGATAAAGGTAAATGGAAGAAGAGGAAGAGCCCTTCGAAGGTTACCAAGGGAAAGTCCCTTGATGGATCCTCTTCAAGTGGAACCACAAGAGGTTCTGTCACTCCTTCGCCAACCCTAAAGAGGCTGAATGCTTCTATTTCCATGAAAAGTCGCACTGGAAGAGAAACTACCCAAAGTACTTGCAAGATGTTAAGGATGGGAAACTGAAACCCAAGCATGCAGGTATTTACACTATATTGTCTAATAACTCACCCCATTCTAATTCTTGGGTCCTTGATACTGGTCATGGTATTCACATATGTTCTGATTTGCAGGGACTAAGAAGAAGTGAGAATGTGGAGCATGGGAAGATAAACTTAATCATGGGGAATAGGAAAGCTTCACCTGTCACTAAGATTGGAGTTTATTCTTTGTTGCTAAGTAGTGGTTTAAAATTAGATTTGAATAAATGTTGTTACTCATCTGAAATGGCGAGAAATATTATTTCCTTTCATGGTTTATACAAATAAGGGTTTACCTTTTCGTTTGATAATGAATGTGGTGGTATTAATGCTTTCTTTAATAATGTTTTTTTTTTAAAGCATCACCTTGTGATGGTGTGTATGAAACTGTGTCAGTTGTTGATAACCTAGGAAATAATGTGTTGTGTATTGATTATTCCACTAACTTGGATAAAACATCATTATAGCATTGTCGTCTTGGACATGTAAGCAAGAAACGCATAGGCCAACTCCAAAAGGATCGAGTCTTGGAGTCATTTGACCTAAAGTCAGATGATAGTTGTGAATCTTGTTTTCTAGGGAAAATGACAAAGTCACCCTTCACTGGTACTTGTGCTAGGGATGAGGTTTTGTTGGACCTCATACATTTTGCTGTGTGTGGACCCTTTAGAATCGCCACAAGGGATGTTAACCACTTCTATGTGACTTTTAGTGATGATTATAGTAGATATGGATATGTCTACTTAATCAAGCATAAGTCAGAAACCTTTAAAAAGTTCAAGGAGTTTAAACAAGAAGTGGAGAATTAGTTGGGCAGGAACATTAAGATGCTTCGATCTGATCGAGGTGGTGAGTATCTTAATATATATTTCATTGACTATCTTAAGTAATGTGGGATTGTCTAACAATCGACACCTCCTAAAACACCATAGCTTAACGGTGTGGCTGAGAAGTGTAATCGAACCTTTTTGGATATGGTTTGTTCAATGATGAGTCGATCTTTGCTACCAATCTCATTTTGGGGGTATGCCTTTGAGACTACCGCCCATATTCTTATCTAGTCCTTACCAAAAAGGTTGCCAAAACACCTCATGAGATATGGACTGGAAAGGTTCCCAGTCTGGACCACATAAAGATTTGGGGTTGCGAGGCTTTCGTGAGGCACGAGACTCACGATAAATTTGAACCTCGAAGTGAGAGGTGTATTTTCATCGGCTACCCACAGAAATCCTTTGGTTATCTCTTCTACAGACCCGGTGATAATGTGGTCTTTATAGCAAGGAGAGGGGTCTTTCGCAAGAGAGTTCATAAGCCAAGGAAACAGTGGGAGGCGAATTGAACTTGAAGAAATTCAAGAGTTAAGTGGTGAAGGAACCTTAAAACCTAGAAGTCAATATGAGGAGGAAACTCCTGTTGATCCGACAAACGAGTCTGTACCTCTGAATCGTTCCACGAGAGTTAGGAATGCACCTGAGCATTACTATGGTTTCCATATTACTGTGGAAGGTGATACACTTATCAGTGATAGCACACGGGTAAGCATGGACAGATATAGTCCATGTATGACAATCAAGTTTGGAACTTTGTTGACAATGTACCAGGTAGCAAGACATTCGGGTGCAAATGGTTCTTCAAGAAGAAGACTGACATGGATGATAATCTACACAATTATAAGGTGCGACTGGTTACAAAGGGCTTTTCTCAAACTTCGGGAGTTGATTATGATGAGACGTCTTCACCAGTAGCAAAGATTAAGTGTATTAGGGTTATGATAGTCATTACTGCATTTCATGATTATGAAATATGGCAAATGGATGTCAAAAATGAAGGGTTTTGAGCATTCTAACACTCCTAAGGTGTACATGCAACCCTAGAAACCTTAGATCTATGTTTTACTATGATACATGGAAATTTGATTTTCCAAGGTTCTTAACCTATCTAGCATACCACGGGGAACTTTTAAACATAAATTCTAGAAGAAGAACATACCTTTTTGTAGTTTGGATTCCTTGAGAACCTTGTGAGCCTAGCACCTCAAGTGTGATGCCTCAAATGTCTCACACTGTCACACAACCCTACAACTCTTGGAATAGACTTTAGAGAAGTTCACTTAACCTCAAAATAGGATTACCCTCTTGTTCTTCACTTGGTCGCCGATTTTGCTTGCCTTGGGGCTTCTTATATAGTTGTGGCACAAGTAGGGTTACAACATGTCAACCCTTATTGTCATGGTGTAACACCGTAAATTACAAAACAATTTTTCGCATTTTATAAAAAACATAATTCATTTAATATTCGTAAAAACACCCATGTTTGAAATACAATTTGTCATACAAAAATCCCAAGATCTCATAACATAAAATCCCGAGTGTGTGTACTGATCAAGTCGGCACCTTCCCACGGTCGTCACTAGTACCTGAAACAAATAACACCAAACACTGTAAGCATAAATCTTAGTGAGTTCCCCAAAATACTACATATAACACATATTAGCCACTCGAGGCTATAACTCTGTGGGTCCGTGCACCCAAACTCTATGAACCCTCAAGTTCTAACTCTGTAAACATGCACAACATAAATCACATAGAATAATGCAGCGCAACACATAACACATATATAGCATACAAGCACTGTATCACATAACTCTAGTTACCTACTCAAGGTAAATTATAGTGAGAAGACTCACCTCGTGTGTCTCGATAAGTCGCAAATCCCTGGAATCACTCGTGCTCGATCCCCCGAACTATAATCTTCCTATAATACAATATATCTCTAATTAACACTTTTACAACTAAGGTTGACTAACCCTATCAAGTCAACACTGGTCAACGGTCAACTTTGACCGGACTCGGCGAGTGCACCAAAGCAACTCGGCGAGTCTTTATGCGTTCACTGACTCCCTCGGATGTTTTCTTGGAACGTCGAGCACTCCCATATCTCGATGAGTTCCACTTGGCATGAATCGCAGGGCAAACACGACTCAACTCGCCGAGTCTCAAGAATAACTCGACGAGTTCCGGCTTGACTCAACCCCATATTGACTCTCCCTGACTCACTGGGTTATTCCCCAACCCGGCGAGTCCACTCGCTGAACACCTTACGTGAAACCCCAACCCTACTCGCCGAGTCCCAAGAACAACTCGGCGAGTTCATGCCATGCACACACTTTTATTGACCTTCTGAGGTTAGATCTGCTTTCCCAAACCTTAGATCTGGCCTTCCCAAGCATGAATGTCACGTAAAGTTCGAAACTTAATGCTTGTATAACCCCCACAAGGCATCGAAAGGTGATTTGGTCCCAAAAATAACCACCTAGGTCCAATGACTCCATAATAACCCAAAAAGCTCCAATGGTTAAGGTCTCTGGACCTCTTTGAGTCCAGATCCAAGGCACAAACTCGAAGAGGGACCATTTGCTTCACATAATCACTCTCCAAAGGGGTTATAAAACCCTAACTCTAAAGATCAACCCTATAACTGAATGAGATTCGAGCCGTTACCTCAAAATGAAGCCTCTAGACTCTGGATCTGCTGGAAGCTCACCTCTTCCTTGCTCTTTCCACCTTCCTCTTTCTAAACAAAGAATACAAAGCCCCAAAAGTGACTTCCTCTCTCCCAAAACAAATTAGCTCTCTTAGGGTTCTCTCAAGGGACTGGTAGCCGCAATGGGAGGCTATAAGTGCCCTTAAATAGGCTCCAAACCCGGAGAATTAGGGTTTCATTAAACAACATGGACTCGCTGAGTCCACTCCTTGGACTTGCCGAGTCCAGACGCGAACCCTCGCCCAAATCGCGATCCTACTCGGCGAGTTTGAGCTCCAACTCGTCGAGTCTCCTCACAAAATACCAAAAATATAAGAATGGATAATACATGGGAATCTGGGCTGTTACACATGGCTTTTCATATTCCATGATCCATGGGTTTGTAACCTCCATGGATTATCCATGGAACACCTTATAGGTTTTAGCCCAATCCATACAAACCATGGATCATTAGCCCACTATATAAGAATAGATTATTTACACAATCAACCCCATATATTTAATTAGTCTCTTTTTCATCACTTAATTAACTCCAAATTAATTCTTTGATCAATACTAATTAAATAATATTGTTAATATATTATAACTTATAATATATTAATAATCCTTAAGTATCCTTTCTCTCATTTAGTCTATCCAAGTGTTGCAATGTCATGCAACCCAAATAGACCATGCTAACCGGGTCAAGTAAATCCCAGAAATAGTTATAAACTTAGACACCTAATCTAATGGTCTCCCAATTGGATAAGTCTAATAACTATATCTACAAGAATAACTTCAGGAACTGATCAGCAATCGTAGCTCTTTCAAGGTCTCTTGGAATTGAGATGATGATGATACACCATTTAAGATAAGTTATCATATAATCTTTTGTTCTAGATATCAGCCGGACAAATACATGGAACGATGTCTTACTTATTATCCAGCAGTTTGTTTCCCGATTTCCGATTTGTTTGACATAGATCCTAATTTAACACATCAACTTAGTTCTAACCGGGCCTGTTACATGGGGCAACACAAAATCATCGAGGGGCCCATATATCACTTCTAATCCAAGAAGGAACAGATAAACTTCGACTCATATTCTTGTTCAACTACTTGTTGAATCATACAAAAAGGCATGTTTTATAACATCGAGTTACCAATGCGTTTTCGTACAATCAATGTATAACCAACTCATAGGCAACAATCATAGGCTTGAAGACTTATATGATATTACCGTCTCATGATCACTCGAGATAAATTCCATGAAGTGATACCAGTGAGCGTTGGTTGAATCCAATTCTTAGAACTTATGAGCACTCATTAATGTTGAAGAAACTTGTGCTATGACCCATACCTTGGACATCTACAATCCAACTTCATGATAATATTGATTCATATCTACTTCTAACATATGACCGACTGTAGATGGTTTGAATAACTTAGTCATTCGGGAAGAATGACCTAGTTATTCTGGAAGTCAAAACATGCAAACTGAAACGGTAAGATCATATAAGTCTTCAAATTCTCCACAGTCGGTCATATGTTGGAAGTAGATATGAATCAATATTGTCATGAAGTTGGCTTGTAGATGTCTAAGGTGTTGGACATAGCAAGAGTTGCTACAGCACTCATGAGTGCTCATAAGTTCTGAGTATTGGATTCAACCCACGCTCACTTGTATCACTTCATGGAATTTATCTCGAGTGATCGTGAGACGGTAAGATCATATGAGCCTTCAAACCTAGTGATATGAGTTGTTGACTATGAGTTGGTTATACATTGATCGCACAGAAATGCATTGGTAACTCAATGTTATAAAACGTCCCTTTATGTATGATTCAAGAAGTAGTAGAACAAGAATATGAGTCGAAGTTTATCTGCTCATTCTTGGATTAGAAGCGATCTCTGGCCCCTCGATGATTTTGTGTTGACCAATTTACTAGACCCGGTCAGAACTAAATTGATGTGTTCAATTAAGTTCTATGTCAAACAAATCAGAAATCGGGAAACAAACTGTTAGACAATAAGTAAGACACTGTTCCATGTATTTGTCCGGATGATATCTAGAACTTAAGATTATATGATCACTTATCTTAAATGGCATATCATCATCATCTCAGTTCCACGAGACTTTGAAAGAGCTTTGATTACTGATCGGTTCCTGAAGTCATTCTTGCAATTATAGTTATTAGACTTATCCAAGTGAGAGACTATTGGATTAGGTATCTAAGTTCACAACTATTTCTGGAATGTATTTGACCCAATTACATGGTGCATTTTGGGTTGCATGGCATTGCAACACTTGGATAGACTAAATCAGAGAAAGGACACTTATGGTTTATTAAAATATTATAAGTCCTAATATATTAATAATATTATTTAATTAGTTTTGATCAGCAATTAATTTACAATTAATTTGGTGATCAAAAGGAGACTAATTAAATATATGGGGTTGATTGTGCAAATCATCCATTCTTTTATATTGGGCTCACTACTAGAAAAACAGCCTTTTACGACGCGTAATGCGTGTTGTAAAACGCTCAGACGACGCGCAAATGCGTGTCAAGGAAGGCCCTGTCATAATGAGAGACGACACACTTTTGCACGTCGTCTACAGACGACGCGCAATTACGATGCGCATTTACGGCGCGCATTTATGACACACAATGCGTATCACTAAAGCCGCTGTCAAGAAAGGCCATGTCATAAATGAAGATGACACACATTTTTACGTATCGTAATTTTAATTTTTTTTTAAAAAAATATATATATTTATAGATTTACTAATTTTCAAATTAAATTTGCATTTCGTATGTCATAATAGAAAATAAAATAACATATACAAAAAATACAATTTATTGCACAAAAGTTAATGTCATACAAATAATCATTCCAATAATAAACAAATGTAATACATCAAATGTGAAAGAGATGAAAGTCATCAACAAATAATAGTTGAACTACAAGAACTTGTTGCCCAACTTCACAACATCCTGAACTACTTTGCTTGACACAATGCACATCAACAAGACCTACAAATTTGAATAATGCAACCATTAGAGTTCAACTTTTGGCTAGCACTCTAACAACCCTATTGAAAAAGGATTCAATAAAGGTGGATAATACCAACAACAAAAGCTTCAATAATCACCCTGAAATAAATATATACAAACTACTTACAGTTAAATAATGAAGGGAATCAGATATGTAGGGATGCTTGGGGGAATAAATCCCAGGTATAGATGCAACCAAATGTCTGGCAACAATGTTGAAATCAAACTTAGCTAATTCCAATATCCAATGGGCTTGATCAGGAGCAACAACTAACAAAGTTGCCATGAATCCAACAACTTGAGCAGCAAAATCGGATTTTGAAGGTTGTCAAAAGGATTACCTCATCTGCATCACCCACTATTTCAGTGCTCGGTGATAAATTGCATCACCTTTGCAGTAGAGTACCCTGCCCCACAATGGAACTTCACTAGCAATCTCCTAAATGACTCCCTTAAAAGAAGAAAGAGCTTCCAACAATAGTGATTCGCTGTAATACAATAAATTGGATGGTGATCACAAATTTGGAAAATTGATAACTATCAACTAGATTCAAGTATGAAGCCAATTAAAACAAGAATTCAATCTAGTTATTTTTCCTACTTGTAATGTTCATCAAGTTTTAACTAGTTATCATTTTTTTTTTCAAATACTAATAATCATCATCTAATTCTGGGGTCAAAATTACCCTACAAAATGGAAGAAATAATTAATAAAAGAAAACCTTAATGAATAGTTAAGACAAGGGTATTTTTGGCACATGAAAAATAAAGCTAACCATACATGACTAAATCACACCAAGGGTAAAAATGGAAATCCCAATTCAACGATGTTCCACTTCCATGAGAGAATGCAATTTTGAGACGCGACACCTAAAGAGTGGTTCAAGGCGAAAAGAGGGAACACCAGTCAGCCATCTTTTAACCTCATACATCTCATTCCATGCTTGAACTATTTCATCAATTTTAAAACCAAGACCTGAAAAACACTCATACAAAACATTCAACTTTGAACTAAATATAGTAAAAATCAGAAAAGCACAAGGAATTTTTTTTAATTTACTTGAAACTTGTCTAAATTACCTGCAAAAGTTGTTCCATTTGAGCAATGATTCTTTATAATTACTGAAAGATCTGTTGGTGATGAAACCGCAAGCTCAAATGTTTCAACAACAGCAGCTAAAGATTTTTCCAATGCTGACAAATCCATTTTGAATTCACCAACAGATCTCTCATAAAGCAAAGTCCCCCATAAAATATACATCTGAGATCTCAAATGAGCAGCTTGTTCAACAGCTTCATCAGTAGACACTTCTTTCAAGCATATCAGTAAATTAAAATTGTCATAAATGCAACAGGTTAACAATAAAAAAATAATCCATATAAATTGGATACTTAAAATTACATTTAAAAAACTTGGTACAAAATTTTAGAATCATTCAGTCCTGTGTAGGAAAGGATTTGCAGGCCTGACATAAGTAAATCCCTTAAATGGGTTTTCCTTAAATTTGGGACTCGCAGCAGGGGAATCCAGAAGTAAGGGTAAATTTATCCAACAATCTTCAAAATTCACAATGCATTGCTTCCCAGCTACTTGTGGAACAAAACTTGGCTTTATTTCTCTACCCTCTAGTTTCCTCTAATTAATCAATTTAAACCAACCATGTTTTTTTTTTATTTCATCACCTCCACTTACCCCAATCCCAAGTCGCCTGCTTGAATCCTTTTGTAACAACCGAAAAAAAAAACACCATTATTAAGCAACAACTATAAGAGATGGAAATTCATAGAATTTGTGCTTATTCAAGGTAATGATACGTAAGTAATTTGACATTTGTCTAGATCAATCAAGCTTTTCTAGATTTGATTGTTTTGACCCAAAATACTGTGAAAATCCCAATTGAAAGAAAAGCACAAGTAATTTACCTCTCCACGAAGTTAAGCTAGGTCACCCAAAGAAGTCAAAGAGGTGTCATGGAACGCTGATCTACCAAGAACCCTAATCATATCAGGCTCCACCATATGCTTCCCTCCAAGTATCTTCAGTATCGTCGTTTTTCCTTTTGTTTTAGAATTCAATAAAAACTTCACGATCGATGTGGATAGAATTGAAATTGAAAAAAGGAGGACAGAAGGGGACGAACCTATCCTATTCAAGAACATTTGAAGGCATCAGGCTTAGTTGGCTACTCTGATGACTCCGTGCCTGGACTCGCTAGACCATCCGCATAAATAGTGGTGGTAGGGATGACGACCATGGTTCTTAGAGTGATACCGAAAGATTTCTTTATGAAGCATGTTAGAAGTTTTTAGGGCATAGTGCGTAAGAAGGAGTATGTGAGAAGGGTTTTTAAAAGCACAATGCAAAAGAACCGATTGATATCTTGAGATAGTGTGCAAGAGATTTAGGAGATGGTGGGGAAGAGGGAGTACTAAAATTTACATGCCACAAATAGAAGATATCAAAACCAGAGGGTGAGGAAGATCCCAGCAATCGATTCTGAGATATTCTGCGCCAAAAGGAAGATCCAAGCAACTGATTTCTACTTCGATGCAGGAAGAATCAATGACTACTTCATTTTCCATGTATATAGAATTTAAGGGTTTTATGGAGATTCATATATAGAGATGGTTGTGAATGCGGAGGAGATGGAAAAGAGGTGGAGTCACCGATGATGTTTGAGGGGGGCGGCGTAGAGTATCATTCTTAGGGTTAGGGAAAAGAGGGAAACAAAAATGTTGGAGAAAAAGGAGCGCGCGTTTCCAATTTTTAGGAATTCCATCTCCCTCCCATAGATACTAAAGGAGGCGCGCCTTTATTTAAAAAATTATAAAACGACACCTAATTTTATGTCACGTAAAAATGCGTAATCGAAATCCTTTAAATTTTATTAGAGATGACGTTTTTTTTACGAGACCCACTTTTGCGTATCATACATTCGTGCGTGTCATAAATTGTGTGTCCTTAAAGGCCTGTTTTCTAGTAGTGGCTAATGATCCATGGTTTATTGAATTGGGCTAAAACCCATAAGATGCTCCAAGGATAGTCCATGGAGGTTATAAACCCATGGATCATGGAATACGAAAAGCCATGTCAATCAGGGTTTACATTTTGTAACCTTACTTGTGACACAACTATAAAAGGACCCCATAGCTAGCAAAATCGACACTATGTGTAGAATAAGAGGACTTGCCGATTTTGAGTGAGAGTGTACTTCTCTCAAAGTTATTCCAAGAGTTTCGGTGTAGTGTGAAACATTTGAGGCATCACATTTGAGGTGTCTGGCTCACAAGGTTCTCAAGGAATCCAAGCAACAAGAAATGTATGTTTTTCTACTAGCTTTTATATTTCAAAGTTCCCATGCCATGCTAGTTAGGTTAAGAACCTTGGAAAATCAATTTTGAATGTATCTTAGTAAAACATAGATCCAAGGTTTCTAGGGTTGCATGTATACCTTAGGAGTGTTAGAATGCTCAAAACCTTCAATAACATGGTCCTATCTCAATTTGTGATGAGTTAATAGTTCCTAATCTGATTAATTAAGGTGTAAAGCAGCCACATTCCATTGTTTTGAGAATCAAATAAAAGAAAAGGACGTGGTAAATGGAATCAAATAAAAGAAAATGGTAAATGGAGTTTGCTTGTGTTGAGGTTTTTGTACTTAAGATGTACATGATTATTTTTATTTTTTGTGTTTTGATAATAATTCAGTTAATGATTTAATGGTTTGTAATTAGTTTCATCAGTTTTTGTTGATGTTTATATTAATTTATGTATATTTTTATTTATTTAAGTAGATATAAATAATAAAAATAATGTTTTTGGACATAGGGGTATTATTTTATCATTTCGTCTCGGGTATAAAAAAGCAATGGACCGGCCCTAGAGATATATATACATAAACAGTACTCCAATATACTTTTTTTTTTAATGTTTTTGTAAAGCATCAAACTTTCGTTATTTTCCATTTTACAAAGAAATCATACCTATACAAACATAAAATAGTTAGTCATTAACATTATAAAGAGGAAAGTTAAACCAATGAAGCATTGACCCGTGAGAAGATATTATTGTTCGTATAATATGAGGAAATATGATTACAAAGACAAAGACAACCATAAAAATATCAGCCAACTAAAATAAAAATATGAAAAAAAAAAAGAATATGCTTAAAATGAATGAAAGAAAGCAATTACTATGTATCAATCCATCATCGATAATTAAGCAGCTCAAATCTTAAATAGATCGATAAATGCCTTTGCTTTATTTAATAATAATTAGAAAAGGACTTAGAATAGAGCCTTGTAATCGTAAAAAAATTATTAAATAAAGAAAATGTGAATTTCACTTTAAAGCCATTAATTATCAGGTGGTGCTCTAATTTCTTATAAATGAAATTTTACTGTATTATTCACAACACAGACAGAAACACCCTGTTCCCACATCAGGAACAAGCATTATATGACTTTTGAAGATACGTAGAGACTACCTTTGGAGGTTATTTTGTCAGGTATCCTCTAAAAAGTATATGAAGATGATTATGTTTATTTATTGAGAAAGTGAATTAAAAAAGAAACATATATCATTAATGATTAAATAGAAAAAAAAAAAAACACATAGGAAAATACGTTTGTGTTTGTTGTTGTGCCTCGGTGATCCATGGTTAATAATAACCATAATTCTTGATAAAAATATAATTTTTTTTAACAAAATAGTCATTTAACCATTAAAAGTGTTGGGTTTTAGGTAATGCTTAAAAAGGGATTTAGGAATGACTCATGTAAAAATAAGTATAACTTCCTCCATTGGTATCATGACTCCTGAGATATTTCTTTTGAAAACATTAGTGTCTTGAGAAATTTCTTCCATAAAGCATCAGATACTCCTGCAAAAAAATAACTCATGGAAAAAGTAAACTCAAGCTTGAAAGCACCAGGTAATATTATGAATCACTATACCTTTCTCCACCAATACATTACTCTTTTGGACTCTGCATCCAGAATTGATAGTAGTATCCATTGTAGCTTTTTGATTAAGAAGCGTCTCCTAGGGTTTCCTACACAATCCCAAATTTTCTATAGAATCGAGTATAAGATACAGGGATAGGGCATAAGCATGTCATAGTTTTGTAAAAAAGAAATAGCAGAGGAGAAAGAGAAAGATTTCTTGGTTTGAATACCAGTAATTTTGTAATGCTGAATTAAATTGGAGAGACAATGATTCTTCCTCCAATCCTTCAGATCCCCATAAAAATATTCCACCTCCCTATCATAGCCAAAAGGGCAAAAAGCCTGGTGAGAGGTGGGTATTGATGGTGCTAGCGGCTGAGAAAAGGATTCCCCAAATTAAACCTATAGCTAATTACAACTCATAAAAGTGGATTCGTCGTGATTTTAATATACCACAAACTAACATATTAAAAATTAACTTGTTCAATCTTCTATCATCATATTCATCCTACAGTAAATAAATAAAAAGCTTATTAGATATCATGAGTTCAAGCAGCATATGTGATGACGGTGATAACAACATACATATGCAACGGAGGGTGGCAGCGGTGGTGGTGTAGTGTTTTGTTACTCGGAAGACTCGGTTGTTTCAACCCACACATACCTTTATGATGAAATCAGATCACAAATAATTAGGTAACAAATAGGTATATCAAACTATAATACAACATAATCCGTAGAGATTAACATCAAATTAGGTTTTACGTACCTTTTTTCTTGAGCTTCCAACTAAAATCGTGAAGAAAAACAATGAAATCATGAAATTGTGAAGAAAAAACTTAGCTCGCCAATATATTGTGAAGGAAATGAGAGAATGGATGCAATATAAATCATATATTTAATGTTTGACTGATTCAATTGGCTTAGATTGAAGCTAAGGAACGATTGAAGTTCGGGGCATATGAGTTCATTTGTTAAAGGGGATAAGAGTGAGATATAATAGGAGATGTTACTATCTTATTTTACTTTTACATTTTGTTGACCGAATAAGTAAATGCATAAAGTTATTATATATTACGCTTTAAGAGTTATATATCTCTTAAAATTCAGCATTTGAGGTTAAATGCTTATATATATATATATATATATATATATATATATATATATATATATATATATATATATATATATATATATAGAAAGGTTCAAATGTTTCTTACAATAATTGTGTGCATGTATGGACCAATGAAAATTTTTGAATAATTTAATCATTAATTAAATTAATAAGGGTACATTAGTAATATTATACATGTGCATTAATTAATATCCAAAATTAACAATTGATGGTTTTTATTTACCTATTAAAACCCTACCCCACTAACCCTAATTCCATCTTCTCGTCTCTAATTCTTTCCAACACATAGAATAAGGGGTGTTTTTTTAGCTTTTGAGAGGGCAAAAGTCATTTTAGGAAAAGTTGCAAATAGTCAGGTTTACCTAACTTTTCAAAAAAGTTCATTTTCTGTATATATAAAAGTAGCTTTTACAAGATCTATTGATTTTACCAAACATCTTTTAGATTTTTATCTTTTCCTAAAAGCTAAAAGATGTTTTAAAAGATAAAACAAACACCCCCTAATGGTCCTCATCCAGATCGACACATTAGTCTCTACTTAAGAACACCACCACCGAAGCAAAATCACCGCGTTCTCTTTCGCCTCACACTTGCACTTTACTTTTTGTCTCTCACGTTGCTCCTATGCTTCCTACATAATCGCCATCGTCGTCTCGGATCACCATCAACTATTACTCAACTCAGTCACTCACACCTCCACACCGTCGCTATCCTCAGTCTCTCACAAATCCGGTTTCGCTCCTACCAGTCGCTCCTATTAGTCGCTCATACCTCCGGTATCACTCCCCTCTGACGCTCACACCTCCGGTCGATCCCTTCAGGTAATATAATCAGTCACCTAGGTTCTTTCTTGTAAGTTTGCAATTTCATATTTTTATTTTCATTCTTGTAATTTGTCTGTTGAATCGGTGATTTCATTTGTTTGTGTGATTTTGATTGTGAATCTGTGAGTTCGATACATGTTGTTATTATGAGTTTGTTACTCTACAGATTTTTTTGAGTTTGGTACTTTTGTCTAATTAAATATGTTATTGTTGAATTGGCCGAGCTTCAAGATAAAGAAGTAGTAGATTGCACAAATATATATTTACTGAAGGTATTGTACCCTAGTTCATACATCTTTTTTTTGGAAAAAGTGTTAGAATCTTGATGGAAAATGCTTATTAATCTATTGTTTTGATAACATTTCAGAGAGCAAATGATCTTGTTAAAATC
Source organism: Lactuca saligna (assembly GCF_052625555.1). Lineage (NCBI taxonomy): Eukaryota > Viridiplantae > Streptophyta > Magnoliopsida > Asterales > Asteraceae > Lactuca > Lactuca saligna. The sequence continues at coordinate 191,010,772 of NC_136419.1, read as the reverse complement.
AAGATTCACCCCACATGAATGATAAATGGATACAAAGTAAGTGTTACAATCCTTGGTGAAATTGCAGTCAAGTCTAAAATGTTAGTGGTATTAAATTAATTATGCGTTTAGTTTAATGATTATTTAAGACTATTTTATGTTGGATGGTTTTGGTTGTTATTTGTCAATTTTTTTACTAAGGATTAAACTCCATGATATGACACATAATTGTTTTTATTTTTCAGTATCTTAGTTACAACTTCAATTATATTTGTTGACATATCATCAAACAGTTATAATCTTTCCAATAGATGATTCATTCCTTAAGAATATTATGCAACAAGTATATTATTCTGTTAAAATATTCAACAACGAATGTTATATTCTGGTAAATAATCTACAAAAGAATGCTAAGATTTTAACCAGCGAGTGTAGGTAAATCTAGGGTTTCAAAATTCATTCTTCTCATAACATAGATCTGTTTACCTCACTAATTCATACCATATTGTGTATATACTGATGGGGTTGATTTCATATGCCAACACAGTAAATTAATTTTTTTTATTACGAACATAGAAAGGTTTGATATCGTATGCCAATATAGATTGGTGAAAGCTACTCATCTTGTTCTACAAAATTGTTTAAAAAGGTAATTAATTTGTTTGTGTATTATTTTTGTTCAATTTGTGATTTTTAATTCTAATTTCTATTGTCCCTCGTTATTGTGTCTTTGGAATCCAAAATTATTTTAGTAGTAAAGATGATACTTTTGAATGTATTCTATGTATTCTGTTAGAATATATTCTGTCAGAATAAAATCTATGTATTCTTCCAAAAAATATTCTATGTATTCTCTCATATTCTATGTATTCTAATAGAATATATAAAGTGATAATTAATTGCAAGTAACATGTTTTTAACCATTATTAGTTTTTGTTGTATTTATGATAGGAATGGCTGGAAAAATGCGTTGAAGACCTAATAGGAATAACTTAAAGAATGAATAAAGTTTGATCATATTCAAATTTTAATAATGTTGTTATTTTTTAAGAATTTTATTCATTTTTGTTGATATTCTTTTAGAATATATATAATTATATTAAGATGTATAAAACTTTTAGTCTGTAAGAATATATATGAATTTATATTTAAGTTCTGATGTATAAAAATATATTAGAATCTTGTTACTTTTCAACATCAGATTCATGAATTTTGTTGTTCTTCAATAATATTCTCATAGAATAAAATTCTAAAGACCATCATTCTAACAAAAATAATATTCTGACAGAATAAAATCGCTTATGTTTACAAATTATGTTAGAATTAAAACTAAATTAATTAAAAAAAATTCAATTTTTAAAATTAGGAGAATTAGTTATCCCTAAAAATCCGAAATTTTCTATTTATAATTGTAGTTAATTTTACAAAATACCCTTTTGCTAAAATTTGTGTGATTATATGGTATATGGTATCCTATTGTAATATCATACACTCTCAAATCATGTCCATTGATTAATTCCACCCGTTGGTCCAGATCTGTGCATTCTGACACACAATAGTTAGTAAACACAAAATAACCTAAGCATATATATATATACACACACACACACACACACACACATATATATATATATATATATATATATATATATATATCATTTGCCCATCTAACGCTACAACATACCGGCAGCAACAGGGTATGCATAACCATAAATGATTATATGACAGAGAGGTACAATCATATATGATTATCCATGTTTATACGTATATGCCTAATCATTAATGATTATACATATATGTCTGTTCACAAATTGACTAATCATAAATGATAATTACGGTTAGTCATAGAAGAGGTGGTTGTGACAAAGGTGGCAGTGATATAAGTGACAGAGGTGATAGTGATTAGGTCAGTTGGTGTCAGAGGTGGTGGTAGTGTTATGGTTGTGATGGTGGGGATAATAGTGGAGGAGGAAGGAATGGGCGGTGCTATATAATAATTTATGATTATAACAAACCTATCGCGCTAGTATGCCAGAGGGTTAGAGCGACAGATGTGAAATATATGGCTAAGGTTGAATCTCATGATCTCTGTTTTATTATTAATCGAACCTACCTACCTACCTACCTATATATATATATATATATATATATATATATATATATATATATATGTGTGTGTGTGTGTGTGTGTATATATATATATATATATATATATATATATATATATATATATATATATATATATATATATATATATATAATCTAAAGCCCCTTTATGACCAGGGTACTATTTATAAGGGTTAGTTTACTCTACCATGGTCACCGCTTCATCATTCTATTGTTATTCCATGACCTCTCGATTTTTCTTCTCAATTAAGCCCAAAAAAACTCTCACCACCACCGCCCAATAGGTGATCACTCACCACCATTAGGATCTTACTATATCTCTTCCGTCATGCATATCACTATTGTATCCAACTGTCATCAGGTAATATGGTGCATCCAACCGCCATTAAGTATTTCGATTTGCTACCTAGAAACTAGCATTTGGAAAATTTGAAGGAAAACCCATGTGTGGTGTTTATGGTGTACGAAAATGGTGGTTTAGCTGATGATGATGTTGAACAAGGTATTCGGTTCCTTAATGTTTCCCTCTTCCTTTCCTAGGTAGCATTATCCATTGAAAAAGAAATGCTTATATTGATTGTAATATACATCTCTCTCTCTCTCTCTCTCTCTCTCTTTATTTTTTTCTTCTGATCAACTACACCTCCACCTCCACCTCCAACTACCTCTCCTGTGTAATTAGGGTTTCTATTGTAGAGGTTGCAATTGAAGAGAATCTATAAAGAAATTAAACACAATTTCTGGTGTCGATGAGAGATCTAGCTAAGTTTGAGGGTTTTTCACCTGCTCAACCATCATCTCCACCGTCTCTCTATTAGTGATGCCCACTCTCACTGTCAAAATCGTATATAAATTGTATCCATTGATCTAGAAATTGCCTGGCAGTGTGGAACTACGAAGTTTCCACCAGACCACAAGTACATCAGTGTAGTTATCCATGGTGTATCTGAAGACAGACCGTCGGCCAAGGCGTAGAGCTCACCGGCTTCAGTGCCGACGATTGCTGCGATTATTAGGGCCAGGGTCAGATGCATGTTACGAGGTATGGAGGATCTGTTTTACTATTACTTGGACTTCCAGTTTTGGGGATTCCCTACTCAACTCATCTTTGTCTCATTTTTCTACACCTCCACCTCCGCTTCCTCCTCTATCGATTCTTCAAGTGACAGCCTGGCGATGAGGTCGTAAGGTCGTATAATCCATATTTGTAAATATGGGTGAAATAATTATAAATTGAACATTTTTTCTAAAAAAATGTTATGGAATAGAAATATTGATTGTTTGAAACTTTGAATCTTTTTGCAGGTGCAGTGAAACATCCCAAAAATAGAACCCACAAAAAATTTCGTTTTTAAAACATTATTAAAACCATCAACCATCATAAGAAAAATCATAATCATGTATCATCAAACATCATAGTATCTGTCTCAACTCAAAATCCCATATCAAATCATCAGAGTGAACTCCCAGGTTGTGACTGTGGTGTGTGCCACGCGATCAACTCGAGCCCTTCCTTTTACTAGTGGAAGTACTTGTAACCAAAACTGAAAATTGTAAGCACAAAGCTTAGTGAGCTCCCCCAAACTACCACATACCATACACACATAGCATGCAATTAGGAGATACGGGCCCCGCCCACACTTTACTAACTAGGAGATACGGGCCCCACCCACATTCTGCTAGTCTTGAGGTACGGGCCCCACCCACACTCAACTGTTAGAGATACGGGCCCTGCCCACACTCAACTACTATACTGACATACAAGTATCACACAGAAACAAGTATACTAAGTCTATCATTCAATCATGAATCATATTGCAAACATCCTACTAAGAGATACGGGCCTCGCCCACACTCAACTAACTAAGAGATACGGGCCCCACCTACACTCAACTAATAATAAACTCATACTACGAGCCGACCTTGGTGCCTTATACCCGTTCTTACTGAATGGATACTCACCTCGCGTGTATGACTGCTAAAACCCTAAGTGAGAAATATCTAGCTGCTGCTCCGGTGGTTCTTTGGCTATAATTCCCACAATGGCACTTAGTGTAACGCCTCGATTCTCAGGTATTGATTTAAATAAAAATTCTTTTGTTTCCAAGGTTTACTCGACGAGTAGGTTGCCCTACTCGTCGAGTAGCAGCGGGTTGGTCCACGTGTTGTAGTGGCCTACTCGCTAAGTACGGATCTTTATTAGGGTTGGGGGGCTGTGGCCCCCCTGATTTTTTATCACAATTAGTCCTTATACTTTAATTTTATACACATTAGGCCCAAAAATATAAATTTTTGGCTGCCCCCCTGCTTATCGATTTTTATACATATTATATTCCCCCCCCCCCCCACCAAATAAAATGTTGACGCTCCGCCCCTGCTACTCACCGAGTCCAAGAAGGGATTTCACAAGTAGGAGCTGGCAGATGAAATCCTAAATCCCGTAGTTTTCCACCCTATTTAAAGAAGCACAAGCCTCCTTTGGTCTCTCTACAATCCAGTGAGAGTCCAGACAGGCCCTAACTTGAGTGTGTGTGTGTGTGTGTGTGTGTATTCTTTGGAGGTTTAAGCTTGGATGGAAGTTTTGGTGAAGGAATCACTTGGGAAGCAAGCTAGTTAAAGCAAGAATTTGTGGGTTTCAAGTTCTGCATCAGAAAGGGCTCTCTTGAAGGTATTAGATCGTTTTTCCCTTGGCTTATTTTCTCCTTGCATGAGTTTAGGAAAGGGTTATTATGTTTAAGCCAAGATCTGAAGTTGTAACTTCAGATATGGACTCCCCTTGGCTTCTAGATTCATAAAGCCATCAGCCTTGTCTAGTATGAGCCTTCTCTCGAGGATGTGACTTCATTGCAAGCTTAGTTGTGCCATTTTAGGGTTTTAAAGCCTTGCATGCACGTAATGTTTTCAACTTTCCGTGATAAGCATGCCTAAGGAAGTTGGTATCTGCAATTTGGGGCCTTGGTGTGGCTTAAAAAGTGTCTGCTTGGTTAAAGGGTTGGAGGGACTCGGTGAGTTATATGAAGATAGGCATTGAACTCGATGAGTTAGATGAACAACTCAGCGAGTCTGGTGAAGATTTTAGTAGACTCGACGAGTTGGATGAACAACTTGGCGAGTCGGTTAATGTTTCCCCAAATTGATGAATGCATGTGAACCTGTCGAGTTGCAAGAAGGCAAAGTCAACGAGTGGCCTTAGGGTTTTGATCTCGAACCTTAGGAAGTCGACGAGTCACTCCGGGGACTCGACGAGTGGATGAGTATCTTGAGGAACTCGGCGAGTAGCCGAGGGGTACTTAACAAGTAAGGGTCAACATGGACTGTTGACCTTGACTTTGACTAGGGGTTGACTAATGACTTGTGGGGTACCTTGAATGGTTGAGAACTTACGAGTATGGTTCTATTATGATGATAGGTGGTGGAGTTTGTGGTGATCTGAGAGTTGGAGTTTAGTTACCGAGCCGACATTTGCAAGGTGAGTTATCCTCACTATACTAAGGGGTATAAGGCACCAAGGCTAGTCCATTGAATATGTTATCCTAGCAATGTTAGTATTTAGAGTATGAAGTTAATGTTGCATGCTGAATGGTTATGCCAGCTAGGTAGATCTGTAGGACTACCTGTGTTGATATATGATTATCTACATGCTCAATGGTTATGCTAGTTAGGTAGATCTGTTGGACTACCTATGTGATATGATTATCTGTATGCTTAGTGGTTATGTTATATGTTGATATGTCATGTGGGATGGGTTGAGGTGGGAGTGCTTCGTGCAATTACCAACAAACTCGGGAGCATTCCTGTTTTGGGATAAGGGAGACTCGTACTGTGGGATCGATGGCAAGCCAGATGTGAGTTGTGGGCTCGCAAGGCAATCCAGACTCACACTGTGGGCCCTTGGGGGTAATCTTGTCTGTGAAGCTGTGGACCTGTTGCATTCTTTTCAGTTTGTTATGTTATGATGTTGCTGACATGGTTATATGGATTGTATGTGTATCGGTATTTTGGGGGAAACTCACTAAGCTTTCGAGCTTACAATTTAAGTTTATTGTTTCAGGTACTTCAGGAGATCGGGGCAAGGCAAAGGCGTGATCGTACCGCTCCCCACTTTTTATGAAATTGTTTCTAAGATACTCCGATATGATACATTTTGAAAACAATTTTGTAATGTTTAATGGTTTTGAAATATTTTAAAAGTTTAAATTGGCTTGAATTTTTATGGGTGCTACGCTTAGTCAAAATCTGATAACTACTCTTAGGGTAAAATGATTATTTTACCCCTGACTAAAGTCAATATTATGGTCAAAGTCCACTTCCCAGTTAACCGGACTCGCCGAGTTAGCTCGTCAACTCACCGAGTCCCAATCTTCTCAACTACCCCCAAACCGACTCTACTCATCGAGTTTAGCAAGAACTCGACAAGTTCACCTTCAATCATAACATCTAGAGAATCTTCAGCTGACTCGCCGAGTTCTTACTAAACTCTTCGAGTTTATCTTCATATTAAGAACGTGTCAGTCTGTGACTCACCGAGTTATATGAACAATTCGTCGAGTCCGTCTTCATGAGTTGGGAGATGGCCTTGGACTCATTGAGTATGTTCTTGCACTCGTCGAGTCCCATGGTTTCCAGATCCATGGCTTTGCCCATTTCATTGAGTCCCCTCCCTAGACTCATCCGAATCCCTTCTGTACTAAAATGGGTTCCTTGGACCATAGCATTTTTTTGGAATCAACTCATGACTTGCCGAGTCCATGCATGTCCAAGTATAATAATTCGATTTCTGATTGGCAAAACTCGTCTAGAAGGTAGATCCGGGCTCCCCAAGTACATATAACACGTAAAGTCATGACTTTACATACATACATGGGACTTTTATGCTCAAAGGACCAAAAATAAGGTTAATTTCATATATGGGGTTCTTATGGCCATGAAGATGGCACCTTTATGCTGCGAGGGCCCTCTTAGGTTCCAGATCTGAAGTTATATTAACTTGGGATGTCGAATACCCAAAGATCAAGCTTCTTGGACCTAAAACTTCATAAAAACGACCACAAGGAGATCTAAGAAACTACAAGTCAAGTATAAATCTTGATTACCAGAAAGTGAGGAGAAACTGCTGTTGTTCTAGGATCTACAAACTTCTCTCGAAGTCCTCCTTCTTCCTCTTCTTCACACTAGCTTCAAACCACACAGGTTTACTAAAAAATGGCACTCAAACACTCACATGGCTCAAGGTGGCGAGTTAGGGTTTTCTGGATGTTGAAGGAGTGATAAGAAAGGTCATAGGGGCGTTATGTTCTTTAAATAGGGGGACAAACCCTTGAAATTAGGGTTTTCATCTGACAGCGCCTACTCACCGAGTTGGTCTTCCAACTTGTCTAGTAGACTACTTAGTTCCTGCCCCGGATTCTATCTTACTCGACGAGTTGGGCCTTTAACTCGTCGAGTCCAAGGGTAAAATTATAAAATTGACTTGATTAAATGCATACCTGGAACCGGGTGTTACAACTCTCTCCCACTTGTCTTAGACTACGTCCTCGAAGTCTGCTGAGTCTACAAATAACTCAGGGTAGTGCTCTCTTATTTCCTCATCAGGCTCCCACGCCCACTCGGAGCCCTTGCGGTGCTGCCACTGCACCTTCACTATTTCTACCCTCTTGTTCCTTAGCTCCTTCGCCTTACGATTTAAAATCACCACGGGCCTCTCAATGTAGTTTAGGCTACCGTCAACCTGAATGTCCTCCATGGGTACTACTGCTAAATCATCCACTAAGCAGTTCCATAGTTGAAAAACATGGAATGTGTTATGGATTTGGTTGAGCTCTGCTGGAAGATCTAACTGATAGGCAACCGGACCCACTCGAGCTTAAATCCTAAATGGACCAATGAACCTGGGGTCCAACTTGCCCCACTTCCGAAACCTGATAACACCCTTCCAGTGTGATACTTTCAGGAGGACCATATCGCCCATCTGAAACTCCAATTCCAAACACCGCTTGTCGGCGTAACTCTTCTGCCGACTCTCAGCAGTCTAGAGTCTGCTCCGGACTAGCTGAATCCACTTTGTGGTCTTGAGTACTACCTCCGTACTCCCCATTACTCTCTGACCGACCTCACCGCAATAAATTGGGGTCCTACACTTCCTCCCGTAGATCATCTCGAAGGGAGGCCATTCTATACTAGAGTGATAATTGTTGTTATACAAAAATTCCGCTAACGGAAGATACGTATCCCAACTGCCACCAAAATCTAGCAAACATGCCCGAAACGTGTCCTCAAGAGTCTGGATCGTCCTCTCGCTTTGTCCGTCCGTATTAGGGTGGAAAGCGGTGATGAAATGCAAACGAGTACCCATCTCGTCGTGAAAACGCTTCCAAAACCTGGAAGTCAACCGGGCGTCTCGGTCTGACACCACCGAGACAGGCACTCCATGACGTGCCACTACCTCTCGTACATACCTCGGCCAACTTCTCGGCCGAAATGCTCTCCTGGATTGGTATAAAATGGGCACTCTTAGCCAATCGATCCATGATGACCCATATATAATCAACCCCTTATACGGTCCTAGGAAGCTTAGTAATGAAGTCCATAGTGATATCCTCCCATTTTCACATGGGAATGTCTAGTGGCTGCATCTTGTCGTGGGGCCTCTGGTGCTCTACCTTGACCTTCCTGCAAGTCAGGCATCTCTCCATATACCAAGCTACATACCGCTTCATAAAGGGCCACCAGTAATCGGGTCGAAGAGATCTATACATCTTCATCGCCCCTAGATGGATGGAGAACCGGGACTTGTGGGCCTCATCCATCATCACCTACCATACTCTGCCCCAATACGGTACCCAGACCCTCCCTTGCAGGGTCAGTAATCCTCGATTGTCGTAATCAAGCGAAGTTACACTGACTCACTATCCTTTCGCACTTCTGGCGCTCCTCCTTCAGGCCCTCGACCTATGCCGCCCTAATCTGTTCCAAGAGTGGAGTAATCACTGTCATCCTCATACATATATCCTGGATCGGAGCTGCTACTGCCTTGCGACTTAGGGTGTCGGCCACTACATTGGCCTTGCCCAGATGGTAAAGGATCTCACAATCGTAGTCCTTTACCACATCTAACCACCGTCGCTACCTCATGTTCAAGCTTGGCTGATCTATGAGGTACTTCAGACTCTTGTGGTCCGTGTAAATAGTACACCGAACCCCATAGAGGTAATGCCTCCAAATCTTGAGGGCGAACACTACCGCCCCCAGCTCTAAATCATGTGTCGGGTAGTTAGCATCGTGAGGCTTCAACTATCTCGAGGCATAAGCTATCACATGCCCCCACTGCATCAATACTGCTCCCATACTTGTGATTGAAGCGTCACAGTAGACTACAAAGTCATCCACTCCCTCTGGAAGGGTAAGAATCGGCGCCTCGCACAGTCACTGCCTGAGTGTCTCAAAGGCTGTTTGCTGATCAGGTCCCCCGCGAAACTCCACCGACTTCTTGGTCAGTCGGGTCAATGGTACTGTTTTCTTAGAGAAATCCTACATGAATCTCCTGTAGTACCCAGCCAATCCAAGGAAGCTCCGAATCTCGGATGGAGACTTCGGGACCTCCCACTGCATCATGGCCTTAATCTTGGCCGGATCGACTAATATACCCTTATGGCTGACGAGATGCCCTAGAAACTTCACATCGTGCAACCAGAACTCGCACTTGGAGAACATTGCGAAAATTCTCTCCCTCCTCAAGGTCTCTAGCACCTCTCTCAGGCTCTCATCATGCTGTTCCTGCGTCTTGGAATAAACCAAGATGTCGTCAATGAATACTATCACAGACCGATCCAGCATCGGCCTGCACATGCGGTTCATGAGGTCCATGAACGTGGCTGGAGCATTGGTGAGCCCAAACGACATCATCGCAAACTCATAATGACCATAGCGGGTCCTAAAAGCGGTCTTCTTCACATCATCACCTCTAACCCACATATGGTGATATCCGGACCGTATCTTGGAAAACCATGATGCTCCCTGAAGTTGGTCGAACAAATCATCTATCCTCGGGAGTGGGTAACGGTTATTTCACCGTCACCTTGTTCAACTCCCGGTAGTCTATGCACATATAGTGCGACCCGTCCTTCTTCTTCACAAACAGGATCGGGGCTCCCCATGGTGAACTGCTCAGCCTGATAAAACTCTTGTCTAACAGCTCTTGCAACTGCTTGGACAACTCCTGCATCTTGGGAGGAGCCTACCGATATGGTGCCTTGGCTATCGGAGCCGCACCAGGAACCAGGTCAATCCTAAACTCAACCTGCCTCTCAGGAGGTATCCCGGGAAAATCCTCGGCGACCACGTCCGGGTACTCTCGTACCACCAGTACATCATCAACAGTCGCCTTACCCTTATCCTGGCTATCCATAAAATAGGCAACATACCTTGCGCAATCCTACTAGAAATAGCACCTCGCTCTTGCCGCTGAATAAAAAATCGGTCCGCGTTGTGGCCTCTCGCCATGAATTACTAACTCTCCTCCACTAGGAGTGTGAACCCTCACCAACTGTAGCTAACAATCAATCACTCCTCCATTGGAACTCAGTCAATCCATACCCACAATAACCTTGTTCCCTCGTAGAGGTATAGGGACCAAATCTACTGAGAACTGCTCATCGAATAACTGCAGTGTACAACCTCTATGAACTCCTGCGACCCTGACGGTCCTGTCGTCTACTATCTCCATGCCGAGTGGGAAATCCAGCTCCCCCGGAGCTCTACTAAATTGCTTGCTAAGTGCAAGCGACACAAATGATCGGGTAGCCGCTGAATCAAAGAGTACCACAGCTGAAATGTCGTCCACTAGGAACGAACCTATGTACATATACACAACATAAGAAATAATCAATAAAATGGTAATAAGAAGATGGAGAAGATACATACCAGTAACCATATTTGGAGTCGCTTGTGCCTCTTCTGCTGTCAACTGGAAGGATCTGCTCTTTGCCACTGGCGCCTTAACGCGGCCCTGACGGCCATCTGTAATCCTCAAAGTAGCAGGAGCGGGTGCCACTACCTTCCCTGCTGGTGCTAGACTCGGACACTAAGACTTCTTGTGTCCCCTCTGATTGCAATGAAAGCAAATCAAATATGATGCAGTGGTGGTAGTAGGGACAGAAGTAGCATTACAATCTCTGCTCACATGCCCAGTTCGACCGCATTTGAAGCAGCCTGAACTCCCTATCCTGCACGTCCCCTCGTGTGACCTGCCACATTTTCCATAGCGGCCTCGGCCCTGCTGGCCCTTCCATCGGGAATTTGTCTTGGGCTTCTTGCCTGAGCCTCCATGCCAAATACCGACTCTGGCTTCCTTTTTCTCTCTATCTCTAAATCTATCTCCCTCTCACAAGCCCTCACAATCATGCCCTCAACCATCTTGCAGCTAGAGCGGCTCGCAAGCTGATGTATATCACTCTGCAACATCTCATGATATCGGGCCTTTTTCATCTCCTCATCCGCCACATACTGCAGAACAAGGAGGGACCTCTCCCTAAACTTGGTGGTAATCTCCGCCACAGTCTTTGTCGCTTGCTGGAGATCCTAGAACTCCCTAGCAAGCTGCTGCAACTCAATAATAGGTGCGAACCCGGCTCTGAAATTGGTTGTAAAATCACTCCATGTCATAGCATCCAACACAGTGTCATCACCCACGGCATGTCCGACCTCCTCCCACCAATCTCTCGCCTTGTCCTCCTCGGGACATTTTCCAGTTCGGAAAGCGTTGGAGACATCCGCCAACCATCTGGTACTCGTAATGGGGTCCCGAGCCCCATGATATTCGGGAGCTCCACAAGCTCTAAACTCCCTGAAAGTCAACGAGCGTGATCCCATCATGGCTGCTATCTCATTATGGAATGTGCTTAGCTTCTCATCTAGAAGCTCTAAGATACCCTCCTTGACTGACCCAAAAATTATAGGGGTCTGGTCTAGTATGCTGAGTGTGACCTCTAAGGAGATAAACTCCCTAGTCTTCTCATCTAACTGTCCGGCTCCAGAACCCGAGCCTGATCCCTCTCCTGCACCTGAGCTACCAACTGCTGGTCTAGAGCATAAAACCACCATTCTAAAAACACATCATACCAAGCATTAGAATACCGGTGTAACTGGAGGGATCACATACAATACAAGTTCCCTGGTCTTGTCTTAGCCTTCCTTGATTCGAGTATGGATCCTCTACTTTCAGCAGTACGGGCCCATATTGCCTTCCACATCTATCCGTACTTTCCTCAAGTACTGCGTCGACTCTACCAAGTCCCCTCTACTACCACTGCTGATCTCATGCTAATCTCATCCTAGGCTTGCCCTAGGGTAATCACCAACCCACTCTCTGCCATCAGTTACATAAGAAGTCCCTATTTATCTTCCCCTAACTAGCTCGTGAATATTATTACATATTACTAAGACTAGATAATTCTTCGAATGAGAGATCCTACCTTATAACGATTGGACTCAAACAAGAGCTGTGAAATAGAGCTAGATCTAACCTTATGAAATTATTTATTCCTTGCAATATATAACTTAACATATTCGTTTACTAGTTAATGAAAGACAATTAGAACTCCTAAAAGCACAAAGCAAGCAGCATTCGGGCATTGAGTACACATAATCAAGCATATACTACTCTGACTATCATACTGTCTAATATGTACTAGCATGCACTTCTCATAAAGCTGAACACATAAAACAAGCACATAAGGCATCCTTTCTAGATCCTTAGTCCTAATCTAGCATGATGTTCTAAATAAGTTGATAATTATAACATAACATGATCTTGTATGGGTAATTTGGAAGTACTTACTTGAGCTCGGCAGACTGCATGCACCACACCTTTTTCTCTTTTCAAAGTTCTTTTCTATTTAAAAAATCCTTTTTGTAAAAAAAATAATTTTATTTTTGGAAATTTCTATACTAATTCCTTAGTTTGAGTTCAGACACACTCGAAAGTGTGTTCGAATCCCTCAAACCAAGGCTCTGATACCAACTCAAAACATCCCAAAAATACAACCCACAGAAAATTTCGTTTTTAAAAGATTATTAAAACCATCAACCATCATAAGAAAAATCATAATCATGTATCATCAAACATCATAGTATCTGTCTCAAATCAAAATCTCATATCAAATCATCAAAGTGAACTCCGAGGCTGTGACTGTCGTGTATGTCATGCGATCAACCCGAGTGTAACGCCCGGGTTTCAGGGCTAAGCATTTTTGGGCGATGTAATAGTCTAGGTCAACTATTGTAACTCTTTTGAAGTAATAAATATGAAATATTTGAATACTATGTGAATTATGCGTATTTGTGTGCTTATAACTTAATTATAAATGTATAATTAATAAAGAATAAAAATAAAGTGTTGAAATTAAAGTGTGAGATAAGTCCGATATCTTTACAAAAAGTTGTAGTGGTTGAAACAAGGATTCCGGGGATATAAAGAACGCCAAAATTCGAGTTATAACGAAGAAGTTATAACCCATTGAAGTTTCACGATGAAACTGACACAATACTGGGAAGCGTAAATAGTTAATTTACGATAGAGCGACTTTTAGCCTTAGCGATCTAAACGAAAGTCGTAGAATATGTTAAACCGAGAGCGTACATAAAAAAGAACACTTAAATCTAACTTCGTATGAGGAAGTTATGATTTTTTCGAAGTTTCGGCTTAGTAGTGTACAATCCAAAGTTCAAATTTTGGATCGAGCGGTTTTTAGCCAACACAACCTAAACGAGAATCGAATATCTCATCAATAGTAGCGTAACGATAAAACGATAGACGAAAATGGACGTCAGATGAAGAAATTATGAACTTTTAACGAACCAATCATGTCCCGGCCTGTAAAAAATATAACTTTTAAAATAGACTCAAAATTAGCCAACGGAGTCTAAACGAAAGTTGTAGAGTACATTCCCGCCTCCGCGTGGATATAAAGAACGTCGAAAACAGAGCTCGTATACTAAAGTTACGAATTTTTAATGTTTGTAGTCGAAATTGCAAAGTCTGATAAGAATTCGATGATGTGGCAGCATTTGGACCCTCCATCGCTGATCAGTGCACGCTTCGGATTCGGATACGCCTAGCCTTCGCTCTACGCCCCGCGTTTGAGGTTGCTACGCCCAGCATAGCTTCACTCCTTATCCAACCAATGCAGTGCGAGCCAGCTGGTGCGAGCTGGCAACCTTATCCGAGACTACGCCTAGCGTAGCCCTCGGTACCCCCAGCGTAACCGAGCTGCTGACCCATATAAAAGGATGCAAGAAGCTCCAAAAATTTCACACCTTTCTCTCATCTTTCCCTCACTACTTTCTCTCTCTAAATGTTTTAACCCTCCCTAAACTCTAGGTGAACCCCTAGCACCCGAAGGAAGCTCCGAGGCTCCCAGATTCCCAAGAAAAAGGGTCTTTCGGTTTTGAAACGCTGCTCCGAACAAAGCCCGATTTTCTTTAAAACCCGCTGTGAGTGAGCTACGCCTACGCAACTTTTAATATAGCTTTTAAATAATTATAGTAACACTATTAAGAACTTATAATGAGTACTTGGGCTATTATTATGGGTTATATAAGTATTGTTTAACGCTTATATAATAGTAATAATAGTTATACTATTAATTAGTCTCGGTGAATGATAGACTAAACCCTAGTGGTGATGATACTAGGTTTTGACGAAGAATATTGTTTCAAGAGTAACAAAGCATTGTCTAAGTTCGGAATCACCACCTTGACAGGTGAGTGCATAGTTACTTTCATCTTACATATAGATATGAAGTATTTTATATAAATTACATGCTAAGTGTGCATATTATCTGAATACTTACTATCTATACTGGATGAATGATTTTTGTACATGTTTTAAATTATTTAAATTGTATATGTATTTTATATCTACAAAATGTGTTGGGTAAAACATGGGTAGATGTAATAGTTGTTGTGTGACCAAATAAAATAATGAGCGGTTTGTTATAGACGTTATTGATGATCCAGTTATCTAGCGGAGTATAGATGACGACCACGGACTATTCTAGACAGTCCAGTAGAACGTTAGCAGGCTCGCAACCTGTAGGTGTTTATTTGAACTGTGTGTTTACCAGCAGTACTCCATCCCCCACATCGTTGCCTTATTTGACATGAATTGCTGAGGAATCCACGAAGCCTGTGTTGTCACCCCGATGAAAATCCTTAGACTAGGTCCCTTGTGTTAGATGTTTTAGGGACGTAAAGCAAGGATAACAGGAATGGGTAATCGGGTTTGTTTGGTTTGATAAAGTTAATAAACTTATTTATTGTGGGTTGAAAACCCTATGTGATCACCAGGCTCCCAAGCCTGACCCACTCAGTTTCTTGCATTACAGGTAGTGGCGCATGAGCATAGATGTTTGGATGAGAGATAAGGGATTATAGTCCTGTAAATATGAAATAAATTAGTAAGGCTTATGTTGAATTGTTTATGCTTTTGATTTGTATCGAACATGACATCCCGAGTCTTTTAATGAAATACATTTCTTTGGAAATGCTTTTGATAAATCTTTATCATATTTTTTTTTGGGACAAATTCTGCTAACACTTTTATTTAAAATGTTACTTTGATTTTCAAACAAAGCATAAACAAAATCGGTCTTTTCTGGCTGTGAAAATGGGGATGTCATAGTTGGTATCAGAGCATTAGTTTAAGTGAACTAGTAATTTGAAGGATTTCTAGACTTAAACTTAGAATGATAAGCGATGATAGTGTGATGTGAGCACTAGTTTATTTTAGGAATTATGCCTAAAATGCCTTTATGTGCTAAATCATGTGTGCCTGATATTTTGTTATTTTTTCGGATCTATGGTCTGTTGCCGAACGGATCTGGAAACCTTATGTGTTTAGGATTCTAAACGTACGACTACGATATTAGAAATAACATATAAACGTTTCGGAGAAATAAGGATGATTGAAACGTCTATCCTAAATAAAGATCTAAATTCACCTTATTCGGTGTATAGATCAAAATGACGAAAACCCATAGTGGAGCTGGGAATGCGAATGGGAATAGGAATCAACCCCTAGTGATTCAGCAAATACCTATCGTAGTAGAAGCTGCCCCTGTGCCAATCACCATGGCTAGAGTACAAGCCATGATGCGGGCTATGTTAGCTGAACAAAGGGAAGAAATAAGGCAGATGATGCAAGAGAATAGGGACGAAGCCACTATGCCCATTGTGTAATAGGAGTCGATTCCCGAACAATCGGAGGAAGGAAACTACAGTAGGTTAGTGGGCCAAGCTGATCTGCCAGTTAATTGGAGAAGCGGCCAAGATGATGTAGTCAAGAGAAACGGATGCAAGTACAAGGATTTTCTAACTTGCAAGCCATCGAATTTCACTGGAAAGGAAGATCCGATCGGAGTCATGGATTGGATCTCAGAGATAGAGTTAGCTTTCATGACGTGTGGTTGCAGAGGCAAACCACAAACCACATTTGTTGTACGTCAGTTCCGTGGAGGAGCTGTGCGTTGGTGGAATACCCTGGGGAAAAATTTAAGCCCCAACGAGCCCCTGCAACTGACATGGGCCTCCTTGCTCGAGCTAGAAAACCAGTTCCTGACCCTGAAGAAGGGAAGAATGTCGATAGATGAATACACGAACAACTTCACAGAAAAGATGGAGTTTGCCTTGCGTCTGGTCCCGTATGAGCTGACAAAGATCGACAAGTACGCTAAGGGACTCCCATGGGAGTACGCGGTGCCAGTGCGTCAGGCACATACGTTGGAGGCAGCTATCTGGGCTGTTAAGTCTTTGGAGAATATGATTAAAGGGAGAGCGGCCAACAAGGTTGAGGTTGGCGAGAAGAGGAAATTTGAAGGGTGTACTAAACCCAACAACAAGAAGAGCAAATTCGGTTCGAAGATGTTCGGGGGAGGAGGAAATGACTCGAAATGGTGCGAGAAGTGCAAGAAGAAGCACTCTGGAAAATGTAGCGAGGAAGTAACCTGCTACAAGTGTGGGAAAATGGGGCACTATGCCAATGAGTGCAACATCAAGAAGAGGGTGTGCTACGAGTGCCGTAAAGAAGGGCGCATCGCCAAGGATTGCCCGAAGAAGAAAGACACGGCAAGGGCCAACGTTCCACCAAAGCTGAAGGGAAGAGCCTTCCAGATGACACTCAAGGCTGAAAGGAGGTATCAGACGTCGCTTCAGGTACCTTTCTTATAAATGGTTTACCTGCCAATATATTATTTGATTCCGGAGACAACTACTCCTTTGTATCGTGTAAATTTGTTGGGAAATTAGCATTGCTTGTAGAAAAACTTGATAATGCCCTGATTGTAGAAGTTGCCAGTGGCAAGTTCGTACCTGTTAGTAATCATATTAAGAATGTAGTCATCAACTTAAATGGAAACGAATTGCACGAGGAGCTGTTACCCATAGAGTTGAACGGTTTTGACATCGTTCTGGGAATGGAGTGGCTTAGTGCTAACAATGTTGAGATCCTTTGCAGAAAGAAGATAGTAAGGGTAAAGTCATCGGGGAAAGATTCATTTATGGTGTACGAGGACAAACACAGAGTAAATTCTGGAATCATTTCCCTGATGAAAGCTAGGAAATGTTTATCCAAGGGATGTGCATCATATTTGGCATTTGTTATCAGTGCTAAGAAGGAAAAGAATGAGTTGCAGAATATACCATTCGTGTGTGATTATCCGGAAGTCTTTCCCGAAGATCTTCCCGGATTACCACTTGATAGACAAGTAGTATTCCGAATAGACTTGTTACCAGGGACGACACCAATAGCAAAAGCACCATACCTGTCACACCCCAAAACCGGAACGGTGGAAACGTTCTGGGGTGGATGACGTCATGTCAAGTATCACAACACATGCATTATAGTAATCAAAGTATAACAAAACATTGCATTAATAGTAATAGTTTTACAAGGTTACATTACAACACTTTAAAGTAATACAAATAATAGTATAAATACAGCGTGGTACTAAGCTATCTTCATCATCAGTTCCGGGGATGTACCTGTCTAATGCTAACCTGAGAATACAAGTTATTTGCAAAGCGAGTATCAGCATTTTTACAAATGCTGGTGAGTTCATAAGTATATAGTGTCATTTAGTCAAATAACTTTATAAAGCAGTAGTTTAAGTGATTTCAGTGTATTAGTGTTCTTTCCAGAAAATCCTATATTTTCTTTAATAAAAGCAGCCTTCTGCCAAGACTGGTCAGTGTAATGTGGTAAGAAGAAATTTCCCTAAATTGCTATTAGTATCAAAATACTGAATTTGATTATTAAAGAAAGAAGAGGCATCAGGGAATAACATATGCCTCAACAGTGAGGACTGCTGACTAAGGCAAAAGAGTCATAGACTTCAGGAAAGTATCGAACTAACGACACGCCTAGTTCAGTCTAACAAATGGAGAAACAGACCCCAGAAGGTACCAAATGAAAGGTATAATTGGTAAGGTCTAAAACAGTGAACGCAGAGCGAACACGACACCAAATGAAAGATACTTCTTGCAAGGTCATAACAATGAAGACAGACTGCAGACGATACCAAATGAAAAGTACATCTTGTAAGGTCAAACAGAGATAACAGACCCCGGAAGGTATCAAATGAAAGATACATCTTGTAAGGTCAAATAGAGATAACAGACCCCAGACAGTATCAACTGAAAGATACATCTTGTAAGGTCAAATAGAGATAACAAACCCCAGACAGTATCAACTGAAAGATACATCTAGCAAGGTCAAACAGTGTGACTCTGAAAAAAGGTGACATCAACATACAGTGTAAATTGCTGATGAAATACCGTTACCTTAAAGCCATGAGTTATAAGGAAACCCAGGATACTCGTAACCATACTGACTAGAGTTCTAGATGCCCTACAAGCATCTATATAATGTGACATTTGTCACCCCTTGGCTTGGTAGGCCGTGGACTGTAGCTAGCAGTCAGGGTGCGGGGTTGTCAATCCCGTATAGGCCTATACACACAATGTCCGCTCTCCCTATAGGAGACTCTGGTTACTAACTAGACGACGGAGAAGGCCGCGTCCCGAAAATGCATCCCAAATAGAGGATAGTGTGTTTCTAGATGTGAGTGGATTTCTGATGCAAGTGACGTGTTAGAGATAGAGACTTCCAAACAGTGGGTAGTGTGTTTCTAAAGTAAGTGTAGAATAGAGGTAGAGACTCTCAACTTACTTGACTAGAGAATTTCTTGTATGTCCATACTCATATACATAGTATATAACTAATGAACCAAACGACTTTCGGACGGCCACCCGATCCCACCAGACCACATCTCAACGAAGAAAAGGAAATAGGGCGGATGAGCCTTCCTAAGTCTTTCAATCGTTACTTATATGTATCTATATAAGCACAGACGTACATCTAACTACGGCTGGGTGTGTAATAATTGAAGCCATATCATCGTGGTGTGAATTCATACAGTGTGGAGTAACAGAATCGTAAAGTGTAAGTGTATCAAGTATAAGTGATTCTTGTGAAGTAGGAGTGTCTAACGAGTGAAGTAGGAGCGGTCGCAAGTGAAGTATAAGTGTCGAACAAGTATAAGCATATCATGAAGTAGAGGCGACAATAAGTGAAGCGAGAGCGTATCAAGTATAAGCGAAGTAGAGTAGGTAACCAGTATAGGTGAAGTAGAGTCAATATCAAGTATAAGTGGTGTAGAGTCGATATTACTAAGTAAGAGCGTGAATAAGTATAAGCGTCATCAAGTATAAGCGACTATAGGTATAAGTGAAGGTGTTACCGAGTCAGAGTATAAAATAAGTATAAGCAAAGCAGCAGTATTTAACAAGTAAAAGTATACGTCAAAAAGGGAAATCTTCAATGAAAGGCCTTTATGTACAGAGAAATTCACAAATTGTATTCTTTTGTAACATATGTTTAAAAACCTTAGAGGATCTTTCATAAACCAATTTAAAATGAATTTGGATAAACCAGTATAAGTAAAAGTTATGAAATAAGTAAAAGTCATTATAGTGTCCCACTCGGTAAAACAGTGTAAAGTGGTAAAATCTTGTGCGTGCGGGTTATCAATCACATGTAATTGACCTGATAACTGGCATGTTTAACTTGTATTCCCCCCTATAAAACATTTAAAAGCCTTTAAAAAGGTTCATTCAGGGGTATGAACTCACCTGGTGTAAGTAGTTCCGACGAGAGTGCTGTTTGGGCGTTCGGTGCCACGTAAGGATTCGAACACACTCAATGACCTATTTAACATATGATAACATATGTTCACATACAATTAGTATATTTAATGCTAATTACACAAATATACGCACTCAAAGGAGCGGAAAACACTTTTGGTTAAGTGTTTGGGGTCCCGGGTAGCGTTTAAGGGTGCTACGGGTCTCCTATCAGTTGTGGAACTTTGCTAAACTCATATATCAAGTGTGTGAATGGGTTTAAAGCATTAATATGGACCATTTTGGAGTTTACGGTCTAACCCAAAGGGGGTTTACGGCCGTAAACTCCCAAGGTCATATTCTTGGGTGTTTAATGCTTCTAGCTTGCTCATGGGATTTTTCTAAGGACTTTTCATAAAAGGCATGAGTGGATTTGAGGCTTCTAAGGGCATTATATTGGAGTTTACGGCCTATGAACACTCCCATGGGAGTTTACGGCCGTAAACTCTCATACCTTGGATTTTGTGAAGTTTAAAGCCCCTAATGCCTTTCTAGTGATTTCTAATGAAGTATGATGCTATTTTGGAGGATTAAAACCATCATTTGAGTGGGTTTTGGGGAGTTTACGGCCTACAAATATGCTTGGGCCGTAAACTCCAAGTCAAGCCTCCTTTCATTGTGTTTAAGTCCTTAAATCCTTCCTAGCACTTTATAGAAATAGTCTAAGGCCATTTGGGGGACAAAAACCAACATTTTGGACATGTTTGGGGAGTTTACGGCCTAAGCATGTGCTTGGGCCATAAACTCATTTTCATCCTTCATTTTGATGTGTTTTAGTGATCCAAACCCAAAATACCAAGTCCCTAAATTATGTATGAAGCCTAAGGGTGGTTTGGGAGTGTTTTTGGGGCCTTTTAACATGATTTTGAGGTGTTTACGGCCTAAGCTTGTGCTTGGGCCATAAACTCTCTTTTGTCCCTTAAATCATTGTGTTTTGATGTTTAAACACTCCTAGGCTAGATCCCTAATTAGTTTCCAAGCTTAAGGACAAGTTTAGAGGCATGTTTGGCACCATTTTAGGGATTTACGGCCCTAGAGTGTTCCTGGGCCGTAAACTCCTTATCCCATGCCTTCTTGGATGGTTTTTGGGCTATAACTACAGCTAGTAATGTTTAGAACAAGCTAGGGTAAGCGGACTTACAATTTGGAAACGTTTGGTTGCGGATTCGTGGCGAAAACGGGTCTAGAGAGAGAGTATAGAGAGAGAGTGTGTAAAAAGTCTCCAATAGACTCCACTCACCCTTATATAGGGTTTTGAGTCGGGGCTCGGTGGAATTCTACTCGATACTGCTATTAAACGGGGCTTTTGGTCGCACCCGATTTAGTGGTCGTAATAATAAACTAATATTTTCCAAGTAAATGGAAATATGTGTTATGTATTTTTATTTCCTTTTATCACGACTTAACGGCATATAAACATACACAATTGAAATTTTTGTTAAACATGACGACTTCTCATTAACGGAACTTTTGAACAGTGGATTATTCCGTTAACGGTAATGGAGAAATGTAACGGGGCAACTTGGGTTGTCACATCATCCCCCCGTTAGAGGGAATTTCGTCCCGAAATTCAGATCTAGGCAAGGAAGTAGGTATGAATGGCCGAGCAGAGGTAAGAGAGTACTTCCCATGCGGTATTCCTCGCATTTCGAAATGATCTCTGGTCTGTGTTTGTCATTTCAACAGACCCTTGCGTACGGGATGCGGATTTCGTCTCGTGTAGCTAGAGGGTTCCAACTAGTGTATCTACAAGGTTAGGGTTCTCGATGGATTCTATCAAGATGAGTGAGGCAAAAAGAGTGTTTTTGGGAATTCACGTATCAAGTCTAAGATGTGAGTCGATCGAATGTGAACCTTGTGGTATATCCGAAAGTAGTAGCGGCCTGAAAAAGGGTTGGACCATGTCTCCATGAGGATTCTCGGATAGTCCTAAGCTCTCGGAAAGGAGCAGAGCTTTTCAATACTAAGAACATAGTGTACTTCTATGGCAAGACCTTCATTGGCGTGATCGCCATTCCGAAGTTCCTAACGTTCTCTCTCGTACTGGTAGTGTAGTCCTTCAGGTTGGTTCTTAGAAATCTCGAGGGGTCTTCGGTTTCGTGTTTTCTTTCAACTGGCTCATAGAGACTTTCTAGATTGCCATGAGGATTGTGTGACTATGGTCATCGGATTGCTGTAGAGTGTCTATCTCAAGCTCGTGCAAAGTGGATCTGCACTTAAGAATCTCGAGATACGGAAACCCTGAGGGTCGGAGAGATAGGGCTTTACTAGACGAGCGTTGGACTATCTCAGGCGGTGGTTCTACTATCTGTGCGCAAGATTGTACTCGTGGAACACCTAACAGCCCAATGAATCTCTAAGACTGTGGTTTATTCTAGCGTGGAGAGTGTATGTTCCTGCATAACCCTTCGACTAACACTAGGGATGGTGTCAAGTCTATAATCTCTTCGGGATTTGGGTCACGAGGTTCAATGCAACTACTATTGCACTTTGATCAAGTATTCTTGGCTGGGAAGGTTATCATGTGGGTTCTCGACATTTTAGTGTCCTCTTCGGAGAATGTATTTCATCGTCTACAGGGCGACGACGATTTCCTCCATGGAATAGGGTGGAGGATGATAGGCACCACTTGTCTATAACGAGGTGGATGAAGTGCCTGGGCAGTGCGAGCATATACTGCAACAACTCTTCCGAAGGTTCTAGGTTTTCATGGTCTAGGTCGAATCTAGTGAGTATAGAATCTTTTCACTCGGAACTCTTAAGAGTTCAACTCGTAGTGATTTTCTTGACTCCGGCTCCTATGTTATGGAATAGGGTGAAAGTACTTTGCTAAGAGGTTCGTGGTAGAGCTCATACCAAGCCTAACCGCAAATACCGCGTGTATGCAAGCAGTATACAGTTGAGGTCGGCGGGACGTTCAGCTGTGCAACTCCACCCCAAACCCACAACCCAACGAGGAACAGGGAATAGGGAGGAAACACACACCTTTAATCTTTTTGATCTCATTTATATGCCACCCTTATGCATATACCTGGTTATAGCGGTCAGTCTCACGAGTTCTATCTTCTGGGTTCACGAACCTGATGTGCGAGGTGCGAAGGGTTTTCCGAGGGAATCTACGGAGTATGCTTCAGTTGGTTGTTGTCTTCTGGAGTATCTTGTAGTGTGTTTTGCTTCGGTGTTCATCTGACTACGAGGGGTCTGTCAACAGTGTATGGTATCTTCCCTTGGGTGCTTCGGAAAGTTTGAGATAAGAGGGACGATTGACGGATTGTATTAAGTTGGTTTATTTGTGTTAGGTTCAGGTTCGGAAGAACCTTTATTTGCCGATATGGCTATGGAGAAAGTTCTTTTTACACAGCACTTAAGGATTTACACACGGTTGCACGAAATCAAACCATGATCAATAGAGTCATCGAAGTTGGCACACTCCGACATGATATAAAGTGAAGACCGATAGAGTCATGTGCTGAATAGGCACACCAGTTCGAGGTGTCTCGGGTTTCGTCCTACGTATCACTACCGCGGATACTTGGACTGATAGAGTCGACGCGGAACTATAGAGAGTTCTAAGTGTTTCCGAATAGAGTATCTTTTCATGAACGGGTTCTCATAAGGCATCTCTATAATTGCCTCCCATATACTAGTCATGTACATTTAAGGTGGGGAGGACTGTCGACTGAGCGACCCCGCCCTAAATCCACAACCAAACGAGGAACAGGAGATGAGGCGGCATTCGCTCACTCTAGGTCTGTCCATCTTAAATATACATGGCCGTAACGTACATGTTTAGCCACTATAGTCTTACCTAATGAATTTTAAATTTTATAACAGTGCTGCGACTTTCACCTTACTGGAAAGAATTTGCATTTGAATTAGTCTTTTATTGTTCTTAGTTCAGTTATCCGAGGTCGAGAGACGTACCAAAATCTAATGAGTTCCTTGCCGCTTCTCCCTAAGCAGTAGTGTCAAGTTTCTTATGTGTGTTTGTCTTTCCCTTCGGTTGGGCAGTCCTTCTTGAAGTGTCCAAACTCGCCACATAGGCGGCAAACCTGCGTGGCCGCCGCATTGGCGATTGATGCAATACGTTCCACCGGAGTTCTGCATACACGAGCAGTATGCCCCTTCATGTTGCACCTAGCACAATAGAGTTCCCAGCAGGCACCATGATGATGGTAGCTGCACTTGCTGCAGTGGGGGAGGTCTCCTAGGTACGGTCTCTTTGAGATCGGGAGGGAAGGGTTGACAAGGGTACCGACTGCCTCAGCTCGTTGCCCTTCGGAAGGTCCTTGAGCCGAGGTACTTCCTTCCTCTATCTTGAGTTTTCTCTTTAGTGGGTTCGGTTGAGGTTCTTGGGTGGCTGAGTATGGAAGTGTGGGTTGGTGTTGTCCATTGTCAGGATTGGAATTTCCGACGGGCACCTCGCTAACATTAGCGTTGTTAGCATTTAGGTGAGCCATGATAGCTGCTACGGCTGCGGAGACTGCAGCTTGGAACGTAGCTTCATCAAATAAGAGAGTAGGTTTCTTGCTTGTGGATTGGTTACGCTTCTTCGTTGGCATGGTTTTCCTACACGGAAAGGAATACAAGGTAATGAAAGACAATAGTTAACCCTGGACATTTTTGTCCTGAACGTATTAGGCATAATATTTTTCCCGTGCCTCGGGTATTGGTTGTCTGAGTGTCGACCTACATCCCTATGATGTAGTCCTGGTAATCGAAGTGGGTGTATGAGTATCAGAAAAAGGCCATAAGATGCGAGTCGTTCCTACTAAGTTACCTTTATACTGAGAAAGGTTTCACTCTCCGGCCTGGAGAGATTTGAGAACAGTTCGGAACGAAGTTGCGGAAAGAGAGGCTCATGAGGCTTATGGCTAAACAACCTCACAGAGGTATGGGGATCCGTTCTAAGCGTATTACTGGCAACGGGAACAAGGCGATTTACCTAACACATAGCGTGAGCAGTGTAGTCAGTAACTCACTAAATTG
This sequence comes from Lactuca saligna, assembly GCF_052625555.1. Taxonomy (NCBI): domain Eukaryota; kingdom Viridiplantae; phylum Streptophyta; class Magnoliopsida; order Asterales; family Asteraceae; genus Lactuca; species Lactuca saligna. The sequence goes on along the minus strand of NC_136419.1, from coordinate 190,985,443 downwards.
TATTATTTTATGGGTGTATTAGCGTGACGAACACGAGGAAAAGACACTTTTCGGGTTCCACGTACTGGCTCCCTCGGTCTGCCTCGTATCTTTGACTGGAATCAACATTGGTTTCCTTTGGGTAGTTTCCTAGGGTTCTCTTCTCGCATGGACATATTAAATTTCTACTCCGCCTTTCTTCTAATTCCAACTATGGGTGTCATCACTTCATGATGGATGACTGGGAATCTCAGAAGTTTAGGCGAATTCCCCACCGATGTCCCTAAAAGAATATGGGCACTTGGTGCATTCAATAGTCTCGACCCAGTTCATTTATTTCCGAACAGGAAATCTTCTAAATGAACTTCTTCGGGGTCGGAATCAACTCTTCTGTTATGCACTGAAGTGGGTAGGGTTTTCTACAGGGTTCGTGCGAGAATGGAAATGTCTAAAGAATCCTAACAGATTATTAACATTTCGCTGGATGATCCATGTTGAGTCCTGCTACGATTACACAGGGTATACAAATCATATATAGCTTAGATCCGATAGGCCTTCGAATATGTGATACTACTCTAGGACCACATCCCAACGAGGAAAAGGAAATAGAGCGAAACCACACATTCTTAGCCTATGGAATCCTTATTATATATAACCTTGGAAGTATACCCTCTGTAGTTGTAGGTATATCAATAAGGATCTTTTAGTTCTCACACTAGGTTATCTATGCATCCTAAATACCCCTATGGTATTTTAATTCTTGTTTGGTTCTTATCTTTGAATATGGATTCTGGGATTAGTGTGGATCTTTTAGTGTTCCAAAATACTCCTATAGTATTTTAACTTTATGTTTGGCTCTAGCAAATCCTAGTTGGTAAGTTTCAGACCTGTTGCACACCACAATCACTCCTGAGCACACGTTCATCGCATCTCGAATAAAGGTAGTTGATCAGGTTACATTTATTCCAGCGTACGATTACATAACTGCCCAGATTTGTCTGTAGTGCCCAACATCCGAAGACTTTTATTCTTGTTCTTCTTGTGATACTTGTGTTCGAGTGCTTAGATTCTGGATGTTATTATACTTTGGTAAAATATGGTTATATTTTAAAGTATAATTCTTGGTCAGAGTGTTTTATCCCTTTTGTATTTATAGGTTGTATATCTTTTATGAATTGATATACTTAGCTCACTATAAACAATGCTCTGATACCAATCTGTCACACCCCAAAACCGGAACGGCGGAAACGTTCTGGGGTGGATGACGTCATGTCAAGTATCACAACACATGCATTATAGTAATCAAAGTACAACAAAACATTGCATTAATAGTAATAGTTTTACAAGGTTACATTACAACACTTTAAAGTAATACAAATAATAGTATAAATAAGCGTGGTACTAAGCTATCTTCATCATCAGCTCCGGGGATGTACCTGTCTAATGCTAACCTGAGAATACAAGTTATTTGCAGAGCGAGTATCAGCATTTTTACAAATGCTGGTGAGTTCATAAGTATATAGTGTCATTTAGTCAAATAACTTTATAAAGCAGTAGTTTAAGTGATTTCAGTGTATTAGTGTTCTTTCCAGAAAATCCTATATTTTCTTTAATAAAAGCAGCCTTCTGCCAAGACTGGTCAGTGTAATGTGGTAAGAAGAAATTTCCCTAAATTGCTATTAGTATCAAAATACTGAATTTGATTATTAAAGAAAGAAGAGGCATCAGGGAATAACATATGCCTCAGCAGTGAGGACTGCTGACTAAGGCAAAAGAGTCATAGACTTCAGGAAAGTATCGAACTAACGACACGCCTGGTTCAGTCTAACAAATGGAGAAACAGACCCCAGAAGGTACCAAATGAAAGGTATAATTGGTAAGGTCTAAAACAGTGAACGCAGAGCGAACACGACACCAAATGAAAGATACTTCTTGCAAGGTCATAACAATGAAGACAAACTGCAGACGATACCAAATGAAAAGTACATCTTGTAAGGTCAAACAGAGATAACAGACCCCGGAAGGTATCAAATGAAAGATACATCTTGTAAGGTCAAATAGAGATAACAGACCCCAGACAGTATCAACTGAAAGATACATCTTGTAAGGTCAAATAGAGATAACAGACCCCAGACAGTATCAACTGAAAGATACATCTAGCAAGGTCAAACAGTGTGACTCTGAAAAAAGGTGACATCAACATACAGTGTAAATTGCTGATGAAATACCATTACCTTAAAGCCATGAGTTATAAGGAAACCCAGGATACTCGTAACCATACTGACTAGAGTTCTAGATGCCCTACAAGCATCTATATAATGTGACATTTGTCACCCCTTGGCTTGGTAGGCCGGGGACTGTAGCTAGCAGTCAGGGTGCGGGGTTGTCAATCCCGTATAGGCCTATACACACAATGTCCGCTCTCCCTATAGGAGACTCTGGTTACTAACTAGACGACGGAGAAGGTCGCGTCCCGAAAATGCATCCCAAATAGAGGATAGTGTGTTTCTAGATGTGAGTGGATTTCTGATGCAAGTGACGTATTAGAGATAGAGACTTCCAAACAGTGGGTAGTGTGTTTCTAAAGTAAGTGTAGAATAGAGGTAGAGACTCTCAACTTACTTGACTAGAGAATTTCTTGTATGTCCATACTCATATACATAGTATATAACTAATGAACCAAACGACTTTCGGACGGCCACCCGATCCCACCAGACCACATCTCAACGAAGAAAAGGAAATAGGGCGGATGAGCCTTCCTAAGTCTTTCAATCGTTACTTATATGTATCTATATAAGCACAGACGTACATCTAACTACGGCTGGGTGTGTAATAATTGAAGCCATATCATCGTGGTGTGAATTCATACAGTGTGGAGTAACAGAATCGTAAAGTGTAAGTGTATCAAGTATAAGTGATTCTTGTGAAGTAGGAGTGTCTAACGAGTGAAGTAGGAGCGGTCGCAAGTGAAGTATAAGTGTCGAACAAGTATAAGCATATCATGAAGTAGAGGCGACAATAAGTGAAGCGAGAGCGTATCAAGTATAAGCGAAGTAGAGTAGGTAACCAGTATAGGTGAAGTAGAGTCGATATCAAGTATAAGTGGTGTAGAGTCGATATTACTAAGTAAGAGCGTGAATAAGTAAAAGGGTCATCAAGTATAAGCGACTATAGGTATAAGTGAAGGTGTTACCGAGTCAGAGTATAAAATAAGTATAAGCAAAGCAGCAGTATTTAACAAGTAAAAGTATACGTCAAAAAGGGAAATCTTCAATGAAAGGCCTTTATGTACAGAGAAATTCACAAATTGTATTCTTTTGTAACATATGTTTAAAAACCTTAGAGGATCTTTCATAAACCAATTTAAAATGAATTTGGATAAACCAGTATAAGTAAAAGTTATGAAATAAGTAAAAGTCATTATAGTGTCCCACTCGGTAAAACAGTGTAAAGTGGTAAAATCTTGTGCGTGCGGGTTATCAATCACATGTAATTGACCTGATAACTGGCATGTTTAACTTGTATTCCCCCCTATAAAACATTTAAAAGCCTTTAAAAAGGTTCATTCAGGGGTATGAACTCACCTGGTGTAAGTAGTTCCGACGAGAGTGCTGTTTGGGCGTTCGGTGCCACGTAAGGATTCGAACACACTCAATGACCTATTTAACATATGATAACATATGTTCACATACAATTAGTATATTTAATGCTAATTACACAAATATACGCGCTCAAAGGAGCGGAAAACACTTTTGGTTAAGTGTTTGGGGTCCCGGGTAGCGTTTACGGGTGCTACGGGTCTCCTATCAGTTGTGGAACTTTGCTAAACTCATATATCAAGTGTGTGAATGGGTTTAAAGCATTAATATGGACCATTTTGGAGTTTACGGTCTAACCCAAAGGGGGTTTACGGCTGTAAACTCCCAAGGTCATATTCTTGGGTGTTTAATGCTTCTAGCTTGCTCATGGGATTTTTCTAAGGACTTTTCATAAAAGGCATGAGTGGATTTGAGGCTTCTAAGGGCATTATATTGGAGTTTACGGCCTATGAACACTCCCATGGGAGTTTACGGCCGTAAACTCTCATACCTTGGATTTTGTGAAGTTTAAAGCCCCTAATGCCTTTCTAGTGATTTCTAATGAAGTATGATGCTATTTTGGAGGATTAAAACCATCATTTGAGTGGGTTTTGGGGAGTTTACGGCCTACAAATATGCTTGGGCCGTAAACTCCAAGTCAAGCCTCCTTTCATTGTGTTTAAGTCCTTAAATCCTTCCTAGCACTTTATAGAAATAGTCTAAGGCCATTTGGGGGACAAAAACCAACATTTTGGACATGTTTGGGGAGTTTACGGCCTAAGCATGTGCTTGGGCCGTAAACTCATTTTCATCCTTCATTTTGATGTGTTTTAGTGATCCAAACCCAAAATACCAAGTCCCTAAATTATGTATGAAGCCTAAGGGTGGTTTGGGAGTGTTTTTGGGGCCTTTTAACATGATTTTGAGGTGTTTACGGCCTAAGCTTGTGCTTGGGCCATAAACTCTCTTTTGTCCCTTAAATCATTGTGTTTTGATGTTTAAACACTCCTAGGCTAGATCCCTAATTAGTTTCCAAGCTTAAGGACAAGTTTAGAGGCATGTTTGGCACCATTTTAGGGATTTACGGCCCTAGAGTGTTCCTGGGCCGTAAACTCCTTATCCCATGCCTTCTTGGATGGTTTTTGGGCTATAACTACAGCTAGTAATGTTTAGAACAAGCTAGGGTAAGCGGACTTACAATTTGGAAACGTTTGGTTGCGGATTCGTGGCGAAAACGGGTCTAGAGAGAGAGTGTGTAAAAAGTCTCCAATAGACTCCACTCACCCTTATATAGGGTTTTGAGTCGGGGCTCGGTGGAATTCTACTCGATACTGCTATTAAACGGGGCTTTTGGTCGCACCCGATTTAGTGGTCGTAATAATAAACTAATATTTTCCAAGTAAATGGAAATATGTGTTATGTATTTTTATTTCCTTTTATCATGACTTAACGAAACTTTTGAACAGTTGAAATGTTTGTTAAACTTGAAGACTTCTCATTAACGAAACTTTTGAACAGTGGATTATTCCGTTAACGGTAACGGAGAAATGTAACGGGGCAACTTGGGTTGTCACAATACCGACTAGTACTAATGGAGATGAAGGAGCTTATGACGCAACTTTAGGAGTTGTTGGAAAATGGTTTCGTTCAACCTAGTTCATCACCCTAGGGAGTTCCGATGTTATTCATGAAGAAGAAAGATGGGAGCATGAGAATGTGCATTGACTACAGAGAGTTGAACAAGGCGACGGTAAAGAATAAGTACCCTTTTCCAAGGATTGATGACCTATTCGATCAGCTACAAGTTTCGAGCTAATTCTCAAAGTTCGATCTTAGGTCATGGTATCATCAGCTGAAAGTGAGAGATCAGGATATTGAGAAAACTATATTCAGAACGAGATACGGACACTATGAGTTCTTGGTTATGTCTTTTGGACTAACCAATGCTCCAGCACCATTCATGGATTTGATGAATAGGGTTTGTAAACCATTCCTCGATCAATCCGTGATAATGTTCATCGACGAAATTCTGATCTACTCGAAAAGCCAAGAAGAGCATGGCAAGCATCTACAGGAAGTATTAGAAGTGCTGAAGAAGGAGAAGCTTTATGCAAAGTTCTCCAAGTGTGATTTTTGGATTCGAGAAGTCCAATTCTTGGGTCATGTGGTTAACCAGGAGGGAATAATGGTTGACCTAAGAAAAATCGAAGTTGTAATGAAGTGGGAACGTCCAAAGAGTCCCATGGAGATTCGAAGCTTTCTTGGATTAGCTGGATATTATCGATGATTTATCCAAGGCTTTTCTTCGATTGCTACTCCATTGACAGCTTTGACCCATAAAGGAGCTACATACACATGGAGCAAGAAGCACGAAGAAGCGTTCGAGAAGCTAAAGAAGAAATTATGTGAAGCACTGATTCTTTCTCTACCCGATGGAGTTAAGGATTTCTCCGAGTATAGCGATGCGTCGGGAGTCGGGTTAGGGTGTGTTCTAACCCAAAGAGAAAAGGTGATAGCATACGCGTCTCGACAATTAAAAGAGCATGAAAAGAACTTCCCCACTTACGATTTGGAGTTGGTAGCAGTAGTTTTTGCTCTAAAGATATGGAGGCATTACCTCTATGGTACAAAGTGCAAGCTTTTTCACTGATCATAAGAGTATCTAGTATCTCTTTAATCAGAAAGAATTAAATATGAGGCAATGAAGCTGGCTGGAATTACTCAAGGACTATGACTGTGAGATACTTTACCACCCTAGTAAAGCAAATGTTGTCGTTGATGCTCTCAATAGGAAAGTCAATCTTGAAAGGAAAAGGCCAAGAGCATTGAGAATAGAAGTTGTCTCGACGATTGTGGAAAGTATCATGAAAGCTCAAGAACAAGTTTCAGAGAAGAATGACCGAAAGGAAGAATGTTTGGGCATGTAGTGACATAAGAACATGGTTTGGCATGCGGAATTAAAGCTTGCACAATAGAACATGGTGATTTGGGTGTTTAAGAGATATATTGAATGTATATGGTGTTTACAAAAAGGATCTAGATCTAGACTACATAATTAACACACACTTACACACTCACTTCTACATCTCTCAAGCACACCTCTACAAGTGGACAAACCCACCTTATATAGAGGTGTTTACATGTCTCTCTCTCACTCTAACTAACAAATGGTTCTAAAGGCTAAAGCACCACATGCAAGTGGGTTTTACAAAAGTTAAACATTTACAAAGTCATGAATGAATAACTTTGCAACCCCAACATTCTCCCCCTCAAAGTTAGGAATGAATGACCCACTTCAAATCTTCCAAAATCAAGCACTACGCGGTTCGAGCCTCAAAGGTGACACATGTCGAAACGAACTTCAATCTTCAATTCTTCCATGACTCTTCAATTTGGGCTCTAGGATGTGAGACCATACAATCCGAGCAGCAACGAATGATCAAGAGTATTCCAAACTCCAAATAATCACCCAAAGTTGCGCATAAAAACACACCCCAAAAATCTTCAATAATTCCAAACCCATTTCGAACACATCACTTCCGAACATCCAATTGCATCATCTCGTAATCTTCAAAACTTCAAGATCACTTCGGTCTTCAAATCCGCGTAATATGAAAAATTCAAGTTCGAATTTCCATATAAAACTTCTCCCCCTTTTTATAATCGAAATTTGATTATAAAACTCCAAAGGAAAAAGAACGTGCTCTATTCGGAATTTTTCATGTCAAAACTCCATGTGGCATAAACTTTGTACTTCAATCCGGAAAACCAAAAAAATATTCAATTTTTATTGCCGTTACCGGATTGCCTTTGACAAAATTTCTCAAAAATGGGTAGAAATTGTCAATTTCAAAATTCTGCAGTGACCCGTTGCGCTAAAAACAGCCAAATATGCGAAACACACTCCCATTTGCGAAACTGAGTAAAATGTGTAAATTCGCACAAACTGCAGGGACCAGATTTGAAAATTCTGCAATTTCAGCATTTTATGACCCCATTTGCGAAGTTGGGTATAAACTATCAAAAATGCAAAACTACAGGTATTCATTTTTACAATTTCTGCATGTTCTTCAAACTTGCGAAGTTGGGCTACTTGTGTTATTTCTTGAAAAGAGCAGGGACCAAATACGAAACTCTTGGCTTTCTTCCCCAATTCGCATTTTACTGTAAAAGCTTTCGCATTTTCATTCACATTCCTTCGCATACCTTCGCATTTTAATCCAATAAATCAAATGCGAAATTAATTGAGACCCAAATGTGAAACCGATTTTTATACACTCAAATGCGAACTGAATTTGATTCACCCATATGCGAACTTAATAACACTACTGTCCAATTCTTCAATCATGCGAAACCAATCTTAATCTTTAAATTGATTCACTAAATGCGAAGTGAAAAACAAACTGAATCACATTTGCATCCTTCGTATACCCATCGACAATCACTGTGACCCATTAAACCTTCAAAGCTCAATATTCGATCCAAATCAAAAACATCTTGACTTTGCATCGCATATTTGTTCTCAGTTTCAAAATCACCAGTTTTTGCTCGAATCTTGATCCAAACAATCACCGACTCTAAAAAATTGTTCCAAATCGAAATTATCGATCTATTACACCAAGACTCCAATCTATCGACTCCAAACATGAGAACATTACTCCCCAATTTCAAAATCACGAACTCGTATGATGAACAAAATCAATATGCGAACTAACATCATTATACGAACCCAATACAGATCTTCGAAATCGTTATTACAACCATAGTTCCAATTTCGATTCCACATTACCAATCGATTATAACAACCTCCAAAATCGATTTTGAATATTTCACAGTTTGACTTTTTAGAGTCAACGATCCATAAACACAAAATCGATGTATCTGATGTTCTATTTCAGATCAAAAAGTGTTTTTCAACTATTCTTCATCGATTTCAAGTGTTCTTGACTCAGAATATCCATCAAAATCAAGGACGAAATTATTGAGTTCTCAATTACAACTCGATCATAATCGACTGATAATTATCCAAATTAGATTCAGTCGATTCACAAGTTCAAAATCACAAATCGTTGATTGATTTTCATAATTGAAAAAGAAAACTCAAGAACTTCATGATTGAAAACAAGATTTTAAGAACTAGACATGAATGTCCGATGGTACAACTGGATACGTCAAAGAACAAGTGGATCTTTACTTCCGATCGGTTCTAAATTCATTAACACGAGATGAAATCGAAGAAATAATGTCGAGTTTCATAAATCTATGAAATAAATGAAATCAATCTCAACAACAATACAGATCATGCGACTCAGGAATCGAGATATTATGAAGAAGCAATTCATCGGATCTAGCTTGTTGTGTACAAGCAGTTTGAATTTGGGCGCAATGATCCGATAGGAACAGTAACTGTTCAATTAAATGGGCTTCTAATCAGATGAACAGTAAATCAATTGAACAAAATGAATTTATTAAAATTGATTGGGCATGTGATGAACAGTAAAAAAAAATTAGAATAAGATTTTGATTTTGAATTGATCTAAACAAAAGATAATTGGATCAATGAATGAGGTTGATACGAATTAGATCCAATGAATCAAAACGATCAAAAATCAAGAATGCAAAGCACGAATCCAAATATTACGAGAGATCATAGAGAGAGACTCACCAAAATTGATCAAATTGTGACAAAAATTGCCAAACCGAGAATCGTTCTTCAAAAGTCACGTTGATCGTGAAAACCAAGCTTTGATACCAATTGTAGTGACATAAGAACATGGTTTGGCATGCGGAATTAAATCTTGCACAATAGAACATGGTGATTTGGGTGTTTAAGAGATATATTGAATGTATATGGTGTTTACAAAAAGGATCTAGATCTAGACTACATAATTAACACACACTTACACACTCACTTCTACATCTCTCAAGCACACCTCTACAAGTGGACAAACCCACCTTATATAGAGGTGTTTACATGTCTCTCTGTCACTCTAACTAACAAATGGGTCTAAAGGCTAAATCACCACATGCAAGTGGGTTTTACAAAAGTCAAACATTTACAAAGTCATGAATGAATAACTTTGCAACCCCAACAGGGCAAAACGTTAGTCTTCGGTACAAACATTCAAGGACTGAGGGTATAGGGACCTAAGATGGGAGGAATAAGAGATCTTATGATGGAAGAAGCGCATAAGTCCATGTACTCAATTCATCCCGGTAGCACTAAAATGTATAGGGACCTAAACCCCTAATACTGGTGGCCGAAGATGAATCTCGATGTTGCAAAGTATGTGACCGAGTGTGTGACCTGTGCGAGAGTTAAGGCACAACATCAGAAACTGTATGGGAGTTTAGAACCTTTACCTGTACCCATGGGTAAATGGGAAGAAATCACCATGGATTTTGTGACTAAACTATCCAAGACGAAGAATGGTCACAACATGATTTGGGTGGTCATGGATCATTTCACTAAGAGTGAACACTTCATAGCAGCCAACGAAAGGTGGTCTATGGATAAGCTGGCATATGCTAATGTGAAGGAAATTGTAAGACTTCATGGTGTTCCTCTAACAATTCTATCAGATTGTGATAGTCATTTCACGTCGAGGTTTTGGAGAAGTCTACAGGAGGAATTGGGTACAAAGTTGTGTTTGAGTACAACTTACCATCCGCAAACTGATGGTTAGAGTGAAAGAATGATTCAGACACTAGAAGATATGCTAAGAGCATGTACCCTGGAATTCCAAGGTAACTGGGATGAGCACTTACCTCTAGTATAATTTTCCTACGACAACAGTGTCCACTCGAGCATCAAGATAGCACCCTATCAAGCTTTGTACGGACAGAAGTGTCGTACGCCATCTTGTTGGCTTGAGGCTGGAGAAAAGTAGTTTATAGGCCTCGAAATAGTCATGAGACTGCTGAAAAGATAAAGGTGATTTGGGAAAGAATGTTAGTAGCTCAGGATCGTCAGAAGAGCTATGCTGACAAGAAAAGACGACCGATGACCTTTGAAGTTGGGGATTCGGTTTTGCTTAAAGTCTCACCGTGGAAGGGACTTATAAGATTTGGGAAACGAGGGAAGTTGAGTCCAAGGTTTATTCGACCGTTTAAATTTCTTTAGTGGATTGGGGACCAAGCTTACAAGCTCGAATTACCCGAAGAACTAAATGGTATTCATAACACCTTCCATGTGTGTTACTTGAGGAAGTTCACGGGAGAAGATCCCGACATAATTTCAATCTCAGAATTAAGGATGGATGAGAATAAGAGGATGATCGAAGAGCCTGAGGCAATTGTTGGCCGTAAGACTAAGAGGTCACGATGCAAGATGGTCGACTTAGTGTTAGTCCGACGGAAACATTCGAATGGGCCGAATCTTACTTGGGAAATAGAGAGTGACATGATGAGTCACTACCCACATCTATTTGCTGATGCATGATTCCAGGACGGAATCATCCTAAGGGGGAGAGAATTGTAATGCCCGGGTTTCAAGGCTAAGCATTTTTGGGCGATGTAATAGCCTAGGTCAACTATTGTAACTCTTTTGAAGTAATAAAGATGGAATATTTGAATACTATGTGAATTGTGAATTATGTGTATTTGTGTGCTTATAACTTAGTTATGTTGGATTAGTGTCTAAGTCCATAACTATTTTGGTATGTCGTTGACCTGATTGTGCATGGTCCTTTTGGGTTGCATTCACACTGGTGACTAGATAGGATGATTGTTGAGGAGAGAGGCTGGTTTATTGTTAAGAATAATAAATTAGGATATAAATATGATTTTTTTAACATATTATATGAATAATATATTAATTTGGAATCATATTATTAATTAGTATTTAATCAGAAATTAATTTAGAATTAATTTTGGGATTAAAGGAAGTTACTGAAAGTGTAGGGACTATTTTGTAATTATTCAATAGTTGAGGCTTTGGGCCATTGGATCACCTTTATTAAGGCTTGAACAAAAATCCTAGAAGGATCTAGGGGTTTTCATCCAAGGGCTTAAGGAAAGGAGTCCATGGACTTGCTTAGGCCCTAAGCTAAGGGATTAGGGTTTACACCTTGAAACCCTAGTTAGCCTTAAGTATAAATAGCACCCTAACGCACTACGATTTCATCCAAGCCTTGGGAAACCGTAAAAGGGATGAAATCTAGGGTAAGATACCCTTCTCTCCTCTCTCCCATATTCATCCTTTCACTTAGTGTGTTTGTGAGCCATTAGAGGTACTACACTTGTGGTACTTGCTTTCAAGAGCTAAGGAGATTCAAGGAACAAGTGGTTATTGCTATATCACAATAAAAGGTATGTATTTTATTCTTCTATGTGGATTTCGAAAATAGTACTAGCATGCCAGGTTTCTTTTTATGTTCATAAAGTTGTATAACTAATAGTGAAAACATAGATCCAACTCTAGTGTTGCATGCACACATAGGATTGTTTGTATAAAACCCATCAGTGGTATCAGAGCCATTGGTTTTTGTTTTCAGTTAGCTTTATTCAAATGTATGAACTTGACATACTAGGGTTTTTGGCTAATAAACCCTAGAGGCTTGATTTTCAAAATTAGGGTTTCTAAACCCTAGATTTCGAAATTTTTGGTAAGATTTCCTACACCATTTTCTTTAGCCCAAAGATTTCGATTTTAGGGTTGTCTAACCCTAGAATTTCGAAATTTCCTCTTTCCCCATGATTAGATCCTAAATTTTAGAGATTTGGATATTGCCATATCTTGTAATTATCTTTTAAATGTTTAAATTTGGTAATTAAGGATTTTGAATATCCCATCCCATAACTTCGAATTCTAGTGGATTTAAAGGATTAGGTTAAATTAATTGTTTAATTTAGAAGATATACTTACCAAAGTAAAAGATAATTGTCAAATTAATTAGATAATCATTTCCTTATATGATAAACTTGATTTATTTGAATTATTTGATAGATTATCTTGCAATAAATTGAATTAGGTCATATTTAGATAATTAATAATTAATTGGTTAATTATTAGTATTTGTAATTTGATCTAGAATGTTCTTGCTTATGTTTTGAAAAGTTTCAAAAATTGCCCTCAAGTTTTGGAATTTAAATTGTTTGATTAAAATATTTAATTTTTAAAAAGTCTAAATTCTAAAACTCTAATTTTGAAAAGTTCAAATTACACCCTTCTGGTTTTATTAAATTAATTAAGTGTATAATTAAAAGAGAGTTAATAAATCCATAATGATATGGTTTATATTTAATTAAATTAAAAGTGTAATTTATAAAATTAAACCACCTGGTATTTTAAAAGTGTAAAATACACCCTTATACTATGTATAACATTAAAAGTCTAATATTATATATGTATAACTTAAATGCTAGTCTTACCGTTAGTAGGCCTCATTCACGAAGCCGATCTATAAGGGGGGTATAAGGTTATGGCTTATAAAATGGTCGTTTAATGGGTGTCCACTCTCACCCACCGCTTCCTTTATTGGTGGATGGTCGTTAGCCGAACAGGTAGGATAGGGCAAACCCTTTCCATTAAAAGTATAATGAATATAAAGTAACTAATGTTTTTACAAAATTCTCAATCTTAGTTACTTTAGGCGAAAGTGAATTGATGCAATTCCATAAAATTATACTTTGTGCCCTTGCGAAGACGTTAGTGGAGCATGTGTGGTTAACCGACACACTAAATGGTTCTAAGCAAAGGTAGCAAAGGGTGACTCAATGTTTGTCATAGATCGGTGGAGCGTGTGTGGTTAACCGGCACATCGAATAGGTGACTGTAACATTGGGGGCACCATGTAAGTTTGCATGGTTATTCACACCCTGTTTTGTGATCCTCGGCTTCCCAGTCACAAATCGAGGGGCATATCAGGATTTAAACATGCAATTGAAAAGCTCAACGAATCTAAAAGTATCTAGGAATTTTTCAATACATTTAAAACCTAATCTCTTTTTCGTTTTTCATGGTGGAAAATTAGTGAATCGTCATTCACTTACCTTCAAATTTTTTTCAATTTGGGTTACGACATCCCTCTCCTAAGTTGTAGAATATTGTGTTGGATCCTAGCCTTGATGTTTCATTTGGGTGTCACATCGAGGATTCTAATCAACTTAACTTGAATTTTCTCCCATTTTGTAGATGCCAAAATATGACAACTATGGTCTTCCTAAATTCCATGGAACAAGCTTTCTAAATGAAGATGATGATCCACGATTCCATCAAGGAACAAAAGATCATGCTTCACTTCCTCCACTTGCTCCAATTATTCTCCCTAACCCACAAGTTTGAAGGCTTGAAAAGTGTAAGCTCACTCAGGCCCTTTTGGCAAGTAAACATGGGAAACATGTGTGTGTACACGTCTTAGAGATGAAGTCACACATTGATAAGTTAAGTTTGTTGGGTGTCAAGATTTTAGGTAAGTTGGCTATTGACTGGGTTCTTCAGTCGTTTCCTGAATCATAAAGTAAGTTCGTTAGGGAGTACTATATGATGGATCATGACGTGAACCTCATTGATTGGACCTGTTTGCTTATAGCTGCTGAATCGGCGATGATTTGGCAAGCTGGTTGAGCAAATTTGTCTGGTAAATCAAACTCTTAAACTTCAATGGATATTGAAATGGTGACATTGGAGATCTAGAAAAGGTAGATTCTGAGATAGTTCCTTGTGCCATTCCAAAGGAGTCCATTTGCTTTTATTGCCAAGAGAAGGGGCTTGGAGAAGAAGTTGCCCTATTTACTTAAGAGATCTAAGAGATGGGAAAGTCAAAACGTATGGCTCTACTTTAGGTAAAATCCATCAACTAACTCTTTTAAGTTCCTATTCTAGATTCTTGATACATGATGTGATAAGATTACATTTTTGACATTTGTAGGATCGAAGAAAAGAAAGGAAGCTTAAGGGAAGAAGTGAGCTAAATCTAATCGTGAAGAAATGGATTTCGATCGCATTGCTTGAAGATTAGATTCTTATGCTACTACTTGGAGTTAGAATAAATTGCTTAGGAGTATGTAATAACATAGTTTTTCAATTGCATTGTAAGGAAAAAAATTTCCGCAGTAAAATAAATTTTGATTTTATATTATTTATTTATCATTGCAATGGCATGTATGAAAAAATTAATGTTTGTAAGTTTATATTATTAGCAAGAATGGATTTTGATTCTTAATTATGTTATTTGTGGAAAGGTCAAGAATTTACCAAATAGGGAAAGTTTCTCATCGCCCAAGTTTCAGTTGGACAGAAACTTGGAATCATACAACTTGGTTGCATGATGAATGAAAATTTTCATATTTGGAAATTAGACTAATTCATTGACAAAGTGTCAAGTGAAGGACTAGGAGATCGAGTACACAAGGTTGTGTGTTGATCAAGTCCACCACAAGAGTAACAAAGATATTCATCATGATTTACTAAGGTTAAGTAAATATGATTATACTTATGAGATTAAGTGTAATTCTCAGTTGATTGAAAGAGTTTCAATAAATAGCAGAACGAATAAAGAAGAATCAAGTAGGTAGATGTCACACCCCCAAACCAAGGATGGCGGAAACGTCTGGGGGTGGAGGACTTCATGTACAGTATCACAACAACGTGTATAATAGTGCTCAAAGTAAAAACAACCACCATAAATATAATTGCAAAAGTTACACCAAAGTATATGTTTACATGTTTCAAAAGCAATTACATTATGATGACAAAATAAATTGTTGACGGTTTAGCGTCCCATCCTCAAAGCGATGAAGTTTTCCTGTTTCACTGATTTCCTGAGAATACAAGTAGTTTTAAAGAGTGTCAACACAAAGGTTGGTGAGTTCATAAGAGTTTTGTTTGAAGTAGAAACCGTTTTTCCTTGTAAAATCGATTTAGTTTGATTTCCAGAAAATCCAATATTTTCTTAGTTAAGTATGAATAGAAATAATCCTACATGATGCTGTAATGAACCCTAGAGTAATCCGTAGAGTTCCTCTATAATCGTCCAACATATAAAGTTATATAAGGCTTAACTTAGATAAAACGTTGAATATAGTGGGTCTGCCCTAGGTCCACAACCCAACGAGGAACAGGAGATGAGGCGGGCACCACCAATTCTAGGCCAATCAAGACTAAATTCTTATATGACTCAACATATACGCTCAGCGACTATAGTTGAAGTCTAACAATTTTAGAGGATGTGTAGTTTTAATATCATAATAGCTTTGTATAGAGACCCGGCACTTTGTATTTGTACCCATAGAGATAAAAGGTGATTTTAAATCGACATAAAACTCATTTAGGTTTTAAAAATAAAATCCCGTAAACTTATGGATTGTTCCCTATGTGAGCCGTTATAATCATACTATGACTATGTGAACCTGCCACGACGTTCTCAGTGTCGCGAAAAATGAAATGACATTTGTCACCCGTAGACCTGCAGGTCCAACTGTAGCTAGCAGCAAGGTGTGGGGTGTCAATCCCAATATAGATCTATATACAAGTATCACGTTCTCCCTCAAGGAGATTCTGATTATAACTACCAGGAATTATATCCCGCACTCGGACGTACGGGGAGAGATAGAGAAACTCACAATATAGGATAACAAGTTTACGTTAAATGTGTGTGAATATAAATATTTCTTGTATGAATGTACCCTTCTTGTACGAGTGCGCAGAGTGATGTATCATAAACTATACCTATTATAGTTTATCTAAAATGTATGTAATATGTATGAATCCTTTTATGGAGATGTATTAGTGTTGTGAATTTATCAAACCATAGATTAACTTACGTGAAATGTGTGCGAATAGAAATCTTTCTTATATGAATGTACACTTCTGGTACGAGTGCGTAGGGTGATGTATCATAAACTATACCTATTATAGTTTATCTAAAATGTGTATAATATGTATGAATCCTTTTATGGAAAATGTATTAGTGTTATAAATATATTCAAACTATACTTTTTATAGTTAAATAATACGTGTTCCAAAATGAATGGATAATATTTAATATGAATGTCTTAGTTTCAGTTCATAATGATAAACTAACTAGGAAAACACATTCAAACATTAAAACTTATGATTATACACTTTGCTCAACATAATACAAAGTGTTATGATATTTACATGTTGTTGGTAAAATTTAGCAATTCTGCCCTGTTTTGGAAAAATCATAGAAAAATCATACGAAGTCGAAAACTAGATCCGTAAATTCTGAGAGTTCACAAAATGTGTCTAGTTTGCTCATAATTTTTATCACAATTCATAATGACCTCTAACTTGGGTGAAAAAGTCCATAATCACAGACTGGTCCGGATTGTTGTTTGAAGTGATAGGCAGTTTTGTAAAAATCGCCATAAATTGTAGAAAAATCGTATGGAGATGTGCAAGTAGCCATTTTAAAGCTAAAAACTTGAACTATTTGCACCTTGTACAGTTTTGAAAACAAAAATATTTAAGATGCCCAAAACAGTCCGTGAATGGAGTTGAACTTTTCTGATGAAGGCTGTTAGAGAAATTTAGTTATGTTCTTAGTGTTTTAACTTGTATTCTCCCCCTGAAAACTTGAGAAAACATGAAAACGTAGGGGTATGAACTCACCTTGAGTGATTTCAGTAGATGATTGTTGAAGAATGGAAGTGTTTAATTCAAGAACACTTGGAGATGCCTTGAAGGTTTTCGAGAATCTAACATCATAGTTAGGGAGTTTGTGTAAGCAACCAAAGATTTGAGTAGAATGAAGTGAAATAATAATAGGGAGGATGAATTTTTACTTACTAAGTGTGGAAGAACACTTGAATCCAGCCTTGGATCTCGAAAATTTGTGTAGAAGAGTTTGAGAGAAAAAGTGATGTTTGTTACTTAGTGGAATGAGAGAAATGAGAGAAAATGAGGAGTGTGGTTGATTGTTCCAGCTCAAAAACGTGGGAGTGAGTGAAATTTGAGTGTAAGGGAACATTGAAGTGACATAGGTAAGGTGGGGAGGTATGGCTGGTCATAGAGTGGGTGTGGGGTGGTTGCTTGTGACTTTGATTTTTTTTTTTTTTTTTTTTTTTTAACTTGCAAGGCACAATGGAATATATTACTCCTATACAGGAAATTGACTCAATCAAGGACGATTTCACAATTAAAGTTCAGATCATACGTCTTTGGACTCAAAAGTCAAGAACAATGTCTTAAAATAGTCTATATCCCATTTTTTTAGTTTAATTTTCTAAATATATGTGTGGTTGTCTACGTGTGTGTATCTCTTTAAAAATTCTGCAATTTCATCATTTTATGACCCCCATTTGCGAAGTTGAGTATTTATTTCCAAAAATGCGAAACTCCAGGGACAATATTTGAAATCTTCTGTTTTCTTCCCCAATTCGCATTCTACTGTGAAATACTTCGCATCTTCATTCTTACACCCTTCGCATCCCTTCGCATTAATCACCTTCGCATTTTAACCTAATTAATCAAATGACAATATTTGAAATCTTCTGTTTTCTTCCCCAATTCGCATTCTACTGTGAAATACTTCGCATCTTCATTCTTACACCCTTCGCATCCCTTCGCATTAATCACCTTCGCATTTTAACCTAATTAATCAAATGACAATATTTGAAATCTTCTGTTTTCTTCCCCAATTCGCATTCTACTGTGAAATACTTCGCATCTTCATTCTTACACCCTTCGCATCCCTTCGCATTAATCACCTTCGCATTTTAACCTAATTAATCAAACGACAATATTTGAAATCTTCTGTTTTCTTCCCCAATTCGCATTCTACTGTGAAATACTTCGCATCTTCATTCTTACACCCTTCGCATCCCTTCGCATTAATCACCTTCGCATTTTAACCTAATTAATCAAATGACAATATTTGAAATCTTCTGTTTTCTTCCCCAATTCGCATTCTACTGTGAAATACTTCGCATCTTCATTCTTACACCCTTCGCATCCCTTCGCATTAATCACCTTTGCATTTTAACCTAATTAATCGAATGCGATTCACAAAATTTTTCATTCCAGATGCGAACACAGTTTAGTTCTTGAACTCTAAACTTGCGAAATCAAAATTTTCATATGTTGAACCCATATGCGAATATTAACCCAATTAACTTCAAATTGATTCATAGATGCGAACACTTGATTGTTTTACTTTCGCAAAATGAGCATCAACAACTCCACAATCGAGTTTTTAAATTCTTGCAAACAACAATTTCATAGTCCTTGACTTCGCGTTTTTCTTCACGAATCATCCCTCAATCATCAATCCAATAGCGAATCAAAAACTCATATGTTCTTGATTAGTACGAAGGCTTAGGAAATTTTTAACACAAACTTTTCTCCTGTGATGTTTTCCCATTAACATAGCAAGTTATACAATACGAACATAACACTAACCCTAATACACAAGGTTTAATAGAGTTGACCGGCTTGACTTGATGACTTGACTTGACTCAAGATTGACGATTGTCACAACAGAAAGATAAAAGTTTCTCTATTCTAAGAAGAAGGGAGAGTACCTTTTATTATGTTTTATGATAGGTCTTAATGATTAAGAACCATATCACAATTGATTCTCTAAGGACATCTTAGTGCACTAGTGTGGGTAAGAAGAGGAATCGGAAATTGTTGAAATGGTTAAATCAAAAGGATGAGTCATACTTCGTTACAAAATCAAGTCTTAGAATCGTACTCCAAGATTGTGAATTGAGTGACACGCATTCATCAAATGTGAAGTAGAAAACTGTTTTCCTACTCCTACACATTTGAATTTGGTATGTTGTGATGTCTTGAAAAAGCCAAAGACCAACTAAGACCAAATGTGTGTAATGTTTTGTCTTGATATAGACAAACACTAACTCTTGGATATTTGTTTATCAAGAAATGTTCTTGATAAGAGAATATAATATGTCAAGAGGTCAGTGGGAGTATGAAGATATTGAAAGGATTCAAGAATTAATCAAGAGTAAACACTAGCGCACGACTCAAGGTTTGTAACCTATCGTGTTGACATAATTTTGTTTCTGTGCCATTCCGATTTAAGTTAACTATGCAATGTGCGTTCTGCGAGTTCTCATGTGGATTGCATAGAGTCAAGACACCTTAATCAATGGAAAGTACATTGATAGGAAGGGGTAATCTTATTGACAACTTGGAAGACATGGTGGGTACCTGTGCTGCCATAAGGCAAGAAATTAAAATTCAGTAAGTTCAATCCACAAGATTTGAATTTTGTTTTGATAAATTCACATGGATAAGAAAACATGCACCTTAAAATCTAAGTGTCATAAGATTTCTCTCCGTTCGTGAAGAAATTCTTTCACTAAGAGAGATTTTAAGAAGATAGTGGTTGTGAAAATTGTGTTCTCAAATTCGATTATGATTACGGCATCCCTTTTCATAATTCGAATTGTGAGATTTGGCAATTAGTTTGAATTGTTTAGACACACATATGAGCTATCTAAGGCAAAGGTGTATAAGTTTGAGAAGCTTAGATAAAGGATTATCAAAGCATTAGATATTAGAAATATGAACTTAAGAAATTCAATAGGTATTGTTTTCTGGAAGTTAAGCTGTTTTCTGAATACGTGTCAAAGCTAGTGGGAGCATAAGTGTTATACTTATATGATAATAATCATCATGATAGTGGGAGCATAAATGTTATGCTAGTATGATTATTATGGCAAGTATTGCAAGTTAGCAATATTAATTATAGAAAACAAGAGTCGTAAAGGGTTGAAAAGTTGTTTTGCTATAATTAAGGGAGATAATATTATGCTTCATTTCAAATCTAAAGGCTTAGGTTGTGGAATGTCAACAAATTTAGTCAAGGATACATAATGCGTTCTCAAAATTTCGATTATGATTATGGCATCCCTCTTCATAATCGAATTATAAGAACGTGACACATAAGATATTATGGCAGAAGATTAATAAAGTATCGTATCTTTATATAAGATATTATGCGTCGTGTCTCATACGCTTCGGGTATAGGATCGATTGCAAATGCTATAATATTTCACCATTCTAAAATTTTCCAAATGTCTAGCGCATTAAGAGGGAAAAACGACTAGAACCGGTTTTGACTAAAATAATTAGATCAACTATCAAAGGACGATCCAAAGTTCGCTGAAGATTGGTTGCTTGTAAGTAGTTGGAATTATGGTATTGGATGGACTATATCAACATTATTATGAATAGATAAGATTCTATTAAGAATGAGTTGTCATATGGAAAATATGGAAATGTTTCAATATTGGGAGTTGGACATTCAGAATCTATGTCTGGATTAGAAACTTTTATGCAAGAAGGATGTTTAAAGGAATGTACTTTGAGTGAGAGACATCATATCTATAGAATTGTTTCTGATAGAGATTGGCCAAGTCTTGATGATTTTGAGCTATGACTTTACGAAAGGATCATTGCGTAAAATGTTAGAATCTAGCATATTCTATAAGTGACAAGAATTTGATATTCTTATACTTATGATAAGAATTAGGAGTTGTGAAATGAGTATGATTGGAAATGTGTTCATTTGATCTATTTCACAAAGTAAGGACCATAAGTAAACATTGTGTGCATTCTAAGAGCATAGGACAATTGTAGTAATAATTCAAGTAATAAGTTAGTTACTCGAAACAACAAATAATGAGTAATCAATATGGTGATTAAATAAAATGTTTTATTTATACCCAGAGTTTGGGGCCATATGGGATTAGTATTATTCTTGTGTTTTACTTTGCATGTTTTGACTTCCTGAATAATTAAATTGGTTCAGAACAATCAAATTATTCGAACGGACCACATTCGTTCATATGTTGAAAGTAGGTATGAATGAAAACTGTTATGAATTGGTTTATAGATTGTCTAAAGTGTATTAGACATAGCAAAGGGTTGTGCAACGTTCATGAGTGCTTATGAATATGATTTTAAGCATTAGATTAAACCCATGCTTACTTGGATCACTTCATGGATTTTATCACGAGTGATTGGTGAGACGATAATATATTATATTCTTGAAACCGAGATGTGTGAGTTGTATCTTGCAAGTCGGTTACACATTGATAATATGTAAACGCACCAGTAACTTGGTGTCATAAAACATATTGCTGTGTGTGATTCAGTAAATGAGTGCAAGCAAGCATTGAATCAAAGTTTATCCATTCCTTTTATCCAGAGTAGGATGAAAGCGATATCTGTGGGCCCCTCGATGATTTAGTGATGGCACATAAGTGCTTGGCCAAGCCGAGACTAATTTGATGTGTTCAATTGTAGTCTGTTGTCAATCGTCATAAATCGGAAATCGGGAAATAGAACATAGACTGAGAGAATGATCAAAGTCCATGTCTCAAGTCTATACGATATCAAGAATAGAGGAATATATGATCCCTTATCTAAAGGACATTTTCTGACAAGATCAGAGTTGATAGCGGCTTTTGAAAGCTACGATTGATAATCAGGATATGATGTTATACGCAGAATAGTTATTAGACTTATCCAAGTGGGTGACTGTTGGATTAGTGTCTAAGTCCATAACTATTTTGGTATGTACTTGACCCGATTGTGCATGGTCCTTTTGGGTTGCCTTCACACTAGTGACTAGACAGGATGATTGTTGAGGAGAGAGGTTGGTTTATTGTTAAGAATAATAAATTAGGATATAAATATGATTTTTTAATATAATATCTGAATAATATATTAATTTGGAATCATATTATTAATTAGTATTTAATCATAAATTAATTTATAATTAACTTTGGGATTAAAGGAACTAACTAAAAATGTAGGGGCTATTTTGTAATTATTCAATAGTTGAGGCTTTGGGCAATTGGATCACCTTTATTAAGGCTTGAACGGAAATCCTAGAAGGATCTAGGAGTTTTCGTCCGAGGGATTAAGGAAAGGAGTCCATGGACTTGCTTAGGCCCTAAGCTAAGGGATTAGGGTTTACACCTTGAAACCCTAGTTAGCCTTAAGTATAAATAGCACCCTAAGGCACTATGATTTCGTCCAAGCCTTGGGGAAACCTAAAAGGGACGAAATCTAGGGTAAGATACCCTTCTCTCCTCTCTCCCATATTCATCCTTTCACCTAGTGTGTTTGTGAGCCATTAGAGGTACTACACTTGTGGTACTTGCTTTCAAGAGCTAAGGAGATTCAAGGAACTAGTTGTTATTACTATATAACAACAAAAGGTATGTATTCTATTCGTCTATGTGGATTTCGAAAATAGTACTACCATGCTAGGTTTCTTTTTGTGTTCATAAAGTTGTATAACTAATAGTGAAAACATAGATCCAACTCTAGGGTTGCATGCACACATACGATTGTTTGTATAAAACCCATCAAATTATAAATGTATAATTAATACAGAATAAAAACAAAGCATCGAAATTAAAGTGTGATATAAGCCCAATATCTTTACAAAAAGTTTTAGTGGTCGAAACAAGGATTTCGGGGATATAAAGAACGCCGAAATCAGAGTTATAACGAAGAAGTTATGACCCGTTCAAGTTTCGCAACAGAACCGGCACACTACCGGGAAGCGTAAATAGTGAATTTATGATTGAGCGAATTTTAGCCTTAGCGATCTAAATGAAAGTTGTAGAATATGTTAAACCGAGAGCTTCCATAAAGAAAATGCCCAAATCTGACTTTGTATGAGGAAGTTATGATTTTCGAAGTTTCGGCTTAGTAGTGTACAACCCGAAATTTGAATTTTAGATAGAGCTGTTTTTGCCGACACAACCTAAACGAGAATCGAATATCTCGTTAATAGTAGTGTAACGATAAAAAGAAAGATGAAAACGGACGTCGGACGAAGAAATTATGAATTTTTAACGGACTAATCGTGTCCTGGTCTGTTAAAAATATAACATTTAAAATAGATTCAAAATTAGCCGATAGAGTCTAAACAAAAGTTGTAGAGTATGTTCCTGCCTTCGCGTGGATATAAATAACATCGAAAACGGATCTCGTACCCGAAAGTTACGAGTTTTTAAAGTTTGTAGTCGAAATTGCAAAATATGATAAGAACTCGATGACCTGGCAGCATCTGGACCCTCCATCGCTGATCAGTGCACGCTTCGGATTCGGACACGCCTCGCCTTTGATCTACGGCGCGCGTCCGAGGTTGCTACGCCTAGCATACCCTCGCTCCTTATCCACCCGATGTAGTGTGAGCTAGTGCGAGCTGGCGACCTTATCCGAGACTACGCCCAACGTAGCCCTCGGTACGCCCAGCGTAACCGAGCTACTGACCCCTATAAAAGGATGCAAGAAGCTCCAAAAATTTCACACCTTTCTCTCATCTTTCCCTCACTACTTTCTCTCTCTCTCTAAAGGTTTTAACCCTCCCTAAACTCTAGGTGAACCCCTAGCACCCGAAGGAAGCCCCGAGGCTCCCGGAGTCCCAAGAAAAAGGGTCTTTCGGTTTAGAAACACTGCTCCCAACAAAGCCCGGTTTTCTTTAAAACCCGCTGTAAGTAAGCTACACCTACGCAACTTTTAATATAGCTTTTAAATAATTATAGTAACACTATTAGGAACTTATAATGAGTACTTGGGCTATTATTATGGGTTATCTAAGAATTGTTTAACGCTTATATAATAGTAATAATAACTAGACTATTAATTAGTCTCGGTGAATGATAGACTAAACCCTAGTGGTAATGATACTAGGTTTTGACGAAGAATATTGTTTCAAGAGTGACGAAGCGCTGTCTAAGTTCAGAATCACCACTTTGACAGGTGAGTGCATAGTTACTTTCATTTTGCACATAGATATGAAGTATTTTATATAAATTACATGCTAATTGTGCATATTATCTGAATACTTGCTGTCTATGCTGGATGAATGATTTTTGTACATGTTTTATATGCTTTAAACTGTATATGTATTTTATATCTACAAAATGTGTTGGGTAAAACATGGGTAGATTTAATAGTTGCTGTGTGACCATATAAAATAATGTGAGGATTCGTTATAGATGTTATTGATGATCTAGTCATCTAACGGAGTATAGATGACGACCACGGACTATTCTAGACAGTCCAGTGGAACGCTAGCAGGCTCGCAACCTGTAGGTGTTTATTTGAATTGTGTGTTTACCAGCAGTACTCCATCCCCCACATCGTTGCCTTATTTGACATGAATTGCACAGGAATCCCCGAAGCATGTGTTGTCACCGCGATGAAAATCCTTAGACTAGGTCCCTTGTGTTAGATGTTTTAAGGACGTAAAGCGAGGATAACGGGAATGTTTAATCGGGTTTGTTTGGTTTGATAAAGTTAATAAACTTATTTATTGTAGATTGAAAACCCAATGTGCTCACCAGGCTCCCAAGCCTGACCCACTCAGTTTCTTGCATTACAGGTAGTGCCGCATGAGCATAGATATTTGGATGAGAGATAAGGGATTATAGGTCTGTAAATACAAAATAATGTAATAAGTCTTATGTTGTAGTGTTTATGCTTTGGGTCTGTATCGAACATGACATCCCGAGTCTTTTAATGAAATATATTT
The DNA here is from genome assembly GCF_052625555.1 of Lactuca saligna. NCBI lineage: Eukaryota > Viridiplantae > Streptophyta > Magnoliopsida > Asterales > Asteraceae > Lactuca > Lactuca saligna. Next base: position 190,960,395 of record NC_136419.1, on the reverse strand, counting down.
CTTTGGAAATGCTTTTGATAAATCTTTATCATATTTTTTTTGGGACAAATTCCGCAACACTTTTATTTAAAATGTTACTTTGATTGTCAAACAAAGCATAAACAAAATCGGTCTTTTCTGGACGTGAAAATGGGGATGTCACACCGAGCCCTTCCCTTTACTAGTGGAAGTACTTGTAACCAAAACTGAAAACTATAAGCACAAAGCTTGATGAGCTCCCCCAAACTACCACATATTATACATACATAACATTCAACTAGGAGATACGGGCCCCGCCACACTCATGGAGATACGGGCCCTGCCCACACTCCGCTAATTATGAGATACATGCCCCGCTTACACTCTGCTAGTCTTGAGGTACGGGCCCCACCCACACTCAACTATTCGAGATACGGGCCCCACCCACACTCAGCTACTGTGAGATACGAGCCCCGCCCACACTCAACTACTATATTGACATACAAGTATCACACAGAAACAAGTATACTAAGTCTATCATTCAATCATGAATCATATTGCAAACATACTACTAAGAGATATGGGCCCCACCCACACTCAACAAAAAATAAACTCACACTGCGGGTCGGCCTTGGTGCCTTAGACTCGTTCTTACTGAAGGGACACTCACCTCGCGTGTCTGACTGCTGAAACCCTGAGTGAGATATATATGGCTGCTCCTATGGTGGCTCTCCGACTATAATTCCCACAATGACACTTAGCCAAAATCTGATAACTACTCTTAGGGTAAAATAACCATTTACCCCTGACTAAAGTCAACATTATGGTCAAATTCCACTTCCCAGTTAAGCGGAATCACCGAGTTAGATCGTCAACTCACCGAGTCCCAATCTTCTCAACTACCCCCAACCCGACTCTACTCGTTGAGTTTAGCAAGAACTCGACGAGTTCACATTCAATCATAACATCTAGAGAATCTTCTTCTAACTCACAGAGTTCTTCCTGAAATCGTCGAGTTTATCTTCATATTAAGAACGTGTCCAATCTGTAACTCACCGAGTTATATGAACAACTCGTCGAGTCCGTCTTCATGAGTTGGGAGATGGCCTTGGACTCGTTGAGTACGTTCCTACACTTGTCGAGTCCCATGGTTTCCAGATCCATGGCTTTGTCCATTTCTTTGAGTCCCCTCCCTGGACTCATCCGAATCCCTTCTGTACTAAAATGGGTTCCTCGGACCATAACAATTTTTTGGAATCAACTCATGACTCGCCGAGTCCATGCATGTCCAAGTCTAATAATTCAATTTCTGATGGGCAAAACTCATATAAAAGGTAGATTTAGGCTCCCCAAGTAGATATAACACGTAAATGTATGAACTTTATGTACATACATGGGACATTTATGCTCAAAGGACCAAAAATAGGGTTTATTTCATACATGGGGTTCTCATGGCCATGAAGATGGCGCCTTTTTGCAATGAGGGCCCTCGAAGGTTCCAAATCTGAAGTTATATTAACTTGGGACGTCGAATACCCAAAGATCAAGCTTCTTGGACCCACAAATTCATAAAATTGAGGAAAAGGAGATCTAAGAAACTACAAGTCAAGTATAAAGCTTGATTACCATAAACTGAGTAGAAACTGTTGCTGTTCTTGGATCTACAAACTTCTCTCGAAGTCCTCCTTCTTCATCTTCTTCACACTAGCTTCAAACCACACAAGTTTACTAAAAAATGGCACTCAAACACTCACATGGCTCAAGGTGGCGAGTTAGGGTTTTCTGGACGTTGAAGGAGTAATAAGAAAGGTCATAAGGGCGTTATGTTCTTTAAATAAGGGGACAAACCCTTGAAATTAGGGTTTTCATCTGACAGCGCCTACTCGCCGAGTCGATCTTTCGACTCATCGAGTAGACTACTTAGTTCCCGCCCCGGATTCGATCTTACTCGATGAGTTGGGCCTTCAACTCTTCGAGTCCAAGGGTAAAATTATAAAATTGACTTGATTAAATGCATACCAAGAACCAGATGTTACATGTAGTTGCTGAGAGGATTATAAATTTGAAGATTATAATTACATGACTCATAAACGATTGCACCAACAAAAAAAAATATACCAGCTACTCACAAAAGATATTGTTATTTGTTGAATAGGATCCTAACAAAGTGAACTCATGAAATCTATGTTAATGTATCCCGCATCATTACGACACGGTCTTATAAGTGAGGATCAGAGAAATTATTTTAGTATTTTTATGTTAATATTATCGATATACATTTTGTCATTTGAGGATCCTCGATGATTCGCAAGCGAATTTTCGAAGAACATGTGGTTATCTTGATAAAAGTACGGAAAAAATGGTTTCGAGGAAATATGATACCTCAAAATATAGTCACCATGGGTGAATAAATCTAATATAATTGGAAAAATATAATAATGGTAATTTGTTTCTTTAACACCATATATATATATATATATATATATATATATATATATATATATATATATATATATATATATATATATATATATATATATATATATATATATATATATAAATTAGAACGAAAGCAAGCTAAACACTAGCAAAAAGAGATCAAAATAGAAATTAAGATGTTATTTGATGTTGCAACCATGCATTCCAATTTATAGAAGTCTCATTTCTAAATATAAATAAATATAAACTGATAAAAGGAATGAGCAACAATGTTATTAAATAAAAATTGATTTTGATACTTAGACGAAACAACACGTTATGATAGGTCCACAATATCGAGTTGATCTCGTGGAGAAAATCAAATCAATTTTGATGCTAATTTGTTAATTTTAGCTGCTATTCAATTTAATAATGAGTTGTTAGTTTATCATATGTGTTAGTGTATCCTGCATCGTTGCGAGATATATATGCAATGTAAATATATGTGAAGTCAAAAAATATTTTTTCAAAAGAGCTATTACTTAAAACCAATAAATAGCTAACACTGATTCATCCAACTCGAAAAATTGATCTAATAGATTATTTTGGGCTTTAGTTCTACATATGAGATAAAGTAACAAAATGTTTATGTTATATATTAAATGTTAATTGATTTTGTTAGGTAACAAAAACCAATCGACAACCGACAAGTTTCTGTATAATAAATGATTTGGTTTCAGCCCATAATTTTAATCAATTTAATAAATTGAAAAATAACTCCAACTTTTGAACTCGTGTTTTTCTCATGCATGTACACCACACACAACAAAAGAGGAGAAAGTAAACCATGACATTTATTTCTACCTTCTATAGAATAAAAATATATATTGTTATTTCCTAGATCACATTCAAAAAAGCGTTTATAATTTATATGTATGTTTTTTTTTTTTCGCTGTATACGTATAACATTGAGTATGTGGTACATGTAATTTGTAATCTATTTCAAAGCTTCAAATGAAGCAAACGAGGAACACCATCAAGGCCTTTTGAGGAGGAATATTGAATAAAATCATAAACGGTGGTTTCCCTGTACCTCGGTGGGTTGTCATCGGAAATCAGCTCCTTGATCGGACCATACACCTTCGTCGACGGCGCTAAGGAGGTGCTGAAGAAACACGCCACCGAGACCCTCGGTCCTTTCTCATTTGACACCACTCTATGCTCCACACTCCTCAACTTATCATTCGATATCAACTAAAAAACCCAACAAAATTACACTTTTCAGACTCAAAAATAAATGTTTTCAATTTCAAACAATTAAACCCACCTGTAATAAATCTCCGATGTTGATCACAAGCGCACCAGGTGTTGGAGGAACATCAACCCATTGATTTTCATGGAGGATTTGGAGTCCTCCGATTTCATCTTGTAGAACCACAGTTAGAAACCCATCATCTGTGTGTCTGGTTGCACCCATGGTTAAATCTGGTTGTGGACAAGCAGGATAACAATGGCCGACGAATACAAGCCCCTTGTCACAATCCAAATCTCCCAGGTGACCTTCCTTCAGCCCCAAAGCCTCTGAGATCAATCGGAAGAGTAAGCTTCCTAGTTTCATCACTTGATTTGAATACTCGATTTGTATGTCTCTGCAAACCTCCGGTAGTTCCTCCGGCGGCGGAGGTGACGGAGCCATAAACGAAAAGAAGGTGTCTCTCCAGTTCGCGGAAGGGGAAGTGTAAAGATCGAAATTACTATTATACACAACTGTTCTCGTACTATCCCTAGTGTAAAACTGTTTCTTCACCTCCACATCTTGTTCGTGAAATCTACGAACTCCTTGAAGCACATCGTTCATAACACTGACAGGGATACCGTGATTCACGACTTGGAAGAAACCTAATTTCTCAGAAGCCGCACGGATCTTTTCCACAGTCGATGCTTTATCGGTTGATCCAAGGTCGACGACTGGAATCTCGAGAGTTGTGGAGGTTTTCGGGGAGGTTTCCGGTTGGTTGATGAAGATGCGGGGGACATGGCGGATTCCGGCATCGACGAGGCCTTGGACACCGGATTTTCTTTCGTCGAAAGCTTTGAGTTCCGTTGGCCGATCGTAGGCTGAAACAACTGAAGCGATGGTGGCAGCCATTTTTGTGAACATGAACTGATGAAAGTATGCAGAGATTTTTCTATAAGTAGAAGTATTTAGTCAACTTAAGATATAAGGATAATATGCAGCCACACATTCATTATTCCTAGCTTTGACTATTTTTTTTTTTTGAATAACCTTTTTATATTTTAAGGATTCTATAATATATATTATATACAATGTTCTAAGAAGCTTGTTAAAGCTATGCTATACTATACCTAGTTATGACTTCAAGCTTGTATTTACCGTTAAACTTTGATAAAATACCATTTTAAGTCACATATGTATATAAAAATAAATAATAGTAGAAAATATATATAAAATTATTAATTATATACAATATTACCGCCTACATTATCGTCAAGTTATGTCTTACGTTATTTTGAACCTTGAATATATATAACCTTTTAAAACATAAGTCCACCGTCAATCTTGAGCACATGTCACACATGCGATCATACATTTTTCATGTCAACAAAAGTCCCGAAATTTTAATATGTCATGATTCCTTCACTTATTCAACACTAATACATTGTTAATCCTATCACTAATCTATAGCTACTTTATCACTATTCAACTGTTGCTCAGTCTAATACATTGCTATCCATGCTAATCCATAATTTTAGGGTCATTTTTTTTTTCACACAAGATCATTAGAATCAATGGATAGCCATACATAAATTGTTATGTATCACAAAAAATTGTATGTGAATAACGTCCCTTTTTTGGATACATCAACATTTTACATTGAATGAATTGGACAATAAACTAGACAGTTAATTGAGTATTGTTAAATGGCTCAGTTGAATATAAGTAAAGGCAAAACTATATTCTTGATCTCTTTGATTTTATGGTTTTTTTAATTAAGTCTTCGTGTTCAATTGTAATGGAGATTCTCCCCATCATTTGATGGTGTTTTGGTTTTGTTGTCTATCAAACATAAATTGATAATTTTACCTTTAATGATTTTATTAATATTTTATCTATTTTGATATTAATTAAAAGTTATCGTCAAACGATTATAAGGAATTAGTTAGCTTGAAGACTTGGTGGTAAGGATGTCTCTTGTTGTCACAACCATGATCGGTGGCGGAAACACTAGGTTGTGCGACGTTAGTATGTCGGATTTCAGGCCAAAGGCATACATTGAGTAATACAATGATATATTAAACAACGTGCCTACTTATTCATGACATAGAATATATTACACAATTTTTCAAGGTACATGTACGTCACAAAAGTAAAGTACAGATACTTTGAACTGCATCACCGGGGTTACCTCCTACTTGATCCGGGTTCATTTTCGTGAGAATACATGTGGTTTTTGAAAGGTCAACATAATGTTGGTGAGTCCACATGTTTTTCTTATGGAAATGTTATGTGGGCATTTTAGTGTATCTTATTTGTCCTAAACTCACTTCTATGAGTTTGGTACTATCACTATTTTCTTAGGTTGGTTCATAGTAGTAGTCTAAGATAGTTAGTTTTAGTTATCTTGATTATATTAAACGTAGTTCCTTTTTTGTGTACTATCACTACTTATTTAGGTTAGTTTCTAGCATTAGTTTATGATAGCGAGTTTTAGTTTAACATTGTTACGATGAGTTCCTATAATCGACTTATGAATGTGGTTTCCGAAAACCACGATGCTTCATCGGACATCGAAAATACGTTTAGAAAGGTATGTCTACTTCAACTTGCCGTCAGGTTGTAGCTAGCAACCATAGGTGAGGGTGTCAACCCTCTATAGATCTATAAATATGTATCCCACTCACTTAAGATTTAATGATTATAGGCGGGGAGCTAGTTGAAATCATTCAGCATGTTGATGAATCGTGTCTCATCTAACTCATGTTGTGGGGGCCTCTCCTAGTCGGTTGTGTTGTTATTCTCGTTGTATTCATACATGTTTACTTATTTTATATATATATATATATATATATATATATATATATATATATATATATATAATTAGTGTGTCTTGTATAGCCAAGTATTTGGACAGACTAACACTATTTACTAAGCTTATCCAAAGAGTGGTTACAATAGCGACGCGGGTATCAACATTCCTGGAAACCGGACAGCGTGTCGAGTAGATATAATCTTATCTACTAGTATGGATCAATATAATAACCATGCATAATATTAGCTAAATAGTTTTCTCAGAGTATCTACCAGGTATAATATCATCCTAATGTTATTAGCATAATTATCTAACTATAGTTAGTAATAACTATGTATTGTTGCGTTTTAAACATGTATTCCCCCTAAAAAGGTTTGGAAAATGGGGCCGTGAATGCACCTGTGAGTTATGAAAACGTTGTTGTAGGGTAGAAATCCACAAGTCAGCACTCCGAGAGGCGTTCGGGGCAGTGGCACGAAAATCAATGCAGAGAGAAATAAATGTGAGGGCTGAGGAATTGATTTGTCGAGGCTTGCTATTTATAGCAAGTTATGGAGTGTGCACCGTGCAATTGCTTATGAATCGTAGGATGTTGCCACACGTTTTCCTCTATATGTGCGACATTACTCTGTATCCAGACATATTGACTGTCAAAATGCACGCAACGCATAGCGCACGAGCGTGCGTGACGGCAAAAGTTCAACTATGAAATTCTGTAACTCTCGCATATGAACTCCAGTTTCAATGACTCTTATATATATATATATATATATATATATATATATATATATGTGTGTGTGTGTGTGTGTGTGTGTGTGTGTGTAGGCCTCATCGTCCTCTACAACTTTCCTTTTGGTCGTTTAGGCTAGTTTTGACTTTCGTTTATCAGCTAGTTTTTACTATCATTATGATATAATAAAATTAATAACTTTCTCGTACAACTTCTATTAAAGGCGGCTTAAGGAGTCTAAATATGCTACCCTGCTCTCAAAGTGACATGATTTTTTGCGCACTCATTTTTAAGCCTAAAGGTTTGACGTAACTGATAATTTCATTTTATTTATCTTTTTATAGTTTATTTTAGCATTTTTTTCATTCATAGTTTAGCTAATGGTCATTCATATTTTCCTTTTTGTTATTTTATGAACATTTCGGATACTTTCTAGTTTCGTGAGCATAATTGCAGATTTTAAGGAGTCTAGCAGATCAGGATCTTTGTGAAGCAATTAGACTTGGATGACAACAAGGATTTTGGGTTTGATAGCTATGGAGATGATGCATGGAGTGGGAATTTTGATTATTTGAAGGCTTGGAGGAATTAAACTTTAAATTTGTAAGATATGGGAGAATTTTCGAGCGTGCAGAGATTAATGATCGGGCGATTACACGAGCTTTGGAGATTTGCAACACCCGATTCTTGATACGTATTTAAATTCAAGGAATGTTGTAATTTACTTTGGGACTCAAAGAGTTGGAGGCCCTACTCATCGAGTAGACTCGACATTATGTGGGGATTTTAGTGATCTAGTCGATGAGTTGGGAGAACAAATCGGCAAGTAGGACCTGTCTGGACAAAACCCTAATGTTTAGGGTTTGTGTAACACCGTAAAAATTTGAACAATTTTTCACTTTTGAAAAGCCATGAAATATAGTTTGTATTCATAAATAAAAACATTGTATCAACATTGTATCAGTACAAAACCCCAAGATCAAAACATTTAAATTCCAGTGTGCGTGTGTACGAGTGATGCCGACGCCTTCCCGTGATCATCGCTAGTACCTGAAACACATAACACATAACACTGTAAGAATAAATACTTAGTGAGTTCCCCAAACTACCACATATATCACATACGCCTTTCCAGGCCATAGGACCTTCCGATCCAAGTGTCTCAGGGGATTTCCATCCCAGACTCGGTTGACCTTCTGGTCCGTATCATCTTGACCTTCCGGCCCACATCATGCTCATATCACATATAACTTACATCGCATATACATCATACACATAAGACCCTTTGGTCACATACAATTACCCCATCGGGTAAGCCATAGTGAGAAGACTCACCTCAGACGTCTCGTAAATCTCTGACTCGGTAGAAGTATTGCCTAGCCTCTGCCTATTCATACAAAGTAAATACCCTCATAAACATAACACTCGAGGCTAGAATCGACCCTGAATTGTCATCCTCAGAAGGGTAAAAGACTATTTTACCCCCCCCTCTTGACTCAAGGACCCCATTGTTAACCAAACCCTAACAGTCAACAAAAGTCAACGGTCAACTTTGACCCAACTCGCCGAGTGCACTTCAGTGACTCGGCGAGTACACACATGTCCACTAAGTCTCTGTCCCGCTTGGTACGTTGACTCCTATCCTATGATCCACAAGTCACACCTGGCATGAATCGCAGGGCTACCCCGAATCAACTCGCCGAGTCTCAAGAACAGCTCGGCGAGTACCGCCTTGAACTCCAGTCTTTTAACACCCTTCTGACTCACTGAGTTATCCCTAACTCGGCAAGTCTATTCACTGAGTGATCTGCGTGGACCTTAACCCTACTCGCCGAGTCCCAAGAACAACTCAGCGAGTTCATGCCATGCACAAACTCTATGGATCTCCTGTGGTCAGATATGTGCCCCTAATCCATAGATCTGGCCTTCCCAAGCATAAGTGTCACGTAAAGTCTGAATCTTGATGCTTATAATTCAACCAATAAACATCAAATGATGATTTTGTCCCAAATACCTTAACCCGAGGTCATGACCTCCATTTCTCTCAATAAAGCTTGAAGAATAAGGCTCTCTGGACCTCTATGGGTCCAGGTACAAAGCATCATCTCCAGAAGGGACTATTTGGACCTCAAATCAACTTAGTCAAGGGTACAAGAAACCCTAAAACCACATATCCTTCCCAAAACAGAAGAAGAGTCGAAATAATACCTCAATTGAATGATCTTAGCTTTTAGTCCTTAGAATAGCAGCCTTTTTTGCTTTCCCTTGGCTAGAACCTCCTTCTTGTTACTAAATGACTCCAAAAGATCAACAATGGTCACTCCTTGCCTCTCAAACGATCTCAGACTCTCTCTATGGGGTAGTAGCCACAATGGACGGCCAGAAAGGACTTTAAATAGGTCCCAAGCCCTGGAAATTAGGGCTTCACTAAACAGCATGGAGTCACCGAGTCTGGTCATGAAATAGAGTGAACATTCGCGTCCCTACTCGGCGAGTCTTGGCGCCAATTCGCCGAGTTCCTCCACAAACTCCAAAAATTAAATGAATAATAATATACCTAGTAATCCGGATGTTACAATTCTCCCCCACTAGAATCATACTTCGCCCTTAAAGTCTCACTCTAAAAACAACTCCGGATGCTGCTCACTCATCTCACGATCCGGTTCCCAAGTAAGCTCCGACCCTTTCTGATGCTGCCACTGGACCTGTACTAGAGGCACTTCCTTGTTCCTTAGGACCTTGATCTTTCGATCCCGTATCGACACTGTTTTCTCGATGTAGTTTAGGCCCACATCCACCTGAATATCCTCCAATGGCACCACCGTCGACTCGTCGGCTATACACATTCTCAATTGCGACACATGGAAGGTATCATGAATCTAGTCCAACTCTGCAGGTAACTCCAAACGATACGCTACCCTACCCACCCTCGCGATCACTCTGAATGTCCCAATATACGGGGGCCCCCGCTTGCCCCTCTTCCTGAATCAGATTACTCCTTTCCAAGGAGATACCTTGAGGAGCACGAAGTCACCAACCTGAAACTCAAGCTCAGATCGTCGCCTATTCGCATAGCTCTTCTGGCGACTCTGAGCGGTTAGCAACCTCTGTCGGACCTGCTGAATCTGTTCAGTCGTCTAAAGCATGATCTATGTACTTCCCATCACACGCTGCCCTACTTCTCCCCAACAAACGGGGGTCCGACACCTCTTCCCATACAACTGCTCAAAGGGTGGCATACCAATACTCGAATGATGGCTGTTGTTGTAGGAAAACTCTGCTAAGGGAAAATACGTGTCCCAGCTCCCACCGAAATCTAGCACACATGCTCGAACCATATCCTCGAGCGTCTGAATCGTCCGCTCACTCTGTCCGTCAGTCTGCGGGTGGTATGCGGTACTAAAATGCAACCTCGTACCCAACTCCTCATGGAATTTCTTCCAAAACCTGGAAGTGAAACGCACATCTCGATCTGAGATAATAGAGATTGGCACTCCATGTCGCAATACCACCTCTCTCACATACAATTCTGCCAGCCTCTCAGCAGAAGAGCTCTCACTGATGGCAAGGAAGTGAGCACTCTTCATCAACCTATCCACAATCACCCAAATTGCATCGACACCCCTAGCAGTCCTCGGCAAATTGGTTATAAAATCCATGGTGATCTGTTCCCACTTCCACTCGGGAACCTCCAATGGCTGCAACTTGCCATGAGGATGCTGGTGCTCAGCCTTAACCTTGTGACAGGTTAGGCACCTCTCAACGAACCACACGACGTCCCTCTTCATACAGGGCCACCAATGTTCCCTCCTCAGATCCAAGTAAATCTTAGTGGCACCGGGATGGATTGAGAACTTCGTTCTATGCGCCTCCTCCATCAAAACAGTACGCGTTCCGCCCACAAACGGTACCCAAATCCGTCCCTGAAAAGTCATAAGCCTTCGGCTATCGGTAACAAACTCCGACACTTGACCAATAACTCGCTCCCTCTTCTGGTTCTCCGGTCTCACAGCCTCGACCTGGGCTCCTCGGATAGTGTCCAACACCGGAATCGTCACTGTCAATCTCATACAAATGTCTTGCATCAGAACGCTCTCCACCCTACGACTCAGGGCATTGGCTACCACGTTATCCTTACGCGGGTGATACAAGATCTCGCAATCATAATACTTTACCACATCCACCCATCTCCTCTGACGCATATTCAGGTTGGGCTGATCCATCAAGTATTTCAGGCTCTTATGATCCATGTAAACGGTACATCAGACTCCATACAGATAGTGACGCCAGATCTTGAGGAAGAACACTACTGCCCCCAACTCCAAATCGTGGGTAGGATACCTCGCCTCATGACGCTTTAGCTGCCTTGATGCATACGCTATCACATGCCCCCTCTGCATAAGCATTGCTCCCAACCCTGATATCGACGCGTCACAGTATACCACAAAATCCTCCATTCTTTCCGGAAGGGCTAACACTGGGGCTTCGCATAGCCTCTGGCGAAGTGTTTCGAAGGAGGCCTGCTGCTCTGGACCTTAAGCAAAAGCTACACCCTTCCAGGTCAATTTAGTGAGTGGCATGACGATCTTGGAGAAATCCCTGATAATCCTCCAATAATAGCCTTCCAGCCCTAGGAAACTCCTGATCTCCGTTGGTGACCTCGGCACCTCCCAACTCATCACCGCCTCAATCTTGGCCGGGTCGACCAATATCCCTTTCTGGTTAACGAGATGTCCCAGGAATTGGACCTCTCGCAACCAGAGGACCTCCCTCAAATGCTCCTCATGCTGCTCTCTAGACCTCGAATACACCAAAATGTCATCGATGAATACAATCACTGAGCGATCCAACATCAGTCTGCACACCCTGTTCATTAGATCCATGAACACCGCTGGTGCGTTAGTGAGCCCGAAAGGCATCACTACAAACTCGTAATGCCCGTAACGAGTCCTGAACATTGTCTTCTGGATATCCTCATCTCGCACCCTTACCTGATGATATCTAGACCTCATGTTGATTTTGGAGAACCAAGATGCTCCCTGCAACTGATCGAATAAATCGTCAATCCTTGGCAATGGATAACGGTTCTTGACCGTCAACTTGTTCAACTCCCGGTAATCTATGTACATCCGGTGTGAACCATCCTTTTTCTTGACGAAAAGGATAGGTGCTCCCCACGGTGAACTGCTCGGCCGAATAAATCCCTTCCCCAGCAGCTCCTGAAGCTGCGAGGACAACTCCTACATCTCGGGAGGCGCTAGGTGATAGGGCGCCTTGGCGATAGGCGCAGCCCCCGGGATCAGATCGATACTAAACTTTACCTGCCTCGCGGGAGGCACACCCGACAACTTATCCGGAAATACGTCCGGGAACTCACGCACTATAGGGACCTCTTCCACTGACCTCGGTCTCTCTGAATCAACCCTCGAATCCATCAAATACGCTATCAATCCCTTACATCCCTGCTAAAGACTCTGTCTCGCCCTGGTGGCTGAACAAAACACCGACCCAGAACGTGTACCCTCGCCATACACTGTAAGAACTCCCCCACTAGGGTCTCGCATGGTCACCAGTTGTCGCTCGCAATCGATGATTGCTCCAAATCTGCTCAACCAGTCCATACCCATGATGACACAGACATCCCCCATCGCAATGGGGAACAAATCGATCGGAAACTCAACCCCGAAAATCTCAAGCACACAACCTCGAATCACCTCGGTGGCATAGACCGCTCTCTCATCTGCTATGGAAACTCTCAGAGGTCGACTCAACGCCTCTATACTCATACTGATGTGTCGGCTAAATGCCAACGATACAAAAGATCGACTCGCACCCGAGTCAAATAACACTAGAGTAGGTACAGAATTCAAAAGAAAAGTACCTACGCATAACATAATATAAGCACAATATCTCAACATAGAATGAATACATGATAGAGTACATACCAGCCACAACGTAAGGTGCTGCACATACCTCCTCCGCTATCAGCTGAAATGTTCTCCCTCGCGCCTTTGGCGCCTCGGCTTTCACAGGCCGACTCTCACTGACTCTTGCAACAGAAGGGGCAGATCCCTGAGGTGCTCCCTGCGTCGTCCCTCGCAACTGTGGACATTCCGCCTTCCGGTTCCCGGTTTCGTTGCAGTGAAAACAGACCATGAATCCCTTGGGGCAATCCTTGGCGATATGCCCCTCCTTGCCACACTTGGAGCAAGCACCAACCCTACAAACTCCGTCATGACCCTTGCCGCACTTTCCGCAAGTGCGGCCCTTCTGAACCCCAGTCCTCGAATCATCAGGCTTGGCCCGCTTGGCTGCTGGTTGAGACTATACTGGCCGTCGATCCATCCTCTGAGACTCGGCCTCTTCCTTGGCCTGCATCTCCAATTCGATCTCCCTCTTTCGTGCATTTTCCTGAAGCTCAACAAATGTCCGGTATGATGAGTTTGCCACAAACTCATGAATGTCTCTCCTCAAAATGCTCAGATATTGACTCATACGTGCCTGCTCGGTCGACACGTGCTCAGGGCAGAACATCGCCCTCTCGTGAAACCTCCGTATAATCTATGTAATCGACTCAGTACCCTGCTTAAAGGTTAGAAACTCCTGTGCCAATCGCTCCCTCTCCACCTGGGGAACGTACTCATCTCGGAACATAGCAGTGAACCTCTCCCAGGTTACTGCAACAAGCTCAGCAGGGGTGTAGTGTGCTGTCACAAACTTCCACTAGTCCTTCGCTCCCAAGCGAAGCTGGTTCAGCACGAACCGAACTCTCAGATGCTCCGGACAGGAACATGTGTAGAAGCACCCCTCTATGTCAGAAACCCACCTCATCGCGGCTATCGGATCCTGAATTCCGTCAAATTCTGGTGGATTCGTGTTGCTAAACTCCCGATACAACAACGAGTCACCCCCTTTGCGGCCTGGCAGCAACAACGGCCGCAGTGGCTGCATCAACAGCAACATCAGAAAGAACAGCATACCGCTCATCAAAAGTCTCAATCAAATTGGTCTTAATAGACCCGAACATCTCTAGAATCTCAGCCCTGATGGCCGCAGCCACCTCCTCGTGGATGATCCTACGGATCTCCTTATCACTCGTCTCGTTGACCTCTGGTGTATGGCGCGTCCCAACCATGATCTCCCTCTGAAATACAACATAAGAATATTAGGGACCCACTCGAGTATAATCACACTCGATAACTCCACCCCACTGGTTCCTTAGTGCCCTAAGGATTCTTACTTGGACTGCGCACCAACCCAGTATCTTCAGTAGTACGGGCCCAATACTACCATCCATACCGCATCGGAATTCATCCCACGTCCTCCTCCTTGAGCCCCAAATCCCAAGTGCTCTGCTCTTACTATCATGTGCTACCCGCTAGCAATTCTCTCATAAGCACCTCGCTGCTACCTAAACACTCTTAAGCATTTCTAGCAGCAAAACCCCTAGACTAAGGCATCATATATCATTCCACTCTAGTCCTAATAAGAATACCTAGTCTACTCTAGCATGCATATCGTAATACATCATATAGCATAACATAGCATATCTGATAACATTTATTATGAGAGTATTTTGGGAAATCACCGTTCGGGTGCTGGCTGATCGTACACACGGGTCTGCTCCGTTTGTCTCAAAACCCTTTTTCTCTTTTTCAAAAATTTTACTTTATTATTAAAAAACATTTCCTCAAATCGCTAGTTTGAGTTCAGATACGCCCAAAGACGTATCCGAATCCATCAAACCAAGGCTCTGATACCAACTTGTAACACCGTAAAAATTTGTACAATTTTTCACTTTTGAAAAACCATGAAATATAGTTTGCATTCATAAATAAAAACATTGTATCAGTATAAAACCCCAAGATCAAAACATTTAAACTCCAGTGTGCGTGTGCACGAGTCATGCCGGCGCCTTCCCGTGATCATCGCTAGTACCTAAAACACATAACACATAACACCGTAAGCATATATGCTTAGTGAGTTCCCCAAAATACCACATATATCACATACGCCTTTCCAAGCCATAGGACCTTCCGATCCAAGTGTCTCAGGGGATTTTCATCCCAGACTCGGTTGACCTTCTGGTCCGTATCATTTTGACCTTCCGGCCCACATCATGGTCATATCACATATAACTTACATTGCATATACATCATACACATAAGACCCTTCAGTCACATACAATTACCCCATCAGGTAAGGCATAATGAGAAGACTCACCTCAGACGTCTCGTAAATCTCTGACTCGGTAGAAGTATTGCCTAACCTCTGCCTATTCATACAAAGTAAATACCCTCATAAACATAACACTCGAGGCTAGACTCGACCCTCAATTGTCATCCTCAGAAGGGTAAAAGACTATTTTACCCCCCCTCTTGACTCAAGGACCCCATTGTTAACCAAACCTTAACAGTCAACAAAAGTCAACGGTCAACTTTGACCCAACTCGCCGAGTGCACTCCGGTGACTCGGCGAGTACACACATGTCAACTAAGTCTCTGTCCCGCTTGGTACGTCGAGTCCTATCCTATGATCCACAAGTCACACCTGGCATGAATCGCAGGGCTACCCCGAATCAACTCGCCGAGTCTCAAGAACAGCTCGGCGAGTACCGCCTTGAACTCCAGTCTTTTAACACCCTTCTGACTCACTGAGTTATCCCTAACTCGGCAAGTCTATTCACTGAGTGATCTGCGTGGACCTTAACCCCACTCGCCGAGTCCCAAGAACAACTCAGCGAGTTCATGCCATGCATAAACTCTATGGATCTCCTTTGGTCAGATATGTGCCCCTAATCCATAGATCTGGCCTTCCCAAGCATAAATGTCACGTGAAGTCTGAATCTTGATGCTTATAACTCAACCAATAAACATCAAATGATGATTTTGTCCCAAATACCTTAACCCAAGGTCATGACCTCCATTTCTCTCAATAAAGCTTGAAGAATAAGGCTCTCTGGACCTCTATGGGTCCAGGTACAAAGCGTCATCTCCAGAAGGGACTATTTGGACCTCAAATCAACTTAGTCAAGGGTACAAGAAACCCTAAAACCACATATCCTTCCCAAAACAGAAGAAGAATTGAAATAATACCTCAAATGAATGATCTTAGCTTTTAGTCCTTAGAATAGCAACCTCCTTTTCTTTCCCTTGGCTAGAACCTCCTTCTTCTTACTAAATTACACCAAAAAGATCAACAATGGTCACTCCTTGCTTCTCAAACGATCTGAGAATCTCTCTCTGGGGGTAGTAGCCACAATGGATGGCCATAAGTGCCTTTAAATAGGTCCCAAGCCTTGGAAATTAGGGCTTCACTAAATAACGTGGACTCGGCGAGTCCACGAATGGACTCGTCGAGTCCGATCATGAAATAGAATGAACATCCGCATCCCTACTCGGCGAGTCTTGGCGCTAACGCGCCGAGTTCCTCCATAAACTCCAAAAATTAAATGAATAATAATATACCTGGGAATCCGGATGCTACAGTTTGCACCCTATTTAAACACTTTATCTCATCCTATACCAGCCTCCATCACCCTCTCACTCAGAGAAGCCCTAGATTGAAACCCTAAACCCTTATTATGTGCTCTTGAGCCTTTTGGGGCCTTTTTGTGTGTGTTTGAAGTTTGAGAAGAAGAAAGAAGCTTGGAAGTTCAAGTGGAAGCAAGGAGATCCAAAAATATTACTGCATTCTCAGCTCATTCAAGGTAAAAAGCTAGAGCCTTGACCATCAATCTCTTAGATTATGATTTGGGGCTATTTATACCCTTTTTACAAGTATAGAGAAGCTAAAAATCGGATTTTGTGAGTATGCTTGAAGTTGCACTTCGGATCTGGAACTATCGGGGGTCTTTATGGCATAAAGGTGCCAACTTTGTTGACATAAACACCCCATGCATCTTGTAGACCTCCTTTTATGGATTTTTGAGCCAATGGCCCCATGCATGTACATCAAGTTTGAAGCTTTACGTATAAACTGGACCCTAGGAGGCCAGATCTATGGTTTTGATGCGTTAAGATCCATTATAATTGACTGCATAGTTTTGGACAAAGATGTACTCGGCGAGCTGTTCATGGTACTCGGAGAGTCAGGGTTTATTTTCCGCCAAATCCTTTCTGTTTATGGACCATATGTTAAGATTGAAGGTTCTCCAGTTGTTTAGGTTCACTAGGGACCTGGAACTCATAGGACTCGACGAGTGAATGAACAGACTCGACGAGTTCAAGGAAATGTTCCAGCCACATGAAAACGGACTCAGTGAGTTCAAAGGGAACTCGACGAGTTATAGACTGAACACCTTCTTATGGATGAAGATGAACTCGGCGAGTTCAAGGATGAACTCAGCAAGTCGGTTAAAGATAGTCCGATGTGTTGTTGAAGGCGAACTCGTCGAGCTCTTGCTAGACTCAACGAGTAAGGACAAGATTTTGGCATTGTGTGGATATGGGGACTTGACGAGTTGGCGGCCTAACTCGGCGAGTTGAGTCAACCAGATGTTGACTTTAACCAAAAGTTGACTTTGACCAAGGATTTGACTTTGACTTTGACTTGGATTTGAGCGACTCTTGTTAGGGTTGTGATTATGAATTTATAACTTAGAAAAGTGGTTGTGTAGGGATTGAGGAGTTGGGGACAGTCGATTTTCACACCGAGGACAGTACAGATACTACACGACGTTGAGGTGAGTTACCCTTCAGTAGAAATGTGTCTAAGTGTTGGATTAGTGTCTAAGTCCATAACTATAATTGGAATATACTTGACCCGACCCGGCATGGTCCATTTGAGTTGCATGACATCAGAACATTTGGGTAGACATTTTGTGAGAATAGGATATTTGTGACATATTAATATATTATAAGTTGTAATATATTAATATGAAATCATGTTATTTAATTAGTATTGATCAAGAATTAATTTGGAATTAATTTAGTTATCAAAAGAGACTAATTAAATATATGGGGATTGATTGTGTAAAACATTCATTCATATATATGTGTGCTTATGATCCATGATTCCTTATGTTGGGTTTAACCCATTTGGTGACCCATGGATACCCCATGGAGGTTAAAACCCATGGAGCATAAGGAATGGGTAAAGTCATGAGTTACATGGTGTAACCCTAATTGCCACACTATATAAAGACCCCATTAGTTGGTGAAATTGGCACTAGTGTATACACAAGAGGGAAAGCCGATTTCTAGAGTCCATGTATCTCTTCTCATGGTTATTCCTAATGCTGGTGATGTTGTGTGAACCATTTGAGGTGTAACACTTAGGGCACTTGGCTCTTGAGCTCCATGGAATCAAGCTACATCAAAAGGTATGTATTATATCTAGTTTTGTTATACTAGTACTTATGATTGTATGCTAGTTAGGGTAATACCTTAAATACTTCAAGTTTGCATGTATAATAGGGAAAACATAGATCCAAGGTATTTAGGGTTACATGTACACCATAAGAGTGTTAGAATGCTCAAAACCCCTCAGTGGTATCTGAGTCTAGGCTTGTTTTCAATTATACTTGATGCAAATTGTTGAAAAAAGCTGAAAAAATTGATTTTTTTGGCTGTCTGGGCATTGGACTCACCGAGTCCATGAAGAAAATCATCCTACTCGTCGAGTAGGTTCATACACCCGATGAGTAGGAGCCCATGACAACATATTTTCGACTTTTAAGGCTGGAATTGGACTAGAATCATTACCCTAAGATATTTTTGAACCTATAAACCTATTTTTGATGTGGTAATGTTCATTCTAATCCAATTTCAAAGGTAATTGTCAATAGGTTCATGTTTTGTATTAGTTGAATGGTTAGGTTAATTACATGAAAAAGTTTGATATGAATTATCTTATTCTCGTGAGTTTGCTTAGATTAATAGAAAGGTTATGTGATAATGTGTTTTCAATCCAAATTGATCTAAAAGTTGTTCATAAAATGTGTTTTTGTAACTTGTCCTCAAGTTATATGTAAAGTCACATTTATGATTTTTAAAACTCATAAGATTTCTATAAGTTATGAAAAATGGAGAGTCTCATTTTTTAAATGTTTTAAAGTCTTCCATAACTTGTCCTCATGTTATGGAACTTGAAGAGATTTTTTTATTAAAACTACTTTAAACATATAAGTTATGGAATTGAAAAGTTTTTGAATTGTTCAAAACTTTCCCTCAAGTTTTGGAATTTGTAAAGTTTCCCTCATGAATAGTGTTATATATATATATATATATATATATATATATATATATATATATATATATATATATATATATATATATATAAGAACAAAGTCAGTCTTACCGTTGGTAGGCCTCATTCATGAAGACATTCTATAAGGGGGGGGGGGGGGTATAACGTTACTGCCTATAAAATGACAGTTTAATGGGTGTCCACTCTCACCCACCGCTTCCTTGACTGGTGGAGGGTCGTTAGCCGAACATGTTTGACATGACTATAATTCTCCTTTCATTAAAATTATTAATGATAAGTACTAAGTAACTGAACTTTATTAATTCCTAATCTTAGTTACTTAGGAAAATGTGAATTTGGTGCTAGCCCATGAAATTACACTTTGTACCTTACCAACTCGTTGGTGGAGCGTGTGTTGGTAATTGGCACACTAACATGGACTAGTAAGAGTGGAAAGGGTGACTTAATGTTTATCATAGATCAGTGGAGCACGTGTGGGTAACCGGCACATCGATTAGGTGATAAATATTAAGGGTACCAAGTTAATTTGCATGTTTATTCACACCTTGTTTTGTGATCCTCGGCATCCCAGTCATAAAACTTGAGAGGGAACAATCGAGATTGAAACATGCCATTGAAAATTTCAATGAATCTCAAAAGATCTAGGAGTTTCAAATCCAATTAAAACCTAATAAACTATTTCGTTTTTCTTGGTGGAAATTGGTGAATCATCATTCGCGTACCTTCAAATATTTTATAGCTTGGATTACGTCATCCCTCTTCCAAGTTATAAAAGATTGTGTTGGGTCCTAGCCTTAATATTTCATATTGGGTGCTATATTAAGAACTTTAAATCAACTAAATTTAATTTCTCCCATTGTAAATGTCTGATTTAGACATCTATGATCATCCCAAATCCCTTGGAACAAGCTTTCCTAATGTAGATGATGTTCCATGGTTGGATAATGGAAATACTTCTCTTCCTCCACCTCTTCCAATTGTTCTTTCTAATCCACAAAGTTCAAGGTCACTCAAGCCCTATTGGTAAGCAAGGTTTGTGTGTGATCACATATTGACAAGTCGGGAGAGTTAGGTGTCGAAGTCTTAAGAAAATTGGTTGTTCAATCACTTTCTAAGTCCTATAGTGAGTTTACTTTGGGACTACTATGTAAAAGACAATGCCATGACCCTTAATGATCTTATCTATTTACTTGGTGCTGCTGAATCAACAATGATTTGGAGGATTGGTAAAGCAAATTTGATTAGAAGATCAACTTCCTAAACCTTCAATGGACATTGACAATCATTACACTGGAAATCCAGATAAGTTTTCTCTTCCCAATGGAAAGGGATCGGCCATAGTCAACTCGGTTGACCAAATGGTAAAGAGAAAGGCTAAGTCTTAGATAGTCCCATGTACCATTACCAAAGAATCCATATGTTTCTATTGCCAAAAAGAAGGGGCATTGGTTGTGAAGCTGCCCTAACTACCTGAAAGATCTGAGAAAAGGTCAAGTCAAAAAGTTTGACTCTGCTTCAGATAGGTCCACTATCTAACTCTCTTAATTTCCTATTTGAAGGTTCTTAATACATTTTGATGTATGCAAGGATCAAGGAAAGGGAAGGAATCTTAAACGAAGAGTATGCTAAATCTGATTGCGAAGATGGATTTAATTTGCATGGTTCGAAGATCGGATTCTTGAGCTACTACTTAAGAATTATGATAGATTGCTAGGAAATATGTAATAGCATAATTTTCATTTAAGGCTGCATTGTAAGGAAATTTTTTTTCCGCATTTTTATAAATAAATAAAAATTTGATTTCACTTGGATTAGGGTTTCCAGCCATTTTTGGTGCCTCCTCCTTCCTTGCTGACAACATGTTCCAAGAAATTTACACTGCGGAGCCAAAACTCACACTTAGAGAGCTTCGCATACAACTTTTCAGCTCGAAGTGTCTCTAAGATCTATTAGAGATGTTGATGATGGATTTTAAGCAAAATATCAATCCTATGGTGTACATGCAAACCCTAATAGCTTTTGGATCTAGTTGGTCTAATGAACATGCAATTGAATATCCAAAGCTATAAACCCTAGATGTACCATATAATAAACTGAATTAGAGTTTAGAGAATTACCTTTGATTGTTATATAGCAATAACAATCAATTCCTTGCTTGGATTGGCTTCAGAAAGCTTAGTGCCTCAAGTGCTGCACCTCTAATGGAGTCATAAACACCACTAAGCAACTTGGGTGAGGAAGGAGGAGGCACCAAAAATGGCTGGAAACCCTAATCCAAGTGTTAGCCACGTTTTTGGTGCCCAAGGGTTTCTTATCTACTTAGGCAATTAGGGTTATCGAACAAGGAAACCCTAATTTGACTGCTTAAGCCCTAAGCAGCCCATCGACCCCTTCTGGAACATGCCTTGGATGATTTCTAATGGGCTTCCCCATAGAATTCGTCCAACCTATTATTCCAAGGTGATCCATAGACCAATTGCAATTATCTTATAATTACAATTCCAGTCCCCTAAGTTTAATTAATCTCTTTTAGCCACAAAATTAATTCTTAATTAATTCTTGACTAATATTAATTAAACATTATGATTTCTCCTTTAATATATTATTCTTATAATATATTAATAAATAATAATTAATCCTTTCTCTCCTTAATCCATCCTACATATTTCTATGGTGAAGGCAACCCAAAAGGACCATGCTCATAATCAGGTCAAGTACATACCAAAATAGTTATGGACTTAGACACTAATCCAACAGTCTCCCACTTGGATAAGTCTAATAACTATTTTTCGTATGACTTCAAAACCTCATCAACAATCGTAGCTATCAAAAGCCGCTGTCAACTCTCATCTTATCAGATAGGCGTGTCCTTTAGATATGGGATCATATATTCCTCCATTCTCAAGATATCGTATATACACAAGACATGAATTTCAATCATTCTCTCTATACTGTTTCCCGACTTCCGATTTATGACGACTAACAACAGACTACAATTGAGCACATCAACTTAGTCCCGGCTTGGCCAAGCGCTTAGGTGTCATCACTAAATCATCGAGGGGCCCACAGATATCGCTTTTATCCCACATTGGGTAAAAGGAATGGATAATACAGTTATTCTGGAAGTCAAAACCTGCAAACTGAAACACCACAATAATACTTAATCCTATATGGCCCCAAACTTGTGAGAGTGAATAAAACACTTCTATTTAACCCCCATATTGATTACTCATTATTTATCATTTATTGTTCCAGAAAATCAACTTATCACTTAAATTACAACAATAGTTGTCCCATGCACAAAGCATGCACACTATGTTTTCTATGGTCCTTACTTTGTGAAATAGATCAATTGAAAAAACTTTTTCCAATGATGCTCATTTCACAATTCTCAATCCTTATCATTAGTGTAAGAATACAAGGTTCTCGCCACTACTAGAATATGCTAGATTCTAACATTTTATGCAACGATCATTTCGTAAAGTCATAGCAAAAAAGTCACCAAGACTTGGCCAATCAAATTACAAGGGTCTCTATCAGAAACAATTCTATAGATATGATGTCTCTCACTCAAAGTACATTCCTTTAAACATCCTTTTTGCATAAAAGTTTCTAATCTAAACATAGACTCTCAATATCCAACTCCCAATATGGAAACATTTCCATATTTTCCATATGACAACTTATGCTTAATAGAATCTTATCTATTCATAATAATGTTGATATGGTCCATCCAATACCATACTTCCAACTACTCACAAGAAACCAATCTTCAGTGAACTTTGGATCGTCCTTTGATAGCTGTTTAATTATTTTAGTCAAAACCGATTCTAGTCCTTTTTCCTTCTTAATGTGCTAGACATTTGGAAAATTTTAGAATGGTCAAATATTATAGCATTTGTAATCGATCCTATACCCAAAGCCTATGGGATACGATGCATAATGTATTACACAAAGATATGATACTTTATCAATCTTCTGCCATAATATTTTATGTGTCATGTTCTCACAATTCGAACTATTAAGAGGAATGCCATAATCGTAATCGAATTTTAAGAACACACTATGTATCCTTTGACTAAATTTATTAAAATTTCTCAACCTAAGCTTTAGATTTTGGAACAATGTATAATATTCTCTCCCTTAATTATAGCAAAACAACTTTTCAACCCATGTAACTTTGCAAATTGAATCTTTGTTTTTCTATAATTAATATTTCTAACTTGCAATACTTTCCATAATAATCATACAAGCATAACACTTATGCTCCCATTATCAAGATGATTATTATCATATAAGCATAACACTTATGCTCCCACTAGCTTTGACATGTATTCAGAAAATAGTTGAACTTCTAGAAAACAATGCTAATTGAATTTCTTAAGTTCATATTTCTAATACCAGATGATTCGATAAGCCTTTATCTAAGCTTCTTAAACTTATACACCTTTTCCTTAGACATCTCATATGTGTGTCTAAACAGTTCAGAACTTATACCAATAAGTCCCAAATGTTAGACTAATCGCCAAATCTCACAATTTGAACTATGTAAAGGGATGCCGTAACCATAATTGAACTTGAGAATGCAATTTTCACAATTGCTGTCATCTTAAAACCTCTCTTAGTGAAATCATTTCCTCACAGTCGTTTTCATGAAGGAGGGAATCTTATGACTCTTCGATTTTATGGTGTATGAGTTCCTATCCATGTGAATTTGCCAAAACCAAGTTTGTGACAAATCCAAACTCATATGGATTGAACTTTCTTGATTTTGATTTCTTGCTTATGGTCACACGAATGCCCACCATGTCTTCCAAGTAGTTTAGCAACTTATCCTTACATATCAATGTACATTCCATCGATCAAGGCCCTTTGTCTTTATGCATTCAAATGAGAACTCATAGAACTCACATACATAATTAACTCAATATGGAATGACACAGAAACAAAATGATGTCAACACGATAGGTTGCAAACCTCAAGTCGTGTGCTAGTGATAAGGTTTATTCTTGATTTGTTCTTGTAACCTTTCAGGACATATAAGACTCCCACTGACTCCTTGACATATAAGGTTCTCTTGTCAAGACACATTTCTTGACAAAACAAATATTTAAGAGTTAGTGTAGCTTCTTATCAAGTTTAACACTTCACTTAATTAGTCCTAGTTGGTCTTTGTCTTATCCAAGACATCACAATTTACCAATTTCAAATGTACATAAATAAGAAACTTTCCTATTCTACATTTGATAAGTGTTACAAACCTCCTTAAGACATTTCACTCAAGTGACAATCTTGACTCTAAGACTCGATATTGGAACGAAGTATGATTTACTTCTTAATTTAACCATTTCTACAATTCTCAATTCCTATTCTTAGACATACAATTGCACCAAGACTCACTTAGAGGATCAATTGAGACATGGTTCTTAATCATTAAGACCTATCATAAAACACAATAAAAGTTATTATCCCTTCTTCTTAGAATAGAGAAACTTTTATCTTTCTCCCTACTTAATTCTTCTTTATTCATTCTCTCATTCATTGAAACCTTTTAAATTAACTCAAAGTTACACTTAATCTTATAAGTATAATCGTATTTACTAAACTTTAGTAAATCATGACGAATATGTTTATCACTCTTGTGGTGGACTTGATCGATGCACAATATTCTGAACTCGATCTCCTAGTCCTTCACTTGACTCTTTGTCAATGAATTAGTCTAATTTCCAAATATGAAGTCTCTCATTCATCACACAACAAATTTGTGTGATTCAAAGTTTCTGTCCAATTGAAACTTGGGCGATGAGAAACTCTCCCTATTTGGTATATTCTCAACATTTCCACAAATAACATAATTAAGAATCAAATCCATTATAGCTAATAATATAAACATTCAAACATCAATTTTTCATACATTCCATTGCAAGGATAAATAAATAAGATAAAATCAGAATTCATTTTATTGCATAAAAAATTTGTCCTTACAATGCAATTCAACTAAAAAACTATGTTGTTACATATTCCTAAGCAATCTATTTTAACTCCAAGTAGTAGCTCAAGAATCCAATCTTTAAGCAATGCGATCGAAATCCATTTGTTCATGATTAGATTCAGCTCACTTCTTCCCTTAAGCTTCCTCTCTTTTCTTCGATCCTACAAAACATCAAAATGTAATCTTATCACATCATGTATTAAGAATCTAGAACAGGAACTTAAAAAAGTTAGTTAATGGATTTTACCTGAAGCAAAGCCATATGTCTTGACTCTCTCATCTCTTAGATCTCTCAGGTAGTTTGGGCAGCTTCGTCTCCAATGCCCCTTCTCTTGGTAAAAAAATAAAATGGACTCCTTTGGAACAACACACCGGACAATAACAGACTTAGTTCTTTCTGGACTTCCAATATTGCCAGTGTCCATTGAAGTTTGGGAGTTTGATTCACCAGACAAATTTGCTTGACCGGCACGCCAAATCATTGCTGATTTAACAACTATAAGCAAATAGGTGAGATCAATAAGGGTCACATCACGGTCCATCATATAATACTCTCTAACGAACTCACTATATCATTCATGAAGTCACTGAAGAACCCAGTCAACAACCAACTCACTTGAAATCTCGACACCCAAAATGTTTAACATATCAATGTGCGATGTCATCTCTAAGATGTGTGCACACACAGGTTTCCCATCTTCGTGTTTACTTGCCAAAAGGGCTTGAGTGACCATGAACTTTTCAAGCCTTTAAACTTGTGGGTTAGGGAGAACAATTGTAGGAGGTGGAGGAAGTGAAGCATGACTCTCATTTCCTTGATCGTATATCGGAACGTCATCTTCATTTGGAAAACTCGTTCCATGGGACTTGGGAATACCATGATTGTCAGAACTAGACATCTACAAAACGGGAGAAAATTCAAGTTAAGCTGATTAGAATTCTTGATGTAACACCCAGATGAAACATCAAGCTAGGATCAAGCACAATACTCTACAATCTAGAAGAGGTATGTCGTAATCTAGTTGCAGAATATTTAAAGGTAGGTAAATGACAATTTACCAATTTCCACCATGAAAAACGAAAAGGAAGTTTACGTTTTAAATGAACTGAAACTCCTAGATCTTTTGAGATTCATTGAACTTTTCAATGGCATGTTTAAATCTTGATTATGCCCTACTATTTATGATTGGGATGCCGAGGATCACAAATAAGGTGTGAATAACCATACGAACATGGTGCACCCAATGCTACTATCACCTAATCAATGTGCCGGTTAGCCACACACGCTCCATTGATCTATGATACGCATCGAGCCACCCTTCGCCACCAATGTCATCCCCAAATTAGTGTGCTGGTTAACCACACACGCTCCACTAACGTTTGACAAGGGTACAAAGTGTAATTCCATGGATTAGCATACAATTTCACATTTTGCCTAAAGTAACTATGATTTGGGAATTTGTAAAAGGATTTAGTTACTTTGTACTTCATTATACTTATAATGGAAGGTTTCTATCCTATCCTACCCATTCGGCTAACAACCATCCACTAGTCAAGAGTGCAGTGGGTAAGAGTGGATACCCATTCAATCGACATTTTATAGGCAATTTTCATAAACCCCTCTTATAGACCAGCTTCGTGAATGAGGCCTACTAACGGTAAGACTGACTGTTTACTCATACATATATAATATTAGACTTTTAATGTTATATATAGTATAGGGTGTATTTTACACTTTTAAAATACTAGGTGGTTCAATTTAGTAAATTATACTTTTAATTTAATTAAATGTAAACCAAAAACTTTATGAGTTTATTGAATCACTTTTAATTATACACTTTAATTAATTAATAAAACCATAAGGGTGTGATTTGAACTTTTCAAATTACTAGGGTTTTAGAATTTAACATTTAAAAATTAAACTTTTAATCAACTTTTAAATTCCAAAACTTAAGGGCAAGTTTTGAAACATTTCAAAACATTAGTGTTTAGAATTTAAATATTTCAAAATTAAACTTTTAATCAAAAAATTTTAATTCCAAAACTTGAGGGCAAGTTTTGAAACTTTCAAAACATTAGGGTTTAGCTTATTTAAATTTCAAAAACAAAACTTTTAAGTTCAAATTTAAACTATAAAACCTAAAGGGTGCAATTTGAAACTTTTTCACAAGATAATTCAAATCTAAATTAGAAATAATCAATATTTATCTAATAAAACAAAAGATTATCTAAATTTGACAATTATCTTCAATTTTGGTAAGGATATTCACCCAAAATCAATAAAATCGAATTTTATGAATTAAAAACATTTATGGTAAGTATCCCAAGCCAAAACAGCAAGAAAATTGCGAAAACAGCCTACCCAACCTGCTGACTCATCGAGTCTTGTCCTGGACTCATCGAGTACAGTCGACTCGGCGAGTTCACAAATTGACTCGGCGAGTCAGGCATGTAGAAGCCAAAAAATTTCGATTTTCAGTCAAATTTCGATCAATTAAGCATCAAATTCACTAGCAAACAACCCTAGGCTCTGAT